>NC_064639.1:366512126-367137126 GCF_023864345.2 Schistocerca serialis cubense | reverse complement strand
GCCACAGAATGAATGCTGTTAGACTGATGATGTACTAGAAAATAGTACCAGAAATGAAAAGAGTGTTACAAAACCATCTATTAGACAAAATGTTGTAATTCTTAAATTATAACTGACAATTTAATACATTTCCTTGTACAGCTTTAGTTAATGTCATTCAGTGTCGGTACAAAACCGCAACTTCCTCCGCATTGCAGGTCACGGGTAACGCGCTCCGAAAGCGAAGCATAAAAACACAGGCCGTTCACGTCAACGTCCCCTTAAAGCTACCCTAGTGCAACGTTCTTCACACGCGGTTTCGGGGAATCGAGCCTATTTATCACCATGAAAGAGTGCCATCCGTCGACAGATGACGCTAGCTCGATCTTATAATGAGAAGACTGCCAGTACTTCATTCGCGTCTCGTAATTTTTTTTCTTCTTTTCTTACACTCGTAATACTCTGCAGTCGCCGTTGAAGATACTGGTAACAACACCTTTCAAAAACTCTATAACCTAATCTTTGCAGTGTACGAGCTCCTTGAGCAGTTACAGACAATTGACTAACAACTCGATCACTTCCAGTAACGAAACGAAGCCATATTCAAGACAGCAGGTAGGAAAGCAGGCAAACTGGCCCACATAAGTAACATTCTTTATAATTGAGTGCTTTTCTACGAATAATCCAACTCCTAATTTCAAAAAGACACAACATATCCAGTTCTGCATACCTCGAGGTATTACACAGATAGAAATTCAAATGGTTCAAATGGCTCTGAGCACTATGGGACTTATCATCTGAGATCATTAGTCCCCTAGAACTTAGAACTACTTAAACGTAACTACCCTAAGGACATCACACACATCCATGCCCGAGGCAGGATTCGAACATGGGACCGTAGCAGTCGCTCGGTTCCGGACTGAAGTGCCTAGAACCGCTCGGCCACAGCGGCCGGCACACAGATAGAAAGTGTAGTGCACGTTGAGGAAATGCGAGAGGCGTTCAATAAGCGATGCAACACATATTTTTCTGACAACAGGTTGATTTTATTCGGGATTACAGTACACCACAGTATTCCTCACTCTTTCGGATACAAAAGCTTATTTTTCAACACAATCTCCGTTCAACGTAACGACCCTACGCCACCTTTCTGAGAGGGCAGGCATGCACGCATCGTACACTCTACTGAGCGACGTAAGAGCCAACGTCTTGCAGCATCAATAACCATCCCATCATCGACGTACTTCGTTCCGTGGAGTGCATCCTTCGTTGGGCCAAACGGATGGAAGTCGGAAAGTGTGAGATCCGGGCTTCAGCTGGACGAGGCAGAACATTCCAACGTAGCTCCGTGAGCTCCTCTCGGGTGCACAGGCTTGTGTGGGGTCTTGCGTTCTCATGGAGAAAGAGAAGTCCGGTTGCATTTTTTTTTTTGGCGACAAACAAGCTGAAGTCCTTTCTGCAGTTTCCTGGGGGCAGCACAACACATTTCAGAGCTGGCCGTTGCACCATGAGGAAGGACACCAAACAGAATAACCGCTTCAGAGTCCCAAAAGACCGTCGCCATGACTCTACCAGCTGAGTGATTTTCATCTGTTCTGTTTCTCTGGAGGAGAGGTAGTGTGGCGCCACTCGATAGATTGCCGTCACATCTGTGTGCGGCCAGCCGGCAAGCGGGAGATAGGACAGGTTTGCGTGACCTCGTTGCGATGATGACACACGCTCGCCCAGAGACTCACCATGCTTTCGTTCACTGCCATGTCTCCATAGACATTCTGCAAGAGCCTACGAATATCTGCGATGCTCTCGTTTTCCACTAAAAGAAACTCAACGATAACTCTCTGCTCAGAACGCACAGCCGTTACAGACTCCATTTTGAAGGCTACGTATAGCGGAGCCACCTATCGGAACTTTATGCAAGTATAGGGGCTGAATCGGGAATATTCCACGATGTCCCACAACAAATTCGGCATGTTTTTCAACAGAAATTGGCTAAAAAGAAAAGTGTTCCATTGCCTATGAAACGCCCCTCGTAAAACTTCTGAATTTATTGACGTTTGTATTCTGTTACTCCTAAAACAATTTAATTCAACAACATTGCAAATCTTGGAGAGAGACAAATCAGTAAGTTGACATATTTTGCGTATTTTCCATCAATAATGTCATATGGAATCAAACTCTGGGATAACTCATCCTTAATGAAGGAAGTCCTCATTGCTCAAAAACACACTGTAAGGATAATATGATAT
The DNA here is from genome assembly GCF_023864345.2 of Schistocerca serialis cubense. Taxonomy (NCBI): domain Eukaryota; kingdom Metazoa; phylum Arthropoda; class Insecta; order Orthoptera; family Acrididae; genus Schistocerca; species Schistocerca serialis. The sequence continues at coordinate 367,134,901 of NC_064639.1, read as the reverse complement.
GTTCATCCACGATCATCTTGTACATATCTGTTTAAGGTGTTAGTCATTTTGATTTCTATATTTAATCCCTCATGAAGTTTGTTGTAAATAAGCCACAGCACCTCGAAAGAAACAATCACGTACTGAATTGCAATACCAGAAGAAAAAATGACACCCATTACTCAGTATAAAGGTTTTCTTTAGTAGAAAAAGGGGTACCCCATGCTGTCTCCAAAATGTTTAATCACCTAACGCGGTGCTATAAAATGGTAGAAGGCAAAGTTAAATTTGAAAACAAACACAAAAAGTTGTTCCTTGACAACTCCTTCTCTTCCGTTGAAGAATTTCTAATTTTGTAATGTGTAAAAGGTGATCGGTAGAAATTTACAACCCACAACAGTACTAAAAAAATAGGGAGGGGAGACTGTAAATGCTCTGCATGTAGTAATATTTACGTGTATGAATGTGTAATATCAATGTAAAGTGACTCGTTCCACGCCATTATGATTAATGGTCACCGGAAGGACTGATTCAACATCTACAGCTACATATATACTCCGCTAGCTACCAAGCGGTGTGTGGCGGAGGGCACAATTCGCGCCAAAGTCATATTTCCCCCACTCCGTTCCACTCGTGGATCGCGCGGCGGAAAAACGACTGTCTTAACGCTTCTGTACGAGCTCTAATTTCCCATATCTTTGAATGGTGATTATTGCGCGATTTGAAAGTCGTTGGTAATAATATATGCTCTACATCCTCGGCGAGGATCGGATTCCGGAATTTAGTGAGCAACCCCATCCATTTAGCACGTCGTCTATCTGCAAGCGTGTCCCACTTCATACTTTCTGTGAGATTTGTAACGCTCTCGTGATGGCTAAATGTACCAGTCACACACTATTTCAGATATGTATGATACGAATATTTAAATATGAAACAATTTTTATGAATATGTGTAGATACAAAGTTTTGTACATCCAGCTGGAGGTATCGATACACACTGGCATCAGACGCTACTTTTTTTGGTTATTGTCTTGACTGCATTACAGTACTATCATACATTCGGAAAAACAGCATCCACAAACTAAGCCAAAGTTAGTTCATCGATTAACACATCGAAGCTGGTGACACGAATAACACACCGAAGAATGAGAAAGAATGAGAGTCCCTGACAACACTGCTATTCTTAGTAAAAGTGAAAAAGAATTACGGGACATATTGAATGGATTGAACAGTCTAATCAGTACAGAATATGAATTGAAAGTAAACCGATGAAAGTTGAAAGTAATAAGAAGTAGCAAAATGAGATTAGAAATAAACTTACATCTGGATTTGGAAAATACGAAGTTAAGGACTACCGTTACCTTGAAAGTAGAATAGCATCTAGTGGACGAAGCAAGGCGGACATGAGAAGCATATCAGCACAGGCAAAACTGGCATTCCTAGCCAAGATAATTATGAAATATCGGCCTTAATTTGAGATATGAATTTCTGAGAATGTATGTTTGAAACACGGCGTTGTATGGTAGTGAATCATGGACAGTGAGAAAAGTGGAAGAGAATTGAAACGATGTGTTTGAGATTTGGTGCTGTAGAAGTACATTGAAAATCACTTGGACTGATAAGATACGGAATGAAGAGGTTCTCGGCAGAATCAGCGAGGAACGGAATATATGGAAAACACTGTCAAGAAGGGAAAATGGAGTGATAGGACATGTGTATGGGCATCAGGGAATAACTTCCAAAGTAATAGAAGGATATGTAGAGGGTTAAGGACAGTATGGAAAGACAGAGATTGGAATACATCCGACAAATAACAGAGGATGTTGGGTTCGAATGCTACTCTGTGGAGAAGAGGCTGGCACATGAGAGGAATTCGTGGCAGTTGGCATGAAACCAGTCACAAGACTGATGACATACAACAAGAAGCCCCTTCAGTTCAAGATCGCGAAAGGCCAATTATGTTTACGGTATTCGACGCGCCAAATCTGTCTACCGTGCAACCACAGCATTGCCTGCTGATAGCAACAGGTGGCGGGACTGGTGATATCCAATGGTGAGCATATCCTGAGGGTACAGAGTGTATTTGAACTGCTTACGTGACGAGTAACTCACAACAGTGCTAGTAGTGTTGATACAAAGTAGATGGCAACGATAAACTATGCAAACATGGCATTACATATTCAACAACAGCCGCCTAAGTTGACACTTCATCAGAAAGGAACCCAAGGAATTTTGCAGAGGGAGAAAAAATTGGCAGATGAAATATTAGCGTTTTTCTAAGATGAGTCGGTGGAATGTGTCGTGTCGTGTCGTATATGCTCGACTGAACGGACAGTGAACATGAGGATTACAATGACGACGACACGTGCTTAACAACTGAAAGTGATACAGAAACAGGTGTTGAGGCATGTAGTTCATCACACTTGTCGGACAGGCAGTAACAAATTCTGTCTCCAGTGAAACGAAGTAAAGGACATTAGTTGTCCGAGAAGTGGTTGCTAACCAGAATTGCGTACGTGAAAGATAATCCGCAGCGTAGTAAAAAAGACAATTTCGGACAAGTCTGCAGCAATATGACCGTGTAAGGTACGAAAAAAACTGTCGATTTTCAAGTGAGGACAAGGCGCACTACTCACAAAAACAGGTGTTCGCACGTTTCAAAGATGCCCGATTCAATTTACAGGATGTGTATGACAGTGACCTAATACGTTATGCACATCAAATTGCGCGCAACACAGATTACAGTGATTTCAAGGGAAGCAATGGAAGGCTGCATAACTTCAAACAGTGCTACAGAATTGGAACACTTAAAGAAATTTCAAACAAAACGTCAACCTGACGAAGCGCTGCAAATTCCAGAATCGGCCCGAAAGTTTGTAGATAAGACAAACAAAATTATCCCAGCGTTCAGTAAGGAATTTCATTCCGTCTACGACCAATCGAAATTTGAAGAGGAAATGCGTATGAAGGGAAATTAGGGGTGCCAAGAGAACTCTATCAGTATCAACTAACATCAATGCTTTTACACATACATATACAATTATGCCGATTGTTAATATGGATGGTAAATTGGCTGCGAGGAGTTGGAGGTGCTCTGCCCCCTACGACTCTTTCTCGAGTGCATGATCTTACAGGCCAGTAGGGAATATTTACGTCACAGCAAGCAAGAGTGGGAAAATGGGCGTAAGAGAACTATATGTATGGTATGAGCACTGCTTTTAGCCAATAGCTGGTCAAATAGCTTGCCTTTGCTTGGTTCCTGGTCTGCGTATAAATAACGCATTTCCTTAGAGCAATCTAATTCCTCTTGAACAGTGTGTGACATCGCAGTTCGTACACCTGGAATCACTGGACAAATTCAGCCTCTGAATGTTTGCTTTTTTCGTGCGTATAAAACATATTAATCCACTATCTTCAGTTACCTCCTTATAGGATTGCTTTTTCCACGATACGTTCCACGATACGTTGTTTCGCATTCGTCTGCATGCCTCCACATTCCATCAGTTCTCGTTATCCTGTTTACACCAATTTCATTCCGTATGCGTTCCATAAGACCACTCTTATGGAACGCATACGGAATGAAATTGGTTTACCTAGCTGGACGTCTTGCACGGTCTGTGACTCCTAAGCAGTTCGCCTTTGATCTAGGTTGTGCGAAGGTTCGTGACCACTGTGAAGAGCCATTCCTCATTCGATGTTCGTGATACAAGTTAATAGTTTGTTTTTAACATTTCTTGAATGTCGACGATGTCCATTTTGCGAAGTGTAATACATACATTCCATAGAAGGTTGATCTCTACACCTCCCGGAGACTCATTTTCTGTCACCCTCCTGATGCACATGGTGAGTCATTAGCAAATAATATTTTTCCGGTTATACTTGTTAACACAACACTTTCAAATGTGCCTTACTAAAGATTGATTAAATTCACCGTCATCTCTTCGACTTCTACAGCATTTAAATAGAGGGAACGCATTTTTCGACGCATAACGTACTGAAATGGTCTAATTCATTTTTTAAATATGTGGAACATTCAGGAAAGTTCTTGGCTCTTCAAGAAGGAATTTTTTTTGAACCGGAAGGTTGCAGGAATTTTGTTGGACTGACCTCATACGTCTTGGAAATTTATAGTATTATGGAATGTCCTGGAATCGGAAATGTGATGTTTTGAGACCTTGAATGTTCTTAAATATTTTCAAACGACAATAAAAAATAATAAGATAATCTATGATGAAAACACAAGGAAATAAAAGCCAGTGGAACAAAAGATAACGCTTGAGCTACATACGAATGAATATCACAATTTACTGAAGTTTTGGCAATCAGTTGTTCGAGGTTTCCTAAAATTTTCAGCCATTTGCTATGTTTGGCCGTCTTGCAGTCTACGACTCGGTTTTGGTTCAAAAAAATGTTAAGTGTTTTGGGGGTTTTCTAAGGAGCCGCTGGTGAACTAATGGTGCCTTCATGAGCCCCTTAAAGCCCTCCGTACCCACATACAATGCAAAAAGAGCCAGCTGATTTGCACCACTTACCTAAGCAGGAGGAACTGTGGAATATTCATTCTTTGACTCTGCGCTCCTGGGTAGTGACACAAAGACGATCCTTTTGCAGGGTATACAAATGATGCCTAGTCCAAAGGCTGTCCCTGTCCAAAACACTTGACGCTACCTGTCTATCCCCAACAGATATGTAAAATTTGTTGGTGATTGTACATTGTATTTTCATAAATAAAGTGATCTGTAGCGTAGCTGAGAACCGGACAAGGGTACATCTAGAATCTGTAGGCATAGAGTATGTAACAGCATGTCCCATGTTAAAGTTCTTATCAGTTTGGACTTTGGACCCGCGCGCTCTCTCTCGAACTCACGCGATGGTTACGTCATCACCGCAGCGTGGCGGCGCCATACAGAAGATATCGTCGTTGTTCCAGACAAACAGTTTATAAGACAATTGAGAACATCGAATTCACAACATCTGCTGCAGACAAGAAGAAGAATACTGTCAAGAACACTGCTGCTACTGCACTTGTCGATGGACCACGTGTTTTCTGTGGATGCAGACTTAATTTTAGCATTGACATTAATGATTCTTTTACACATGGTAATGGATGGCTTACTGTAGCCATTGTACGAGGTGGTACTGGAGTTCCTAATGTGCCTGGCCTTGAAAATTTTGTAGACAGAGACATTATTGCCTACCGTATCTATCACATTGGAGAACTTGCAAATAAAGACTTTGGTAAATCTGTCTATATGTCCCCTTCCCCATTGTCATTGTATACACGTAATAGGAGAAAAATATCTGTAAATGAGTCTGTATGTATATGGATTAAAGGCAAAGGTGTATGTGAATATGTAAAGTTTGTTGGAGATTGTACTTTGTATTTTCATAAATAAAGTGATCTGTAGCGTAGCTGAGAACCGGACAAGGGTATATCTAGAATCTGTCGGCATAGAGTATGTAACAGCATGTTACGTCATCACACTGAGCAGTTGACCTTTGACCCCGCGCCGATAAGGCCGCCTGACGCCATCTTGGCAGCGCGCCAGCGGCGGACTTAGCGCACAGCACGCTGTCGCATGCGTACTGATTAAACTTTCATTCAATTCGGAACTAAAATCAGTCATCAACGTTAGTACGAGGTGTGACCTATAAGACCTTCGAATTACATTTTGAGGAATTTTTTTCTATGTCAGTTCATAAAGATGATAGTTGGAGGCTTGTATGAAAGTACATCTCTTCCCATCGCTTCCCAGATTTCGTCCATGGCTGAGAATCAAGTGACTAGGGAGTCCAGTCAAGGTTCCTCGTGGTGGTTGTTTAGTGACCTACAGTGCTGGTTCTTGTATATTCCTGCTACCCTGGTCATGATGGATATGAAAACACATTTTGTCATTCTTGTCGCATACTGGTGAAGGTTCAGTCTGCAATATCATATAGAAGGGGCAATCAAAAAGTTTCCGTTTGAAAGGCGTTTCTGCAGCGTATAAACAACGTAGCACAACGCACCAATGCAGGTATACAAACACTGACATCTAGGCAAGGGATCAATGTGGCATGATGTTTGTGCGGTAAATGCGGAAACGTGTACTACTAGTATGGTGACGTTATTACGAAATCTTCACAAAGAGGACCAACGTGTTATAATTATTTTCTTCGATACCGATGAAGAAACATCGGTAGACATCCCGTGGGGAATGAAGAATGTGAATGGGGCAGCATGTCTGCCAAAAACCATCGTTTTGGAATGGTGTACCAAGTTCAGTGCTGATTGCGATTCGACAGAAGACACCGGCCGATCTGGCTACATCCTTGCCTTACGCCCTTTTTTAATTGGAGCACTTTGCTTTTAGTCTTGTAGTCTTATTATTCCCTCTTAGTTCTTGTATTCATCACTCGTCTTCCCCAGTAGCTTACTTCTATTTTTCTCAGAATTTCGAACAAAAAAATGGTTCAAATGGCTCTGAGCACTATGGGACTTAACATCTGAGGTCATCAGTCCCCTAGAACTTAGAACTACTTAAACCTAACTAACCTAAGGACATCACACACATCCATGCCCGAGGGAATTTCCAACATTTTGCACCATTTCACACGGTCGAGCGCTTTCAATTTTGCTTCGCTGATGCTTTCATTAGCAAGCGCAACCTCAGAACTGCGTCTCTGTTGCCTTCACCTTTCCTAAAGCCGAACTGACCATCACCTAACAGAAACTCATTTCTCTTTTCCAGTTTTCTACATACTATTCGTGTCAGCAGCATGTGTGGACGAGATTTTAAGCTGATGTACGATAGTTTTCGTACCTATCTGCCCTTGCTGTCGTCGGAATTGTGTGGATGTTACTTTTCCGAAAGTCTGATGGTACGTCGGCAGTCTCATACATTCTACACACCATTTCCCCAATGAGTTTAGAAAATGCGATGGAATGTTAATACCCCTTCTGCTTTATTTGATCTCTAGTCTTCCACAGCTCTTCTAAATTCTGACTCTAATACTGGATCCCCTATGCCTTCCTTACCGACTAAAGTTTCTCTTTCCATGAAGTCATTATACAAGTCTTTCCCCTTATATTTACTTCAGTACACTCTTTCCACTGAAGCGCCAAAGAAACTGGTACAGACATACGTATCCAGATACGGAGGTATGAAGCAGCAGAATACGGCACTGCACTTGGCAACGCCTATTTAAGGCAATAAGTGTCTAGCGCAGTTGTTAGACCGTTTGCTGCTGCTACAATGGCAGGTTATAAAGATTTAAGGGGCTCCGGAACGCCCTATACTTGCAATGTTAAAATAACGCTTATAAATTACATCTTTCCTCATAAAGTATTTGAGGTAGGAAGTTGAACTTTTTACAGATTATTTATTGGAATATGGGCTACGACTTAACACAGGGATTTTACAAAATTTTAGTTCAGTTATTAAAGATGATTTTTTTTCAATTGTAATGAAAATTCACAACATTTTTTGCAATTTTTTATTTATACACTCAAAAATATACAGTTTTTTGGAAAAAGGCTGTGTTAAATTATGCAGAAGGTACTGTGTAACATTTACTGAAAGTTTGAAACAAATATGTTTGGAAGATCCTTAGAAAACATGTAATTAGTATGAGAAAATAAAAGTTTTGGGAATCGAGCGACAAAGATTGGATTAACTTTTTAGTGCATTCCAGGTCCATAGGATGGATTATCTTCATCCTCTGAAAACTCCTCCTCCAGCTTCCTCTTGTTCCTCCTCCTGTTTACTCTTGCTTGTATTTCTAGACTCTTTACAGCCCTGTCTGCAGCCCGAAGGCGTTCCTTGTCTAAAGAAAGCATCGCTCGTTGCTGTGTTCGTAGATTTTGCTACCATTTTCTTCAGTTGCAGTTACTGCAACACTAGTCCAAAAGGTGGTCATGTATGAACACTTATCACATTTCAGTTGTATTTCACTAGCAAGTCCTACGTGCTTTATTATGGAGAGTTCCAGACCAACTTCACTACAATGAATACATCTTACACAGTTTGAAAAAATTCCTTTGAGAACCGACATATCAAATATTTCATTCACATCCGATTCGCCCATAAAACATTCATAGTTTTCACTCATTGAACCAAGCTTCTTCTGTGAAGTATTTTCTTTCCCATTTTGACTGCTATGGGCAGGTGTACTTGAGAGGTTAGGTTCACTCACTTGGTTATCGTCTTTATTGTTTACAGTAATAACACATACCTTTGGCTTTCCAACATTTCTCCTTTTCTTAAAAGCCTTCAGAGGATTTCTAATAACTTTACTTTTACTCATTATTATACTTCAACAAAACAGAGACTCAAGAAACAGAATTAATTACGAATATTTTCGAGATAACGATAGAGTAAATAAACATGAAACAATCGACAGTCACACCAGCGATATATATTGAACCATCACAGGTTAGCCACAACACATACTTTATCTCACATCACTAAAATGTACCTGATGAACACGGACGTTAATAATAACACCATTTGACAGCAGTTTAACAGCGCCACAGTGGGTCACGCCCATGTAGAACACATTTCAAAAAAAATTTAAAAATAGTTGTAGTCTTCGGAATTGAATAAATTATATATCTATTAAAAGGTAATAGTCTGTAGATTCAGAAAACGCCAAAAAGTAAAAATTGAACTTTTCATGATTTTGAGCCTTTCCGGAGCCCCTTAAGTGAGTTTGAACGTGGTTTATAGTTGGCGCACGAGTGATGGGACACAGAATCTCCGATATAACGATGGAGATTTACTCATACGACCCTTTCACCAGTGTACCGTGAAACATCAAATCTCCGACACTGCTGCGGCAGGAAAAAGATCGTGCAAGAGCGGGACCAACGACTACTGAAGAGAATCGTTCAAGGTGACAGAAGTGCAACCCTTCCGCAAATTGCTACAGATGTCAGAGCTGGGCCAACAACAAATGTCAGCCTGCGTACCATTCAAAGAAACATCATCAATATAGGCTTTTGGAGTCGAAGGCCCACTCGTGTACTCTTGATGACTGCACGACACAAAGTTTTACGTCTCACCTGGGACTGTCAACTCCGATATTGGACTGTTGATGACTGGAACGTGTTGCCTGGTCGGACGAGACTCGTTTCGAATTGTATTGAGCAGATGGACGTTTACGGGTATTGAGGAAGCCTCATGAATCCATGGACCCTGCTTGCCAGCAGGGGACTGTTCAAGCTGGTGGAGGCTCCATAATGATGTGTGGTGTGTGCAGTGTGTAGTGACATGGGACCTCTGATATGTCTAGATACGACTCTGACAGGCGACACGTATGTAAGCACCCTTTCTGATTACTTGCATCCATTCATGTCCATGGTGCATTCCGATGGACTTGGGCAATGCGATACCCCACACGTCCAGAATTGCTGCAGAGTGGGTTCGGGAACATTCTTCTGAATTTAAACACTTCCGCTGGCCACCGAACTCCCCAGACATGAGCATCATTGAGCACATCTGGGATGTCATTGCCATTTGGTGTTGAGAAGAGATCTCCACCCACTCGTGCTCTTCCCTATTTATGGACAGCCCTGCAGGAGTCATGGTATCAGATCCATCCAGCACTACTTCAGACATTAGTCGAGTCCATGCCACGTAGTGTTGCAGCACGTCTGTGTGCTCGCGGGGGCCCTACACGATGTTAGACAGGTCTACGCGTTTCTGTAGCCCTTTGGTGTATCTACTCTTTTCTTTAAGTTTAATGCTGGTTATCCCCATTGCACTCTTAATGTTACACTATCACTGTTAATTTAAATGAAGGCTGTTTTGACTTTTCATATACTTAGTCAGTCCTTCCGACGATAATTCCTGCTTCAATTTCTTCGCCTTTGGCTGGCCAGCAGTTCCTGTTTCCTTAATTCCTAAGTGATTTATATTGCTGTAACAGCAAGACTATAGCCTTTCCCTGGACAAAATGGTTCAAATGGCTCTGAGCACTATGGGACTCAACTGCTGGGGTCATTAGTCCCCTAGAACTTAGAACTAGTTAAACCTATCTAACCTAAGGACATCACACACATCCATGCCCGAGGCAGGATTCGAACCTGCGACCGTAGGGGTCTCGCGGTTCCATACTGCAGCGCCAGAACCGCGCGGCCACTTCGGCCGGCTTTCCCTGGACATTTTAGTACTTTCTCCTTTTGGAGATCAATTGATGTATTTCTTTTATTAGCCATGGTTTCTTTGGAGCTACCTTGTGCAACATATATGCTTGTGATTTGTAGAGATATCCCCTCTTCTTCAACTGAACTGCTTACTATAACTGCAGCCTCAGAGAACTTCAAGCATCTCTCTATATTTCTTAGTACTTCCGTATCCCACTTCAATGCACATTTATTCTTCCTCACTAATCCCTTAAATTCAGCCTACCTAAGTTTTCATCTGAGTCTATATCTACTCCTGGGTTCGCTTTTCATTCCAACACCTTATTTCGGAATCGCTGCCTAACCATGACGTAATCTAAATGAAATCTTCATTTTTCAAGTATACCACCTCCTCTTGTGATTCCTTAATAAAGTGTTCGCTATTATGAGCTGAAATTTCAGTCTCTCTTTGTCATTCCTAGTACCAAGTCCATATTCTCCCGTAACCGTTTCTTCTACTCCTTCCCATACAACAGCATTCCAGTCCACCATGAGTCTTACATTTTCATCTCCCTTTACGTACTGAATTGCCAGTTAAATATCCCGACATACTTTCTCGATCTCTTCATATTCTGCTTGCCACGTCGACATGTATACCTTAACTGTCGTTGTCGGTGTTAGTTTGCTGTTGATTCTCATGAGAACAACTCTATCACTGAATTGTTCACAGTACCTCAATTTTCTACCACGTTCAAAATTCTGACATTCCGTGTTCCTACAAGTAGAAAGTTATCCTTTCTTTGGTTATTCCATCTTTTTCTTATGGACAGTCCCCTCCTCAAGATCTGAACCGGTTACTAATCGAGAATCTTTTGCCAATGGAGAGATCGTCATTACACTTGTTCCAGTTACGGGCAACCTGTAGATATGCATTATTTGATGCCGTGGTTTCTATTGCCTTCTGCATCCTCTCGCTGTTGATCATTGCTGATTCTTTCACCTTTTTCTTGTAGTTTCCCGTCCCCAAGCCACGAGAGTGCCCTTAACCTCTGTTGGCCCCACCTCCCTATTTGACAAGGCTGTTGGAGTAACGGCAGTAACTTCTTAGAAAGTATTCTGAAGGCAAAGCTGATGATTTTTATTCGAAATTTAAGCAGGGGCTGCATTCGAACGCGAGATCCATGACGTTTTGATTACTAGTCAAAGACGCCGCCCCTAGATCACGCCGGCCGCGGTGGTCTAGCGGTTCTAGGCGCTCAGTCCGGAGCCGCGCGACTGCTACGGTCGCAGGTTCGAATCCTGCCTCGGGCATGGATGTGTGTGATGTCCTTAGGTTAGTTAGGTTTAAGTAGTTCTAAGTTCTAGGGGACTGATGACCATAGATGTTTAGTCCCATAGTGCTCAGAGCCATTTGAACCATTTGAACCTAGATCACGGGTTTAACTGGTCAATAAGATATGTAAAAAAGGAAAGATGGGACATTGTTGTTCAAAGTCTCGTCGACGAGTTTCTCGCTAGATCCAGAGTGCAAGCTCAGATGGAGCAAGGTTGGGAAACGAAATTGGCAATGTCCTTTTCTAAGGAATCTGACTCTAGATATTCGGAGAAACCACAGAAAACCTTGACCGGATGACCAGATATGGAACTGAACCGCAGTTCTCCTGAATAAGTTTCATGTACTGATGATAAGAAGAGTACTTTATTAAAACAAAATATACCATCAAGTAAGCAGCTATACTACAGAGAAACAATTTAGAGCAGTTATTTCCAAACCTGCGGAGAAGACATGCCAACTGTGATCAGACCTTCTCACACTCTCACACTTCTTTTCCGCCTTATTGAAGACAAGCATTCTGAAGCTCCCTCGAAAACAACGTTAGGCTTCTCTTCTCCTTTCGAAGCTCACGTCATGTCTGAACAATCTGTGCTGGTCCAGGGATTACTGTTACTCACGAACGTGGAACTAGCGGTTCAGCTAAGCGTGGGACGTAAAGAAGAGGAAGACTGCAAATGGAGCGGAAACATACAGTCCCAGCGCGATACGTAAAATTTACATTATGCCAAAGCACAGTTCGTATCTCTCAAGGACCATTTAACAGAGTCAAGTACGAATGGTTTCAGATCGCTGGTTTGCATTTTAATACATATTGTGGAAAGGTTACAGCTTTTTTCAAATCGTTTCTTCTTTTAATTTTGCGTTTTTAAACATAATTTTTTTCAGTGGAAAGGAGGATCATACGTTGGGTGAAAAACTGATATTGCTTACGCTCAAATGCACGATGTTTCTCTGCAATACATAAACAGAGGGGTAACGGGCAAACGCTTAGGGACTTGGTAAAATGAATGAAGTTTGGGTAACGTCAATCGTTGCAAGAGCACATAGCGGGTATCTCAGATGTGCATAACTGAACATTTCATTGCCACTCTTAGGCGGCTGATACTATGTTATGACTCGTAATGTATCATTATCATTGTTTGTTGAGTTTCTTTTGTTGCTGATGATGCAGCCACGGCAAAGAGGGCACTAATGTCGTTGCTATTTAGCACCCTAAACCACACATTGTCATCATTATCATCACGACAAAGAAATCCCACTTTTGCAAAAGATTCTAAACGTATCGACAGATCAATGGTGAGTGATTCTGTAAGATTGGTACCAGAGGAGTGTTGCACAATTTGTTGGTTCTTTATACGACTGGATAATCTTAGGGTTAACAAATTAAAATCATAAAAATCTCTGTTTCCGGTATAGGAAGATGAATCGTTGTAGATTATAAGTTTTCGACATTTCCACAAACAGAAAAATATTATTAATGCAACAAATTCCGGGTGAAATCTCAGGGTTGCTAAAAATAATTGTATAATGCGTACCTCGCTCAGATCGGTGTGATATTTGAAAGTACTGTGGGACAAACCCAAACCGAACAGAATCAGCCGGCCGGGGTGGCCGAGCGGTTCTAGGCGCTACAGTCTGGAACCGCATCGACTGCTACGGTCGCAGGTTCGAATCCTGCCTCGGGCATGGATGTGTGTGATGTCCTTATGTTAGTTAGGTTTAAGTAGTTCTGTGTTCTGGAGGACTGATGACCTTAGAACTTAAGTCCCATAGTGCTCAGAGCCATTTGAACCATTTTGAACAGAACGAAGGCGTTTGAGGTGTGGTGCTGCAGAAAAAGTTTGAAAAATGTGAAGGAAAGGACTGAGGAGGTTCTCCGCAGAACTGGAGAAGAAAGGAACATACGGAGAACACTGACAAGACGAAGGGACAGAGCATAAGACATTTACTAAGACATCAGGGAATAACTTCCACGATACTCGATGGAGGTGTAGACGACAACTACAGAGGAAGACAGACTGGAATACATCCAACAAATAGTGAAGGACATAGAGTGCAAATGCTACTCTGCCATGAAGAGTTTGGTATAGGAGAAGAATTCGTGGCGGGCCACATCAAACCAGTCCTGAAACTGATGCTCAGATAACAATAATAATAATAATTCGAAAGGAACATAGTGCCATTCCCCTTCCGAACAGATTGTCTTTTTTTATATGCAGTGAGGTCCACAGGCAGGATAAATTTCTTGCCGGATATCATTTTGCCACCCTGGTTCTTTTTATTGTAAAGGTGCGTTTAGATGAGCCACGTTTGCAGCAACGTTTGGCCGCAACAGCATTGCGTCAACATTTCTGCAATTTGGCTGCAATACAGAGCATATCGCTGTATGGCTGAGTAATACTGCTGACGTTGCAATTAGTCGCCGACGTAATGCCGAGGTGTTGCCAATTTGGTCATCAAGGGTGGAGAATATTTCACATTACAGGGCAAAATCTGTCCTTGTCCTTGTCCTTGTCTCTATTTGCTTCCCTCTGCTACTCATTTCACCGACAGCGCTGTAGTCATGTGTACTATGAGTGAAAACAATATCGTTCAGCTTTTGTTCGAAAGTTTACGCACGTTCACATAGCTTAGTTGTGAATTTGTTGTGTACAGTAATGGTGTAATGCACACATGAGAGAGCTATGAATTCTGCAAATGCAATTCGTCTGGAGCCAGAGGTATTGGATGTCGAAGGTAATGAATACAAAAATAGCAGTCTTAAAAAGAAAAATGTTGCCGATGTACACAGAATCACGATTGATGAAGAATAGAATAAATTCTGAAGTCTTTGAATCTGTTTCAAATGCTGCGCACGAAAGTTGTATAGGAAGGGTGAAAGGAGCAGGTGGCTCTTCATTTACGTCACCTGCATTTCATGCCACGAGTTTCATACTGTCTCGAGACGTACGAGTACCTGAATCGAGAATTAAATGTGTGAACAGTGGCTTGTACTGGTGAACAAAAATTAAATAAAAATGTATTCTTATTTCAAACTTATCTTAATGAAATCATTCAGCCCTTCCAAAGCACTGCGTACTTTTGGTACAATGTGGCCTATTGATGAATAGTGAACTTCCATCACACAAGTGGAAGAATACCAGTAGCTAAAAGCCGAAGGGTGATCGCTAGTGCCGGCCGCTGTGGCTGCTTTCAGTTCCGTAATGACAAATTTCGCGCTTATTGTGACCGCTCGCGTTACCATTTTTTTAAAACATTTATTAAAGGAACAACGTCACACATTCCAAATACATATTAAGTACATGTACTAACCATGCACATATGTTATACATGAAATGATTTAAACAAAAATAGTTTGATCATTGCAATTATGCTGATGTTAAAGAAATAGATCTTTAATCATTAACCGTGTTCCACACGCGCGTTTCATTACTGACATATGTTCATCATAAATGTGGCTATTTTACGAACGATTCTAAAAATCAGTACAGTTGCATCTGCGATAGTGAGAAACCCGATGCGCAAGCTGTTAGATTTTAACTGCAAATTTTGCCGTTAACATTCGGATTGAAGAAATTATAACCATGTTCCTGGAACAACGTGCGTTCACAGGTAACTTTCGAATCTTAAAAAATGGATACATAAGGCAGAACCTACTCTATGACCAGCACGTTTACCTTATTTAACACTCGTCGATTGTTTTCCTTGGGGAAATGTCAACAACGCGGCGTACATGATTTTAGTTATCACCCGAGCTGAGTTGATTATCGGTATCCAAGGAAATGGATCACGGTTCTACAAAACCTCTTGCACAAATATCAAACGCCCTAAGAGCAGCGTCCCTTTCGTCTTGGACTATGCGTATAGTTAGTGTCCCTTCGTCGAAGGACGCACATGTTTCGGTGCTGCACTACGCCAACCTAAAAGAGATCGACAAAACGAGGAACGTGATAGAAACTGAATTAAATTGACTTTAGCGAAACAAAGGGAATCACTGGTTGACATATTTCGTGGAATGCAGCTGCAAGAAATCCACGCAGGTATATGGACGTAATAAAGACACAGGTGTAAACAAGAATTGTTTAGAACGTACCTCTGTGGCGTAAGCAAAGCCGAAACGATCCTATTAATACAGGACGCTCGTGGTCTATCAAGTTGCGAAAGAGTTTCAAAGTGGTCTACAAATGCCACCTAAATTACAGCGCATGCGTGCCGCTCGAGATTTGCGTTAAAATCACCCTAGACCATTAAAAATCCCCTGTTCTTGAAAATTGAACGTTTGTGAAAACTTTACCTCGAAATAATATTAACAGCACAAAATTAACAATTAAATAATTTTGTTTATCTGGCCCTCTTAGTACGAAAATTACTGTGCTTGTAAGATCTTAGGTTAGATCGGATTGTAAACGTAATTAGTTTTTAATTATTTGTATTTTCTATTAGCACTCATTTTAATTTTTTAATTTTTTATTTATGTTTGATTAAACATACTGCAACGCGTTCTGAACATGCTCTGCTGGTCTTCAGGCGTTTAGACATACAAAAATGTTATTTAAAAATAAAATGTCTTCAGCTAAATTAGTTGTTTATTGCTCTTTCTGGAGTGGCTGTTCGGATGTTTGGAGGGAGGGGAAGGGGCAGTGGTTGGCCAGAAATTTATGCCAGGTGGTGGGATTGCTGGTGTGGAAACACGTCTCGTTGTTGTTTAGGACTGACACCACACCCTGTGTGGGATGCAGATACTTCACTAGAAAATTTACGTCGAAAAACAGTGCCAAAATAAATAATGCAATTGTGTAATGTCTCACAAGATTTTCGCCACTGTACCAATGATGCAAACGAAACTTTGGGACGCCAAAATTTAAGTGAATAACTGTCAAATAGAAAAGTGTATTGCACGATTTTCACACCATAACAACTGATACAAAACTACCTACTACTTATATCCCAGACAGGCTGTGATAGTAATCATAATAAATAACTAGACACAACGCCACACCAGCAGAAGATATCACTGGAAATCAGTTTCTGGCCAATCACTGCCCGCCATACCTCCAAATACCGCAAGAGCCACACCAGCTGCGAACAATAAACAAAAAGTTCAATGTTAATTAAGCTTAAGCCATTCTACTTGTAAGTAACAACTTTATGTATGTATGAACGCCTGAAGATGAGTAGAACACGTTCGAAACCTCTGGACGCTTGCTCGAGAAAAACGGTTAAGTGACACAGAAGTTCATGTCTGTTCATAAATCCTCAAGACAACTGTTCACAGTAAACAGAAGTTTCAGATTATAATCAGAGTCTGGCACAAATTTTCATTATTCAGTAATACGGAATAGCGTCGAAGCAGTTTTCTGTGTTCCTTCCTTGACAAGAATTGTGATTGCGTTGGTTTCCTCGGGCAGCTTCGTTAATATAAAGTGCTCTGCTTATCAACGTTGCGAAGTCGTTTGAAAGGTATAACCGTCAGATTCACTATTATCAGGTTCATAAGTTATTAGTTCCTACATATAGTAGGCGTTAGCCTGCTGATATGAACACACCTCGAGAGAATGTGGTACACAAAACGATTTAAGCGGTTCACATAAATCGTTATACGAAGATATGTTGAGTGAAAGGCTCCTTGCTCACTAGCAAACAGGAACTCAGACACATGTCGTCCTACAATACGGCCTCACGAAACAGCATGAGGTTATTGTTAGGGGACAATATTACATTACAGTTCTATAGCTTAATGAGGAAATCCCGAGCAACGATACCGTGTGACCACAGTGCTAGTCATACAACCGGAGGAAGCACTTAGCGGAGCGAAATTTGACCTCAGCTTTGATTTAAGCTCTGTTCTCCATCACCCACCCCTCCATCTCTCCGAGGCACTCAACTGCGTAATCATAGCGAAGACCGGGCTAAGTGCTGCGTTCCAAGCTTCTGCCAACGAAGTTCGTTTATTCAGCGTTCAGTAACATCGTACTTGGCATCATCCTCATTCTACGAGTCAATATCAATGTTTTACAGTAATCGGAATGCAACTGAATTTCATGAACACTTTTCCGCCTAATCAGATACAAAATTCTTTGTATGCCGAACCCGTTTACAAACTTCCTGCATACAACAAACATGAAGCCAATGTGTCCTCAGCTAACACTTACCGGAATTTGTCCAAGTACACTGGTGTCCAAAATTAAAGCAACGAACTGCTATTTCCCCGTCCTGTGTCTAATTCACCATATAATCATACAAACTGTCAACAAATATCGTTACGATCGTGTTCTACACCTAAGATGGCATTCCGATCAACGGACAACCGCGCCAGCAATGATGTCAGGACATCTACCAAGAGGGGTAGTGTTTCATGGTAGTCTCACATCCACAACCGTTATGTACAGTCACAGACGGCGCAATATGGTACACAGAAGACGCCGACAGGCTCTCTGCTGTGGAGGGCCATAGGAAGAATGGAAGCAGGAGAGTTGCAAACTGATGTGGCCCGATGGCTTAATGTGAATCGTTCTGTTGTTTCTCAGATGAGGTGACAGTTTGCAGGGACCGAAACTGTACCTCGGAGACCAGGACTGAGTCGACCACGTGTGACATCAGAAAGAGTGGACCGTTATTTCGCAGTAAGGGCACGACAGTACCGCCTTAGTACTGTGCTGCAACTGGCATCTAACATCGCAACATCCCCTGAACATTTTTTACCGAGGCAAGCGGTGTACAGAAAGCTTTATCAGAGTGGCCTTTATTGTTGGAGACCTACTGTATGTTTGCCTCTGGTGTGTCTCCACAGAAGGGAATGTCTGGAGTGGAGCCGTCAACATGCTACCTGGACGGTCGAACGGTGGACCAATGTTCGAGCCCCGATTTGGTCTGGAGAGTGATTCTTGTCAGATTTGCACCTGGAGGGCACGTGGAACACAATTTCTGGACCCAGTCATTGTGGAAAAAGACTGATACCGAGAAGGATCCCTCACGGTGTGGGCAGGGATTACGTTGACCACTTGAAAACCTCTTCATGAAATTGTACGGGTGAATCAGCAAGATTTAAGTGCTGTCATAAACCGTGAGGACATCTTGGGAACGCCGGCTGTGGTGGCCTATCGGTTCTAGGAGCTTCAGTCCGGAAGCAAGAGACTGCTACGGACGCAGGTTCGAATCCTGCCTCGGGCATGGATGTGTGTGATGTCCTTAGGTTAGTTACGTTTAAGTAGTTCTAAGTTCTAGGGGACTGATGACCTCAGATGTTAAGTCCCATAGTGCTCAGAGCCATTTGAACCATTTGAATCATCTAGTAACTCATGCACGGTTGTTGTGAGGTTCTGTGGGTCTAGACTTCATACGGACGATAATGCTCGAACTCATAGAGCACGGGCAGCTGATTTTTGTTTTTTGTTTTTTTGTTTTTTTGAAACGTAAGATATTGCACGCATGGTGTCGAGAGACGGCTTGCATCACGTCAGCATCCACTAACCACATTCAAAAGCTCGTGAATAGCTCTGCAGGAAGAATGGGCGTTAGTGCCAAAACATGAGACTGATGACATCATTCACAGCATGTCCCGTCGCTGTCAGGCCTGTATTGATTCTAGAGGTGGTCACACCCCATAATGAGCTCATAAACCAGTTGTCAGAATGTGTGTGCAAATCAGTTAATTTAGGAAATAACGAAGAACATTTTTGCAGTTGATTACGATCTATAATCTTTCCATTCTTTCTACTTTACTGTCAATGTTCATACTGTTTTGGTGCAAAATAAACACAACCTTGCAAAATTTCCATTTGTTGTTTTAGTTTTGGACACCACTGTAATGTTACGGTACTTAACAGATGGTATTTCCGATACTCCTAAAATTCTCTGCTTTTCTCTTCTGTTCGCGAATGAACCACGTCTGTAAGCATCCGTATGGTCTGTCATCACTATGATTCACGTTTCTTGACCCTGGCACTTTCATTCTCGGAGTTTAGGCCTCTCCGACAAGTAGTCCTTTTAGCGTCTGCCTCGAGAGGTGCACGACTGTTTTAAAGACACTCTCGCGAGTACTAAACGAACCCGTAGCGGAACATGTTGCCCTTCTTTGGGTCCTCTGTATTCCTTTTATTAATACGAATAGGCAAGGATCGCGACATGACCTAAAATATTCATAAATCTACTGCATGGCAGTTTCGTGAGTTACGTATCTCTTGGGCGAGCTACATTTCCATAATATTCATCGAGGGAATTTCGGTCTGACACCGGTTTTTCTTGCAGCTAATCGCTCCGGACACATAATCAAAATATTGTCATCACCAAAGGATCTTCAGTGGCATATGCGAACTATAAGAGGATTATCTGTCTCTTTGTGTCTGTTAACTTTTAAAAACGCAATTTCCTTACAATTATTGACATTTATAACATGTTATCACTCTGATTAGGATGTGCAGAAATGTCTGAGACAATACATATAATTCTATCCAATAATTCGTTCAGGACGCTTACTTAAAACTATTTCTTTAAAAAAAGAGATTTTGAAACATTATCTGTAATCCCGAAATTCTGTGAGATAGTTCGAAGTATTCTTTCTCTCTAAAGCATTTGGCATCTTTCAGCACCGTTTCGTTCCCATCGTCTCAGTCTTTGATGTAAGAAAATTGTTTGAAAGAGAGAAGTGCACACGACAAAAGACACACAAGAAGAAACCAAAGCTAGTGTGACCCTGTTGCTGTCTTCGAATTCATTCTCAGCACTTACTACGTGTACTGAAACAGCATAATTATAAGGTACTCTTACAATGAACTAACACAGTCAGAAAAAATATGCAAAATTCTTGGTCACACTCCTAAATACAAATACGAGAGAAGTTGATATATGCGAACTGAAAGAACCTATCTCAGTGCATTTAACTGATCTATATTACTTAAATTATTGGACTCTAGGTAGCACAAGTGTTCTATTCACTTTGTAGCAACTTCACTATTAGATTCCAGAACTCTCTAGAAAGATATTACAACGAGGAAGACCACTGCATATTGCACATTCTAACCGTTTCAGAGAAGCACCTTATCCAACACATCCATAAGTTACGTGGCTTATGTAAGAATGGTCACGAGTCGCAATAATGTTACATAAAAGTTATAGCCTATATTCGAACTGCAGTTAAATCACATCATCACCCTCAAGCTATTCCATACTCAACGAAACGCCACATCTCGAATTCCTGCCTCTGAAAACTTGGTTTAGTCTCACAAGGGGAGGCCGCGACTTGGGATCACGGATTCACTTTAAACTTTGTACACCATTAGTAGGCCATTAAAACAACATAATGTGCAAGCAGTGAGGTGCACTACTATGGCAGTTCCGAGAAAAATGGCAAGAGAAGTTGTAAGCGTCTATCATGTGCCTTATTTAGCGGTGTGTAAGCACCGCACGACAGAGTTCACGGTGGTCCAGTGATATGCGTTCGAACTTGGTGTGGCGAACATGTATGAGACGACGGTTCGGCTACCGCTCAAACTTAATTCTTAATCTATTTTTTTCATCACTGGTCATATTATTTAATTTACATGACATTTTGGAGGTAATGAAATAAAAAGAAAAAACACGTGTATTTGCATGAATTTTCGATTTATGTTTTCCATGTCTATTTGACAAATAGTACCCCGCAACGTGTGATGTCTAAAGCACATCCGACGAGTAATCCTACATTACTCTTGTGGTGTGGCACTCTGTGACTTATCAAGTTACTGACTGTGAATCACGTCATTCGCATCATTGTTTATCGAGGCTTAACTTGGGCTTTCCAAACCTGTCCCTCATACTTGAAAATGTAAAATTGCAAATAGTATGAAATTCACTACAACCTCATGAAAATGAACGTGTTTTTTTCGTCCTACTACCTCTGAAATGTGATAAAAATTAAATGATGTGACCAGCGATGAAAAATAAATATGTTGTTTCAATGACTTACTAAAGGTGTATAAAGTTTGAAGTAAATCTGTGATCCAAACGTCATGACCTCCGTTTGTCAGTAACACATATTTTTTACAATGAGTGAAGTATCTGAGAGAACTAATACCTGTAGTTCTACCACCTAATTCGCTCACTACGTTTATCAAAAATTAACCGATGTTCGCATGGCGTGTGCTTTTATGCAAACTGCAAAATGGATTAAGACGACGATTAAGGTGGGACGTGCTGTGTGAGAACGTCACAATCCACCGCTCATTGAGTGGTTTTTGCCAGTAGCTTTTGGAAGTCGTGTTTCATGTCGTCTTTGCTTCACCGGGCTGACCTTGCTTGCTTCCCTGTCGATAAACTGGGGTGAGGGTATCACTACTAATTTCGCTGTACTCGTAACGGCATGTAGATCAATATGTGGTTCGCTTGCCTCCTATTGCTCTTTTAATTTAGCACAATGCTGATGTTGTTCAGACTGGACTGAAGCCTAGCCCCAACATTCACTCCTAAATAACCACAAAGCATAGTCTTTTACACTATAACTGACATTTGCACACGTTTGAAATTGTAAACATCACATGACCAAAGCATTCGTTGCCGGAGACCAGAGCACAGCATCTATTGTCATTCCTGACTCGGCAGATATCGAGCTTTTCGCTTGCATGAAAGTGGTAGAAAGTCTGAACGTGAAATTGAATAACGAATTTTTTCTTATTGGGTCAAGATTCATGTAAGGCATCTATTGTCAGACAGATATGTTAAATATAATTGTGGTCACAAACTATAATGTGAGCATATGTTCAAACTTGAAATGACTAGACGTAATGTTTTATGGAGAACAGGGTTTCGAAATTAGCAAATGATCAAATTGTCAACTAAACGCAGTCAGATGTTAGATATTGAATTTTTTCAACAGAAGCGAGCCGTCTGAAGCTGGAATGAAGAGACGAAGAAGTTTAGGCTTGTTCAGGGTTCGAGCACAACACATGTCGTTTCCGATGACTACACATGGATTTTTATATTATGCTAGTTGATTTCAATAGTACCTCTTAAATTACGCTGTTTCAATATGCTTAGTAAGCGTTGCGAGTAAACTCGAAGACAACTATACAGTCGCCTTATGCGGCTTTTGTAGTGAAGTCTACTGTGAATTGTTCTCCGTGGGTGCACTTCATCCAGATTTTTTTCGTACCACAGAGACTGAGCTTGGTGGAATTTAAAATGTGCTGAAAGGCCCCAGACATTTTCAAATCCAAGAACACTTCGAATTATCATTGGGAGTATGAAAATTATTTCAAAATCCATTATTTATTAAAAAAATTTTGTGATGAAATCTCATGAAAGAATTATATGGTAGAACTACAGGTATTGACTGTCTCAGATACTTCAGTATACCCTAATCAGAATGTTAACATGTTTGAAATGCCACTAATTGTAAGGAAACTGAGTTTATCTCATCTTTAATATCAAGTTTCTGATGTTTGCTGTCTCATGGTATTATTTTAAATTTACGTCTGCATCGATTTTCATATGGGGCAGTATTCACTGGGAGTACATAGTTGAAGCAGATCCTGCTGTGGTAAAAGGGGAAGTACAGCAAGTGGCTCATCGGGATCATCCGACCGCCGTGTCATCCGCAGCTGAGGATGCGTATAGGAGGGGCGTGGGGTCAGCACACCGCTCTCCCGGTCGTTATGATGGTTTTCTTTGACAGGAGCCGCTATTGTTCGGTTGAGTATCTCCTCAAATGTCATCATGAGGCTGAGTGCACCCCGAAAATTGGCAACAGCGCATGGTGACCCGGACGGTCACCCATCCAATTGCCGGCCAGGCCCTACAGCGCTTGACTTCAGTGATCTGACGGGAACTGGTGTATCCACTGCGGCAAGGCCGTTGCCACAAAAGGGAAGCAGCAACGCAAAAAAGACGTGTACAGGATAAACAATTAGCACAAGCAGTGGACGTTGACCCTCGACATAAACACATATAGCGCGTTCGAAAAAATGGGTAGCGAAATCCGTTACTGTTCGCTTACGTGATTGGAGATCCATTGATGAAAACAATTACTTGCCCAGAAATCGTGTCGAGAGCAACTCAGATCATTCGAATATTTTTGCGCACTACAATACATCCCAACATACAGAAACAACCACACATTATGAGTATGTGGATTGCTGGACTGAGTGTTTCTTCTTCACTCAACAGTAATATGGCTTACTATGGCTTATGAAAGGGTGTGGCATGGTTGCTCTCCTATGCCAAACTCTTCATCTCAGAATAGCACTTGCAACCTACACTCTGCATTATTTGCTGTCTACAGTTTTTACATTCTACACCTCCCTTTATTACCGTGGAAGCTATTCTCTGATGTTTTAATGGATGTCCTACATTTCTGTGCTTTCTTGTTGTCAGTGTTTTCCATACGTTCCTTTCCTCGGCAGTTGGTTCAAATGGCTCTGAGCACTATGGGACTTAACTTCTGAGGTCATCAGTCCCCTAGAACTTAGAACTACTTAAACCTAACTAACCTAAGGACATCACACACATCCATGCCCGAGGCAGGATTCGAACCTGCGACCGTAGCGGTCGCGCGGTTCCAGACTGTAGCGCCTAGAACCGCTCAGCCACTCTGGCCGGCTCCTCGCCAATTCTGCGGAGAACCTCTTTATTCCTTACTTTATCAATTCAACTAATTTTCAACATTCTTCTATAGCACCACATCTCAAATGCTTTGACTCTCGTCTGTTCCGATTTTTCCACAGTCCATGTTTCACTGACATGCAATGCTGTGGTCAAAACGTACGTTCTTAGAAATTTCTTCCTCAAAGTAAGGTCTATATTTGAAAGTAGTAGACCTTTCTTGGCCAGGAATGTCTTTTTTCCAGTGCTTCTCTGGTTTTATGTCCTCCTTGCTCCGTCTGTCATGGGTTATTTTCCTGCCTCTAGGCAGTTTATCTACTTGGTGTTCACCAATACTGATGTTCAGTTTCTCGCTGCTTTTATTTCTGCTACTTCTTGTTACATCCGTCTTTCTTCGATTTCCTCTCAATCTATATTCTGTATTCCTTAAACTGTTCATTTCATACAGCAGTTCCAGCCATTCTTCTTCATTTCCACTAAAGATAGGAATGTCATCAGTGAATCTTACCATCCATATACTTCCGCCTTGAGTTTTAATTCCACTCTTGAACAGTTCTTTTATTTCCGTCATCGCCTCTTCGATGTAAAGATCGAAAAGTAGGAGCGAAAGACTATATCCTATCTTACACTCTTTTTAATTCGAGCACTTCGTTCTTGGTCTTCCACTGTTATCGTTCCCTTTTGGCTCTTGTACATATCGTGTATTACCCGTCTTTCCCTGCAGCTTATCCCTTTCTTCTCTCAGAATTTCGAACATCTTGCACCATCTGATACTGTCGAACGCTTTTCCAATTCGAGAAATCCTGTGAACGTGTCTTGATTTTTCTTTAGTCTTGCTTCCATTATCAACCACAAAGTTAGAACCGTTTTTCTGGTTCCTTTATGCTTCCTAAAGGCAAACTGATCGTCATCTAACACATCATCAATTTTCTTTTCTATTCTTCTGTATATTATTCTTATCAGCAACTTGGTTGCATGAGCTCTTAAGCTGACTGTGCTTCAATATTCGCACTTGTAGGCTCTTCTGACCTCGGGAATTGGATGAGTTGTTTCTGAAAGTATGACGGTATATCGCCAGTCTCTTACATTCTAGACATCAACGTGAATAGTCGTTTTGTTGCCACTTCCCCCAACGATTTTAGAAATTCTGACAATGTTATCCATCCCTTCTGCCGTATTCGTTCGTAAGTCTTCTAAAGCTCTTTTAAACTTTGTTGCTTGTATTGGATCCCCTATGTCTTCTATGTCAACCAGTTTTCCTTCTACCACGCCATCAGACAAGTCTTCCCCCTCACAAAGAATTCAATCAGTCTTTCCACGCTGGCAGGAGTGGCCGAGCGGTTCTAGGCTCTACAGTCTGGAGCCGAGCGACCGCTACGATCGCAGGTTCGAATCCTGCCTCGGGCATGGATGTGTGTGATGTCCTTAGGTTAGTTAAGTTTAATTAGTTCTAGGTTCTAGGCGACTGATGGCCTCAGAAGTTAAGTCGCGTAGTGCTCAGAGCCATTTGCACCATTTTTAGTCTTTCCACCTATCCGCTCTCTATTCTGAATTTAACAGTGGAATCCAAAAGTTTTCAAAAAGCGATGTAACTAAATTTGGCACAGTGTTAAGGAATGTTATATGGATACACACATACGTTATCATTTTTATTGCAGTTATACATTCTTAATTATAAACAATTGAACGTTTTTCAACAAGTTGAGTACAAAAGTTCCTTTTTTAAAAAATCTGTCAGAATGTAAGTAATGTAATTCTGCACTATTTTTGATATACCATTGTTACAAATATCTGCGGTACAGAATAATGATATCTCCTGCAAGACTTTTACAGCTCTCCAAATTTCTATAAAAAAATTTAAAAAACGCAAATCTCAGAGCTTTTGTCTTAGATAAATGCCTTACTATTGTAGTAAATGAAAATTTGTTCCACAGAATGTTTCACTGTAGTATAGACTAATTGCATGCGAAATTTAGGTACTGTTATGTCAGTGGTTTGCTAGGGAAAGATACATAGAGTTACCAAAATGCAAGTTACGGGAAACCTAAATCAGTTTGTATTAGGCCTGGGTCAGAGTGTATTAGGCCTTACCTTATCAGGGTGAATTAGTACAAACCGTATGCATTCTGCTCTTCACCGTCAAGCAGTCTTTTCTTCCCTTGTCGTCATAGGTCAACCTGAATATCAAGCAGCGTAACAATGGTGTCAGCTGTATAAATTCTGCTGTTAATGGTTTCCTTCATTGTCGACAGTGTGAAAGATCCTGATCAAATCCTAGCCCCTGTAGAGTCCGTAGTCTGCCAATATTAGCACAGCTACGAATTAAACGAGCATCATACGCTGAAACTTCATCAGCAGTTGTGGAAACAAGTGTTGTTTTGTGGCATGTTTTTCCTATCGAAGAGTTGTAACTTTCATTAGTATTATGAGTGTTCCCATGCACACACTTTTGTACAAGTTCTGCACCTGCTAAACACTGAAATATTCCCCTCATTGTGACTGCATAAAACTGGAAGAAAATACCACAGGAATAGGTAATATGAGGAAATACAGAACAAAGGGGCCTGGCCTCCTACAAGCTTTTGTTAATTACTGTTTATATCATGCTTAGGAGTGGAACTGGAATATTCAGGAGTTTAAATTTTAATACCATGTAGTAAACGAAGATCCAATAAAAAGCGTTCACAATTTTGGTCGCTTTTGCGTACATACTCCCTTACCCTTACCACTCTTACTCTTAATTCTTCTATTGCTAAGTCAGTCCTTCCGACAGTCATTTCTTTTTCGATTTCATCACTTTTTCCATGCAACCATTTCGCCTTGGCTACCCTGCAGTTCCTATTTATTTCATTTCTAAGAGGGTTGTATTTCTGTATTCTTCAATTTTCCTGAACACTTTTGTTCTTCTTTCTTTCGTCGATCAACTGAAGTATATCTTCTGTTACCCATGGTTTCTTCGGAGCTGCCGTCTTTGTATCTATGTTTTTGTTTCCAACTCCTGTGATTGCCTTTTTTAGAAATTTCCATTCCTCTTGGACCTAATCGCCTCCTGGGCTATTCCTTAATTACAGTATCTATAGCGTCAGAGAACTTGAAGCGTCTCTCTTCTTTCCTTAATACTTTCGCACCACACTTCCGTATGCCCTGATTCTTCCTGAGTAGTCTCAAATTACAGCCTACTCTTTATCACTAGTAAATTGTAATCTATATTTTCTCCTGGGTACCCCTTATAGTCCAATATCTGATTACGGAGTCTCTGCCTGACCAAGATGTAATCTAACTGAAATCGTCCCATATCTCCCGGTCTTTTCCAAGTATACCTCCTGCTCGAATGATTCTTGTACTGAGTATTTGCTCTTACTAGCTGAAATTTATTGCAGAACACATTAGTCTTTTTCCTCTCTCATTTCTAATACGAAGTCCATGTTCTTCCGTCACCGTTTCTTCTGCTTCTTCCCTACAACTGCATTCCAATCTCCCATGAGTGTTAGATTTTCGTCTCCCTTTACATACTGAATTACTCGTTCAATATCTTCATACAAATTCTCTACCTCCTCTATCTATCTGCTGGCTGCAACTTCGGCGTGTATACGTAAACTAGTGTTGTCGGTGTTGGTTTCCCTATCACTGAACTGTTCATAGTAACTCAGTACCTGTCCCTATTCATAACGAATCCTACTCCAGTTATAACATTCTCTGCTGTGTTGACATTATTCTATACTGATCTGACCAGAAATCCTTGCCTTCTTTCCATTTCACTCCACTGACCTCCGCTACATCTAGACTGAGTCTTAACATTTTCCTTTTCAGATTTTGTAGCTTCCCTACTACGTTCAAACTTATGACATTCTGCGCCCCGACTGGTAGAATTTTGTCCTTCATTGGTTATTCAATCTTTTTCTCATGGTCCCCTCTCCCTTGGCAGTCTCCTCGCGGGGATCCGAGTGGACTAGTCCTGAATCTCTTGCCAAGGGAGACATCATCATGACACTTATTCAATTACGGGCCACATGCCCTATGGGTACACATTATGAGTCTTTAATGCAGTGATTCCCATTGCCTTCTGCATCTTCATGCCGTTGGTCGTCGCTGATTCTTCCGCCTTCAAGGGTAGTTTCTCACCTAAAGAGCAAGACAGTGCCCTGAACCTCTGTCTGCTCCTCACCCTTTGACAAGGCCGTTGGTTAAATGAGTTCCGGAAGTCTGCGGGTGCTATTTCTGAAGATTTTTATTAAAAATTTAAGCAGAGGCGGGGTCCGAATCCGGGTCTGAGTACGTTTTTATTACCAATCAAAGAGCTACCACTAGACCACGGGTGCATTTGATGTCGTGGGTACGACTTCATTTTGAGGAAGTCCTATCCTACAAGGACAATTATGTCATGTTCTGGGAGCATATGCGGAGGTTGTGAACGATTAAGAATTTCCCAACTTGCCCCACGCATGTTCAATGCAGTTCGTGAGCCTCATATTTCAAAATATGATTAATACCAATCTCGGCCACGAAGTTCGCTGCTGATGCACATCGAAGATTTTTTTTTTCCGACGAAACGAAATTCAGTACTACATCGCTGCCGATGTTGTTTTGCAATTATTAAAGATTGGAACTTGTGCTGTGTACTTAAAGTCCCTCGAATTCATGCCGGAGGTTACGATGGCCTTGTATTATCACAGCTAAGAACAAGAGGACACAGCTGCAAACGGTATACATTTCTTGTAACAACCTACGGCATCGTACATCTCTCCTAAGAGGTTTACGAGATTCACAGTTAAACATGTCATTTTGATATGCACAACACTGTCAGTTAAGATTCTGGATAGTCCATCTCCTCATCATGAAGGCTGTAAGTAGGCTGTTTAGGTTTTTATGTTGGTAACGCCACGTAGCGCTCTGTATGAAAATCGCTGACTGCGCTGTGTGTAGTCTGTGGCTGGTTGGACTCATTGTTGGAATATTCGCTATTCTAGTGTTGGGCAGTTGGATGTGAACAGCGCGTAGCTGGAGGTGAGCCGCCAGCAGTGTTGGATGTGGAGAGAGATGCCAGAGTTTTGAGAGGTTGCTATGAGCGGACGATCTGGGCGTGTGTCCGTCAGAAAAAGGAAATTTGTGAGATTGGTTGTCATGAACTGATATACATATTATGACTTTTGAACACTATTAAGGTAAGTACATTGTTTGTTCTCCATCAAAATCTTTCATTTGCTAACTATGCCTATCAGTAGCTAGTGCCTTCAGTAGTTAGACTCTTTTATTTAGCTGGCAGTATTGGCGGTCGCTGTATTGCAGTATTACGAGTAACGAAGATTTTTGTGAGGTAAATGATTCATGAAATGTATAGGTTATTGTTAGTCAGGGCCATTCTTTTGTAGGGATTATTGAAAGTCAGATTGTGTTGCACTAAAAATATTGTGTGTCAGTTTAGTGTTGATCAGAATAAGTAATGAGAGAACTGTCTGAGTACGTTTAGATTTGCTCAGCTGTTTGAAAATCAAATTACGTCATTCTTTACATACAAAGGGGAAGTTTCAAGGCTATCAAGTATTTTGCAACACAGGAGGAGGAACAAGTACTGATCTGTTTCTGGTTCGAAAAGCATTCTCAGTACCACAGCGAACAGGAAGTTGGTAAAATGTAGCAATGAATTTATCGACATAGCCCATGAAACAATGGAACGCTATATGTTGATGATATGTGGGCATTCGCCAAACCCTAACCTTACCTTCGGATTGCCACAAGATATAGCGTAATTCAGCACTCAGAATCACTCATTTCCAATCATGCATTGTAAAGTGGCGTCGCTCTTTGCGTTATCCCAAGCATTGCTTAGGACTGATCACAGAAATACGAGGCTTATGAGGAGCTACTCGACCACCGTTTCCCACACCCTTTAACTCCCTATGCACAGTCACTGTGCCAGCTGGACAGCTGGTAGCACTATAGGGCTCACGAGTGATTCCATTCGCTGCTTTTGAGATTTTTTCCATCCATTCTCGCAATCCTCGACGGTCCCGGTTCGTCAGTACATGAGGTCTACCTGGTCTTGGTGCAGCTGTGGTTGTTACTTGTCGTTCATACTTCCCACTCAGGACACCAGCAGTTGATTCAGACTGCTCTAGAAAGCCTGAAATGTCCCTGGTGCTACTGTTAGGTGACATTCAGATTAAAGTCCATGTTCGAAATTACTTATCTCTCCTGTCCGACCCATTCACCTGTTACTGCTTCTCTACTGACAACACAATACTCAACACCTCCTCTTATATTGGCTGGTCCGCTTCTCGTGACATTGCAACTTTCCAGTATAAATATATCCTTCCTGTACTAAATTGACTGAGAATTGAAACTGATAAATTTTGGACGTAAGTAGCGCTACCTCATGGCCCTGTGAAATCAACCTGAATAAACTGAAAAATTCTTACCTCATAGTAGTGTTGCCGGAAAATGCTGACTATATATCTGCTCCTAAATGTTGCAATGCTGGCCGATCTGCTACTACTGAATAACATTTGTCTGAGATTTGCATTATTAGAAAAAAGCTGACTTTGCTTGTTGACACAGCTGCACACAAATGGCTCTGAGCACTATGGGACTTAACATCTGAGGTCATCAGTCCCCTAGAACACAGAACTACTTAAACCTAACTAACCTAAGGACATCACACACATCCATGCCCGAGGCAGGATTCGAACCTGCGACCGTAGCAGTCGCGCGGTTCCGGACTGAAGCGCCTAGAACCGCTCGACCGCCGCTGCCGGCGCTGATTATTAAACAACGCGTGACTATAGTCTGGGAAAATTTGTGAAATATTTAAATTCAAGTAAATTACTGGAGAAAATTATGTTCTGAAAAACCTTATTATTCAAAACATTTCTGCAAACCATTACATGAAAAACTGAACATTACAAGTCTGACTT
The DNA here is from genome assembly GCF_023864345.2 of Schistocerca serialis cubense. Lineage (NCBI taxonomy): Eukaryota > Metazoa > Arthropoda > Insecta > Orthoptera > Acrididae > Schistocerca > Schistocerca serialis. The sequence continues at coordinate 367,103,997 of NC_064639.1, read as the reverse complement.
AACTAGCGCTGATAAATCACAAGAAGACTGAAACAAATTCATATTAACATCTCAGACAGCAAATTTAAGTACGCGCATGGCGAACAAGAATAATAAAGTTTACCTTACACTACATGCCAATGAACTGCGCTGCACCAGCGGTGACTGCTATTGCTCTTACATGGGTAGCAACTGTACTGTAGCGTTGAGCTACTTTCTCCGTAACAGCGAGCTATTGCGACTGCTCCATAACAACAAACTATTGCGACTGCTCCATAAGAACGAACTATAGCGAGTGCACGGAAGGAGCGAGCGATTATTACAGCTACCAACACTGCTCTGGCTTGCGATTCTATTGCAGCAGATATGTTTTATATCGCAGGCAGCGCGTGAGCAATACATCGAAATTACATTTGCTCCAGTAGGGTAGTGAACAGTAAGCCCCTTACATAATGAACCCCTTACAACATCTAGTGGCCAATTCTGAGCTACATAGAGGTGTTCGGGTACTTTTGATAGAACGTGTATTTGCCGTTTGTTATTGTATGACGACTATAGCCATCCGACGTTTAGAGCCTGTATTGTCTTCGATTTTCATCTGTTTACTGGAGTTACATATGATGAGAACGTTTTACCATTTCTCGGCTGATATGGAGACTTCTACCACTGAATTTCTTTAACACTTTGCGTGCTCCTCTCATTACACTCATTTTTGCTTCGTTCAGGTTTTTTTAACTATAAGGCTAGGTAATATGCAAATTGTTCCATATCACATTAATGAACATTTGTGCCTAATGATATTGGCCGTCTTTTGGCCACTAATTCAAAAATGGCTCTGAGCACTAAGGGACTTAACTTCTGAGGTCATCAGTCCCCTATAACTTAGAACTACTTAAACCTAACTAACCTAAGGACACCACACACATCCATGCCCGAGGCAGGATTCGAACCTGCGACCGTAGCGGTCCCGACGTTACAGATTGTAGCGCCTAGAACCGCACGGCCACCCCGGCCGGCGCCACTGATTCCCCTCTCGGTTTTGCCTGAGTCTAAAGGTCTGTTTGTCACCAGAGGACACTACGTTTGGTGGCCAGGGGAGTGCGGGACACTCATCCTGGTACGCTTCAAACCACACACGCACCCTTTGAGTTGTGTGACACGTTTCATTGCCTTGCTGCAAGATGCCATCATGCCAAGGAAAAAAATAAATTGCATATAGGGACCACCGTCTCCAAGGATAGATGAATACCTATTTTGGTCCATATGCCTTCCAGAATGACGAGATCATGCACGGAATGCCACGGAAATCTTCCCCAGACCATAATGCTCCGACGATTACTGCAGGTTGTTGGCTTCCAGACGTTTCACGCCGTACCCACCAACGACCATCTGTCCGAGGGAGCACAAAGCGTTATTCCTCTGAAAAGGCCATCTGTCGCGGCTTAGTGGACGTCCCGTTGTGGTACTGGCTTGTAAATTCCAGCCTCCGTCGCCGACGAAAAGCAGTCAGCGTGGGTGCATGAGCCAAGCGCCTGCTGCTGAGACCTATACGCAGTAACGTTCGCTGAACGGTAGCCCCTTGGCTCATCTTGGCGGTCGTCCCCAGTAGCTGAATGGTCAGCGTGACAGAATGTCAATCCTAAACGCCCGGGTTCAATTCCCGGCTGGGTCTGAGATTTTCTCCGCTCAGCAACTGGGTGTTGTCCTAATCATCATCATTTCATTCCCAGCGAAGTGGCGTCAAATCGAAAGACTTGCACCCGGCGAACGGTCTACCCGACGGGAGGCCCTAGTCACACATCTGGGCTGTCAGCTGCTCAACATTTGCACGTCCGCTCGCCCGTACACAGCTCTGCGGCCGTCTTTCACCCCTGTTGTTATGGCCCTTGGTGCACCACAGTTGCCTCTGCATGGGTTTAGAATGGAGTCGATTTTCATGCACACTATGTTTTAACGACGGCGGCACGTGAAGACTTTCCGCTTCGAAACTGTTTCCATCCAAAAGCGAATGATCATTCCCTTTCGGACGTCAGATAAATCGCTCGGTTTCCATATTACGACAACATCTGCAGTGCGAACACTGCCACCTGCTGTCTGTGACTGGTTATTTCACATTGTCGTCCAACGTAAGTGGGGGTCACATAAAAATAGAGAACCTGCATTTTAAGCTAACTGCGGGCCTATTCTGCTGCAACCAACGTACATTTCGCATAAGGACTACAAAGATAAGGTAAATTAGGAGCCGGCCGGTGTGGACTTGCGGTTCTAGGCGCTTCAGTCTGTAACCGGACGACCGCCACGGTCGCAGGTTCGAATCCTGCCTCGGGCTTGGATGTGTGTGATGTCCTTAGGTTAGTTAGATTTAAGTAGTTCTAAGCTCTAGGGGACTGATGACGTCAGATGTTAAGCCCCATAGTGCTCAGAGCCATTTGAACCATTTTTGAGAAATTAGCGCTCATGTGGATGATTTTGACCGTCTGTTTTCCCTCGCTCTGTTTTCAAGTCGAACAGAAAAGGAAATGACCACGGACCGTAGGGTGGCTTGCAGAGTATGTATGCAGATGTAGATGTAGTCCGTGACTGGACCGTGTATATTCCAATTAACAAGCCTGTAGAAACAATTTAGATGCTATACATTGATAAATTTTCGACAACAGCTAATACCGCTTTTGATTCCGTTCTTTAGTTATAAATTGGCTCTCATTACTCTGATTAACACACAGGTGCTCCCGTTCGAGGAGAGGATTTATTGGACTGAAACGTTTTCGACGAAAAGTAGGCGGGCAATGCGCTTAAGCTGGAAACGCCCGAGGGGCGAAAAGCGTTTAAGCCTGTTAGCGCGTCTTTACTTGGATGTTAAGCGCCTTAAATTTCACGTCATTTTGAGTCTTTTCCGATAAGCTGCTGAGAACGTCAATTAAAAGGAATGAGAAAATGTGATGACATTAATTCATTTAATAACACCTTGATTGACTAGAAAATAATTAATTACGAAACTAGTGGAGTAATTCATTAAAAATAATAGACTGTCAGTTACTCTCGAAGAAACGTATTACCTCTTTCTCGCAAAGTAACAGTAATTTACTCCCTGTTTATTTACACCGTATAGTAGGAAATATGTCAACACGGCTGTGTCAGTTAGTATTTCAATCAACCGACTACTTAAGTATTGATGCAAGTTATCACAGACGTCAGATGGGCAAATAAACTTCGAATTTATTTGTGCATCACGTAATCAGATGCTAGAGGTACTCTGAATTTCTCTCCTCACTTAGCAGCTTGTAGTAAGGTGAATTTTGTAAATTTGTGGTAAGTTCTATGGGACTGCCGAGGTCATCGGAACCTAGCCTTACACACTACTTACTCTAACCTAAACTAACTTACGCTATGGACAACACACACACACCCATGCCCGAGGCACGACTCAAACCTCCGACGGAGTGAGCCGTGGCAAGATGCCATAGACCACGCGGCTGCACCGCTTTATACAGGGTGAATCAGGTAAGATTTATGCTGAACCATAGTTCGCAGTTTGGCCACGGTAGCGCCACAGTCGGATGAGTAATGCAATTGTGAAGAGTTTCCTAACGAGATTTTAATACCATTCCGCCTCCCTCCATCAGAAATGGTGGCGGGTAGGGTACATTTTGTAAAAAAAAAAAAAAAAAAGTAGCTTAATTTGTCGTAATGAAAGAATTGGCGCACATTTTGTATCGGTTTGATGCGTCCTTCACGGATCATTCTAAATAAATCGTTCTTCCCCAGTTTTAATTTTTCTCGATTTCAGCGCCACCTGACAATGGTTTATAAAAATGTTTCAGACAAAACTTTATCACTTTTCTATGGAGAATCCGAATCTGCCATAAAAATGAGGGTTTCCATTTAAGATATAAAAGTTGCCCCCCCCCCCCAGCTCCACCCAAGGGGGCGGGGGCTGGGGGTCACGTGCAGTATCATTTGATGTCCCCCTTTGAGCTTACGAACTTGTCTTGCCCACTATTTTTACCCAGTGTATAGTTTGCGAGATCATCTCATCCGAAACTGTGTACTGTAAACGGTAACGGTCCTATCACACTTCCTTGGGGTGTACCGGAAATTATCTTTACATCTGCAAGCGCCTATGAATATCTGCGATGCTCTGCTTTTCTCCCAGAGGAAAGCCGATGACAGCTCTCTGCTTGGAAGGCACCTCCGTTACAGGCGCCATTTTGGAGGCTGCGTACCTATCGGAACCTCATGAAACTATAGGACCTGAAGTGGGAATATTCCACGATGTCCCACAATAAATTCCGCATTCTTTCAACCGAAATTGGCCGAGAAAAACGTCTACTGCATTACCTATTGTACGGCCCTCGTATATTATTAAGTCTGAGCGTAATGTGGAAGTATACAGGATGCGGAATTTAGTAGACTGAATTGCCACTACTGCCCGCAACAACGGTTTGAAGCATCGAGTCGAACTGACAAGGGAAGAAAAGACCTGCAGCCATGACGGCTCGGATGGCATTTTGTGTGCCCACACTCTTGGAGGCATTTGACGCTTTTCAACGATCCTAAGGGAGGCGGACATGGATTCCCATGTGAAATATGCTTGTTATGACCCACTCTGTATATCAGAAACACGCTGTATATACAGTCTGTACACATACATAGACTTCAACAAAACTCTGGTAGGTGGCCCTCTTTTTTAATTCTTTTTTCAATCATCAGTCTTCTGACTGGTTTGATGCAGTCCGCTACGAATTCCTCTCCCGTGCCAGCTTCTTCATTTAAGAGGAGCAATTACAATCTACGTCCTCAATTATTTGCTGAATGTATTCCAGTCTCTGTCTTCCTCTACAGTTTGTACACTGTACAGCTCCCTCTAGTACCATGGAAGTCTTAGAAGATGTCTCATTATACTGTCCCTTCTCGTCGCCAGGGTTTTCTCCACATATTCCTCTGCCATTCTGCCCAGAACCTCCTCATTCCTTACATTATCAGTCCACCTAATTTTCAACATTCGTCTGCAACACCACATCTCAAATGCTTCGATTTTCTTCTGCTCTGGTTTTCCCACAGTCTACGTTTCACTGCCATACAAAGCTGTCCTCTAAACGTACATTCTCAGAAACCTCTTCCGCAAATTAAGGCCTATGTTTGAAGCTAGCTGACTTCTTTTGGCTACGAATGTCGTTTTTTGATAGTGATGATCTGCTTTTGACGTCCTCCTTGCTCCGTCCGTCATTGGTTATTTTGCTGTCTAGCTAGTAGAATTCCTTAACTTCATGTAGTTCTCTGACCTGTGCTATATCAAGAATGAGTCTCAGAATTTCCCTACTCAGATTTTCTAGCTTCCCTACTACGTTCAAATCCACGCCACTACTCGTATAATGTTATTGTTTCATTGGTTATTCAATGTTTTTCTCATGGTCACCTCCCCCCTTGGTTATTTTGCTGTCTAGCTAGTAGAATTCCTTAACTTCATGTAGTTCTCTGACCTGTACTATATCAAGAATGAGTCTCAGAATTTCCCTACTCAGATTTTCTAGCTTCCCTACTACGTTCAAATCCACGCCACTACTCGTATAATGTTATTGTTTCGTTGGTTATTCAATGTTTTTCTCATGGTCACCTCCCCTCCCGGAGATCCAAATGGGGGACTATTCCGGAATCTTTTGCCAATGGAGAGATCATTATGACACTTTTTCAGTTACAGGCCACATGTCCTGTGGATACACTTATGTGTCTTTAATGCAGCGGTATCCCTTACAGGAAACTACTATCCCACCCAATTCGATTAATGTTTTTAAAGACGGTGTCGCTTCACCGTGTACGTTCATCCTGGCTTGTGGGAGGCACATCTTTGCGTAGTAATAGGTTACGCTGTGCGAGTTATGCAGAAGAGTCTAAGCATGACAGAAAAAACAAGCTTTTTGTAAGTGAGAGAAGTATCTAACTAGAAACAAGCAATGAGTACTGAATCTACCATCTCTGTTTATCAGTTAAAGTTACTGTGGAACCGCTGGAGCCAAACAATTATGAGAGTAGATATGAAATAAATTGCAGTAGCGAAGCATCTGAATTGCGTCTCGTAACGGCGCAAGAGAGATTCGGAGACAGCCATATAGCCGTAGGACTGCTCCAGTGGCCGGAATTCCGATGGCAGCCGTGTGTGCTCGTTTAATCCCGGAGACCTCTGTGAACTTAGAGAATGGCCGCTGTCGCCGATGGTCCAGCAAAACTTCGATTAAGGCGACCCTGTCCAATTTCGGGGGAAAAAGGAAACAGCTCCAATTCTGCGGTGAAGCGAGTTACTCGGAAGTTCGCAATCTGGCCGTGTTCCGACAGACAGCAATCCTGGACTGTAGTAACCGCACAAGTCGCCATGCTGAAGCGAATCTGTCCGTACGTAAGATAGAAACATTTATTTTCCTAACAGTTCTGATACCTTTCTTTAAAAACCAATTCAAGCAGTATCAAACAGTTTTTAGTTTCATTTCTTTTCTTTTGTCACTTCTTGCACCAGTTATTACTTCTCCTACTCTTCGTCTCACAAATCTACACGAACATGTTTAATTTTAGTTCGCATTTTATAGCTACAGTTATCCGTACTCACACACGATAGGGCAGAAAAAACTTGCCCCGAGTATAGATTGCCCTGCAGTTACGCGCGAATGGTTCCCCACCACGAGCAAATGCAACAACAAAGAGATAAATATGTAATAATCAGACAGTAAAAAAATAACAAATATGCTCATTCAAAGATCAATATTTACTGAAATGATCTTGTCTTTTACGTGTTATTATACGAGGTGTAGAAAATGATCGCATTTGTGCTTCAACGAAGTTTTGTACGCGCCCTAACATGTTAATATACACTTTGCGCAACTCTGCCGCAACAATTCTCACAATTTCACCATACATATTGTCCTTCAAGTCTTCTAACATTATTGGGTTATTTGCGTACAGAAAGCAGATGGCAGTTGTAAGAGTCGAGGGACATGAAAGGGAACCAGTGGTTGGGAAGGGAGTGAGACAGGGTTGCTATTCAATCTGTATATTGAGCAAGCAGTAAAGGAAACAAAAGTAGGTATTAAAATCCATGGAGAAGAAATAAAAACTTTGAGGTTCGCCGATGACATTGTAATTCTGTCAGAGACAGCAAAGGACTTGCAAGAGCAGTTGAACGGAATGGACAGTGTCTTGAAAGGAGGGTATAAGACGAACATCAACAAAGGCAAAACGAGGATAATGGAATGTAGTCGAATTAAGTCAGGTGATGCTGAGGGAATTAGATTAGGAAATGAGATACTTAAAGTAGTAAAGGAATTTTGCTATTTGGGGAGCAAAATAACTGATGATGGTCGAAGTAGAGAAGATATAAAATGTAGACTGGCAATGGCAAGGAAAGCGTTTCTGAAGAAGAGAAATTTGTTAGCATTGAGTATTGATTTAAGTGTCAGGAAGTCGTTTCTGAAAGTATTTGTATGGAGTGTAGCCATGTATGGGAGTGAAACATGGACGATAAATAGTTTAGACAAGAAGAGAATAGAAGCTTTCGAAATGTGGTGCTACAGAGGAATGCTGAAGATTATATGGGTAGATCACATAACTAATGAGGACGTATTGAATAGAATTGGGGAGAAGAGGAGTTTGTGGCACAACTTGACTAGAAGAAGGGATCGGTTGGTAGGACATGTTCTAAGGCATCAAGGGATCACCAATTTAGTACTGAAGGGCAGCGTGGAGGGTAAAAATCGTAGAGGGATACCAAGAGATGAATAAGCAGATTCAGAAGGATGTAGGCTGCAGTAGGTACTGGGAGATGGAGAAGCTTGCACAGGATAGAGTAGCATGGAGAGCTACTTCAAACCTGTCTCAGGACTTAAGACCACAACACAACAACAGCGTACACTTTTTCCTTTAGACTGACCCACACATAAAAGTCACACGTGGTTAAGTCCGGCGAAAGCTGCAGCCACACTCCTATGCTGACAGTCCTTACTTCTGCGAATCTCTGATGAATTCGTGAGATCGATCTGCGTAAAGTGTGAAGGTCGCCCGCCCCATTCTGTTCAAAGATAGCGGACGTACGTTTATAGGGGAGTCACCTGTGGCTAGAATTTTTCAAAGATTCGCATACATGCGACTGTGTTTATTGTTGTTCCAAAAGAAAATGGAACCCACAACCCGACGTCGTGACGCGGCACACCACATGCCGATTTTTTCACCATGCAGAGGCATCTCATTAACCGTATAGGAATTGTTCGTTGACCAGAATCTGGTGTTCTGTGAGTTCACATGTCGTGTCAGATGGATCCAGGCTTTATCATAGAAATACGGCTGCAGATCCATTATGCCACTCCCAGTTGTGTGACGTAGCCACGTACAGTAATTCACACGATTTGTCTTATCTTCATTTCTTAGATACATGCTATTTTGTAGGGTACCATCGTTGTATGATTGAGAACACAGCTTCGAAACAATAGATGACAACTGACAGGCGATAATTAACAGGCTAGTACTAGGGGCCGGTTTTTCGTGTGTCTCCCTATACAGTCTTTATCTTGAGAGTAATGTGGGCAGGATAGGAAGGATGAGACAAGAGAAAGTGTGAACTGAAAGGATCAGGAACGCTGCACTGTCCGGATTACTTCCTATATCTGTAATCTGGTTGGTAGGTACTCATAGAGCGCACAGGATAAGGTTACGATTGTGGATGGGGCCGTAAACAGATACTGTGCGTTACACAATCAAACACACAACATTATTTATCTAAGAACCACCTATTTACACATTGCTTTAAAAGATCACAATTAGACTATACGGTTGAAGGCCTACTTAAAGAAAACTTGAGATGCTTTCTGGGATGAAGGCCCAGAACCACACCAAAAACAAGAACGCCTGAAGGCCTGGCTTAGAAATCAAAGGCAATCAGAAATAGAAGGTAAAAATTTAAAAGAAACATGCAATTGAAAACAATTAGCGTCTGAAGGCCTACACTACACGTTGAAGGACAACTATAATTAATAAACAATTTTTTTAACCAAGGAATTTCCTTTTAAACTTACGACAGAACGGCCAAAAGCTAATTAAAGAAATATTAACTTATTGCACAGTTGAACCCCACAAACAAATTTGAAACAACGGCTGAAGGCCTGTACAACAAGTCAGACAAACAATTTAAAATAAACCCCTTCCTTCTTATAAAAAATTTTTCATTTGAAGAATACACACGGCTGAAGGCCTTATTAAAAGGGGTTCATGTAAATCCTCGGCTGAAGGCCACACATAACACATCGAACAACTAACGGATTAGGGCCTGGACTACAAAGAATTTCAGATAGAACAAATTTAAAGGCAAAAAAAATTTTAAATAAAATCTATCTTAAAAATTTTAATTTAACATGGCTGAAGGCCTTCATTTAAAATTTAAAAAGAACTGAATTAATACACGGCCTAAGGCCTCGCTCAATACTTCAAACTAAAATGTAAATCACAGTCTAAAACAAACAGAACAAGTGGTGCTCAGAAGTGTTCCAAGGGTCGGCCTGAGAAGGTAGCTCAAACGTAAGGTGAGGTGAGACAGGCAGCCAAGAGTTGAAATTAAATAATCAGATGGCAACCCAAACTAGGGATGGCCCAAGGACCGACCAACAGTTTAAACAATTACCTTCCGTCTGACCAACGGCACAACAATGGAAAATATCAACCGAGGAAGAGGATACGAACGGCACTACATCTTCAGAAATTGGCGTCTAAAAACAGCCAAGGGAACAATAACCACTCCAAGCAAAATACGAACCAACAACTTAAAAGGCTGTCGGACTACACGCCGTTCCGGACAGCATCGACACGACGACGAAAGGTAGACTGCCGGAAAACTATGCTAACGACTAGAGCAGATACCTGGGGCGTTTACGGCCACAGGGCAGAAAATCCACTGGTGCACTTCACTGGCAAGTAACAGTCAATTTAATAATTAATCACAATATAGGAAAACGGCTGCAAGAGATCGCCGACTCCAACACATCATACATTTCTGCTAGCCCAAATGGCCAAGGGAAGAATAACCCGCAAATGAACGAAGAGATGTCACAATAGTTGAGGTTTCATAACAGGTTAACTGATCACTCAACTTCAGCGTCCAGGTTCCTTGGGAAACGAACTTCGTTGCTCTCACAGCTAGCGCCACACGATCCGACAGCACGTGCACACCACCAGCGGTCCCGGCCTGGCCTCACGCTGTGGAGACTTCCTCGCTGCTCCATCCCAACTGACTAACTACATACAGCATGCAGACAGCATTAAAATAGCTACACACGGTTCTACGAAAGCACTTCGACAAACAACTCAAACAATAGTAAAACCAGTGACTGTGGAACAATAAGTACGAATCACAAGTCGACACACAAGGAGAACCCAGAAGTGGTCGGGGACCAAATACACGTCGTGCGATGAGACAAACAACCGAACGACCAACCAAGGTCGCCCCCACTCAAGTCGTATGTCGGCAACAGTCGGGCGAGTCTGGCTGTCCGGACCTCACTGCTGCTCCGTCCCGACTGAACTCCTGACACACGACGACGTGGAAATACTAGCCGTCGCTCCAAAGCTATAGTACAATTCTTTTATCTTGGCGGCTCGCGCATGCCCGCCCAGACGCGGGAGATTGCTGCGTTGCCAGTTGCACACGACGCACGCGCCTTCACTGATGGACGGTATATTCAAGTCCTAATGTTTTTGTTAGTCCATAGTTTTGTTCAATGTATTTTGTCTACTTCCTTTTGATTGATTGAAGTGCTTTAAAATAAAGCCAAACGCGTCCGGTGTAAATTAAACTTTTATTACAGTCGCGAAAGACGGAATATTTCTCAATATTACATACGACACCTATGTGGTACTTAAATTAAATGAGATATTGTTATACAGTAAATTTTATATGAAATTTAGGTATCTTGTCCACATTTAATTCTCAACATTGTGGCAACTAAAATCGACCATACGGAAAGTATACGCAATGAACTTTTACCTCTGCAAACTCTTCAAAATTTCGTGCAATGGTTTACTACATTTAATGCTACACAATAACTGCGTTGAACATCGAAACAAAATTAAGTCATTTATGGGGGGAAGGTATCAGTCCAAAAGATGTGTAAAAATCAAATTTTTGGGCCAAATCGTTTTTGTTAAATCGAATGATAAGTGTGTCAAAGCAGTCGGAATACCATGTGTCTGCACAGGCGAGCAGTGCAGCGCGGAATGCAGGGAGCACGTGTCTGCAGCAGCGAAAGGGTTAATGAAGAGACGAAGCACTAGAAATTTCAAAAAATTGAATTCAAACGAATAAAATTCGTGAAGACCATTCCATATTGTTTTTAAATAAAGAAAATATTTAGTACTGCACAAGGTTTGAACTCTTCACTTTTCGCTTACTAACCCAATGCCTTAACCATTACGCTAAGGCAGCTCATCAAACGATATGTCTCCATAAGGAGTCTAACAAGTCACGCAGAATACTGACAAACACTGTTGGTATGACAATGAATTACTCACACTTCGTCGAAGTACAATAGGAAATAAACAATTACCGCTGTTCTTTACTGCGAAAAAACGGTTAGTGAGATCGATACAAACACCTTTCCTTGCTATCGCCTGAATTAGCAGTCTTATTGCTTGTTTGGTTTAATTAATTAATATAATATGAAGCAATTGGTATAAAGAATCCTTTTTCCAAACTTTCTATAAAAGAATGTCTGCTATCAAGACATTGCTTTTGCTCTATTACTTTATTTATGACTGAACGTTTCTAAAACTGAAGACACTCGTCCGTGCTCTGCTCTACAGTCGAGATCTGGCAACGTCGTTCTCTGATCATTGGCTGACTGTGTTTTGTGACGTCAGATGCGCAGAACGAACCTAAACTCGGCCGCCAACATAAATGACGCGCACTTTAGTATGACAGTGCTCTTATCGATAAGCGCTGCTGCTGCCACTGATGGACAGGCAAGCCAGCAACTTAGTGACGCCAGTAAATCGGATTAGAATTGGGACGGCAGTACCGCAAAGACAAGACGTCAAGCAATAAACGTCACGAACACGAGGTGCGCAGTGCTCAATATCATATTCAAGACGTAACAGCCTTATTGTCATAGCTCTTCTTTATAACTGGCAAGTATTCATCCGTTGTTTTTCTTTATCGAAACATTTTTACATCAAGTTTATATGACTATGTTGTGAACAATTCCTGAAGATACCAATTAAAGTATCCTTACAAAGAAAAAAATAACAGTGTATCCCATAAATGCAATCCTTTATCGTAAGTTCCAAATTTTAGATGTTCTTCTGCAGTCTGCAGAAAATCCATTCTTTCAACGCACTCTTCACTACTCAATTAGTAACACGAGTGGAACTAAGCTATACGAGATTGGAATAATAGAGAATAGTGAAGGTCGTTCGATGAACTCTCCTGCTAAAAACTGAGCAAAGAATCCATGACACAGGCCACAGAATTTTCATACGCTTTGTATGACTAAGCATTTGATCAGAACAAACCCAGTCATGTCAACGCCTTCTATACAATCTTAAATCAGTGCAAAAGGAAGGCCAACCAAGGACTGAGTTTTATTGGCAGGGCACTCAGGAAATGTAACAGATCTAGTAAGGAGACCCCCTACACTACGCTTGTCCGTCCTCTTTTTAAAATACTGCTTGCTGCGCAGCCTGGGATCCTTACCAGATAGGATTTATGGAGTACATAGAAAAAGTTCAGAGAAGGGCGGCACGTTTTGTATTATCGCAAAATATGGGAGAGAGTGTAATTGAAATGATACATGGTTTGGGATGGACATCATTAAAACAATCTCACGAAATTCCAATCACCAACTTCCTCCTCCGAATGCGAAAATATTTTGTTGACGCCGACCTACATACGGAGAAAAGATCAACATGATAAAATAAGGGAAATCAGGGCTCGTAGGGAAAGATACAGGCGTGCGTTCTTTTCGTGCGCTATACGAGATTGGAATAATAGAGAATAGTGAAGGTCGTTCGATGAACTCTCTGCCAGGCACTAAAATGTGATTTGCAGAGTTTCCATGTAGATATAGAAGCTGAACACGACATAGTTGCAATTGGTCAAGTTAAATAATTACATAATCCATGTGTACAAACATTTAAAATTTACAGTTCGAAAGTAGTTAAATAATGAAAAGAAATCAAATCTACTTGAATCTAAATTCACTAAAAAGCTAAATTATGACAATATAATCAGCTGTCAGAGTATTTAGATACTGAAAATTCATCGTAGTGAAGAAATGATACTGAACATTTTTAAACAATTTAGAAATAATGCTGATAGTCTGCTATATGCAATCACAGTGTCTCAAGGCCTGTGTCATATTCGCACTGCAGCCATTGTCGTTGAATGCTAAATGCTAAATGTAACTTAGGAACTGGGGATGAGGGGTACACTTAGGATGGAAGGTCAAGGCCCTGTAATGTCACTCCTTAAACAGCAACTACCAAATTCATTGCTTATACAAAACAGGTAACGTGGCCATGTTTTATAAAATATCTGTAATATCTTACTTCTCGAGCAAGACAGCAGATAACAATACCCAACAGACTTAAAGAGATGACCCACAGAGATTTCAAATAAATTACAGTCTGAAGCTGAATTAAAGAAATGGCACAATTTTTTTACAATAATTTACAATTTGAAGGTGATTTACGAAAAGCATCAGTTCGTTTAGAACCCCCAAACTCAATCAGCACAACACGTGACAATAATTACAATTCATTCTCAACAAATTTGAAACCATTTTTAAAAAAATACATAAAATAGGTTCAATTTTTATCAAACGGGCAGTGACCCCAGGCTGCCCTGGACAAAGCTGACTTAAATGCCTAAAGCAGAAAACCAGCCGTCCAAACAACACCTAAACGCCGGGGCCCAACCGGGAGTCACTTCCCATTAGACGGCACGTCACAGCTTCCGTGCACCGAAGCGGGACGTGGCGCCGCACTTACGCACCCCAACTCGCAGAAACTGGAACACAAACAGACCGCGGAAGACACGGCTAACACCAACCAGACATCAATCAATATACGTTAAGAAATCGAGACGCACGGGATTAGCCGAGCGCTCTAGGGCGCTGCACTGTGCGGCTGGTCCCGGCGGAGGTTCGAGTTCTCCCTCGGGCATGGGTGTGTGTGTTTGTCCTTAGGATAATTTAGGTTAAGTAGTGTGTAAGCTTAGGGACTGATGACCTTAGCAGTTAAGTCCCATAAGATTTCACACACATTTGAACATAAGAAATCGATGAACAATAAAACACACAAACCAATCACTGTTGAGTGAGTACATTCACTAAGTTCAAGTATATAAGGAAGTACATATGAGGGCTATCCACAAAGTACATTACTTTTTGGAATTAAAAATTAATAAAGTATTGGAAATTTTTTTATTATATGCAGATGAAAGCCACACTTAAATACTACTTTTCTACATAGTTGCCATTTAAATTAAGGCACTTATCGTAGCGATGGACGAGCTTGGAAATTCCTTCGTCGTAAAATTCGGCCGCCTGCGCCTTCAACCACGTGGTTACCTCTTCTTGAAACTGTGTATCGTCATCAAAACGCTGCATAACCAACCACTTCTTCATTGCTGGGAATAAGTGGAAGTCGCTCGGTGCCAGGTCGGGACTGTACGGCGGATGAGGAAACAACTCCCACTTAAAAGATTCGAGAACTTCATGACTGGCATTTTGCGTGTGGGCCCGGGCGTTGTCGTGAATCAGCAAGATGGTTCAAATGGTTCAAATGGCTCTGAGCACTATGGGACTTAACATCTTAGGTCATCAGTCCCCTAGAACTTAGAACTACTTAAACCTAACTAACCTAATGACATCACACACATCCATGCCCGAGGCAGGATTCGAACCTGCGACCGTAGCAGCCTCGCGGTTCCGGACTGCAGCGCCTAGAGCCGCACGGCCACCGCGGCCGGCGAATCAGCAAGATCTTTGAGCACAACTTTCTCTTGCGCTTGTTTTGTATTGCTCTTCTGAGGTTGTGCAGAGTTTGGCAATACCTTTAAGAGTTTATTGTAGTGCCTCTTTCCAGGAAATCCACAAAAATCACACCTTTTCTGTCCCAAAAGAGGTAACCACGTGGTTGAAGGCGCAGGCGGCCGAATTTTACGACGAAGGAATTTCCAAGCTCGTCCATCGCTACGATAAGTGCCTTAATTTAAATGGCAACTATGTAGAAAAGTAGTATTTAAGTGTGGCTTTCATCTGTATATATTTAAAAAAATTTCCAACACCTTATTTATTTTTAATTCCAAAACGTAATGTACTTTGTGGATAGCCCTCGTATAAATGAATAGCTTTACAAAATAAAAGTTTTGCTAATAACAGAATAACTGGTTGCAAATAGAAGTGGGTCAGAATTTTTCTTTTAGAGCAATATACTAGGAACGTTGCTTGATGGCAATACCCCAAAATCACATGCAAGCATTCGTGCTAATCTGCTTCCTAATAGTAATCCAACCAGAGGATTTTAAAGGTATTAGTAACTACTGGCCTCCATAATAAGTTCACATATACCAAGAAGTACAGATAAATGACTAGCTTTACCAAATACAAATCATACTAATAACAGAATAAGTGGTTGCAAAGGAACGGGTACAAAATTTTTTCTTTTACAGCAATATACCAGAAACGTCGCTTGATGGCAATAAACCCAAAATCACACGCACTCCTTCGTGCTAATCTGCCTTTGAATGGTCATCCAACTAGCGGATTTTAAAGGAAATAGTAACTGCTGGGCCGGCCGGGATGGCCAAGCGGTTAAAGGCGCTACAGTCTGGAACCGCGCGGCCGCTACGGTCGCAGGTTCGAATCCTGCCTCGGGCTTGGATGTATGTGATGTCCTTAGGTTAGTTAGGTTTGGAATGGAAATGAAGTCCCATGCTTCTTTACAGAGCGTAGGGGAACAATGGGGGAGACCCCCACCGCCTTACTAGGCAAGGTCCTAATGGAGGTGGTTTGCCGTTGCCTTCCTCCGACCGTAATGGGGATGAATGATGATGATAGAGACGACACAACAACACCCAGTCATCTCGAGGCAGGAAAAATCCCGGACCCCGCCGGGAATCGAACCCGGGACCCCGTGCTTGAGAAGCGAGAACGCTACCGCGAGACCACGAGGGGCGGACTTAGTTACGTTTAAGTAGTTCTAAATTCTAGGGGACTGATGACCATAGAAGTTAAGTCCCATAGTGCTCAGAGCCATTTGAACCAAGTAACTGCTGGTCTGCATACAATCACACAGACTCTGCCGGCTGCTCTTACTTCGACCACATGTACATTAGAACCGTCGACCAACAAGTACACTCACTGCAACGCAAATCGTTTGACGAAACGAAGGCTCCAAAACCACTTACACGTACCATGGAGAGCGTTGTTCGAGATGGTCTCGAGGGATGGGTCTCTACGAGAAACAGGCCCCAAAGTAAGGCGACGAGCAGCGCCCGAAGTTGACATCAGACAGGTCCACCACAAACTCGAGACCGTCTCGCAAGGTGGACTGGCCGCGCCACTGTTGCCCGAGCCCGCGTGCTTGCTAGGTCGTCCCCTCAAGCACGTCCTAGCACCTCGTAGCGAGCCCCACGACCAACCTTCCTACCGCAGATACCCGCCGCCAGATCACTACAGCGGCAAAGAACGTAGCATGGCCGGGTAATCGACAGCCCTGCCAAAGAGCTGGTGCGCCAGAAATGGTGCACCATGGCTCAATCTCCCCTGCTCAGACCTGACCAGCCCCCTCTCCCCTTTTGCTTGACCACCACAGAAGGAAGGGAGACTTATTTAACAGACTTGGTTTGACTAAGGTGCACACTGAACTTCTTGCCCGTTGCCAGCTCCTTAACTAAGAAATTAACAGGGCCTAAGACTCTGGTGACGACACACGGTTCCAAGTAACGCTGTATAAACTTACAAGTTCCCATGCCACAAGCATTCCGACCAGCGATGTTCTTCATAAACACCATTTAGCATTACAGACCGCATATTATCTGAAATAAGTTGAATAAAGAAACATTATATACTATGTGATCAAAAGTATCCGGACACCTGGCTGAAAATAACTTACAAGTTCGTGGCGTCCTCCATCGGCAATGCTGGAATTGAATTCAATTCATTAGCCTTGATGACAGCTTCCACTCGCGCAGACATACGTTCAATCAGGTGCTGCACTGAGAAGAGGTATGGTTGTCGGTCGGTGAGGCCTGGCACGAAGTCGCCGTTCCAAAACATCCCAAAGGTATTCTATAGGATTCAGGTCAGGACTCTGTGCAGGCCAGTCCATTACAGGATTTTACTGTCGTGTAACCACTCCGCCACAGGCCGTGCATTATGAACAGGTGCTCGATCGTATTGAAAGATGCAATCGCCATCCCCGAACTGCTTTGCAGCAGTGGAAGCAAGAAGGTGCTTAAAACATCAATGTAGGCCTGTGCTGTGATAGTGCCATGCAAAACAACAAACGGTGCAAGCCCCCAGCCATGACAAACACGATCACACCGTAACACCACCGCCTACGAATTTTTTTATTGGCACTACACACGCTGCCAGATGACGTTCACCGGGCATTCGCCATACCCTCACACTGACAGCGGATCGGCACATTGTGTACCGTGATTCGTCACTCCATACAACTTTTTTCCACTGTTCAATCGTTCAATGTTTACGTTCCTTACACCAAGCGAGGCGTCGTTTGGCATTTACTAGCGTGATGTGTGGCTTACGAGCAGACTTTCGACCATGAATTCCAAGTTTTGTCGCCTCCCGCCTAACTGTCATAGTACTTGCAGTGCATCCTAAAGCAGTTTCGAATTCCTGTGTGATGGTCTGGAGAGATATCGCTCTATTACAGATTACGACTCTCTTGAACTGTCGGCGGTCTCTGTCAGTCAACAGACGAGATCGTCCTGTATGCTTTTGTGCTGTACGTGACCCTTCATGTTTCCACTTCGTTATCACATCGGAAACAGTGGACCTAGGGATGTTTAGGAGTGTGCAAATCTCGCGTAGAGACGTATGACACAAGTGACACCAAATCACCTGACCACGTTCGAAGTCCGTGACTTCCACGGAGCGCCCCATTCTGCTCTCTCACGACGTCTAATGCCTACTGAGGTCACTGATATGAAGCACCTGGCAGTAGGTGGCAGCACGATGCATCTGATATGAACAACGTATGTTTTAGGGGGTATCGGGATACTTTTGATCACATTGTGTAGTTGTGTATTACGCGAAGAATGGAAAAGAAAACTGAAGAGGTTTTCGATGACGATCAGTTTGGCTTTAGGAAAGGTAAAGGCACGAGATAAACATTTCTGACTCGGCGGTTGATAATGGAAGCAAGACTGAAGAAAAATAGAGACACGTTCGTAGGATTCGTTGACTTGGAAAAGGTGTTAGACAACGTCAAATGGTGCAAAATGTTCGACATTCTGAGGAAAATTAGAGTAATCTATAGGGAGAGACGAGTAATATACAACATACACAAGAGCCAAGAGGAAATAATAAGACTGGAAGAACAAGAACGAAGTGCTCGGATTAGGAAGGGTGTAAGACAGGGATGTAGTCTTTCGCCACTACTATTCGATCTGTACATCGAAGAAGCAGTGATGGAAATAAAAGAAAAGTTCAGGAGAGGAAATAAAATTCAAGGTCAACTAATGTCAACGTTAATATTCGCTGATCACATTGCTAACCTCAGTGAACGTGAAGAACAATTGCAGGATCTGCTGATTGGAATGAACAGTCTAATGAATGCAGAATACGGATTAATAGTAAACAGAAGAAAGACGAAGGTAATAAGAAGCAGCAGAAATGAGAACAGCGAGAAACTTAACATCGGGAGTGATGGTCTGGAAGTAGCTGAAGTTAAGGAATTCTGCTACCTAGGCAGCAAAATAACCAATGACGGACATATCAAAAAGGACATCAAAAGCGGATTAGCACCGGCAAAAAGAGATTCCTGGGCATGAGATAGTATCAGACATAGGTCTTAATTTGAGGAAGAAATTTCTGAGTCTGTACGCTTGGAACAAAGGATTGTATGGTAGTGAAACATGGACAATGTGAAAACCGGATCAGAAGAGAATCGAAGCATTTGAGATGTGATGCTACAGATCAACGCTGAAAATAAGGTGGACAGATAAGGTAAGGAATGAGGAGGTTTAGCGCAGAATCGGAGAGGAAAGGAATATATGGAAAACATTGACAAGAAGAAGGGACAGAATGATAGGTGATCTGTTAACACATCAGGGAATGACTTCCATGGTATTAGAGATAGCTGTAGAGCGTAAAAACTGTAGAGGATGAGAGAGATTAGATTATATGCAGCAAATAATGAGGACGTAGGTTGAAAGTGCTACTCTGAGACGAAGAGGTTGGCACAGTGAGGAATTCGTGGCAGGCCGCATCAAACCAGTCAGAAGACTGAGGGCAAAAAAAAAATTATACGAGTGTAATGCAGATACTGCAAGATGAAAGTATATGAATGATAGGATTCGCTAATTGAGGAATGTCAGAGATGAGTTTAGCAATAAACCTAACATCAGAATTTGTGACCATATAGTTGTCGAAGTGAAGGAGTTCTACTACTTTGGAAGCAAAATAACACATGAAGGGCAAGCAAGCAGCACGTAAGAAACGGATTATCAAATGCAAAGGGGACATTCCTGGTCAAAATAAGTCTAATAGGCTTTTCTTTGTGGCAGAAATTTCTGAGAACGTTCGTCTGAACGGTTGTGAATCATGAACTGTAGGAAAACAGGAAAAGAAAATAACTGAAGAGTTTGAAACGTGTTGCTAGCGGAATTTGTCCAAAACTACGTGGATTAAGAAGAAATAAGGACATTTTCCTCAGAATCGGCTATAACAGGGACCGAAGGGAAACCCTGATAAGAAGGCGAAACAGGATGATAGGACTTTTGTTAAGACGTCAGGGTATAACTTCCATGGTATTAGAGGGAACTGTGGAGCGTAAAAACTGTAAAGGATGACAGAGACAGAAATACATTCAGCCAACGATTGAGGACGTAACATGCAAGTATTGTTCTATGATGACGATGCTGACACAGGACAGGAATTTATGGCAGGCAGCACCAGATCAGTATGTACGCTATAACGTATGAATAAATACCCGCTTCTCCGAATAGCTCATCCGTGGATGTAAGCATCTCGCATACAGGCAATCTTTCTGTCGCTCCTTCTAACGTTGTCCGTCATTTGAAATCGTTGGGGATATAAAGTGCTAATCCTCAATTCCGCATATATCGATTTGATCATATTCATGTTGTGTTTTCAAATGCACCACATGTTAGTAGCATGTAGTTCCAGGTGTACCGCTAGAAAGAACTATCTACTATATAGTTCTGTCTTTTGCAGTCATGTTCTTCTTCTTCAATTTAACAAACACATTCTATGCAGTATGGTAAGTCCGGGTCTGGGGGTAGCGTCTTTGATTTATAATCAAAAGGTCTTCGGTCACGGGTTCGATCCCCGCCCCTGCCTAAATTTTGATAAATAATCAGCATTGGCGCCCGAAGACTTCCGGCATAAGAAGTCAGCCTCATTCTGCCAACGGCCTTGTCAAAGAGGGCGGAGGAGCGGATAGAGATTCAGGGCACTCTCTTGTCCGAGGGGTGGGAAATTGTCCCTAAGGCCGAAGAATCAGCAATGATCAACGACATGAGGATGCAGAAGGCAATGGAAACCACTGCATTAAAGAGACGTAACGTGTATCCACAGGACATGTGGCCTGTAATTGAAGAAGTGACATGATGACTTCTCCATTGGCAAAAGATTCCGGAATAGTCCCCCATTCGGATCTCCGGGAGGGGACTGCCAAGGGGGAGGTTACCATGAGAAAAAAATTGAATAATCAACGAAAGGATAACGTTCTACGAGTCGGGGCGTAGAATGTCAGAAGCTTGAACGTGGTAGGGAAACTAGAAAATCTGAAAAGGGAAATGCAAAGGCTCAATCTAGATATAGTGGGGGTCAGTGAAGTGAAGTGGAAGGAAGACAAGGATTTCTGGTTAGATGAGTATCGGGTAATATCAACAGCAGCAGAAAATGGTATAACAGGTGTAGGATTCGTTATGAATAGGAAGGTAGAGCAGAGGGTGTGTTACTGTGAACAGTTCAGTGACCGGGTTGTTCTAATCAGAATCGACAGCAGACCAACACCGACAACGATAGTTCAGGTATACATACCGACATCGCAAGCTGAAGATGAACAGATAGAGAAAGTGTATGAGGATATTGAAAGGGTAATGCAGTATGTAAAGGGGGACGAAAATCTAATAGTCATGGGCGACTGGAATGCAGTTGTAGGGGAAGGAGTAGAAGAAAAGGTTACAGGAGAATATGGGCTTGGGACAAGGAATGAAAGAGGAGAAAGACTAATTGAGTTCTGTAACAAGTTTCAGCTAGTAATAGCGAATACCCTGTTCAAGAATCACAAGAGGAGGAGGTATACTTGGAAAAGGCCGGGAGATACGGGAAGATTTCAATTAGATTACATCATGGTCAAACAGAGATTCCGAAATCAGATACTGGATTGTAAGGCGTACCCAGGAGCAGATATAGACTCAGATCACAATGTAGTAGTGATGAAGAGTAGGCTGAAGTTCAAGACATTAGTCAGGAAGAATCAATACGCAAAGAAGTGGGATACGGAAGTACTAAGGAATGACGAGATACGTATGAAGTTCTCTAACGCTATAGATACAGCAATAAGGAATGGCGCAGTAGGCAGTACAGTTGAAGAGGAATGGACATCTCTAAAAAGGGCCATCACAGAAGTTGGGAAGGAAAACATAGGTACAAAGAAGGTAGCTGCGAAGAAACCATGGGTAACAGAAGAAATACTTCAGTTGATTGATGAAAGGAGGAAGTACAAACATGTTCCGGGAAAATCAGGAATACAGAAATACAAGTCGCAGAAGAATGAAATAAATAGGAAGTACAGGGAAGCTAAGACGAAATGGCTGCAGGAAAAATGTGAAGTCATCGAAAAAGATATGATTTTCGGAAGGACAGACTCAGCATACAGGAAAGTCAAAACAACCTTTGGTGACATTAAAAGCAAGGGTGGTAACATCAAGAGTGCAACGGGAATTCCACTGTTAAATGCAGAGGAGAGAGCAGATAGTGGAAAGAATACATTGAAAGCCTCTATGAGGGTGAAGATTTGTCTGATGTGATAGAAGAAGAAACAGGAGTCGATTTAGAAGAGATAGGGGATCCAGTATTAGAATCGGAATTTAAAAGAGCTTTGGAGGACTTACGGTCAAATAAGGCAGAAGGGATAGATAACATTCCATCATAATTTCTAAAATCATTGGGGGAAGTGGCAACAAAACGACTATTCACGTTGGTGTGTAGAATATATGAGTCTGGCGATATACCATCTGACTTTCGGAAAAGCATCATCCACACAATTCCGAAGACGGCAAGAGCTGACAAGTGCGAGAATTATCGCACAATCAGCTTAACATCTTACGCATCGAAGCTGCTTACAAGAATAATATACAGAAGACTGGAAAAGAAAAATGAAAATGCGCTAGGTGACGATCAGTTTGGCTTTAGGAAAAGTAAAGGGACGAGAGAGGCAATTCTGACGTTACGGTTAATAATGGAAGCAAGGCTAAAGAAAAATCAAGACACTTTCATAGGATTTGTCGACCTGGAAAAAGCGTTCGACAATATAAAACGGTGCAAGCTGTTCGAGATTCTGAAAAAAGTAGGGGTAAGCTATAGGGAGAGACGGGTCATATACAATATGTACAACAACCAAGAGGGAATAATAAGAGTGGACGATCAAGAACGAAGTGCTCGTATTAAGAAGGGTGTAAGACAAGGCTGTAGCCTTTCGCGCCTACTCTTCAATCTGTACATCGAGGAAGCAATGATGGAAATAAAAGAAAGGTTCAGGAGTGGAATTAAAATACAGGGTGAAAGGATATCAATGATACGATTCGCTGATGACATTGCTATCCTGAGTGAAAGTGAAGAAGAATTGCCGGCCGGAGTGGCCGAGCGGTTAAAGGCGCTACAGTCTGGAACCGCAGGACCGCTACGGTCGCAGGTTCGAATCCTGCCTCGGGCATGGATGTGAGTGATGTCCTTAGGTTAGTTAGGTTTAAGTTGTTCTAAGTTCTAGGGGACTTATGACCACAGCAGTTGAGTCCCATAGTGCTCAGAGCCATTTGAACCATTTTTTGAAGAAGAATTAAATGATCTGCTGAACGGAATGAACAGTCTAATGAGTACACAGTATGGTTTGAGAGTAAATCGGAGAAAGACGAAGGTAATGAGAAGTAGTAGAAATGAGAACAGCGAGAAACTTAACATCAGGATTGATGGTCACGAAGTCAGTGAAGTTAAGGAATTCTGCTACCTAGGCAGTAAAATAACCAATGACGGACGGAGCAAGGAGGACATCAAAAGCAGACTCGCTATGGCAAAAAAGGCATTTCTGGCCAAGAGTACTAATATCAAATACCGGCCTTAATTTGAGGAAGAAATTTCTGAGGATGTACGTCTGGAGTACAGCATTGTATGGTAGTGAAACATGGACTGTGGGAAAACCGGAACAGAAGAGAATCGAAGCATTTGAGATGTGGTGCTATAGACGAATGTTGAAAATTAGGTGGACTGATAAGGTAAGGAATGAGGAGGTTCTACGAAGAATCGGAGAGGAAAGGAATATGTGGAAAACACTGATAAGGAGAAGGGACAGGATGATAGGTCATCTGCTAAGACATGAGGGAATGACTTCCATGGTACTAGAGGGAGCTGTAGAGGGCAAAAACTGTAGAGGAATACGTCAAGCAAATAATTGAGGACGTAGGTTGCAAGTGCTACTCTGAGATGAAGAGGTTAGCACAGGAAAGCAATTCGTGGCGGGCCGCATCAGACCAGTCAGTAGACTGATGACCAAAAAAAAAAAAACAAAGTCCGGGAGAGTTGGACCACTGGATGAAACAGACCAGCAGCAGATTTCATAAATGCGCCGGTGGAGAGCAGCTCTTTTAGGAACAAACGTGGTGCAGAAATGCTGTCATTTTCTTGTTAGTTCTGTAGAAGAATGACATTCTGTCTTCCGGTAAGCCGAAAAGTTTTATGGTGTAATTACATAATTTTAGTATTAAGGCCTAGATTACACAGCAGTGATGCGAGCTTGACAAATGTGTAGACATGAAACTAACCTAAAATGGTCACCGAGATCGCTGCCTACAGACAGAAGTCGGGGTGGCCATCTCTCCCAGACAATGGGGAGAGACGAACCTATCTTATTTGGAAGGGATCAACGACTATTTTAATGTAAGAGAGATGGAACACAATTAAATTTAGCTTCAAGGCACATGCAATAATCCCACTGAAGAAGGGAGCAGTCTCACACCATAGCTATTTGTCGGAATATATGTCTGAGCCAACAAATGAAAGAGCAGAATCTTGTACACAGGCCAACCAACCACTTCAAAGCTCATCGAAAGACCTCTTGACACCAGGCACACCAAAAGAGCAGAATTATATCCACAAGTCAAATTCCTTCACTGCTACAGCTTGGACCTCCACTCCAACTAAGCCTAAAACTTTCGAGATTACCACCTGACTACTCTTAAGCCAGCACGGACAAAACTTTTGGAAGAAATATCACCTACTCCTTCTCTTGATAAAACTATGAATTTTATGACGAAGACAGTTACTGTATCCAAAGGACTTAACTCTGCTAAAAATATTGACACTGTAAAGAGAAAGTTGAATAAGAAATGAAGGAAAACAGAAAAAAGCACAAAAAAAGATCACAAAAGAGAAAAACTTGTGTAGAGAAAAACGGACTGAAGAAACTCAATAGGAAAAATACTGCAAATAGCTTACCGCGTTCATCAGGTGCAGACGTTGTAGAAGATTACGAGAATAACTTAGATGTGTGAGATGAGTATGAATATGTTGGCTGCGGTGAACTCTGTTACAAAATCAATAAAAATTATGATCTGATTCAGTGTGCTCTCTCTCCACGACGGTCGGCTTTTGTTAATAACTGCTGTGGTAAGAGAAAGACAGGTTAAAGCTTGAAAAAAACCAACAATTCGACAGAAAAGCCAATGTTCATTCTATAGTTACAATAAGCTGATGAACTCGTTTCCGACTAAAATACAACATATTCCAAACAAAAATATGAAATTTTAATTAATTCTTTTCTTCATGTATAGCCATTTTTATACTGTTCATCTCTCATAGTGCACTGGTCCATCTCACCCACACTCGTACGGGTGAGATGAACGTGTTTACTTTTATTTTATCAACTCTCTTGTATTTTAAGAGGTAGTAAATTTTGGAAAACACACAAATTTTATGCTGAAGAAAACAGTGCTCCAACTCTCTCGGACTTACCCTAACTCAAAATGACGCTCTCGCGGTTTAGCACTTCCTTCCGCCGATTCCTTCAACTTTTTTTGAGCGTGAAACAGGCACTTTGCTACAGGTAATAAATAATGGATAGACCTCCTATTAATAAAGTACGAAAACACAACATTGCACACTGTAGGAAGAACTAGTCTGTGAACTGTCGATGAGCTACTGAATACAAAACCACGCTTACCATTCGCAGTTGAAAACGGAACAAGAGCAGTGAAAAGTCATAATTTTAGAATTAAAATGAGTGTTGATATCGTTTACATTGAAGCAACATTCGAATAGTATGGGTTCCACAACGCAAACCAGGTAAAACAAACGTGTACTAGTTGCATCAAATGTTATATTTAGCCCTTATCTCATAAGGAACTATTGACAAATGTGTATAGATTCATCGTACTGTCGTGTTTTGCAGTAAAATATAAATCTGTGTAACAATTTGGACATCGAAGAGAAATGACCGAGTAGCGGATATTAGAGACTGAGGATAAAAGTTTCACGTATTGGACATTTGCCTTTGTGGGCGGTAATCAGTTCCGGCTGCAGACAATACCGAGCCGCGCATTAATCACCACAAGTAATTAACACGGGTCTGCGTTCCGTGCACAAGAATCAATACGGAGAACAATAGTCAATCCCTTTCCTCTAAACTGGCGATAAATCGTCAATTTCTTGCACCAGGTGCCACCATCGATGTAGCCTTTACAGCGAGTGCTGACCATACGCGACGTATCAGCTATTACGTATTTGACGTGATTGTGTGAGATGAAATTGCTTACAAAATAATTTTTTACGTAGCTGCGCGTCCTAGAAATATAGCCTTACATTACTAGATTTCGGATATGAATACACTTGTTCGTAACCCCGAAACTGATCTCACTTGCCTAGTTGACAGACAGACTCCAAAACGACTAACCTACTTACAGCGAGGAGATATCTGAAGGTGCTGATACATCAGGGATGAGAAGACTGGTGAGCAGCTAGCCCTCAACCTTCTCCTCTCGGTCACTGCAGATGAGGCGCGTCCGCAAACACACATTTGAACGTCAGTCGCAGTCTTGAGGTTGATCAAATGTGAGTGACCAAGGTTTCTCCGTACGAAAACTGACATTCTGGACCAGAGTCGGTAGACTCTACCTGAGCACAGGATGTGCCGATCATCGAGAGCGCTGAGTTGGTAGCCTATCTGGGTCACAGTAATACGTCCGGTGGGCTGCACCTGCCGCGCCCACCACCATCGCCATAAGCGTATACAGCCGAGCCACTAGTAATATAATCTCCGGCAGCGACGTCACAACTCGCCGATGAGGCGTAAGTATTCCTTCACAGCACGTCCGCCCCGCGCCCTGCTGCTGGCAGCAGCTTTAGAGAAGCTAAACCTTTGCAACTTTGCTCGATCAGTAAATGTATTGACGGATATCACCGTATCACTGACACTTCAGGGGCGTGCGCTAGACAGCTCACCCTCGCATGATGCTAGGCTTCCTGATTACAGCGCAACCCCAGGCCCCGGCCGTAACACTGACGTCAGGAATTGGCGCTGACACAATAAAGAATAGGTTGCACTTGATAGATATGTACGAACTATAATACACTACTGGCCATTAAAATTGCTACACCACGAACATGACGTGCTGCAGACGCGAAATTTAACTGACAGGAAGAAGATGCTGTGATATGCAAATGATTAGCTTTTCAGAGAATTCACACAAGGTTGGCGCCGGTGGCGACACCTACAACGTGCTGACATGAGGAACGTCTCCAACCGATTTCTCCTACACAAACAGCAGTTGACCGGCGTTGCCTGTGAAACGTTGCTGTGATGCCTCGTGTAAGGAGGAGAAATAAGTACCATCACGTTTCCGACGGATTGTAGTCTATCGCGATTGCGGTTTATTGTATCGCGACATTGATCCAATGACTATTAGCAGAATATGGAATCAGTGGCTTCACGAGGGTAACATGGAACGCCATGCTGGATCCCAACGGACTCGTATCACTAGCAGTCGAGATGACAGGCATCTGATCCACATGGCTGCAACGGATCGTGCAGCCACGTCTCGATCTCTGAGTCAACATATGGGGACATTTGCAAGACAACAACCATCTGCACGAACAGTTCGACGACGTTTGCAGCAGCATGGACTATCAGCTCGGAGACGATGGCTGCGGTTACCCTTGACGCTGCATCACAGACAGGAGTGCCTGAGATGGTGTACTCAACGACGAACCTGGGTGCACGATTGGCAAAATGTCATTTTTTCGGATGAATCCAGGTTCTGTTTACAGCATCATGATGGTCGCATCCGTGTTTGGCGACATCGCAGTGAATGCACATTGGAAGCGTGTATTCGTCATCGCCATACTGGTGTATCACCCGGCGTGATTGTATGGGGTGACATTGGTTACACGTCTCGGTCACCCCTTGTTCGCATTGACGGCACTTTGAACAATGGACGTTACATTTCAGATGTGTTACGAACCGTGGCTCTACCCTTCATTCGATCCCTATGAAACCCTACATTTCAGCAGGATAATGCACGACCGCATGTTGCAGGTCCTGTACGGGCTTTTCTAGATACAGAAATAGTTAGACTGCTTCCCTGGCCAGCACATCCTCCACATCTCTCACCAATTGAAAACGTCTGATCAATGGTGGCCGAGCAACTGACTCGTCACAATACGCCAGTCACTACTCTTGATGAACTGTGGTATCGTGTTGAAGCTGCATGTGCAGATGTACCTGTACACGCCATCCAAGATCTGTTTGACTCATTGCCCAGGCGTATCAAGGCCGTTATTACGGACAGAGGTGGTTGTTCTGGCTACTGATTTCTCAGGACCTATGCACCAAAATTGCGTGAAAATGTAATCACATGTCAGTTCTAGTACAATATCTTTGTCCAAGGAATACCCGTTTATCATCTGCATCTTGTTGTAGCAATTTTAATGGCCAGTAGTGTAGTTCATTATGGGAGGAAAGCTTCATGATATAACTTCAGTGAAAAGAAACTTCTAAAGAAACAGATTACTGCATATCAGATGTAAAATAATGCATACGGCTGTAGATAGATCGGTGATGAATGAAATGCGTTTAGCTGTCCAAAGGACGAAGCCTTCAACGATTACGGTAGCAGAATATTGGATCCCTCACTAAATCCAAAGAAATTCTGGTGGTATCTAACTACTGTTATTAGTAACAAAGATTGTGTGCATACAATCATGGACGAGAAAGACACTGAAATTGAGGGTTGCAAGACAAAAGCAGAGAAGATTAACTCCAATTTCCAATGTTTCTTTACGAAGGGAAGTTCAGGGGTATTTCCTCAACTTAATTTTCCCATAACTGCGAAGATGAATTATATATGGGGTGAGTCACTATCTATTACCACCTAGAATAACTCCGAAAATATGATAGGGGCTGAAAAGTTTGTGGGACAAAATTTGTATGGGACAACGGGGGCCATAATATGACGTTGGGTTTTTGTTGATAGGTGAGGTTGCGTCAGGGGTATGAAGGTCAACTCTGTTTTTTTAAATGGGATGCTATAGTTTGGTACTTATTTTCTGATAGCGGCTATCGAGGCGAATCCAATGATGTGTAACAGTAGGGTCTTTTAAGATCAACAAAGGTCAAATAGGTGGCATGAACGTCCATTTACAGAAGGTGTTCGAAGTAATGATCATTGGTATCAATGCAGTCGAATCAAGCGAATGCGAATGATGTATTCCTTCCAAGAACAAGTCGATACGCTTCTCATTTACGGAGGATGCCAACGAAATTCAGTGAGAGCTAGAGACTCATACGCTGGATCTTTAACGCATCGGAAACATATCCGGCAAATGAAATTTACTAATGAGGAAACGGAAACTGGTACTCTTGCCAACTGTGGTTCGAGATCCTTGTCTTAGTTTGCGTCAAATCGCAAGGGAATCTGGCATGAGCCAGAATAGTGTTGTTCGTGCTCTGCATCTCCATAAATATCATCCTTACCATTTCAGTCTCCACCAAGAATTAACTGGTATGGATTGTATGCGTCCCACTGAATTCTGCCGATGAGCTCAACTTCAAATTCAGAGGGATGGCACATTTATTAATTTAATTTTATTTACTGACTAAGCTACATTCACGAACCATGGAAATGTTAATTTGCATAACATGCATTATTGGGCAACTGAAAATCTATGTGGGGTGCGGCAAGTTTCACACCAAAAACCGTGGTCGGTGAACGTATGATCAGGGATTCTGGAGGACAGAATTATAGCCCCTATTTCATCTAAGGAAATCTTAATGGGAGGAAGTACACCGCATTCCTGCAAGAAATATTATGTCTGTTATTGGAAGAAATACCTTCACGAACAATGAACAGAATGTGGTATCAGCACGATCGGTGTCCGGCACATTTTTTGCTGATGGCTAGAAATGAGCTGCAGGGACAATTCCCAAATCGTTGGATTGGACACGGAGGAGATATATCGTGACCGGCTCGTTCGCCAGACTTGATACCTCTGGAATTTTTCTTGTGGGGATTCGTGAAAGACATTGTTTATAAAGACATTCCAACCACATCTGAAGATATGCGACAGGGAATTGACAGAGCATGTGCTTCGATAAGTGCTGAAGTGATATGGAATACCACTCAGTCCATGATAAGAAGATTGCAGCACTACATTGATACCAATGGTCATCACTTCGAACACCTTCTGTAAATGGACGTTCATGCCACCTTTCTGACCATCGTTGATCTTCAAAGACCTTACTGTTACACATCATTTTATTCTTTTTGATAGCCGCTATCAGAAAATACCAAACTATAACATCCCATTTGAAAAAACAAAGCTGACCTTCATATCTCTAACGCGACCTCACCTAGCAACAAAAAACGACCGTCATATTTTGGCCCCGTTGTCCCATACAACCTTTGTCCCACAAACTTTTGAGCTCCTATCATATTTTCGGAGTTATTCTTGGTGGCAATAGTTAGTGACTCACCCTGCATATTAGTGTCAGTGGTGTTCAGAAACAGCTGAATCGCTAAAATTGAACAAACCTCCAGGGCACAATGGAATTCCTATCGTACTCTATACCAAGTTTGCACCCGAGTTAGCCCCATTTTGCACTGCGGGGTAGCCGCGTGGTCTAGGGCGCCTTGTCACGGTTCATGCGGCTCCTCCACCCCCCCCCCCCCCCCCCCAATGTGGAGGTTCGAGCCCTCCCTCGGGCATGGGTGTGTTTTCTGTCCTTAGCGTAAGTTAGTTTAAGTTAGATTAAGAAGTATGTAAGTTTAAGGACCGATGACCTCAGTAAGAGGGCGAGTCAAATGAAAAACTTAAATATTTTTTAAATATTATTTATTGTGCAGAAATGGTACAAATCTGTATCACTTTTCAACATAATCTCCCCCACGCTCAATGCAAGTCCTCCATCGCTTACAAAGTGCATAAATTTCTTTAGAATATTATTATTTTTGTAGTCAGCGCAACCACTCGTGCACTGCGTGTCGTACCTCTTCATCAGAACGGAACTTCTTTCCTCCCATTGTGTCTTTGAGTGGTCCAAACATATGGAAATCACTTGGGGCAAGGTCTGGTGAGTATGGTGGATGGGGAAGACACCCAAAATGCAGGTCTGTGATTGTTGCAACTGTTGTACGAGCAGTGTGGGGCCTTGCAGTGTCATGTAGCAAAAGGACACCTGCTGACAGCAATCCACGTGGCTTTGATTTGATTGCAGCCCGCAGATGATTTTTTAGGAGATCTGTGTGTGATGCACTGGTGACAGCGGTCCCTCTAGGCATGTAATGCTCCAAAATGACGCCTTTTTCGTCCCAAAAGAGAGTCAGCATAACCTTCCCTGTTGATGGTTCTGTTCGAAACTTCTTTGGTTTCGGTGATGAGGAATGGCGCCATTCCTTACTCGCTCTCTTCTTTTCTGGTTGGTGGAAGTGAACCCAGGTTTCGTCTTCAGTAATGATTCTTGCAAGGAAGCCATCACCTTCTCGTTCAAAACGCCGAAGAAGTTCTTCACTAGCATCAATACGTCATTCCCTCATTTCAGAAGTCAGCTGCCGTGGCACCCATCTTAACACTTTGTGAAAATGGAG
Source organism: Schistocerca serialis cubense (assembly GCF_023864345.2). Taxonomy (NCBI): domain Eukaryota; kingdom Metazoa; phylum Arthropoda; class Insecta; order Orthoptera; family Acrididae; genus Schistocerca; species Schistocerca serialis. Next base: position 367,072,424 of record NC_064639.1, on the reverse strand, counting down.
CACATCATGCACAATGTGGTGTGCTGAGCCATGACTAATCTGTAAACATGATGCAGTGTCATTCAATGTCACTCGGCGGTTTTCCTTCACTATGGATTCAACTGATGCAATGTTCTGTGGAGTCACAGCTCGTTGTTCCTGACCTGGACGAGGAGGATCTTCCACTGAAGTCACACCATTTGCGAACTTCCTACTCCATTCGTAGACTTGCTGCTGTGACAAACATGCATCACCGTACTGAACCTTCATTTGTCAATGTATTTCAATAGGTTTCGCACCTTCACTACGCAAAAACGGAATAACAGAACGCTGTTCTTCCCTGGTGCAAGTCGCAAGTGGGGCGGCCATCTTTATACCGATACTGTGACGGTATGTGCGCATCTGCAGTATGCTGCCACCTACAGGCCATTCTGCACACTGTTTATAGCACGCTTACCAACTTACAGGATAACGGAGCGAAATTCCGATTTGCTATTACAAATTTAAGGTTTTCATTTGACTCACCCTCGTAGTTTGGTCCCATAGAAGTTACCACAGATTTACAAATTTAGCCCCATTTTAACCGTAATCTGCTGTAGATAACTTGGACAAAACATCGTGTCCATTAACTGAAAAAAGCATAGGTAAAACGTCACGTCTATGTACAAGGAGGGCTGCAAAATTAATCCACAAAACTATCGTCCATTATTCTTGACAGCCATTTGTTGTATAGTTTTAGAACTTACTCTGAGCTCAAATACGTTGAGGTACCTCGAACACAATCACTTCTTCCGTACCATCCAAAACCGTCGATCACATATCCTGAAACACGTCACGTCTAAAACTGTAGTATCCTGTGATTATAGAGTTAAAGAGTATCAGCTAGCATCAGTCACCTCATGGAAATTCCTGGGTGTAACACTTTTTAATGATGTGAAATGGAGCGATCACTTAGCCTCACTCGGAGGTAAAACAGGTCGCAGACTTCGGTCCATTGGCAGAATACTAATGCAGCCTGTCTACAAAGCAGACTCCTTGTAAATCGGTCGTCGAATCCATCGTAGAATATTGCTCAAGTGTGTGTGACTCATACCAAATAGGATTAACCAAATAAGACTACCAGGTGATATTGAACGTACTCAGAGAAGGGCAGCACGAAGATTTGTTTGATCCGAGCGAGAGTGTCAGGGAGATGCTGAACAAATTGAGGTGGCAGACACTTGAAGATGAACAAGAGGTATCCAAAAAATACCTATTTATAAAGTTTCAAGAACTAAATTTGTATGATGATTCTAGGAAAATAGTACAACCCTACACGTATTGCTACCATAGATACCGTGAGGATAAGATTAGATTAACTACAGCATGCACAATGACATGTAAACAGTCATTCTTCCCACGCTCCGTATGTGATTGCGATAGGAAGAGACCCTAATAACTTTTACAGTGGGATGTATCCTCCATCATCAACTTCACGGTGATTTGCAGGGTATGGATATACAGGGTGTTACAAAAAGGTACGGCCAAACTTTCAGGAAACATTCCTCACACACAAATAAAGAAAAGATGTTATGTGGACATGTGTCCGGAAACGCTTAATTTCCATGTTAGAGCTCATTTTAGTTTCGTCAGTATCAACTGTACTTCCTCGATTCACCGCCAGTTGGCCCAATTGAAGGAAGGTAATGTTGACTTCAGTGTTTGTGTCGACATATGACTCATTGCTCTACAGTACTAGCATCAAGCACATCAGTACGTAGCATCAACGGGTTAGTGTTCATCACGAACGTGGTTTTGCAGTCAGTGCAGTCCAATGTTTACAAATGCGGAGTTGGCAGATGCCCATTTGATGTATGGATTAGCACGGGGCAATAGCCTTGGCGCGGTACGTTTGTATCGAGACAGATTTCTAGAACGAAGGTGTCCCGACAGGAAGACGTTCGAAGCAATTGATCGGCGTCTTAGGGAGCACGGAACATTCCAGCCTATGACTCGCGACTGGGGAAGACCTAGAACGACGAGGACACCTGCAATGGACAGGCAATTCTTCGTGCAGTTGACGATAACCCTAATGTCAGCGTCAGAGAAGTTGCTGCTGCACAAGGTAACGTTGACCACGTCTCTGTATGGAGAGTGCTACGGGAGAACCAGTTGTTTCCGTACCATGTACAAATGGTTCAAATGGCTCTGAGCACTATGGGACTTAACAGCTGTGGTCATCAGTCGCCTAGAACTTAGAACTACTTAAACCTAACTAACCTAAGGACATCACACACATCCATGCCCGAGGCAGGATTCGAACCTGCGACCGCAGCAGTCGCGTGGTTCCGGACTGCGCGCCTAGAACCACGAGACCACCGCGGTCGGCTACCATGTACAGCGTGTGCAGGCACTATCAGCAGCTGATTGGCCTCCACGGGTACACTTCTGCGAATGGTTCATCCAACAATGTGTCAATCCTCATTTCAGTGCAAATGTTCTCTTTACGGATGAGGCTTCATTCCAACGTGATCAAATTGTAAATTTTCACAATCAACATGTGTGGGCTGACGAGAATCCGCACGCAATTGTGCAATCACGTCATCAACACAGATTTTCTGTGAACGTTTGGGCAGGCATTGTTGGTGATGTCTTGATTGGGCCCCATGTTCTTCCACCTACGCTCAATGGAGCACGTTATTATGATTTCATACGGGATACTCTACCTGTGTTGCTAGAACATGTGCCTTTACAAGTACGACACAACATGTGGTTCATGCACGATGGAGCTCCTGCACATTTCAGATGAAGTGTTGGTACGCTTCTCAACAACAAATTCGATGAGCGATGGATTGGTAGAGGCGGACCAAGTCCATGGCCTCCACGCTCTCCTGACCTCAACCCTCTTGACTTTCATTTATGGGGGCATTTGAAAGCTCTTGTCTACGCAACCCCGGTACCAAATGTAGAGACTCTTCGTGCTCGTATTGTGGACGGCTGTGATACAATACGCCATTCTCCAGGGCTGCATCAGCGCATCAGGGATTCCATGCGACGGAGGGTGGATGCATGTATCCTCGCTAACGGAGGACATTTTTGAACATTTCCTGTAACAAAGTGTTTGTAGTCACGTTGGTACTTTCTGTTGCTGAGTGTTTCCATTCCATGATTAATGTGATTTGAAGAGAAGTAATAAAATGAGCTCTAACATGGAAAGTAAGCGTTTCCGGACACATGTCCACATAACATATTTTCTTTCTTTGTGTGTGAGGAATGTTTGCTGAAAGTTTGGCCGTACCTTTTTGTAACACCCTGTAGATGTAGACGTATAAGTAAAATAACCCATATCTCAAAAAGGTTAGCATCAGTACGCTTCGATGATTTTTTTCCAATTTTGACCAGTACCATCTCCTGTTAGAATATGTGACGCATTTTTTAAATATTCAAAACATACCAATAGTGCTGCTGTCATGTTAAACCGTGATCGTGTTTGTCTCTGGTAAGCCTGTGTCTACAATTTGCTCTCCACGTAGCGAAGTATCATACTGGGAACATTGTGTGTGTGTACGTTTCACACGAGACAAAGCGCTCGGGCAGCAGGAGATCGGCTCGGCCCGTTTAGGGACAGACTCCAGGGAAACAATAAATCACGGCGGCCGCGAGAAGCCAAGTTATCTGCCCGCTGCGTGGCCAGGGCTTGGACCCCCTCATCCGTCTTCTTCGGCTACAGCCTCCGTTTCCTTTGCTCTCTCCCTTGTGGTATCAATGTTCTTATTTAATAAATGTTCCATCTCCAAACGAAACTCGCCGCCATGGCGATAAAATTAATTCTTCCCGTTCGCTGTGTTGCTTCACTATCTCTAACGCTACCCACAGTGGTTTGCAGCTCCGGAAAACTGAAAAAATAATACCGGTTTAATCTCATCATGTATTCATCTGAGTTTTCGTATCTGCAAGAGAAATATGCTTTGGACATTTCACCATAATATTGAATCGTGTCAGTGGCGCACTTGATGAATAACTTTTCTTCCGTATATTTGCCTTACGACTGGTATCGGCAGGATTATCTTCACTTTCATCTGTCCTGTACTTCTACGTAAATCTGATGGTAACTTCTTCCTTTTTTGATGCCATTCCAGTATTCCAAAGGTCCTTCTTCTCTTCCATTCATCCTTTTCTTCAGTGATTCTACATCGCAGGGGGTAAGACTTCCTGCAAACTTGACGACATGTTGACGTCACAAGCAATATCGACAACCGCAGGAATTACTATCGACTTTCGTTAGCGTTCGATGCAGGCCTCTCTTGCAGGAGTAACAGCTCACAAGACTTCACGTATGCGTGACATAATTTTTGACATCACATGAATTATCGAAGATTTATAAAAACCCGTCGCCCACATTACTGAAGAACTTTAATCTTTTATTATTATAATTAAACGTCACACAATGTCAGCGGGTAAAGCTTTTATGAGGACGAAGTTAAAGTACTGAGTTTTATACTCCACAATGTGTTTATGGTGTAGTGGTCATGAGTGTGGAAAATTAAAGTGCTAGATTGCTAATTGCTGGTTAGTGCCTTGCAACCTCTAATTTTTTTCCTTTTCTAAAAGATTCTGTGACTTACTTATTAGTTTAATATATGTATGTAAGTTATGTAATATTCTACATGATATACATATAAGAATGCTCTCTCAGGAATGAGTTGTTATTGTCAGTAATTTAGTCTCAGCCATGTGTAAAGTGTAAAAGAACTTTTACGAGCTAGTTTTTTGGACACTTCTTTGAAAAACAAGAATATCTTCAATTAATGTACTTCTTTGACCACCAATACGACCATTTTTGTCGTTTTAATACAACATATTTTACCAATACCAATGCGTTTTCGAGAGCACCTCAGTGTTCTGGTCTTTTGATACAGCATTTACTCATAGAACATAAGTTAAATGAGCTGCCACTTTAATTAGTCTGCTAGAATGGCTATCCACCCCTCTTAATTGCAGACTAACTCTTGAAACTAATTTTCAGAGGTTCTGAAAATAAATTTATGTTGTTGAGACATCGTAATGTACGGTGCTGAATATATACATTAAATGTATGCACCTTCTTGTTTGCTTGTAAATCATCAAGTCGTCGCATATTCAGGGTTGATGAAGATAGGAAAAACATTAAAATTTTTTCTGTCCGTTTCGAAATTAAGTCTTGCAAAAACTGTAATCCCTGCATTATTCATAGCCCAGTCGACATGAATGCAGGAATTTATCCTTTTATAATTAACATCGAAGTCAGCATAACCTGTGTTAAAGAAAAACCATAATCTCAACTTCTTTCTAATTGAAGCGAATTTTATTGCCTTGAACGTTATTTTTGCTCACGTGTTGTGAGCCGTACAATCATGAAAGTCGGTAGATAGCTGTTTCCCTCGATACAGTGTGTGACGTCAACATGCGAGATGAGATGTACTTTTACATCATAATTAATATTGACCACACATTAGCTATAAACGAGGAAACTTTACAAGACAGCTCCATTTCACATTTTGTGTAATAACACTCGCTGTTTGCCCTCCGTCACATGACTTCCTTGTCGGATTCAAACCTCAGCAAGGAGGGGTCTATGGCAATATATATACCAGCATAGGGGAGTGGGCGGTTAAAAATAAAGTAAATGAGTTGTTAATTTGTTTGCAATATCTTAGTAGTTCGGGGAAAATAGATGTCATTTGTCTGCTTGAACGCAATATAAATAAAAGGACAAGCAATCTTAATGTAAATGGGTATAAGTTAGCTGGATGTTCATGCAGATGCAATATGGACAGAAAAGTAGTTGTCACATTCACAAAAAAGGATATAAATACAAAATAGCAGAAATAAATAAATTCTGTATAGATCAGGATATGGAAGCATGTGCTTATGAGTTACTATTGGGAAATAGAATGTTACTGATCGTTACATTAAACAGATCTTCACTGGATAAATGAGAAATTTTCATGAAAAACTTTGATGACTTATTTTGCTCTCTGTCAGGCATAAGGAAGGGATATTAATTTGTAGTGATTCCAGCGTAATTTTCTTGAAGGAATCTGACAGAAAAAGTGGTCTAAAGGTGCTTTTAGCTAGTTACAATTTGGTGTCAGTCACAAACTTCCCTCCCCCAGTTGCTCAAGGTAGTAGTACCCTTACAGACATTGTATTCATTCAACAAGCAGAAGTTTAGGAAACGTGCCTATCCGGTGGTAAGTAGACTGTTGGATAACGATGCGCATTTCGTCATATTACATGACAAAATTCCATGTACAGTTCAGAAACACTCTAATAAAGTAATGAGGCTGATTAATGACAAAACTGCTGAAGATGTTTAAACAATGTACAAAAGTTGACTGGGATGAAGTTTACAATGAGCCAAATGGTAATGCTTTCTTATTGCAAAACAGTATTGTAACACATTAAGAAAAGCTTTTAAGAAATCCATGAGTTTGTACATCTTGTCTGAAACTGATAGATCAGATTTCAAAATCAACTATGTAGGAAACATTGTTAAAAGAGAGAAACAGGAAGAAGGCGTAGAAGTTACACAATTTCAGTAAAAGAGAATGGGAACACTGTACAAGACAGTTGATGTACAGCAAATATTTTTAATAATTACATTTTAAAAACAGATGAGGAAATCAGTGCAAATAGTTCAGAAGAGAAAGCAAAAAGGTACACTGAAAAAGCAATATAGGCGACATTTAGTGAAATAAAAATCAAGCTGATTTCCTTGTCTGAAAGAAGGAAGATTATCATGAATAAAAATTAAAAGTTCATGATTGAAATAGAGAGTTGTTAGAACTCCACATATGTCAATAACTGCCGTGCACTATCACTCTTCACATCAGTTTGTAAAATTTTTTAAAATGTAATATATTCCAGGGTTGTCATTCACCCATGTAGTTCAAATGTGTGTGAATTCCTAAGGGACCAAACTGCTTATGTCACCGGTACCTAGACCTACACGCTTCTTCAACTAACTTATGCTAAGAACAACGCACACACACACACACACACACACACATGCTCGAGGGAGGACTCGAACCTCCGGCGGGAGGGGCCGCGCAATCCATGACATGGCGCCTCTAACCACGCGGCCACTCTGCGCCTCCACCCATGTACTAATCGGATACTTAGACAATCACATTTTGGAATACAAGGGGTCCGTTCTACGGAGTCAGCTGTTTATCCATGTACAGAGCACACAAAAAAGTCTTTAAATGATAAAATATCATCAGTTGCTATCTTTTGTCACTTGTCGCGGTTATATGATTGATCAGAGACAATATCGTATTAGGGAAGTTAAGTTTTTATGGCAAACGTTATTCAGCAAATGCCTGGTTTGGTTCTTACTTTAAAAAAATATAATGCTGAAAGTTACGTTAAGCCGTTCGAGTAAAACAAAAAGGGAATCCACGTCATCTGCATGGGGAGATATTACTGTTCAACTCACACAGGGTTCGATCTTTGGCAGAATGGTGATTTGCTTTATACCAGTGATTCCCACAGTGGTCCAACCTTCAAGGGGCCCATGTTAACGAAACAAACAATACAGCGTCAATTAGATGCAAATGGGGGTCCACGGGACTGGATTCCATTTAGGCCAGTCACAACCAAAATTCCGAATACTTCTGACAGAGCTGAAGCTTGCTCCTGTGTGGATCACTATTCATCTCAGCATGTAAGAGAGAAGGTGGAGTGACTATTTATTTTAGCTCCCTTGATTGCGACATTCAGCGACATTATTAATTATTTTTCTGCCTCCACTCCGTGAAATTCCACCCTTTTATCTTCTCCAAGGAGTAGAAAGAATAGCTGGCACTGCCCGTGATGGGTTAGGAATTGCTTTGTCACTGATCAACATGGCACAACAGTCGCTTCACAGCGGGTACATACGGGGCTAGGTTCCATGTCACATCGCTGAGGCTGGCAGCAACCGGACATAACACATGGGTCGATGGACTTTTTCCGATCCAGTAATCTAGAGACCTTATTTATCTCTTTGTGTTAGGCACTAGACAAGTTAAAGTGAATCAATGTCACGGTATTTGGCACTGCTGGAGAAAAGTAAGTACTTTTTTTTTACCAAATTTCCATTTTGTAAATCCTTTCATTGGGTACAGAAGCGTCGATTATGACTTGAGGATGAGAGGGCTGATTTGATTGCTATGCCATATCACATTATTCTAAATGGCTTATTTTTTTGTCCACAGATAACTGATGCTAATCATACTAAGCATGGCAGCACATTGCTGATGATTTGCAGTTGAGTTTCATTCCATCATTGTCCTACAAACGATGACCTACGTGCATTTCATGCAACGAAGTGCTAAGCATTGACGCTATGAAAAATCCAGGATTGAGAATCATCTGAGAAGGTGACACCGCGATAAAACTGGGAAATATTTGAAATACTTTCAAATGCTTCAAGAAGAATTACAGGAGAGACCCACAGTGGACAGAACGTTCGCTTCAATGTCACAAAGAGATTACGATGGTTTGCGGGAGTGTAACAATATCTCGCTACTTATCGCAAAATCTGGAAAACCGCAAACTATCGGGGAAACAATTAATCTTGCCAGCGACTGAAGAGTTTTGAAAAATTAATCTACACAAACCTGCTTGTGAGAAACTAAAAAATATCCTCTGAGCAGTAAAACAGTTCCGAAACGTAGTGATGAAATAAGTTGACATTCAAACCATTTTGATTATCTGCAAACGACCCATTTCTGCGCACAACTGGATGAGTGAACTTTACGGAATGAAGCATTATTATCGTAGTATGTTCATTTTATTATGGATAAGTAATCCATAGAAAGAGCTCGGTTGAAATGTAACAGACATTGAAGTGAATTAATGCTCAACGTTTTGAAAGATTATTTCATGGAAAAATCGACCTCTTTATCAAACATAATACTAGCAGTAGCAGATGGAGTACCTGCCATGTTTTGGTTCTATCGTGAATATAAAAGTCATTTAAAACAAAATGTACCTGGGGTGTCTGCAGTACATTGCATAAGCCGTCGACAACAATTAGTTACTAAAAACTTGAGTGATAGACTGCATCAATCTTATCAGTTTGTCATTAACGCAGTAAACAAATTTCGAAGCAATGACGAGAACTTTGATCAATTACTCCTTCCCACTGAGAAAGCTGGTTGTCAAAAGGCTCTTGTTTGAAAATATTTTTCTTACCTTTTGATACTGATTTAGAGTTTTTGGAAGCTACAGGCCCAGTTTCACAAAAAAACTGTAATCAAGTGGTAACCAGACATTCCTTATTCAACGGATTTGTTTAATAAAGTTAATTTGCAATTACAAGGTGATAGTCTAAATTTGACAAAAACGAAGTCCACCATTTCAGTTTTCTTGCCAGAATTAAACTCATGAACTGAAACACTGGACGGTGCGTGTTTTCCCAGATTCCCAGTCTGTCACAGACGAACTGACAGGATGGTTTTACTAGATATTTGCCAGCCTAAGTAGCTTAGTGGTCAGTGCGGTTGCCATTCCGGGGGCCCGGGTTCAATTCCCGTTATTGCGGGGTAGTTTTCCTTACGGTGGTGGCGGTGTGAGAGAACTGGTACGGTCTGAACTCAGCCTCGTGAAGCCGAATGGGGAGCGGTTGAAAGGTCAAACCCTACAACGGCCGGGAGAGCGGTGAGGTGACCACATACCGCTCCAAACTACCGCATCCGTTGATGCCAGTGGCAGAGGATGACATGACGGTCGATCGGGACCGATTGAGCCGTTCGGGGTCTGAGGGCGAAACTTTTACTACATTTGCATTTTGTATCATTCAAGGTAATAAAGTTATAAGACTAAACATTTTTTTTAGTTTTTCACTCTACACTTCAGCAGCCAAACGTACCAAAATAAGTAACACCGTATCTGATGTCAAAGACACATTTCAAGTTGATGACTTAGTAAAACTTCTGTATGTGAAAGGCAGAGGATCTACCGAAAACAGAAAGAAATTGATACATGGTGTCGGAGACAAAAAGTTTGGGGCGTTCTGCTTTATGCCAATAATGATCCGACGTTTTATTTGAATCAGGAGACAGAATTAATCCTTCCTGAAGATGATCCAAACACTACTGTGAAGAAAAGCAAAGCCACATGAACAGAGTAAATAGTAAATGATGGTCTATGAAAGTTACAGCTTTTGCACAAATAGGCTAGCTGTAAACTTTGGAACAATGCAGTTCATCCAGATTTGTGCTGTCAAAAATATCCACCTTTCTACACTGCTGGGCATCCAAAATGCAACACCCAAATTGATTAGGAGTGTAACACGTTATACAAGTATCATATGACTGAAAATACACCCTCGTTTTAAGTGAGGAAATGATGAAATCAGTATTGAGTGTTGCCACCATTGCTGGCCATAACCACTGTTACAGACCTGGGCATTGAATGAAAGAGACTCTGGATATGTTGTCGGAGTATAGCAGTCCATGCTGCTTCCACATATTGCCAAAGTCGATCAGGTGTAGCAGCAGGTGGTGTATCCCGGGTCAATCGTTCTACAGTCATCGAACAGACGTTTTCGATAGGTGAAAGATCGGGAGAACAGAGAGACCAAGGCAGCAGTACCATCCGGTGGACTACGAAGAAGTCCTGAACATTACGTGCCACGTGTGGTCGCACATTCTCCTGATGCAATGTGGCCATCGGCAAGCTACGAAGGCAGGGGCGGACAACAGGCTCCGCCTTTTCAGAAATGTAACACTGGCTGGTAAGTGTACCGGCAATGCGTACTACGAGGTTGCGGGAGCCGAATTCGATACCACCCCAAACCATAATACCGGGTGCAGAACCAGTATGGCGATGCATAAGGCAACAGTTCAACAGTCTCTCACCACGGTGTCTCCAGGCTCTAATCCGACCGTCATGATGGCGCAGGTAAATCGTAATTAGCCGGTAAAAAAAATGTCGATCCATTCGGTTTTCCATATCCATCGGTGATCGCATCATTGCCAGCGAAAACGTCTCTGGCGTTTTTATTGGTATACGCAGCAATGGACGCCTTCCGGACAGTCCACTCTGCTGCAAACGACGTCGAATGGTATGAGCGAACACTGCCTGTTGCACGGCAGACCGAATTTGTAGCGGCAGAGCGATCCATCACTGCCATGCTCTCAATATGCCTGTCATCACTTGTAGAGGTGCAACGAGGTGGGTTCAATCTGTCCCGTCGGTCCGTCGTTCCTTCCTACATCCAGCAATTAGATATCGATCACAGTTGCTTGGTTCCGTCAAATACGATCACCGATTTCTCTTAAGGTTAATCGTCAATCCCAGTAGGCAACTATGCTTCCTCGGTCGAAAGACGCTCTCTGCCTTCTATTGAGGGATGCTGAAGCTGGTTACGAAAAACAGCAGTACGAAAGAACAATTCCAGTACGTCCACATGGCCGTCTATTCGGCCTTCATAAAGCGCTTGCAGGTCGCGCTCAAATGCTAATCATGTGCATCACTCGTCGCCGCACTCGATATGAATCCTTCTTTCAGTGTGTTGCATTTTGGCTGGCGAGCAGTGTATTAACTTAGTATAACAACAAAAAATAATGAACAGGGTAAAAAATTGTAAGTTCTTAAGTGTGCATGCTGATGAAAACACTCATGTAGACATGCTAAAACGTTGTTCGTTTACTTGTGCCGTATGAATAATTGCCAACTTTGGGGATACAGAAGTCATTAATATATTTTACATATTTTCATTCATTGGTGTTTTATGTGATAATATTCTCGGGTAACTCCTCACTTAGGCAAAAAGTCTTCATTGCGCAAAAGAAAGTAATCAGAATTATATGTGACACTCCCAAATGTACATATTGCAGGTATCTATTGAAGCAGCTGGTAATAATAACCACAGCTTTACAGTACATTTATCCACCTCTGAAATTTGTTACCAACAATCCATATAAGTTTGAGAATAACAGAGATATTCACAAGTACAACAGAAGAAAAAATGATTCGCATTACCCTTTGATGAACCTAATTTTGGTGCAGAAAGGAGTGTAATATGCAGCTATAAAACTCTTTGAGAATGCACCCAAGCAAATAAAGTGTTCTCTAATGTAGATTAAAAATTTTATTTATTTATTTTTTTATTTATCGTATGGCAACAACAGCAAACATTGACAAGTACATAAAGTTTAATTTTACATGTATGTCTAGTTAAGTATTTACGTATACTTTAGTTTTACTTTTTGACACTAATTTTATACACATTTTTAAATTGTGAAAATTACTAACTTAATATTACTGACTACTTTGACTCATATAATCGCAAGTTACAAAACGCAGATACAATTAATCATAGTTCAATATCTAATGATTGAAGCCAACTAACAGCAGAGGGAGTAGCATTAATGAAGTCAATATATGGTCCAGGATACTTCCTCCGAGGACAGTCTCTAACAATATGCTGAACAGTCTGTTCTTGGGCCGCACAGTCACAGGCTGGAGAATCTCGGAGTCCCCAATTGTGCCTCATAGCTTTTCACCTGGCGTGGCCAGTTCTTATTCTGTTCAGCCTTGTCCACTCCCTTCTCTGCAGATGAAGTCTTTGTTGGCTGGCTGTTGGGTCTTGGACACCTTGATGTGCTATTGTTGCAACATTCCACCTCTTGGGCCACTCTTCTTTAGTGTCGTATCGTTCCTTCCACTACGCCACAGTGGATTGCGAGATTTTAAGCGGTCTGGGTGAGGGTTGTTTAAGACTGTATGAATTGGGAGGTCTTCTGGGTAGTCATGGTGGTGTAGTTTCCTCCATTCTCGATCGATTGCTTCTTGGCGTCGTAATTCAGGTGGTGGGATGTTGCTGATGGCGTGCAGCCACGGGATCGGGGTGGATTTTAATGTTCCCGTAATAATCCTCATTGACTCGTTCAGGTGTATGTCCAGTTTCCTCGTTTGGGCACTGTGTTGCCGCACTGGAGCACAGTATTCGGCAACTGGGTACACCAGCGTTAGTATTGTGGTACGTAGAGACGATGCGTCGGCACCCCATGTTGAACCAGCTGGTTTCTTTACGATGTTGTTTCGTGTCTTTAGTTTTTGGCTTGTTTTTTCCAAATGTTTTTTATACGTCAGAGACCGATCTAGTGTGACACCAAGGTACTTAGGCTGGAAATCATGTCTAACCTTTTGTTGGTAGTAGCTCACATTCAACTGCTGGTTTGCAATTCTGATGTTTAGATGAAATACGCAGACTTCTGTCTTTGCTGCATTTGGATGGAGTATTCATGCTTTGTAGTATGTGTTGAGAATATCTATGTCTCTAGATAATACAGCTTCTCCTTCCTCAAGTGCGCTGGTTTGTACGGCTATGGCAAGGTCGTCGGCATAGCAAAACTTTGCGCTAGCAGTGTTTGGCATGTCACTGGTGTATAGATTGAAAGGTAGGGGTGCTAGGACGGACCTTGAAGTAGCGGTTGGTTAACATATTTCCCACAAGTGTTGTCAGTTTCTTACATGGGACATGCTTTTTTTAGCTTCAGCAGGAGTCCATCTAGCCACACTGTGCCATATGCTGCTGACAGATCAACAAAGGCCACTGATGTCTTTAGTTTCTTTTGGAATCTAGCCTCAGTGTAGGATGTCAAGCTTAGGACCTGTTCACAGCAGCTCCGCTGTCTTCTGAACCCAGCCTGAGATGTTGGGGTTATGTTGTTTATTATTCCTTGTATTCTGTTATGGATGAGTCGTTCCAGTAGATTAAAGCACAGGCTCAGCAGTGCAATTGGCCGGTAACTTGAGGGGTCATGTAGTGGCTTTCCAGATTTGAGGATTTCTGATGTGTGTGCGGATCTTTAACCGCTGAGGCACCCTTCCGGTCTTGAGTATATCGTTACAGAACTACTTCAGCCAAGTTCTTCCATGTTCCCCTATGAGTTTTATAAATTCAGGGAATATGCCATCCAGTTCTGGGGCTTTTCTCATTTTCACTGTTTTGATGGCCTCATTTATACCTACTTCAGAAAAGGGGTCTGATAGTGTGGTGTTATCATAGAGGTGCCTATTGACTTCATTCAGTTCGTTCTTTACTTTTTCTTTCATGTGTAGTGCCATTTCTGATGGTGTTATCTTCAGTTGCTGATTGCAGACGTTGTTTGCAGTGCCAAGATTAAAGATGTTCCTCGTTAATAACTCCTTCTGTACCATAGAGGAAATCTTGAGATTTTTAAAGAAAAATACCTGTAAATGGCCAACATGTAGCCATATAAATATTATTTTTTATTTTTATTTTTTAGTTTATATAAGTGTTTTGACACATTCCACATCATAAAGTTTATCGTGAATTTCATCTATGGAATACTAAACTAACTTCCCTATCTCATTCTCATCATTTCCAATGGTTTCTTTTCCCCTCTTCTTCTCAGAAGTACTTCTTTATTCTTCATTCCATCAAACCATTTCACTTTCAGTAGCTTTCTCCAGTATTATTTTTTCAAAACTATCCAAGTATATTTCCTACTTCCTTTGTATAGTGCGTGATTAGCTGCCAGTAAATCTTACATCCTTCCAAAACATCTTCTACTCATAGATATCAACTTCTTATTTCTTTCACATAGCTTTCATCTTCTGTCACCATACTTAAGTACCTAAAATGTTTTACTTGCTCCACTGTCTTACTTTCTTCCAATATTTTGACGGAGCCTTCATCTTCACTGATCCTCATCACTTTGGTTTTTGCTACATTTATCCTCTGTCCATGCTCTTCTTCCTACTTCTATGATTCTCTCCGTAATAAATCGTAGTTCTTCCTCTGATTCAGCCAACATTACTTGATCGTCTGCGTACTTAATTGTCTTTCTCCTTTCTCCTCCTACTATTATGCCTCTTGTTTTTCTATTGCTTTGTCTGTTAGTTTCACAGCATAAATATTGTAAAACGTTGGTGTCAAATAACATCCTTGCTCAACATCCCTTCCTATCCCTATTTTTCAGTATATTCTCATTATTCAATTTCTTATTTCCTACCTGGTAAATTAGATGTTTTGTATCTTGTTTTAATGTGCATTTTATTAGTCTATACTCATTTGAAATTTTAAACTGATTTAGAGCCATCAGATCCCATCTAATTTCTTTTTTGCGTAAAAAAAGTATTGTCAGTTACATTTATAGTCCTACCTGGTTCTAGCAATGTCCGTTTACTAATTGTTAGCATATTAAAGACAAACATGTTGTCTTATCAGCAATTCTAATAATGTACAACCTTTATACTTTCTGTTATCATACTCAGAGTTTATAAGTGAGTAGCCTTTCTTTAGATTTTGTCCTTTATTCGCATTAAAATTTCCAGTTGTGGTCTTGCAATGGGATTTGCTCTCATTTATGAGTGTATTTAACATATTAAGAGGTTTTTGCCTCCTCATCAGTATGTAGATGCGTTGGTTCATACACTCTAATAATTTCCATGGAGTATCTTCTGTTTATTTTAAAAACAAGTCTTACTATGCTGACGAAGTGCACATCCAAAGTTTCCTGCTTGTTCCGTTCCTTTATAACAAAGCATATGTCCTGATTTTAATCCTAGCTGCAAGACAGCTGTCAAGAGAGTTTACAACCGCCCCAGGAGTTGTAGTTTCCGATGACTATGTCTCAGTCGTTTAGCAGAGCTTGTCTGTACCAGACTTCCGGCATATTTACACCGCAGACTGCAATGCAGAGACGGGCTCGTAAATTATGGAATTACTAACTTCAAGATTGGCCCATCACATTTGGTACGACTGCAAATAAGTGTACACGTGTAATCTCCAGTTGTTCATTGCGAGGTTGTGTCCTTGGCCGGACCATGCTATATGTAAATCTCAGTGGAATGTCACATTTGATATATACTTACTAGGAGAACATGTCCGCATCCCTTAGAGCACCTGATACACATGTAACTTATCATGGTTTACAAAATATTGTGGTGGTAAGAGGTCCCCACCATTCTTACAGGTGAAGTTAGGGTTCATCAGTCTTAGTAAGCAAGGGAATTAACGTCCGGAAAAAAATACTGTGAAGGGGCGAAGGAGAGCGGGCTCGGGATGATATAAAAATAACCGCAGGTGTAAAATACCTTGCGTAATTTCAAATAAATTTTATAGACACGCAACATATTAACTTGGAAAAATACCGTAGGGATAATGGTGGATGAGGGAATGGGAAGAGAGTCCCGTCTAAAAATAAACCCATGTTACTGTCGAGTCAACGGTGTAAGGGGTCGTTAAGCTGATGGTAACAGTGCTGTATTTATTAATACCCACGTTTGGTTGAACATGAAGATTAAAAATATGCAGAGCCTTATCAAATTTTTTAGAAATGAATGGACTGCTCGAGAACCCCCGAGGAGAAACTAAATGCACAGGCAAATGTTCTCTTGTGCATTAGTTTTCTGAGGAATAGCTCACTTACATATACACACGAATGCAAACACATGCATGATGACTCGGGAGGTAAGGAGAGGGTAGGGGAGTGATAAGTAAGTCATCGGATAACGCCAGATAATCGGCTAGTTAAATAATAATAAACTTTGTCAGTTACAAAAAGAAATCAGATAAATCTGTAGCAATTGCTATTTTCTTTCTGTAAGCATCACGTTGTCATTGTAATTTTCCTCTTACAGTAATTGTGAATATTTGTAAATTATAAACATTAATGTGATATTAACATTATTATTATTTCAGTGGCTAACGTGACCAACCGAACCAAGAAACTGAGGACACGGCCACACAAAAAAAATAGCCTGTCAGCCTCCAATAAGTCGATCTGCTTCCTTACTCAAAGAACACATACACACAGACACCAACACACACACACACACACACACACACACACACACACACACACACACACACAAGCACACACGCGCGCTCGCCATACCTAAAACTTTCTCTTTCCACTGACTCCGTCCCTCACCATTTCCCGTTCCCTAACACACACACACATACACACACACACACACACACACACACACACACACACACACGTCAAACTAACGAGAATGGAACTGTGTATTGCCACCCAAAACAAAACTAAATTACGACAGAAGAGTACACTACGACAACACTATAAGCAGAAAGCATTCATATATAAACGTACCATACTAGCGAAGCGACAAGTAAAAATTGGTAAATAAGTAAAATTTCATGGTGGCCGCTCTGGATTGTACAAGACGTCAAAATCAGTTCCACCGCCGAACAGTTTTGTAGAAGGAAGCGCAGAAAATGGTAAGTGGAACTAATAACTGTTAAAAATTCGTGTAACATGTGCACCAAATAGCTGCCTTTAATTTGACCGATAGAGGCTAACGTCAAACACTGGAGTATAAAAACCTGTTCTATCTTATGTTCTCGTATGTATAGTACATATATCAAAAATCAAACATTGTATTACAATCCACTAATAAGGCTGCATAGCTAAATTAAGTGTAACTCGCGTCACAGACAAGCAAAGAACCTTATATTTAGTCATCAAGACGGATCTTACATGTAAAGACGTTGAACATAACGATGTCTACCATCAGCTTTTTTGCAGGTGGGTTATTTTTTTGGAGCCTGTAACATCAATAATCATTTTAGCGAGTTCTTAAATAAGAAACACCGTTATGTGCTTATGTTGTTTCCACTTGACGAGACAGAAACATTAAACAGGGAATCTGTGGGCTTGTTTGATGCACCTCACTGTACCGTTGCATAACGGTACCTCATGCCAGTATAGGAAATTAAGTTGGGATCGACTCAAAATCGCACGAAGTTAGGTGCAGTAGCTTAGTGATAAGGACATATTGCCATGAATAAAGCAAACGAAGCAACCTGCCTGTGTGAGACGAAAAGAGCAACTAAACTTTTTGGAAGAATGAGAGGAAACTTGCCAGAAACCGGATTCGGTGTGAACACGATCACTTCCTCATCTGGTGCTCCGTCGGTATACATATTAGATCGATGTTAATTCTATCATCCCAGATCACGACAAATGATAATTACCCACATGAAGTTAATAGAGTACTTGAAAAATAAAGTGTCGCATACAACAGAAACGTTATCTGATAAGATCCTTAACCTGTCGTGGGCCTCTGTTATTGTTTATGGTTGGAAGGCTTGAGCATTTCACTTGGCCATTTCAAATGAATAATTTATTTTAATGGTTACCGAATGAAGGAGTTTGAGCTATTACTAGACCTACATGCATTCTAGGGTGTGAGGGCTGCTATCCTGCTCTTCAGCCAAAAGGTTTAAAATATACATAAAAATGTTACAAATATGATTAAAGAATGAAAATTTAGAAATGTTTTTCAAATCGGTTGAAACATTTGTTTTCCGATACTATTTACATAAAATTAAACTCATAATTTTGTTTGGTTTTTAATTAAAATCAAAATGAGTAAGAGGTAAATATAAAAAGAAAAACATATATTTATAACACGCTAAAAAGGATCACTATCATATCACCAAAAATATGAAGGTCTTGCTCTGGGGACAACCCGGTTCTGGGGGAGGAAACGTTGTGTGGGGTTGAAGAGTTGGTATAAACACAGGGACCGTTGAAGGTATCTATCGAAAAGAAGACAGAAAGTGATAAGGAGTTTTGGGTGAAGGCAGTGCCGTAGTAAAAAAGGTGATGGGGAAAGATATAGTGGAAAAGGTGGAGGGGGAACCGTGACGTGGAGTGGGATATGTGAGGAGAAGATACAGTTTAAAGGATGGGTAAATACCGGGGCAGATTTCATCGTTTGGGGCGGGGGCGGGTAGGGGGAGGGGGGGTGGAGGGAGTCGGGTGCAGTGACCTCAGGATAGGCTATGGGCATTATGTAGGTGTAGGAACAGTGGGATGTGTTGGTAATGGTGCAGCGACGTACCAGAATCTGTGATCAGAGGGGTAACAATGATGGTGATAGAATCTAGCTTTCAGATAATATAGGATATTTGGAGGTGCTCAGTGTGGATGAGGAGGGGTGGGAATTTGATGAGATTATATTGATGCGGAAAGC
This sequence comes from Schistocerca serialis cubense, assembly GCF_023864345.2. Taxonomy (NCBI): domain Eukaryota; kingdom Metazoa; phylum Arthropoda; class Insecta; order Orthoptera; family Acrididae; genus Schistocerca; species Schistocerca serialis. The sequence goes on along the minus strand of NC_064639.1, from coordinate 367,053,455 downwards.
AAAACGGAATTCACGGCGCTCAAAGATTTGAAAGGAAGTGTCCGCACCCAGACGCAATTCGTATGGGGACTTCATCCGACAGTCGTGCACGCCCGACCGAATTGCTTGCACCCAGTCCTCTGCCTGGGTACGAGGTGCCAACTCCAGAGCATGTGGCAGATCACAGGTGCTGGTGCCCAGCGTCGCTGTTGATAATTGCAGGCATATGGTCAGATGCATTTAAATTTGGGTTAGACAAGTGCGTTACCATTTCTATAGGTTCTGATGCATGTTAGTTAAGATCTAGCTCACTGGACATTTATGGCGAACAAATTATCTCGTGAAGAGCAATGTTTGTATATGATATAATCTTTGATGGCTACCATCATAGAACAAAAATTTTGCAGAGGTGAACTGTAATACTCCAATGCGAATTCTCAACTGCCGAACTGGTACTCTAATCAGTGGCTGCCTTGTACACTTGCCGAAAGAAAAACTGAAGAGTATCGCTGAAGAAGATCCAACTGTATTACTGAAATGCTGACGTGATATCTGAGTATGTAACGTCCAAGAAAATACAGTGCCTTAGCTAGGTGAAACGTTTTAACCTAATCATCATCATCGTCATGATCATTATCATCATCATCAAGGATTAATCGTTTTGGCTTGTTCTGTCACAGAAGTGTTCACGTCCAATGTTTCTCTTTCCTATTGGGTTATATGGTATTGTTGCTTTATTTATCCTTTTATTAGACTTAGGTTAGACGTCACCTTTCCAGCTTAGTGCGTATTTTTCATTTATAGTTGTAATGGGCTTTACATTGACTTCTTGTCTAATATCTATATTTCATTTATGATCAAGTAATGAATATCACGCTACAAAATAGAACTTCATCTCTGATGATTCGGTTTTTCGTAACTGATGTATTAGGGTTCAACATTCGTTACCATACAGCAGTAAATTGCTTAGTGAATTTTAATTTTTTCTATCCTTACGTTATACTTTAACGTATGTTGCATACGTCCACAGAAATGTCTGAATCTTCGCAGTTTTCGCTCTACGGTATCTGACTCGGAACACTTAAAATTGCACCCTAGTTATGTAAGCTCTCTTACTTGTTCAATTACTCGGCCATCTATGACAATTCTGGGTCTTATAGGTTCCAAATCCTGAAACGCAATCACTTTTGTTTTGTATGTCGGTATTCTCAGTCCGAATTTAGCGGCAATTTGACTAAACTTACGTACTGCAATTTCAACATTTTCTCAAGGTTTTTCTCTTTTAAGTTGATTATCAGCAAACAGAAGATTCATTAAATTAAAATTATCAATTGATAATGTGTCGTTTAACACAACCGACCACTTATGAATGATGGCATCAATATAAACATTGAAAAGGATGGGGGACAGTGGACAGCTTTGTCTAACTCCTCGATTAACAGCGGCAGATTCCATCCCATTCCTACTTACATTTCAATTTTATATAACTTTTTACTTTCGTTTTCCTTTAACTTGCACTCCTCGTACTCTCAAATCAATCCAACATTGTTCTGCTTCACTGCTGTGGACTGAAGAACAGGATTTTACACCTGTTCACAGCTGACTTTAACTATGAATGAAAATTCTGGAATATTAAATTTCACCAACTTTTTACCTTCATAGAATGAAGCAAACTAATGCTTGCTGTTGTCTACCAAGTGAACGGAATCACGCAGAGTGTTGATCGTGCAGTCTAGATGTGATGTAACATGTCAGTTTCTCCATATCTAAAAGAGGGAATGTCCCGTTAAGTACTGCAGAAAGTTACAACAATCATGTTATTACTCATAAGCCTTGAATCATTTCTGCTGCATCTATTTTTGTACGTCTCTTGATCCGTTGTATATTATTTTGTTACGCTCCCCCTGTTCCCAATTTTGTTGAATCATATCCCTTTTCTCAGTGTGAACTTGCAGCGCAGAGTCTGTATAGGACACCTACTCCCCAAAAGGAACTATGTACATCGCTTTATGGAATCCTTTTAGAGGGATGGAAGTAGTTTCCATATAGTTAAGTAGAGTTTTGAAACTCAATTTTTTACGTATCGGACAATCTCATTGTTCATTTTCATTTTCCTGACGTACCAATATCTAGCTTGCGCTGACAAAAAACAGCAGTCCCGAATCTGAATATTCATAGAAAACGCTGTTTGTTTTCCCTACGCTGCAAAGGCAAAATTTAAAACCCATTCTGTTGTTAGTTCACGTATGAATAAACAGTATGTTGAACCGAGGCATGCCATCGTTGTTTCTATTCCAGCTGCGAATACATAAACGCTCCAGCAATACCAAAAACTAGAAATACGTGTTTCAGGCATGTGTTCGCTGTTTATGCTCGGCTATTTTAGGAATCTCTTTCGTATATTGAAGAGTTTAAAAATAAATCTTGGTGAATTCGGTAGCTAGCATGTCACAGCTGGGAAATAAATGCCTCTTGGGGCAGATTTTATAAACTTCACTGTAGCAACCACAAGACACTAAACCCAGCCTGCGTTGCAAAAAGGGGCACTGCTGCTCACTGAGGCGCAGGCATTTGATCTAAAGGTAGCCAGTTCGTATCCAGGTAGTGTAAGATACTTTCGAAACGAGTTCATGATTAGTTTAGTATTCGCCACTTTTCCGCAGTGTCTTATCGATAGAGGTATCAGAAACTGTGGATAGAGACACTAAACTCGGCGGTCACCTTTTCTCGGAAGCAAAAGATGAAATGTCAGTAACGCGTTGCTCTCCTCTCTTCAACATTCACCTACAACAGCACAACGTTACTCTGTACACGCGCAAAAAACTAGCACATGCGTCAGGACTTTTTCTTTTCCTTTTTTATCCAACAATTTATTTAACAAGATTAACGTTACACAAGCACATCACAGTAACATAAAACAAAATCAGTTTATCAATTATTGTGCTCATTGTAACATATCCACGCATGTCTTAAGTATGGAAAGTGGTGGGAATACACTTTCTATGTGTTCTTCATCGGGCTCCCCACATGTAAACTGTCATCAACTTTTAATGTATATCCATTGGCTATAAACTTTCAGAATATAAAACTAAACAATATTCTTCTTTGCTTTTGTATACAGGGTGTAAACTTTAAGTTGACAGACCAGAATAACTCGAAAAATAAGCTTCACACGAAAAAATGTGTAGAATCCAAAGTTGATTATTTTCGAGGGGTACATCTGCTGGTGCTAAAATTAGCACGCCACCCCAGCCCCCTGGGGGTGGTGCGGGAGGCACCTTTAAAATTTCAAATGGGAACCCCCATCTTTTATTGCAGAATCAGATTCTACATAAAAAAACTACATACATTTTGTCTTAAACATTTGTTTTGATTCTTGGTAGTTGGCGCTGTAATTCAAGAAAATCCATGTTCTCATTTTTACGTGGAAAATGGTTACGGATAAATAAAAAATACTTATTTACTTCGTAAATTTTCATTCGATAAAGCTAAAACACTCCCTCTCTCCCCTCAGGGTGGGGTTTGAGAGAGAGGAATTAGAGTTTTACAAAGGTTGACCCAAATATTTGGGACCAGGGGGCTGGGGTGGTGGGCTAATTTCTGCCCCAGCAGATGTTCCCCTCGAAAATAAGCAACTTTGCGTTCTACACATTTTTTCGTGTGAAGCTTATTTTTCGAGTTACTCTGGTTTGTCAGCTTAAAATTTACACCCTATGTACCTGTGGAAACTTTTACTGATTTGCTGTTATTCAGTTTTTCTTTCTTATAGACGTTTTCAATTACTCATTTGTTTGTTATTAAATAGTAAGTTTTGAGGAATTTGCGAACTTTTCCTGATATTTTTTGGTTTTAGTTGCGATGCTGTGTAGTGGTATATAGCTTTTTTGGTTTTAGTTGCGATGCTGTGTAGTGGTAAATGGTCAAAAATCTCCCTTGATTGTATTTTCTTCTGTCTGCACACAGTATACACTTGTGCCGTGTATGAGGATAATGCCACTTGGCAGAGCACGGCAAGAAAATAGTTTTTTCGTTTTAAGGAGGATCGTTCTGGCGTTGGAGACGCTCCACGTTCTGGAAGACCTTCCAAGTTAGATGAAGATCGTATAAACTCATTAATCCACAATGATCTGCGCCAGTCTACTCGAAAAGTGGCAAATGTGATGAACTGTGATGATTCAATCATCGTGCGACATTTGCCTGCATTGCGTAAGGCTCAAAAATAGGGTGTGTGGGTTTATGTCTCGAGGAATGGGTATCACTTGTAAAACATAGACGAGGTTTGAAACGATATACATACTTGCCAGTGATGCCTTCCGAAGTTCGTCAAGTTTGCTCATGCCGTGCTATTGTACGCTCACTCCTACGCTCGTGAGGACTTTTTCGCAATTGGCAGCGATGATGTGCTTCATGTGGGGTCTATAGTCGACACTCAATAATTTCATATGGAAGACGATCTTCAGTTCTCAATGGTTTTGCACAGATATTCCACGCCCGATGTTCATAATATCTGATTTAGATATATTTAACTTTGGTCATGATGCCAGTTCATACTGGTCCATGATTTGTAGAGTCTTCTCTGTTCATTGTCATTCGTACAGGTAACCATAAGACTCACTTCATCAGTGTATGTGCTACATATAATATTGTGAGGATTTACGTTTAGCTGTCTTCGCTGTTGTTCCAGAGTGGCTAGAAGAGGTCCAAATGCGATGTCGAATAGGGCCACCGATATTGGACAGTCTTGTCTTACCAAACTATTGCAATTAAATGTTCTCATTAGCTGACGATTTATTAGGATCAGGACTTGGACGCAAGCCGCCGCTATGACGTTCTGTTCAAAAACTTTCAGCTACGAGCTACACGGAAGGTAGACTAAGACATCTAGAAATCCTCTACCTCTAACTCTCGGCGTGCGACTTAGGATCGCTGCATGTTCTTCCGTTTCTGCCTGTTTTGAGCTTCCTGTTGCCAGTTTAGTCGGGCTGTCTTTCTTAAGTCTCCGCCTCATTTGTCCAGTAGACTACCCCGTCATCTTTTTGACAAAATAGGCTCTAATCTAGTATTTGTTTTGATCACCTTCCATCTTTTCTTCGAGCGACATGAGAAGCCCACTGCCATTCAAGGTATACACTCTTCCCATTATGTCACTGACATTTTTTGTACATCTGATATCAACTGCTTTCTTTCTATCATTTTTACTGTAGTCCAACATTGATCTTTCCATTCTTCTTTGGGTTACTATTAGTTTTCTAACAACGAATTCATTTAATGTCCATGTCTCACATCAATAAGGTATTACTGGTAGCATACACTGACCAAAAACTGTTTCCTTCAGCGCAGCCGACATCTTAGACTTCAAACTGAAGAGGATCTTTCATAACCTTGCCAGCCGAATTTAATACGTCGAAATATTTCTGGTTTTATATCTTCTTTCATATTTACGAGGTTACCCAGATAGACAAATTCTGTGACCCTTTGCATTTCCGTACTTCCAACAGATATATTTCCCTCCGGTTTCCATTCATTCATAATGATCTTTGTTTTATCGTATTTCATTTTTAGACCAACTTCTAAGCAGAGTAGCGCAAGTTCACTAACCAGTATTTGAAGTTCTTCTATACTATTTTCAAGCAGAGGACAGTCTTGGTTGCAATGTTGACATTAATGCTTATTTATTCATCAGTGACGAGCGTTTCGCCTAATGCAAGACATCTTAAAATTGGCCGATAAATTTTTATAAGTAATTTGTATCGATGATAAAACATACGCAAAAATTAACTGCCCTCGTCTTGCTCGGATGTTTCATCATCGATATCCCTAACTGGTTTATCAACATTTATGGGCCAATCTGAAGATGACTTGAAGTAGGCGGTGAACTGATGAATAAATAAACAATAATTTCAACATTGCAAGCAACACTATTTTCTTGCTCTCACTGCTGCCGTATCACCACTGGCTGTTGTATCACCACGCCATTAAGAGGCAAACCATTTATTTGCAGATAGAACAATATAATCAACAAGCCTCGGTTATTTAATCTCTTTCTCACCATTTGGATTCCCTCTGTTTTTCCAACCCAGTTTAGACACCGCTTTTTCTAAGTCTGCTGAAAATAGTTTCGCAGATATAGTGACATTGTTTTACACCCTTCCAACAGGAAAATCATTTCATTTTATTTCTTCAACAATGCTCTCAAACGGTGTGGAGGTTTTGTATGCCATATATAAGACATTAATATAGCCCTTTACCCAATAAATAGCAAATCACGAAGCTTTCTCAGAGGGTTAAGCCATGAAGATATGCAGACGTACTTTAGTAGCTGATTGTTTTCGTTCCTTGCAGTTTTTGTAATAAACACTGTACGAAATCGCACAGTTGCAAAATGTCGTACCATAAGTGGACGATATGACTGAGACCTAGCACCAAGGAGCGCAGGATTGGGTTGCGATTGTGGACGGGTCCGTAATCAATTACTGTAGGTTAGTTAATTTTTTTGTGTGCACTTTATAGGGAAACAACAACAAATAAAAGGTGACAATAAATTAAGAAATGTTCCATGGCTGAAGGCCTTAATGACGACAAATTCAAACTATTTCTCGGCTGAAGACCGCAATAGTAATAATTTAAAACTGTTACATGGCTGAAGCCCTGAATAGCAATCTTAAGAACCAGTTAAACTACGTCAACCAGCAATTAAAGTTATTAAAATATTTTTAAAAGAAAAATCATCAACATCTCACCGCTAGAATACAAGTGTCTAAATAAAATTTTAAGACAAGTAACACTCATGGCTGAAGGCCTTAATGACAACAAATTCAACTATTCCTCGGCTGAAGGCCCCAAGAGCAATAACTTAAAAACTGTTTCACAGCTGAAGGCCTCCATAGCAATCTTTTAAGAACCAGTTAACTTCTTCAACTTGCAATTACAGTTATTAAAATATTTTTAATTTTGAAAAAAAAAACAATCATCAAATTTGGCCAAACTAAGGGGGGAGGGGGGGGGGGCGCAGACATTGGTTCAAGGATCGACCTGGGAAAGTCCCTCAGAACTTCGCAAGCGATGAGACAGGCAGTCAAGGGTTGCATTCACTTCACGAGATGGTAACTCAGACTAGTGGCAGTTTAAACACATGACCAATAATCATTTGCCGAATCTACCAAACATACGATGGTCAATACAATGAAAGAATAACATACCCAAGCCAGAGCTGGCAGTCAGCACTACGTCTTCAGACTCCGGTGTTTAGAGCATCCAGAAGCAGAAAGCACAGAAGAAACAAAACAAAAAAAACACCACCCAGCCCACAAGTCAAGGAAGCTGTCGAACTACATGCCTTACCGGACAGCAGCGGCAAAGCAAGGAAAAGTACACTGCCATAACATACACTAAGCTCCAGGGCAGGTAACTGGGCCGTTAGTGGCCACTAGGCAGGAAAAATACCACTGGTTGAACTTCACAAATAATAACATACATGTTACGACTTCTGGCACCACTTGTTAACAGCAGACACAGTGGCTGCGACAAAGACTGAGAAGGCGTGGAGTTTTACAATTATTTATTGAACTTTCTTTACAATTTCTCCCTTGTCGTCGCTGCCCAACCCTGCGGATCCCTCCGCCTGGCTGCTACTATGTAGATTCTCCGACAACGCGCGCAACGTGCGCCGCTGATCGCGCTCGGGAGCCTCAGGCCACCAGTGCTCCGCTGAAGCCAGGACGCCCTGTGGTTGAGATGAACTCATCGCTGCTCGGCGCACAGTACGGCACGCCCACGGAGCCGCGTCTCCGTGAGGTCAGCTACCGACGCCTGCTGCACCGGCGGCTGGGAAGCCGTCAGTCGCGATGTCCGCGAGGTCCCGTCATGGACGGACCACGCGCCGTGGGGCCAGGTTGCCCTAAAGTCCGCGCGTCAGTCCCCGGCGGCGCCTGTGACCAAGACCGCACTGCGGCCGGTCCTGCTGGAAGTCCTCGCTGTAGTCAGTCAGCCATGGTGCCGACCGCTCGGGCCGACCCCCAGAGCTGAAGTTGACATCTGGCGACGAACGGATGACTCCTGGGAGCTGGAACAGATTTCCGGAATCGTCACCTACGAAGATTGAACATTCGGACACACACCACGTCCGTCCTCAGATCCGAACTGCTTCCTAATGGCTTCTGTCTGTTGCTGCCTGTGCTCCACTATTTATAGCCGGCAGGAGGACGTTTTTTACCGTTGGTGGTAGCTTCTTGTTATTACTCCCGCAGTATATTGCAGCGTAACTTAGCGTGCTGGCCTCACTTCCCCTTACTCAGCACTCTCCAGGCTTCGCTCGGCGCTCGGTCTGCGTGCGTCCTTGTGTCAGTCTGTTGGTAGACTGCTGCTGTTAGCAAGGCCATCTGTGCGTGCTTACTTCGCAACGCCTCGGTCGCCGGCGTGCCTCTGTTTTGCCATTCTCCACTACGTGAAGCAATGCTTATTACATGTGGCCGCAACACTGCCTCCTACTAAAAATTAAATTCGTCCCCGAATTTACCCGGTACGTTAACTCTAGTTCTATCCTATATTCTACTTCTTCCCTATATACATCCAGGTTGCCCTAACTCATGCCCTACTGGTAATCCATTCTACAGGAATCTCATGGAGCAGTGTTGCATTAACATGCTGAATACCACACCGATAAATCAACACGGTAATAGTACTGGTTGAAATACCAATGGTCACTGTGCTACGTTTCCGCCTGGTATTGTACTCCTCCACATGCCTTAATAATTGCTGCACTGAAATTTGACCTTTCTCCGAATCTACTAGTTTATCTTATCGTTTGCAATAGTGTAGCATCCAAGGTGTTGTTAATATACGTCAAATTTTCTCCTGGAGCGATGCTGAATAACGCATCTGGCCAGTACAACATTGGCTGAGTATCTGTAACTTTGGTGGCTCCCGTGACTGTCGCTGGTAAGCTGAAACGATCCCCTACTATTTCACAATTTGTCCCATTGATTAAAAAATCACTGTCCCGTAATTCCATCTCCGTGGTTGTTGTCCAATTCCCATTGTCATAAAACTTGGCTGATATCCTCTCCATTGCGAATACTGAATACAACCAATGCCTCCCAACTTGCTGAAAATGTGGCGTAGGCTTTACTATTATTCTCCGACACTCCGAAGCTTCTGCTTCTGCCCTAGATAACTGGATCTCACACGACCCCTTGTCCGTGAAAACAGCCCGTGATGGACAAATGGAAACTGACTCCGTTAGACATCTACTCAACTCTAAACTCGACATATTAGCATGAGTATCCCCCTCCTTAGAAATTAATAAAACCTCCTGTGTCCTGAACTGTACGCCCTTCCCCACGCGCTCCCATCTGACTGGATAAGGATGCACTGTGTAACAGTGATACTCACTCCCCACACTAGTTACTGAAAATCTAATCTCTATATACATCTTAACTAGATCCGTCGTTACCTTAATCGTAGACATATGATAAAAAAGTGGCACACTCGCTTCAATTATCGGCACTACGTGCTCTACCCCCTCGGGAAACTCTCCCTCTGCCTGCTTCAGACTCGGTCTGAATTTTTCTGGTGACATCAACGTCACACTCACCTGCCCGTGCAACGCGTGATGTACTGCCTCTTGCAATTCATCCATCCTCACTAGTGCATCACAAATGCTGTTAACCAATTTAGCTATTTCCAGCTTCCTTTCCACTATATCCAAACGCGTTTGTACCTGTTCGAGACCCGTATTCAATAATTTCTGTGTTTGTTCTATATAAGCTCGTAACCCTGTAGCCATCCCACGCAATGCGCATGTCACATTCAACAACTCTGTACCTAATCCCCATATGTCTGTTGTGTGTATATCCACTAATTTCCATATGCTTTCCTCCCTATCACGAATAACTGTTAAAGAATTGTTCAAACCCTCAATATCGTCTCTATCCACTGTTCTAAAAATTGTTTTCAGCAACTTCCCACCTGCATCCAACCAACCCCTCTTTACTCTCTTTCTCCTCCCTGGAATCATGCTCACTACTTGGCGCAGTTGTTCCCTTATTTCCTTACAGAACCTACCCAAAACCTCGTACTCTTCTTGCACGTCCCGTAATATTCTATTCTTAGATGCAACCGTTTCCACACTCGATACCACCTCCGGTAGCTTGCCGCATCTCGTTCCTTACCTGTAGGATATTGAGTGCCAGCCGATGCGTCCACTCGTGACTCATGAGGACCACATCCGGTTGTTTCCCGAACAACACCCCACTTCGCAACGGAATATCCTGTACCTGGTCAGCTTGTGTCAGCTGCCAGAGGACTACGTCTCATACTATCCACTTGTACCCCATCCTGCGTCACCTATAGAATGGAGAGAGAAGGAAAAAACTCCCATCACTATCCCTTAATACCAATAAAATAACCCTAGTCCGTGCACGAAAATAATACACACATGATAATTACTGCTAACTACACATCCCTCGAACTTATACTTAATACCCCGTTTACTGTCTGCTTCTGGCGCTTCTTTTCGTTTTCTGCCAGAAGGAGAAGTACATATACACGGATCTACTACCCCCTGGAACGACTTAACTCTACTAACATGAACCACCGTTGTCTTGGTAGGCATTTTAATTTTACATTGACAGGTGATGTCATTTCCACGACCTGGTATGGTCCCTGGAACTTGTTTGTGAACTTCTTGGTTCTCCCTTTCGGAACATGTGGATTAGTTAGTAGCACCCATTGGGCTACTCTGTACTGTAGTAACTTCCTCGTTGTACCTCCCATCCGTTCGTTTTCGCATATTGCATTACATGCTCGCCCTCCGGTCCCAGCCTTGGACGAAGCATGTCTAAATATGATGGCATCTTCCACCCATACACCACTTCGTACGGCGACAATCCTGTCGACGTATGTACCTTACTATTATATGCACTGGTTACGAATTGCAAGTACAGTCGGTGTGTTGACTATTTACATAGTGACTCAACATCTCAGCGATCGTGCGATGCACTCTGTCTGTTAGTCCGTTTGCTTGCGGATGGAATGGACTAGTCCGCAGTTTCTTTACCTTCAGTAACTTACACAGTTGCTTCATCAGATCAAACGTGAAATTAGTATCTTGATCCGAGATTAAGGACTGAGGTATCCCACACCTGAGTAATCAATTATTAACTAAAGCTTGTGCCACCGTACTTGCTTTCTGATCTGGTAATGCGACCCTGACTAAGTACCTATAAAAGTGGTCAATCACTGTTAACACATACTTATTACCTGCTGCACTCCTATTACATGGGCCTAATACATCAATTCCTATTTGTTGGAAAGGTTTGTCTGCCTCTGGTAATCTTTGAAGCTGAATCTTTTGATGGCTCAAGTCCACACGCTGTGCGCATGGCACACAATTCCTGACGTACTCGTCCACGTCTTGACGTCGTGTCCTCCACCAAAACTTCTCCACTATCCGCCTATCCGTCGCCCTTCTCCCGCCATGTCCTGAAAGAAAATGGTCATGTGCCTGTAGCAAAACTTCAGATCTTAATGCTGCTGGTATGACGACGTGCGGGCCGCATTTCGTCGACCTGCAAGTAACCCGTCTTGTACTAGGAACTGCGGTTGCTTTCTGAACAATTGGCAATCACTATCCACGGCTTGTGCCCTTTTCCACTCATCTTCAGTCACCCCTGTTACTTGTAATACTGCCAGTTTCCTGCTCAATGCGTCAGCATTGGCATGTTTCACACCTGGCTTGTGTATTACCTTCCTGCTCAATGCGTCAGCATTCTCATGTTTCACACCTGGCTTGTGTATTACCTTCCTGCTCAATGCGTCAGCATTGGCATGTTTCACACCTGGCTTGTGTATTACCTCATAATCGAACTCACTGAGTTTCAGCGCCCGTCTCACTAGCCTACTCGCTGGGTCTTCCAGACCTAATAACCAATTCAGAGCTGAATGATCCGTCACAACCTTAAACCTTCTACCGTGCAGATAACATCGAAAGTACGAAATCCCGTATATTACCGCTAGCAATTCCTTCTCCGTCGTGGAGTAATTTTGTTCCGCCTTGTTAAGTTGACGAGACGCGAACGCAATCGGATGTTCTATGCCATCAATTTCCTGCCCAAGTACAACCCCAAGAGCGTGATTAGACGCCTCACGTTGTAGTATAAACTATTTCGAAAAGTCTGGAAACTTCCGGATCTGATGTAATTATCCGTTTCAACTCTTGAAATGCTTTCTCGCACTCTGACGTCCACTGGAAGATATCAACTTTTCTTAGCAGCTTAGTAAGTGGTCTTGCTATTTCTGCGAACCCCTGTACGAATTTTCGATAATAGCTCGCAAGACCAATACACGATTTCAGTTGTTTAACCGTTTGCGGAACCGGAAAATCTCGTACTGCAAAAGTGAGACGAGGATCTGTCCGTACCCCGTCCTGACTGATAACATGCCCGAGATAATTTACTTGTGCTTGCGCAAAATGGCATTTGTCCAAACTTAATGTTATCCGAGCTGCCACTAATCTTTTAAACACCTCCTCTAGCCGTAACCTCGCCATTTGCAAACACATTTCATCCAACCAGCCACACAGTCTAGCCATACTAGGTACGTCACCAATGAAAACATTCACATCCTCTGATGTTTTACCCGAGAAGGAAGGTATCAAATTAGCCGCTGAACAATCTACCACACCGGAAAAGACAGTACCCTTGCATTCTAGACTATCACTTCCCGAGCCTGATTGAGTATTTTGCAACAATTGTTGCTCCATCCTCTGTATGTGCTGCTTTTGCAACTTATTTTCTTCAATCAGTATCTTAACTTGCTCTGTCAATGCGACTACGGCGTCACTTGTCCCGGTTGCACGAGTCTTTGGAATTTTCCATGTAGTATACCTCACCTCACAAAAATAAAATTGTATTATCCAGAAGCAAGTTAATTCCTAGCATGTCTAATGGCAAGTCATCTATACATACCACAATACCCCGTTACATGACCATAGAAGCTACACACATCACAAGTGCTTGGTACAAATTTATCGCAAGGAGCGACGTGACCGGTTAATCCACACACTACACATTTAGATGGTACTAAGTTAACGTGACTATCGTTCCCACGAAACTGCGGTAAGTCTACAGGGCTGCTAGGCCTTTCAAATGACACTCTCACACCCCTTAACGTTGCCCTCGACATGTCTAGCTACACAGAAAACATAGAGAGAAGGCAATTGCTGGACTCACCCTCTTCGGTGTTTCTCGATTGCTCTGCATGGTGCTAGTCAAAGTCGTGGCGTGGGTGCGCCTGACACCACTTGTTACGACTTCTGGCACCACTTGTTAGCAGCAGACACAGTGGCTGCGACAAAGACTGAGAAGGCGTGGAGTTTTACAATTATTTAATGAACTTTTTTTACAATTTCTCTCTCGTCGTCGCTACCTAACCCTGCGGATTCCTCCTCCTGGCTGCTGCTGTGTAGATTCTCCGACAATGCGCGCAACGTGCGCCGCTGATCGCACTCGGGAGCCTCAGGCCACCAGTGCTCCGCTGAAGCCAGGATGCCCTGCAGTTGAGATGAACTCGTCGCCGCTCGGCGCTCAGTACGGCGCGCCCACGGAGCCGCGTCGCCGTGAGGTCAGCTACCGACGCCTGCTGCACCGGCGGCTGGGAATCCGTCAGTCGTGATGTCCGCGAGGTCCCGTCATGGACGGACCACGCGCCGTGGGGCCGGGTTGCCATGAGGTCCGAGCGTCAGTCCTCGGTAGCGCCTGTGACCAAGACCGCGCTGCGGCCGGTCCTGCTGGAAGTCCTCGCTGTAGTTAGTCAGCCATGGTGCCGACCGCTCGGGCCGGCCCCCAGAGCTGAAGTTGACATCTGGCGGCGAACGGATGACTCCTGCGAGCTGGAACAGATTTCCGGAATCGTCACCTACGAAGATTGAACATTCGGACACACACCACGTCCGTCCTCAGTTCCGAACTGCTTCCTAATGGCTTCTGTTTGTTGCTGCCTGTGCTCCACTATTTATATCCGGCAGGAGGACGTTTTTTACACTTGGTGGTAGCTTCTTGTTATTACTCCCGCAGTATATTGCAGCGTAACTTAGCGTGCTGGCCTCACTTCCCCTTACTCAGCGCTCTCCAGGTTTCGCTCGGCGCTCGGTCTGTGTGCGTCCTTATGTCAGTCTGTTGGTAGACTGCTGCTGTTAGCAAGGCCATCTGTGCGTGCTTACTTCGCAACGCCTCGGTCACCGGCGTGCCTCTGTTTTGGCATTCTCCACTGTGTGAAGCAATGCTTTTTTTTTTTTTAATATATATATATATATATATATTTTTATTAAAAAAAAAATTTCTTTATTCAAATCATTTCATACATTGTAACCCACCACCTAAAACATTAGTGGGTCTTAGATCTACATTACATTTAATTGATGTTAGCAGCATTGTTAACTTCTATTACTAGTGTTAGTGAACTTACTTGCTACAGGAAATGAGGAGTTAGTTTCTTATTGGGTAAGATCTAGTTCTACTCTTAGCTAACTAATCTAAGGGCTACTTCCTGCAGCGTTACAGGCGTGCCAGTTGTTAAATATAAACCTACTGTGTGGCCGTGCCCACTGAGCTAACCCCAGTGAGCATGCCCCTGGCACTGGGCTGGCCTTAAGAAAGTCGCTGCAGGTTCTTTTAGGGGTCTTCTATCTCCTATCTACTAAGTGGTTAATTAGTTCTAAGTCACAGTCGGTGCGCAGTTGTCAATTTCGGGTATTGGCGCTCCCTCCCCCTTGTTCCAGGGCATGGCGGATTCCTACCGTCACGGCGATTGGCCAGTCCACGCCCTGGCGGAATGGGATGGGTCGCCTTCAATTATGTCATGTCTAGTGGCTCATATGTTTTCCCTGAGGTATTCTTGCAGGACTTTTGCTGACACCTCGCTGGCAAGGCGGTTTAATATGGTGAAAGGAGTAGGGTCTCTGATTAACTGGTACGTGTTATTGTGAGGCAGCTGGTTTCTTAAATCCCCGGCTACGTCCTCAAAGACCGGGCACTCATAGATCACGTGATCCGGAGTGCCCCACTCAGCTCCACAATCACACGAGGGGGTAGCCCTTTTCCCGAATCGGCAAAGATATGCCGGATACGGTCCATGCCCTGTGAGGAAGTGCACCAGTCCCTTGCTTGGTTGAAAATGCGAGAGTTGGAGGCGTTCTTTGATGTTTGGGAGCAGCTGGTAAGTCCTTCGGCCTGTTGTTTCTGCGTCCCAAAGTTCTTGCCATAGCTCTTCTCCTCTCCTCTTAATTGCAAACTTGTCCCCCACCCGCACTCCCATGATGCTCTCGGTCTTTTCTATATCTCCCCTTTTCACCCAGTACCAAGCTGCCTGTTCCCGGATTTTGATGTCCAGGGGACATACCCCCATGAGTGTTAGTAGTGCCCCTCCTGGAGATGTTCTGTACGCTCCGATGGAGCGCAGAAGCATGTTACGTTGCACCCTCCTCACAGACATAGCGGGCACGACCCTCGTGAGCCTGTGTGCCCACACTCCGGATCCGTAACCCACGATGGAAACGAGAATGGTGTTGTGGTACAATTTTATGAGTTCTGGTGGAAGGTGAAACCTACTGTGTCCTATCATGATGAGATTATTTAGAGCTTCAAGTGATCTTTGTGTAACTGTTTCGATGTGTTTGGCAAAGTTCCACCTTTCATCAATTGTTACTCCAAGGTACCGGGCCTCTCGACGCCGAATCACCGGTGAGCCCTCAATTCTTACCGTTGGATTCCTGGCCAATTGGCCTTTCAATAACAAGTATGTTGACTTGCTAGGCGCAATAGTCATTTTTGTGTTTTGGCACCACTGTGTAAGAATTGCTAGTGTCCTATTAATTTTAGGTTCGAGGTCCTCGCGACTTCGGCCGCCAACCTGCAGAAGGAGGTCGTCAGCGTAAGCTATCGCCTCTAGCACATCCACACTATTTTCCAAGCTCTCCAGGAGAGGCTCCATATTGATATCCCAAAAGAGTGGCCCCAGGACAGAGCCCTGTGGACACCCCTTCGTGATTTTCTTACCAATTCGCTCGCTAGGGGACGATAGCCAGACCTCTCTTTCCATACAATAGCTCCTAAGACAGCCGTATAGCGGCCCTGGACACTCCTTCTCCCGCAAGCAGGAGAAGAGCGAAGGCCACCACAGGTTATCAAAGGCGCCACTGATGTCCACCATGATGCCAACTATGTACTTGTGCGGAGACGACCCACAGACCTCGGATGCGAGGGCAATTGCGTCACACGCAGATCGCCCCTGCCGAAAACCGAATTGTCTGTCGCTCATCCCGCACAACATCCGGTGTGCTGTCAGTCTATCAGCTAGTAACCTCTCCAGCAATTTGCCTAACAGGTCCAACAGACAGATAGGTCTGTAAGATTTTGCTTCTTTAGGGTCTTTGTCCCGCCCTTTTTTGATAATTGCAACATTGGCCTGTTTCCAGATTTTGGGGAATGTTCTGAGGCGCAGGGCCTCGTTGTAAATTCTTGCTAAAGGTGTCACCAGTTGAGGAGCGAGGTATTGCACCACCTCCGCGATGATGCAATGCTTACTACATGTGGCCGCAACATACAGTAATTTTAATTTTAATAATCAACAGCCTCAGTTCCAGTAGAGCACTCGTGGCTGCCACATCGCGGTTGTGAAGTGGGGCCAAGGCAGTTTCAGATAAGTTTTACAGTCTGACGATAATTTATGGATTTTTAGTTTTAGCTTGACGATGTCCACTACGGACAAACGGCAGTTACTCTTATTCTGAAGAAAGTTGGGTTATCCCGACTGAAACCTAGGTGAATTATAGGTAAACGGTGCAACTGAGACTGTTGATTATTGAAATTATAATTAATATTTATACAGTTGCTGACAGGGCCACGAAATGCAACAATTAATAATAAGAAGTGGAGGAAGGCTTATTAGGTTGGCCTTCCCCAAACGTTCCACGCGCTGCTCTTCGCCTCAGCGACACTGCGAGCAGCAACACACAAGAAAATGGCGACATCTCTCAATGGTGGAGGTTTCACTACTTGAATTAAGGCCCACTCAAACTTTCTGAGTGCAGTTGACAATGAGTTTGTACCCCTCGCGACTACAGCCCTTCCACCTGGCAGTGCATGTGTGTCACCAATGGTCCCAGCGTGTTCTCGCGCTGCGCGGACCTGGCTGCTCGTCCGTCGCCAACCGAACTGCCGACTCACACGACACGGAAACACCACAACGTCGCTCCAAAGATAGTACTACCGTTATTATATATCGATAACCGCCACTGCTGCCACTAGCGGACAGACAACGCTTGCAAACGGAGTGGCGCCAATGAACGCAAAGAAGAAGACAACAACCGTAACTATACCAACTAAACGATGCCAACCTAGCAACGGCACGAATGCTAGCCGCAGCTTGGCTCAGTGTCTTGTCAGTTGAACTGTATCTGCCCTAATCGGTGTGTACGCTCCCGCACTCCACCTCTGCGGTCCTGTTGCGCAACACACGCTCAACCCATGACGTGTGCGACGTGTAGAACCACAGCGATAGATACCACTAGGATTGGGCCTCTGGTCGTCAAGGAACTGATAGTACACAATATGGAGCTCGACAATTCAACTTAAAATCAGGGTTTTTGCTTGTTTAAACACTTTCCTACAGATAATAATTACAATGCCAATACAGTCAGATACCAATAAGGCTTCTCCAAACAGATGACACGAAATTAGCTAAGGAGGGACAAGGACGACTATCCATTCTAGATTTTACGAAAACATTTCGCAGCGTTACCTTCGACCTTTTGCATTCTAAATATAACCTAGATTTCTCTCAAAGTGCAGCGCTATAGTTTCGCTCATCCTCATGTCTTCTATCTTGCCTGGGACACCAAAGTCGCAATGAAGATGGTATATCAGGCGTCCTTCAGGATTCGGTATTAGGTTCGACATTCTTTTCATTCTACATCAGTGACATGGCTTCAGTTCTATCCCACTGTTAATTCCATAAGTATGCTGATAACCTACAGTTATATTTATACGCCAAATCAGTTAACTTGACTAAAGCTACCGAGAATGTTTATGCTAACCTGTGTGTCTTATTAAAATTGGGACGGAGTATAGGGTCAAATCACAATCGATTGAAAACCTATGCTGCCCTGGTTGCTCATGCTAAGCTCATTAGCTAACTGCTTAGCAATTTTAATCTCAAACTGGACAAACAAAAATATCTCTCCCTAAGTCGAGACTAAAAATAATAATAGACGATCAACTAAATTTAACTGAACACAAAGGAGAAGAATTTCAGAGAAGTCACATATACTTGTAATGCGCTCAGCTTTATTACCCGTGGGATATGTTTCCAGTCAGTGAAAAACACGGCACTTAATACTTATAAGTGGAATGTCCGACTGGGACATCGGCTTTCGAACTAAACAGGAAAGTTATATGTAGGAGACCTTGAAGCTAGCGTGTTGCAAAATTTTAAGTGTTTGTTTAGAAAATGCTTTTAATTCTTTGAATCTAGAAGTGACGCGTGCCTTTCTCTTCAAGTAGATTTCATCGCTATAAACAAGGAAGTGCAATAATGTTTTATTGTACAATCGATAAATTTATTTATCTGTAATTTTAGTTGATTTAATAAACAGATTCCTTTCTTTCCAGAATTAGATGCACAAAAATGTTAATATAGAAAATACGCTTTCACGTTGTGTGCGTGCTGTTCCAAAGCCCATCTTTTACTTCTCCCACGAAGCGTCCCACTGTATTACCTGCAACGCAACACCTAACAGTCACAAGACGAATCCGACACTCGAGTTCAAAATAAAAAATGCGAGTGCTGCAGCTTCAGTCCGTCAGCTCACTTCCAAGATGGCCTCTTGGTATCAGATGGAAATATCTGAGAAACAAATGGAGCTTCTGCCTTTACACTTTCTACATATACAGGGTCAATCAATACGTCGCGAAAATACACTGAAGTGCCAAAGAAACTGGTATAGGCATGCGTATTCAAATACGGAGATATGTAAACAGGCACAATACGGCGCTGGCCGGCCGGAGTGGCCGAGCGGTTCCAGGCGTACAGTCTGGACCCGCGCGACCGCTACGGTCGCAGGTTCGAATTCTGCCTCGGGCATGGATGTGGGTGATGTCCTTACGTTAGTTAGGTTTAAGTAGTTCTAAGTTCTAGGGGACTAATGACCTCAGAAGTTAAGTCCCATAGTGCTCAGAGCCATTTGAATACGGCGCTGCGGTTGGCAACGCGTATCTAAGACATCAAGTGTCTGGCGCAGTTGTCAGATCGGTTATTGCTGCTACAATGGCAGGTTATCAAGAACTGAGTGAGTTTCAACGTGATGTTATAGTCGGCTCACGAGCGATGGGACACAGCATCTCAGATGACTCAAATGGCTCTGAGCACTATAGGACTTAACATCTGAGGTCATCAGTCCCCTAGAAAAACTACTGAAACCTAACTAACCTAAGGACATCAATACATCCATGCCCGAGGCAGCATTAGAACCTGCGACCGTAGCAATCACGTGGTTCCAGACTGAAGCGCCAAGAACCGCTCGGCCACCGCGGCCGGCTCAGCATCTCCGACATTGCAGTAAAGTGATGATTTTCCTGTACGACCATTTCACGAGTATACCGTGAATATCAGGAAACCGGTGAGATATCAAATCTCCGACATCGCTGCTGCCGGAAAAAGATCCTGCAAGAAGGGTACCAGCGACGACTGAAGAGAATCGTTCAACGTAACAGAACTGCAGCCCTTCCTCAAATTGCTGCAGATTTCAGTGCTGGGTCATCAACAAGTGTCAGCGTCCGAATCATTCAACGAAACATCATCGATGTGGGCTTCCGGAGCCGAGGGCCCACTCTTATACCCTAGATGACTGCACCAAGCAAAGCTTCACAGCTCGTCTGGGCCCGTCAACACTGACAGTAGACTGTTGATGACTGGAAAAGTGTTACCCGGTTGGACGAGTCTCGTTTCAAATTGTGTCGAGCGGATGGACGTGTACGGGTATGGAGACAACCTCATGAATCCATGGACCCTGCATGTCAGCGGAGAACTGTTCAAGCTGGTGGAGGCTCCGCAATGGCGTGGGGCGTGTGCAGTTGGAATGATATGGGACTCCTAATGTTTCTAGTTACTACTCTGACTGGTGACACGTACATAATCATGCTGTCAGATCACCTGCATACATTCATATCCATTGTTCATTCTGATAGACTTGGGCAATTCCATCAAGGCAATGCGACACTCCACACGTCCAGAATTGCTGTAGAGTGGCTCCAGGAACATTCTTCTGAGTTTAAACATTTCCGCTGGCCACCAAACTCCCCAGACATGAACGTTATTGAGAATAACTGGGGCGCCTTGAAACGTGCTGTTCAGAAGAGATCTCCTCCCCCTCGTACTCTTACGGCTTTATGGACAGCCCTGCAGGATTCATGGTGTCACTTCCCTCCAGCACTATTTCAGACATTAGTCTAGTCTATGCCACGTCGTGTTGCTGCGTTTCTCCGTGCTCGCGGGGGCCCTACACGATATTAGGGGGTGTACCAGTTTCTTTGGCCCTTCAGCATAAATATGACAATAAAGCCGTTTGCAGTTCTTGTAGCCGTGGCTGAGCTGCGTTTGCAAAATATGGTATAGAGAAACATACGCCCCCAGCAAAAACCACGATGCAATGTGACCATTGTAAGTCCATCTTCAAGTACGTAATAATATTGTGACGTCATTATTTCCTTACAGTAGTTCCCACAGATCCTAAAACTTAAATACGGATAGGTTCTATGAAAATAGTTATGTTTGCAGCTAATATTTGTAAAAAACCACTTATTGATACTGTTATCAGACTCGAAGTACAGATAATTTGCCTTATAAATCACTGATTTTGTTCATTACCCTGATTTGTTTACACGTGTTAAAACTTTAAATGTCTGTGTACATTGCAAAAATATTAAAATTATTTTAAGAAAATTCAGACTCAGTGTCTGAAGGTGGATGTTTTTCCTTTCTAATTTGTTCTGAAACACGTTGTAAGCAAAAAATAATGCAACACAAATGTTTTGAGATTATTAGTCGGTATGTCATAATATGTTGTAGGGCCATTATACGACGCAGCAGCAAAATTTTGCAAAAATGTCAGGAGACTAACATCGCCTAAATCTCATGTATTTAGGACTATCTGTCTGAGGGTAAGAGAGTAAAAGCTTCTAAACCTGTCATACTGCGGAAAGAATAATCCTCCGAAAACAGGCACTGCGAAACAAGACAGGTTTCGATGTTATTTCATTCGTGAAAAACGTTTGGTGTAATCAAGCTACAGAGGCTTTGAGTGACTGTGCCAGCGCGAAACAATTACGTGTCGGAAGCGCCCGCAGAGGACGTTGTTTGTACTGCGTCTGTGAATGAGTGTGGTTCATCCATAAAACTCATCGTGAACAGGCCTCGTCGAACAGGCCTGTTAGCGTCGATTTTACTTCAAAGCAATCTATTGCAACCTGCCCCTCGGGTTAGTAATCAATTATAAAATGAAATCCTACAAATGCCGTAGAGGGACCACCCTTGCAGAAGTGAATTATTTCCAGATACAGGTATAACGTGATACACTTTTCACAGAAGCTAAAATTCCCTTCGTAAAACCTTTTCCCAGATAATGAATTTAAGTGTGTCCAATCGTTACATACTACATGATGTTAAAGGACGTCGCCGACAGACTGTGAGAAACGACATGTCACACGTAGAGGGTCAGCTTTTGTTAAGGAACATATTGTTTTCAACCCATCGTGCGTCAGCCGTCCGAAAGTTTAAGAGAACGAATTACAACAACCGTACATAAATTGCATTTCGTTAAAGGGATATCAGAATAAATTAACAGTATTGTGTTTAAAACGTCTGATTTGAGCCCATGTTATGCTTCATATCTTTGCAACAATGACCATCCAGCTCTGTTGAGTGTCACTAAATGTGGCAGTCTCACCCCAGCTCTCGCGGCAGCTGGAGTAATATACACCACTCTCTTGACAACTAAAGGAGGTGTTAAATCCGACAAAGCGCTGACCGCACAACATATAGACACGTTCCAGTACAAGATTCGATACGATATTTCGTACTGACACGAAAAAGGAAGTACTGAAAATAATACTAGATGGAGGATAGTTTTTCAGTATCTTTAAAGCCTTGATTTATTTTCAAGTGTTTAAATAATTTTGTACTGCCACTACATCTAACAACAGTTCTTGCAGATTTCAGTTTGGTGGTCTCTGTTTCCCTAAATTGATTGTACGCGTGTTTGACATGGGTAATGTCTAAAGCTATTAAAAAGCAAATATGTGGCAAACCTTCACTAGTGTATTAGACTTATAAATAAGTATAAGATATTTTTAAGAAATAAAACTCAGAAAACTGTTAAAGAGAACGATACTTCAGTGCAACCAATGACATGCGAATCCAAGTTCTGACAGTTCGAAAAGGCTTTAGAATGTGTCATAAATAAAATACTATACCTTAATAATCTATGTAAGTAAAAATATAACTTTTTTTTAATATTTTGTTTCCGAAAGTTGTTCACAGATTCCTTTGCAATTCTGACCAAATTCTCCACTCGAATTCGCGAAAATGTCATATATATATTATTATGTGCGATTGGACCCATACGGATCACGCAAAGCTTTTCCGATTCAATTTTTTAATTCTCCAAACTTCTCTCATCCTTTCCCCATGAATTCTCTTTCTTTCCTCTGTCCATTTTGTCCCCTGTCTCTTGCAAACTTCATTCTCGGATTGTATTTTCCAACTATTGATTTTTTGCCTGTATACATTTCTGTTTATAACTTCTGAAGAATTTATTTGTGCATTTGCTAGATCTGTTTTGGTTTCTTGTATCCAGGGTATGGTTTTCAATTTTTCAATGTATATTAAAATTTTGTGGGAGAGTCTGGGTGTTGGGAGTCTGTGGATATGACCGTAAAATTTTAGTCTTCTTTTCCGGATGTCTGCGGTGAGGTTAGATAATTTTTCTGTAGTTTTCCGAGACTGTAACCTGTATCCATCTTCCGTTCTTTTTGGGCCAAGAATCTTTCTGATAATTTTGCGTTCCTCTTTCAGGATGCCTTCCAGGTCGCCTTTTCTATGTAGTGTGAGTGTTTCGCTGGCATATAGTGCTTCGGGCTTGATTACTGTATTGTAGTGTCGTATTTTTGAGTGAATGGAGAGACACTTTTTATTGTAGATGTTGTGGGTTTTCCAGTATGCTCTTTTCAGTTTTTGCAGTCGAACTTTTTGTGCAGTTTTCTCTCCCCCTGTGGGTTCTAGGACCTCGCCTAAGTATTTAAAGAATGGAACTCTCTCAATTTGTCCATATTTTGTAGTCAGTTTTTGAGTTTCAAATTTTGAGCAGATGAATTTGGTTTTTTGGAAGGAAATTTGTAGCCCAACTTTTTCGGCGCATTCTTTGAGAATGTCTATCTGTTTAATTGCTGTGGTCTCGTTTTCTGCTAGAATGTCCACGTCATCTGCAAATGCCAAGCATGAAATTTTAATACCATCTTTAGATCTTCCTACTTGTATAGGCTTCCAGTAATTTTGATTCTTCAGTTCTTTTTCCCATTCTCGGATGACTTTGTCTAAGACGCCGGTTTTGATCAGGAAGGGCTCTGATATTTCACCCAGGAATTTTATCTTAGAAGTTGTGTTTGTGAGCGTTTCTTTGATAAGGTTTAGGGTTTTCGGATCGAGTCCTAGCTCCTCAAGGATATATATATATATATATATATATATATATATATATATATATATATATATATATATATATAACAACTATATTTACATAGCATGTGGCACTGCCGTGAGTATACAGAAACATTCACGAATTTGAATGCAACGTTGTGTCAAAACTTCAAAGCAATTGGTGAAGAATTTTCGGAGATTTAAGATTTTGAATAAACGAACATTTACGTCTGTATCAATTAAAAAGTAAATGTTCTTTTGCTCGAAATCGTAAATATACGAAGGTGCTTCACCAACTGCTTTGAAATTTTGACACAGTGTTGCATTATAATATGCCCATATTTTATATACCTGCTGGAACACCACATAAAGTATGCAAATATGTATATGTAGTAATTATAGGAAAAATCTATATAAGAATGTAAATATTCGTTTGTTTAGCACCTCAGATCTCCGAAAGTTATTCAGAGACTGCTTCAAATTCTCTGACACGACATTGCATTCGAATACACGCATGTTTTGGCTCAAATGGCTCTGAGCACTATGGGACTTATCATCTTAGGTCATCAGTCCCCTAGAACTTAGAACTACTCAAACCTAACTAACCTAAGGACATCACACACATCCATGCCCGAGGCAGGATTCGAACCTGCGACCGTAGCAGTCGCGCGGTTCCGGACTGAAGCGCCTAGAACCGCTCGGCCAGCTTCAAATTTCTACACAATACCGTAATGAACATTCGGACGGATATAGTCTATGTATCTTCAACACATATAATATATAAACATATATGTAATGCATAAAGGCGAAACGCTGTTACAACGATCTCAGAAAGTACTTGACCCATTTACCCCAAATTTTTACAAGTTGCAATAGCAAACTTTTCGACACATATAGAATGTATATAGTTTTAACACATACACTATCTGATCAAAAGTATCCAGACACCTGACTGAAAATGACTTACAACTTCGTGGCGCCCTCCATCGGCAATGCTGGAATTCAGTATGGTGTTTGCCCGCACTTAGCCATGATGCCAGCTTCCACTCTCGCAGGTATACGTTTAATCAGGTGCTGGAAGGTTTCTTGTCGAATGGCAGCCCATTCTTCACGGAGTGCTGCACTGGGGAGAGGTATCGATTGTGTCGGTGATGCCTGGCACGCAGTCGGCGTTCCAAAACATCCCAAAAGTTGTTCTGTACGATTCAGGTCAGGACTCTGTGCAGGCCAGTCCATTACAGGGATGTTATTGTCATGTAAGCACTCCATCACAGATTGGGCATGCTGAACAGGTGCTCGATCGTGTTGAAAGATGCAATCCCCATCCCCGAATTACTCTTCAACAGTGGGAAGCAAGAAGGTGCTTAAAACATCAATGTAGGCCTGTGCTGTGATAGTGCCAGGCAAAACAACAAGGAGTGTAAGCCCACTCCATGAAAAACACGCCCACACCATAACACCACGGCCTCCGAATTTTCTGTTGGCACTACACACGCTCGCAGATGCCGTTCACCGGGCATCCACCATACCCACAGCCTACAATCGGATCGCCACGTTGTGTACAGTGATTCGTCACTCCACAAAACGTTTTTCCACTGCTCAATCGTCCAATGTTTACGCTCCTTACACCAAGTGATGTGTCGTTTGCCATTTACCTGCGTGATGTGTGGCTTATGTGCAGCCGCTCGACCATGAAATCCAAGTTTTCTCATCTACCGCCTAACTGTCATAGTACTTGCAGTGGATCGTAATGCAGTTTCGAATTCCTGTGTGATGGTCTGGATACACATTACAACACTCTTCAATTGTCGGCGGTCTCTGTCTGTCAACAGACGAGGTCGGCCTGTATGCTTTTGTGCTGTACGTGTCCCTTCACGTTCCCACTTCACTATCACATCGGAAACAGTGGACCTAGGGATGTTTAGGAGTGTGGAAATCTCGCATACAGACGTACGACACAAGTGACACCCAATCACCTGAACACGTTTGAAGTCCGTGAGTTCCGCGGAGCGCCCCATTCTGCTGTCTCACGATGTCTAATGACTACCGAGGTCGCTGATATGGCAGGCAGCAGGTAGCAGGTGGCAGCACAGTGCACCTAACATGAAAAACGTATGATCGCATAGTGTAAAATACTAGGGCTGGAAGAAAATGGACATAGAATGTGGAAACGAAGAAATGGACTGAAAGAAAGGACAGGAGGAGATGGAGAGAAGGATAGAAGAAGATGGCTGTAGAAAGGGGATAAGAAGAAGAGAGAGTGGGAGAGGAGAAGATAGAGAGAGGGGAAGAGAAGCTAGAGAGAGAAAGAGGGGAGGAGGTGATGGGCAGAGAGAGGGTGCAGGTGGTGAAGGACAGAGAGAGGACAAGGAGGCAGAGAGGGACAAAGGGAAGAGGAGGTGAAGATGGTTAGAGAGAGGGGGGACAATGAGATCAGGACGTATACTCAATTTCCATACATAAGAGAAACGTGTGCTTTCCCTTTTCTTTCTTTTTCATTAAACCAGATTGAGCCACAGCAACGTGTGGCCGCGAACAGCTAGTATACTATAAAAATTCCAACATTATGCAATGAAATCAGTGACTACTATTTGAAAATAGTGGGTAGTGTTATGATCTTAGTGGATAAGGGGCAGGTAAACACATTGTATGACGGTAGTATCTCTTCCCGAAAGAACAGTTACTGTAGATGACCATGCAGCTTTGTAAGAAATGAAATGATAATTAAATGGACACCCTAGGTGCAAACAGGCATTGATATGCTTCATTGGGGACATGTTGAAAATGTGTGCCCCAACCGGGACTCGAACCCGGGATCTCCTGCTTACATGGCAGACGCTCTATCAATCTGCAGCTAGGGAGTCCATTTAATTATCATTTCGTTTCTAGCAAAGCTGCATGGTCATCTATAGTAACTATTCTTTCGAAAACAGATACTACCGTAATATATAGCTAAAATATGGCTTCCTGGCCATTGACCTTCCTCTATGTGAACGCACACGCCATGCCCGAACTCGTACAGGACTTGGTAGATTAATCTGCCACGAGTAATGAGTATGATGGGCAAACATCTATTAGGCGCACTACGATTGTAGTGGTGTGGACGTGGGAATCTGGGTCTCACGGGGAGCGTGCAAGGGATAAGTCCCTGCAGGTGCACTATCCTCTGTGCCCTCGGTGGCTCAGATTAATAGAGCGTCTGCAATGTAAGCAGGAGATCCTGGGTTCGAGCCCCGGTCGGGGCACACATTTTCAACATGTCCCCAACGAAGCACATCAACGCCTGTTATCAGCTAGGGTGTCCATTTAATTATCATTTCATTAAACTGTCATGGGAATTATCAGTACTACTTAATAATGATACCAATTATAGCTAAACCTGTGGTCTTGCCCCAAAGATTATAAATTTCTTAGCAGCCGAGAAATAAGCAACAGCTTATAGCACCCAACTAACACAAAGACTCTCCAGATCCGCTGAGAAAAAGCGAATTCACTTGTGCTCAGTTCAGTCTGTGTACTGTACCTTCATCTTGCGAGTATTACTAAATGGTGGGATTCCCCTTAAGCTAAGCTACCGTACCAATTGTGGCGCATAGAAAGAGGATTCCGAGAGCCCCAATCCTTTATCAACTCAAGGCAAAAACAAGTCCTTGAAACATACAGTTCTATCAAGACATGGGAAGCAACACACACACGTACACATTTCATGTGATACTCTTGTAGAATCGTAGGCTTTAGTATGCTGACCCATGTACTAGCCAATGTTGTCCTAGTCTTAACCAATATAGATAGACAAGATAATAGGCCGGCTTGTCACAGAAACTAAAAGGCGATTAAGTGGTTTTAGATCAGACTAACTAATATTGTAGAACTACGTTTACAGTATTATCTCCAGCTAAAATGAAGAGACCATTGTAGTCAGAACAAGAATCGCGGTAAATCAAGAGAAACTGAATGTAACATAGATCAGCTGGGCAATTTTGAAAAACGCAAGTTTAAATTGTAATAGTTACAAAGCAGTAACTGGTCGCAGCTCAGCCTGAAAAACTGGGATTCAGGTTATTAGTGGGATTCAGAGAATACTGCACCCCTTCTAATATCAAACTGATATGTTAATTAAATAAATTGATTAATTACTTACCCCCTCCACCTCTGGTAATTCCCAGACCATCGGAGGATCCCTACCCACTCGTCCTCTAGGAAATTCCCATTCCCAATTGCCAGTTCTGCGCCATTTTAATATCAAATTAATTGACTAAGTAATTAAATTGATTTATAAATTACCTCCTCCCCCTCTGGTAAATACCCTGCTCATTTGTGGGTCTCTCCGCCTGGTCCTATTGGCGGGAAATTCAAAAACCTTTGGGAAATTCAAAATCGGTGGGAAATTTAAAGTGTCATGGTAAATTCGTATCTTGGTGATAAATTCAGATGCTAATTACCTTGCACTGCAAGGGACATAATAACAATAATAATAACAATATATTTTTACTTTAAAAGTTCAGTTTCCATATTACTGGTATGGAAGGATGTATGGTACTCTCTTTATTACAACATCTTTGGAATACCAGCGCAGTCTATCTGTAACAAACCAAGATGGACGACGAAAATTCTTGCACAGTCTAACGCCCATCTTCCTCCTATCGGCATAAAATTCAAAAATAGACAGTAAATTCAAAAACCAGTGAGAAAGTTCAAATTTTTTCCTCTACCTGTTAAGTATTGGAGATGAGGAGGTATAGTTGCCACTGATCGAGCACTTGATAGTGCCTGTAGCCAGCTTTGTCAACTGCTGTTGGATGTAGACTCTATATTTTTGCTATTAGTCTATCACTAGAGAGTTGCACCAGCCAGTCTACCCAATATACCTATGTAGGAAGGATGAGTAATAATACAGAGTTATGCTAAATTATGGACCCATTTTCAAAAGGTCTTATTTATTAAAGTACAAATCCAAAATGAACAAGCTTTTTACCAATAAAAAGAATACTTTTCAAAGTTTTTTGTAATGTTTATATCAATTTAATAATTTTATAATAATTTGTAATTAATTAGTTTTTAATAATTATTTAATAATTAGAAAGGTGATAAATGTTATAAATGTTCAATGTATCCACCGTTGGCTGTTCAGCAAACATCGACGCGGTAGGCAAACTCGCCCCACGCACGCGAAAGCGTATCTGCTGTTACTGAGTGCACTGCAGCAGTGATCCGGTTCTGCAGATCGTTCAGAGTGGTTGGTAGAGGCGGGACGTAAACAGTCTCGGTGGCCAGAAGTGCAGAGCCAAGTCCTCAAGTCCTCTGCGACCGATCCAGCGTTGAGGAAGGGAGTCATTCAAAAAGCCTCATACATCACGTTGCCAATGGGGTGTAGCTCTATCCTGTTGGAAAATGGAGTCCTGGGAGTCTTCCACAACTTGAGGGGATTCCATTGTTCCAATATGTCCAGGTACAAGATTCCCATTATAATTCTTCCCACAAAGAAAAATGGTCCATAAACTTGTATGGGATACGGCACAGTACACGTTGATCTTCGGTAGGTCTCTCTCTTGTTGCAATGGTGAATGTGGATTTTCCAAACCCCATATGTGAACATTGTGTCGCTGACTTTTCCACTAAGGTGGAACGCAACTTCATCGCTAGAAATTACACGCTGTATAAATGTCTCACTCTCCATCTTTGCTAGCACATAACCACAAAATGCGAGACGGTTCTCTTTGTCATTGGGTTTGAGAGCATGCACAGGTTGTAATCGGTAGGGTTTGTGCAGCAAATGCTGTCTCCGAACTTTCCATACGGTTGGTTGAGGTATTCGAAGTTCTCAACTGTCTCTATTGGTACACTTACTGGGACTGCACACAAAACTTTCTCGAATCGATCGGATATCATCCTCTGACAGACGCGATAGGCCTGTTCTTTTTTTCCTTTGCACACACTCACAGTCTGTTTAAATCGCTTAAACCGACGGCTAATGCTTTTGCGAGTTGGTGGGTGAATACCGAATTTGGTACGAAATTCCCGCTGCAATTTGCGACTCACTTCTCGCGAACTCAAGAATACAGAAAACCTTGTCCTCCACAGTCGCCATCTCACACACAACTAACAGTGAAACGGAATGACGGAGCTATTGCCGCTCGAACTCTACCGGCCGCTGCAGAAACCATCACCACCAGCCCGTTGCCGCCTGCCAAAAACTTTGATACTTCCTCTTTTCACTGATATAAAGCTTTTTCATTTTGGATTTGTACTTGAATACATAAGAATTTTTGAAAATGGGCCCATCATTTAGAATAACCCTGTATTAATAGGACAGCAAACTATCACTGAAATGCAGGGGAGTAGCCTCCTGCCGATCAACATGTGAATACGTACTGGTAGCAACATAAGGATGGGTAACAATATTAGAACCGACCCCCTCTCCCACTGTCGCTATTTTTCCCTTTATTGTTATTTCATCCCCCAATGCCCCATATGGGCTGGGGTTGGGCTGTCTGCAGTAAAGGCAACCTGCTCTTCAGCCAATTGACAATGAGAAGTTAACCGGGACAATAAACAAGAAACAGATAGTGGGGATAGTTACAATGAATTTAAAACTATTTAAGGGTGAAAAATAAATCGGAAGTACTTTTTAGATATACAGTCGATAACTTCTGGCACTGGTAGTTAAAAAGTAGCAATAAGAAAAGGTAAAACGAAACGCAATAAAAACACATTTTAAAAATGTTGCCAAAACGCTGATATTTAAAAGACTCACTTTCCTGTCACTAGATAGGGATAGGGATAGGGAGTCAGTTGTTGAAGGGGAAAAGGTTGATTGGTTAAGAGGGTAGGCATGTGGAGGTATAAAGATGGAGGACTGGTGCATAGCAGTGATGGGGTAGGAGTGGCTGTTAGGACGGAAGAAAGGGTGGTGTAGAGGGGGGAACTAGTGACGTTGTTGTAGGAAAAGGGTGGTGTGGAAAGAAAAGAAGAAAGAAAAAAGGAGGATAAGGATGAATGGAGAGTAGAGGGAGAGGAAGCCCTGATAAGGCGGATTGTGTTACTATAGCTTAAAGTAAGGGTAAACGTCAGGATGGAGTTCATGATCGGGGAGAAGAAGCTGGAGGAAGTTTCTTTGGGAGAGCATGTGGACGGTGTGTACGTGAAGGGTTGATGGAATGTGTTTGTAAAGATGCAGCAGCATAGGTAGAGTGGGAAGTAGAGGGGAAACGATAGGATTATTGGAGTTGATGTTGCAGACAGTGTATAATTTTCAGAGGCGTTCAATGTGAGTGAGAAGAGGCAGGAATGGGATGAGTGAGTGAAGGTAAACAGATGTGGTAAGACAAACAGAGCACACAGCATTCGAGGATCTGGAGGGACTTACAAGACTTGGGAGAGGCAGATACCCAAGCAACGTTTGCATAGCAAAGTATGGGCTCGGTTAGGCATTTGTATCTGTGTGAAGAACAGTGGAGGGGTGTAATCTCCATGTTTAGCTGGCTAGTGGTTTTAGTAGTCTTAGTCTACTGTGAGCTTTCTGTTGGGTGGTTGTTGTTGTTGTTGTTGTGGTCTTCAGTCCTGAGACTGGTTTGATGCAGCTCTCCATGCTACTCTATCCTGTGCAAGCCTCTTCATCTCCCAGTACCTGCTGCAACCTACATCCTTCTGAATCTGCTTAGTGTATTCATCTCTTGGTCTCCCTCTACGATTTTTACCCTCCAATACTAAATTGGTGATCCCTTGATGCCTCAGAACATGTCCTACCAACCGATCCCATCTTCTGGTCAAGTTGTGCCACAAACTTCTCTTCTCCCCAATCCTATTCAATACTTCCTCATTAGTTATGTGGTCTACCCATCTAATCTTCAGCATTCTTCTGTAGCACCACATTTCGAAAGCTTCTATTCTCTTCTTGTCCAAACTATTTATCATCCATGTTTCACTTCCATACATGGCTACACTCCATACAAATACTTTCAGAAATGACTTCCTGACACTTAAATCTATACTCGATGTTAACAAATTTCTCTTCTTCAGAAACGCTTTCCTTGCCATTGCCAGTCTACATTTTATATCCTCTCTACTTCGACCATCATCAGTTATTTTGCTCCCCAAATAGCAAAACTCCTTTACTACTTTAAGTGTCTCATTTCCTAATCTAATTCCCTCAGCATCACCCGACTTAATTCGACTACATTCCATTATCCTCGTTTTGCTTTTGTTGATGTTCATCTTATATCCTCCTTTCAAGACACTGTCCATTCCATTCAACTGCTCTTCCAAGTCCATTGCTGTCTCTGACAGAATTACAATTTCATCGGCGAACCTCAAAGTTTTTATTTGTTCTCCATGGATTTTAATACCTACTCCGAATTTTTCTTTTGTTTCCTTTACTGCTTGCTCAATATACAGATTGAATAACATCGGGGAGAGACTACAACCCTGTCTTACTCCCTTCCCAACCACAGCTTCCCTTTCATGTCCCTCGACTCTTATAACTGCCATCTGGTTTCTGTACAAATTGTAAATAGCCTGCCGCTCCCTGTATTTTGCCCCTGCCACCTTTAGAGTTTGAAAGAGAGTACTCCACTCAACATTGTCAAAAGCTTTCTCTAAGTCTACAAATGCTAGAAACGTAGGTTTGCCTTTCCTTAATCTTTCTTCTAAGATAAGTCGTAAGGTCAGTATTGCCTCATGTGTTCCAGTTTTTCTACGGAATCCAAACTGATCTTCCCCGAGGTCGGCTTCTACTAGTTTTTCCATTCGTCTGTAAAGAATTCGTGTTAGTATTTTGCAGCTGTGGCTTATTAAACTGATAGTTCGGTATTTTTAACATCTGTCAACACCTGCTTTCTTTGGGATTGGAATTATTATATTCTTCTTGAAGTCTGAGGGTATTTCGCCCGTTTCATACATCTTGCTCACCAGATGGTAGAGTTTTGTCAGGACTGGCTCTCCCAAGGCCGTCAGTAGTTCCAATGGAATGTTGTCTACTCCCGGGGCCTTGTTTCGACTCATGTCTTTCAGAGCTCTGTCAAACTCTTCACGCAGTATCGTATCTCCCATTTCATCTTCATCTACATCCTCTTCCATTTCCATAATATTGTCCTCAAGTACATCGCCCTTGTATAGACCCTCTATATACTCCTTCCACCTTTCTGCTTTCCCTTCTTTGCTTAGAACTGGGTTTCCATCTGAGCTCTTGATATTCATACATGTCGTTCTCTTATCTCCAAAGGTCTCTTTAATTTCCTGTAGGCATTATCTATCTTACCCCTAGTGAGATAAGTCTCTACATCCTTACCTATGTCCGCTAGCCATCCCTTCTTAGCCATTTTGCACTTCCTGTCGATCTTATTTTTGAGACGTTTGTATTCCTTTTTGCCTGCTTCATTTACTGCATTTTTATATTTTCTCCTTTCATCAATTAAATTCAATATTTCTTCTGTTACCCAAAGATTTCTACTAGTCCTCGTCTTTTTACTTACTTGATCCTCTGCTGCCTTCACTACTTCATCCCTCAAAGCTACCCATTCTTCTTCTACTGTATTTCTTTCCCCCATTCCTGTCAATTGTTCCCTTAGGCTCTCCCTGAAACTCTGTACAACCTCTGGTTCTTTCAGTTTATCCAGATCCCTTCTCCTTAAATTCCCACCTTTTTGCAGTTTCTTCAGTGTTAATCACAGGTCATAACCAATAGATTGTGGTCAGAGTCCACATCTGCCCCTGGAAATGTCTTACAATTTAAAACCTGGTTCCTAAATCTCTGTCTTACCAATATATAATCTATCTGATACCTTTTAGTATCTCCAGGGTTCTTCCATGTATACAACCTTCTTTCATGGTTCTTAAACCAAGTGTTAGCTATGATTATGTTGTGCTCTGTGCAAAATTCTAGCAGGCGGCTTCCTCTTTCATTTCTTAGCCCCAATCCATATTCACCTACTACGTTTCCTTCTCTCCCTTTTCCTACACTCGAATTCCAGTCACCCATGACTATTAAATTTTCGTCTCCCTTCACTATCTGAATAATTTCTTTTATTTCATCATACATTTCTTCAATTTCTTCGTCATCTGCAGAGCTAGTTGGCATATAAACTTGTACTACTGTAGTAGGCATGGGCTTCGTATCTATCTTGGCCACAATAATGCGTTCACTATGCTGTTTGTAGTAGCTTACCCGCATTCCTATTTTCCTATTCATTATTAAACCTACTCCTGCATTACCCCTATTTGATTTTGTGTTTATAACCCTGTAGTCACCTGACCAGAAGTCTTGTTCCTCCTGCCACCGAACTTCACTGATTCCCACTATATCTAACTTTAACCTATCCATTTCCCTTTTTAAATTTTCTAACCTACCTGCCCGATTAAGGGATCTGACTTTCCACGCTCCGATCTGTAGAACGCCAGTTTTCTTTCTCCTGATAACGACATCCTCTTGAGTAGTCCCCGCCCGGAGATCCGAATGGGGGACTATTTTACCTCCGGAATATTTTACCCAAGAGGACGCCATCATACAGTAAAGCTGCATGCCCTCGGGAAAAATTACGGCTGTAGTTTCCCCTTGCTTTCAGCCGTTGTTCGGTGGTTAGTAGGTGGGATTTCCAATTTAGTTGCCAGTTGCAGGTTAGTCCAAGGTTTTTTAATGTGTTAGTTAGCGGGATGGGACAGTCATAAATGGCGAGGTAGAAGCTGTGAAGACAGAATGTGTGGGTAGTGCATCCTATAATTACTGCTTGGGTTTTGGAGGGGCCATTGGTTACACCTGGAGGTAAAGTTAATGAGATGGATTTGGAGGGATCGTTGGGATGCCTGGAGCATAGTATAGAGGGCGAGAAAAGTGGTGTCATCAGAATACTGAAGGAGGTGGATGGGCGAAGGTGGTTTGGGCATATCAGCACTCCAAAACGTGACTGAACTTCCTTAATATGGATGACAGTCTATAACACAGCTGTGATGTAAATGTTGCCCCCTCTGCATCAGCACACGAGCATCAATATTCTCAGGGTGGATGATGATGATTATTATGTGTTTAAGGGACTAAACAACTGGGTCATCAACCCCTCTTTATCATGAGAGAAACACGTCAAAAGGTAAAAAGTGCAAACAATGGCGTCTAGGCTGCTCAAACTATATAAGCAAGTCGAAGATTTTAAAAGGGCGTGACAGTAGATGTACCACAATAGGTAAAAAAAAAAAGAGAGAGAGAAAGCAGGCAGCATCTTGTACAATGAGGGGGGGGGGGCTAAAAGCACAACACGGTAAGATGGGAAGAAAGAAATCTGCGGCTGCTTGGTGGATACCCGCCACAGGGGAAGGCTGTCGCCCCTACCACCGCCCCTAACACTGGAAGTGGAAGAGTAAAATAGATTAGAGTACTAATTAATTGTTTGTGTATAGTAGTTTATTTAGGAACTTTAGTAGTCTTCAACCGGTGTTCTTGGTGTCTTCCGGTGAAATAACTTCAGAAGAAATTTTTGCGAACTGCTTTCAGTTTCGTTACTGTCATTAGACGTTTGATTTTCTTTCTGTGTTAGTATTTTGTTATATTCTCATTTGTTGTTGATTAATACTGTCAATAATAGTAGTTACTTCCCTTGTAGAGCAAGTTTGTCATTATTGTAGTCAGTTTTTAACATCTTATTGTAGTAGCGGAACTTAGATAAAGTTGTTTTCTTGTTTCAATAATTGTAAAATTTTACCATGAGTGAGAAGTGTGGGCTTTGCCGTAGGTTCGTGAGTAGTGGATTGCGGTGTGAGACTTGTTCGAAGTATTTTCACTGGGGGGAATGCAGTGGGGAAGCCAGTG
The DNA here is from genome assembly GCF_023864345.2 of Schistocerca serialis cubense. NCBI lineage: Eukaryota > Metazoa > Arthropoda > Insecta > Orthoptera > Acrididae > Schistocerca > Schistocerca serialis. The sequence continues at coordinate 367,017,937 of NC_064639.1, read as the reverse complement.
GGCATTCTGGTGAGATCCTCTCCTGGAACTGCAGGTTATGTAGCAAGAGTAAGTTGATAGAGGAGCAGGAGCGTAAGATCTGTGCCCTTCAGGTGCAGTTGAAAAACGCACAGGAGGAGCTAGATAGGATGAGGAGGGAGAAGGGGGTTGGGGAATGGGAGCTGGCTGTTGGCAAGAGATCTGCTAGGAGAAGGAGATTTTCAGATAGTTTTACTATTGGTGTTTGTAATAGATATGACCAACTGTCAGAGTCTAGTGGAGAGGAATCTCTAGTAGCTGTAGATGTAGGAAGTATGCAGCAGACCTCAGCAGTTACGGTGGCTAGGACAGTTGCAAAGTCTAAGAGAAAGAAGAAGGTTCTGCTGTTAGGTAGTTCTCATGGTAGAGGTGTAGGCCAGCAGTTGCAGGAAGTTTTGGGGAGTGAGTACCAGGTCACCAGCATTGTGAAGCCTAATGCAGGATTGGCTCAGGTGACTTTTAACATAGGGGGGTTATGTAGGGATTTTACTAAAGAGGATCAGGTAGTGATTGTGGGTGGGGCTGGTAATAGTATTGATAGGGATGGGGAGTATGACATAGATGGTGACCTGGAAAAGATAGCCACTCAGACTGGCAACACGAATGTGCATTTCGTGGAACTGTTTCAGCGTCACGATCGGCCTCATCTTAATACAGCCGTCAGGCGTAATAACATGAGACTTGGGGGTGCGCTGATGACAGAAGGCATGAGTCACATTTCAGTGGTGTCGGTGGAGTCTATCAGTAGGACGGGTTTCACTAGACATGGCCTGCACCTCAACAGGTATGGGAAGGGGAGGTTGGCAAAACTTATAGGTGACAGCATAGGTGGGGGTGGTGGGATCACTCATGGGAAAATTCCGGTAGTTGTGGGTGTTAGAGCTGTACCTTTTTTAGATTGAAGTCAGCTGATAGGTATTCCTGCTTAAGGGAAGTCTCTCTAACAAAGAAACCACTCTCTACAAAGCTTGGGTATCCGATTAATGAGGGAATTAGTATATTTCATCAAAATATACAAGGTATTAGAGATAAAGTTAGTGAACTGCTTATAGATGTTGACTCTGAAATTATTGGTATATCTGAACACTTCTTAAATAAGGAGATAATTCAGAGGCTTCCTTTACCAGGATACAGGTTGGCTGGCAGCTTTTCTAGGAGCTCTTTGCGGTGTGGGGGAGTAGCCATGTATGTGAAAAACGGTATCCCATTTGAGTCAATTGATGTTTCAAAGTACTGCACTGAAAAGGTGTTTGAATGTTGTGCAGGTGTGGTTAAATTTAGTGGAGCTAAACTTCTTACTGTTGTTATTTATAGATCCCCAGACTCCGATTTCACAACATTTTTGCTAAAGCTAGAGGAGGTTCTTGGTTCACTTTATAGGAAATACAAAAAGTTAGTTATATGTGGTGACTTCAATATTAATTGTATAAGTGATTGTGCAAGGAAAAGGATGCTGGTAGACCTCCTTAATTCATATAATCTTATGCAAACCGTATTCTTTCCAACGAGAGTGCAAGGGAACAGTAGAACAACCATAGACAATATTTTTGTTCATTCGTCATTATTAGAAGGGCATTCTGTTAGCAAAAAGGTGAATGGCCTTTCAGATCATGATGCACAAATTTTAAGTCTAAAAGTTTTTTGTGCTGCAACACATGTTAAATATAGTTACCAACGTTTTAGGAAAGCTGATCCAGTTGCTGTACAGACTTTTGTAAACCTTATCAAGGAACAAGAGTGGCAAGATGTTTATAGTGCTGATACAGTAGACGATAAATATAATGCTTTCCTCAAGACTGTTCTCGTGCTCTTTGAAAGTTGCTTTCCGTTAGAACGTTCAAAACAGGGTACTAGCACAAACAGGCAGCCTGGGTGGCTGACTAAAGGGATAAGAATATCTTGTAGAACAAAGTGGCAATTATATCAAAACGTTAGAATCAGTCAAAATCTAAATGCAGCAGCCCATTACAAACAGTATTGTAAGGTGCTTAAAAAAGTTATTAGGAAGGCAAAAAGTATGTGGTATGCAGATAGAATAGCTAAGTCTCAGGATAAAATTAAAACCATATGGTCAGTCGTAAAGGAAGTGGCTGGTCTGCAGAGACAGGTCGAGAATATAGAATCAGTGCGTAGTGGGGATGTCCGTGTTACTGATAAGTCGCATATATGTACAGTACTTAATAATCACTTTCTGAATATAGCAGGTGAACTAAATAGAAACCTAGTCCCAACAGGGAATCATATAGCGCTCTTAGAAAAAAGGGTTCCGAGACTGTTACCTGAAATGCTCCTCCATGATACTGACAAGAGGGAGATTGAGTTAATAATTAAATCACTAAAGACCAAGAACTCTCATGGATATGACGGGGTATCTAGCAGAATACTGAAGTATTGTTCCACGTATGTTAGCTCAGTACTTAGCCATATCTGTAACTTTTCCTTTAGGAGTGGTCGGTTTCCTGACCGATTAAAGTACTCGGTAGTGAAGCCACTTTATAAAAAGGGAGACAGGGATAATGTTGACAATTATAGACCTATTTCTATGCCATCAGTGTTTGCTAAAGTTATTGAGAGGGTTGTATATACAAGGTTACTGCAGCATTTAAATTCACATAATTTGCTGTCAAATGTACAGTTTGGTTTTAGAAACGGTTTAACAACTGAAAATGCTATAGTCTCTTTTCTCTGTGAGGTTTTGGACGGATTAAATAAAAGGTTGCGAACGTTAGGTGTTTTCTTTGATTTAACGAAGGCTTTTGACTGTGTTGACCACAAAATATTACTGCAGAAGTTGGAACATTATGGAGTAAGGGGAGTAGCTTACAATTGGTTCGCCTCCTACTTTAAGAACAGAAAGCAGAAGGTAATCCTCCGCAATATTGAGAGTGGTAATGATGTTCAGTCCCAATGGGGCACTGTTAAATGGGGCGTTCCCCAAGGGTCGGTGCTGGGGCCACTGCTGTTCCTTATTTATGTAAATGATATGCCTTCTAGTATTACAGGTGATTCAAAAATATTTCTGTTTGCTGATGACACCACCTTGGTAGTGAAGGATCTTGTGTGTAATATTGAAACATTATCAAATAATGTAGTTCATGATATAAGTTCGTGGCTTGTGGAAAATAATTTGATGCTAAATCACAGTAAGACTCAGTTTTTACAGTTTCTAACCCACAATTCAACAAGAACTGACATTTTAATCAGACAGGATGGGCATGTTATAAGCGAGACGGAACAGTTCAAGTTCCTAGGCGTACAGATAGATAGTAAGCTGTTGTGGAAAGCCCATGTTCAGGATCTTGTTCAGAAACTAAATGCCGCTTTATTTACCATTAGAACAGTATCTGAAATAAGTGACATTTCAACACGAAAAGTAGTATACTTCGCATATTTTCATACGCTTATGTCATATGGTATTATTTTTTGGGGTAATTCTTCTGATTCAAAAAGGGTATTTTTGGCTCAAAAACGGGCTGTTCGAGCTATGTATGGTGTAAGTTCGAAAACCTCTTGTCGACCCCTATTCAATAGTCTGGGAATTTTGACATTGCCCTCGCAATATGTATTTTCTTTAATGTCGTTTGTTGTTAGCAATATTAGCTTATTCCCAAGAGTTAGCAGCTTTCACTCAGTTAATACTCGGCAGAAATCAAATCTGCATGTGGAATGCACTTCCTTGACTCTTGTGCAGAAAGGAGTGCAGTATTCTGCTGCATCCATTTTCAATAAGCTACCACAAGAACTCAAAAATCTTAGCAGTAGCCCAAACACTTTTAAGTCTAAACTGAAGAGTTTCCTCATGGTTCACTCCTTCTATTCTGTCGAGGAGCTCCTGGAAGAGATACAAAATTAAGCAAATTCCAGTGTACATTTTTGATTTTCTTTATTTAAACTAACGACTTGTCGCCTGAATATGTTTCTTATATTTCATTTTATCTGTTTCTACAATCGTGTTATAATTTCATGTATTGACTCGTTCCATGACCATGGAGACTTCTCCTAAATGTGGTCCCACGGAACAATAAATAAATAAATAAATAAATAAATAAAAAGCCTCTCCCCTCAGGAATTGCAACACTTTGGTAGTGGCTGTCACGTCACCCACAAGCACCTGAGGTAGTGAAGTAGGAAAGCTGAGGGTGTACCGTAGATATGCCAGCAGGGCGCACTCAACAAGAACATGCACTATCCTCAGTAGAGTATCTAAGCTGCACTGAGGAGAATCCTCCCGACGCAGAAGGAACTTGTTGGTGAGTCCCGCGTGGTCAATGCCACAACACAATGTCGTCTTTCGGAGAGGCCTGAAAACATATAGGCCACATCTTAAAGTCTCTTTAATGGTTCTTAACTTTTTTTTGGTCGTAGTAGCCTGCCATTCCAATTCCCAGAGCCTCAAAATATTGCGCCAGAGCTGTAATCTTAAGTTTGGGGTCCGGTATCCCGACGTCAAGTTGATCTCCTGAATGTTGCGTTTTTAGCTAGATGGTCAGCGAGTTCATTTCCTGGAATGTCTATGTGCCTCGGCGTCCAGATGAAGCTCATCATCTTTCCAGAGCTGTAGAGGTCAGCCAGCAGGTCCTGGATGTTTACGACCAAAAGATTTTTGGGATAACACAGGGTTAGCCGTTTAAGCAACTCATGGACTCACTATAGATCAGAAAGTTCGTCGTGGCCTGAGATTTAACATACTGCAAAGCCTGAGAGATGGCAACCAACTCTACACTGTATACACTGCAGGCACTCGGCAGAGAGTACTTCTCATGTCCCACGCATGTGCAAAAGCTTAACCAACCCTGTCGTTGACTTTCGATCGATGTGTATAGATGCATATGGAATTATAATAATCGTAGAGGATTGAAAGAAACAGATGTCGGAGAAGGATAGGATCAGCATCCTTCTTGAGGCCACAAAAGAGGTCCATCTGTATCACAGGACATGGTACAGTATCACTAGGAACATAGACTAAAGGAGGCTGTTGGAGGTCCTTCAGTCGAAAATCGAGTCGGATCCCAGCTGGTCTTCCCAGTTTTGGGCAATGAGCAAACAGTCTGAACTGCTGGTTGTGAAACAGTGTTGAGTGTCATGGGTGATAGGTATCTGGCAGACTGTGACTGTGTAACTTGCCAGAAGCTGCTGTCATCTATCCCACAGCAGAGGGACACTGGATTCTGTCAGATGGCTGTCAACAGGGCTCATACAGAAGGCACGTGTTGTCAACCACATGCCAGTAGTGAACAGGGTCCAGCAGGCTCGATATGGATGGTGCTTCTGACCCATAAGTAACACATCCATAGTCCAAGTGGAATAAAATCAGCACTTTGTAAAATCTCAGAAGAACTGTGCAGCCCGCACCCCATGGGAAACCACTAAGAAAACAGAGATCACTCAGCTTCTTCATGCAAGCTGCTTTGAGCTGACGGACATGTGGCAGCCAAGTTAGCATGTCGTCAAATAAAATATCTAAGAATTGGAGTCTCAACGATTTCAAGTAACTGGTCACCAAGATAAATTTCTGGGTGTGGTTGCACAGTCTGGAGTCGACAAAAATGCATAACTCGTGATTTTGCAGAGGTAAACTGACATCTGTGGTTCAGGACCCAGTCATGGACTCACCAGACGGCACCCTGAAGCTGGCGATCAGTGGTTCGCAGTAATGCAGAGGCACAGTACAGGCATAGGTCATCCACGTACAGTGATGGAGAGACTGTGGCCCAACTGCATTTTCGATACCACTGATGGCGATAGCAAACAGCGTTACACTCAGAACTGAACCCTGAGGAACTCCAGTTTCCTGCACATATTGGTTCCTGAGAGCCTACTTTTCATGGTGGAGATTGATACGGGTATCGTCAGAAAAGAGTTTTGTGTCCCACTGCTGCTTAACACACAGAGAGTGGTTTTGATTCCATGTGACACATGGTTTAGGAGAGGAACCTTGAGAGGTCTTCCGGCACTTCATCCCTGTTTGTGGGGCCTATTTCGCGCTGTTTGTTGATACCTGTACTCCCGTAGTTGTTTGGAACTGCCGCCATAGACGTGTAGCATAGTGTTGAGGGCTTCTGCTTGCTGTTATACGCCTGATATTGGTCCAGTACAAGCGCTGCTTTTCTTCCGCGGCCACTTCCGTTGACGTTAATCGTGAAAAACAAAAAATTCATACACAATGAGGAAAGAAATCAACAAACTTAACTCGAAAACTTCACAAGAACATTAAGAGCATTCTACAAAGAGACACAAGGAAAAATATCCTAAAATGAAAATCAGCTACACATTGGAAATATACTCAATGAAATTTAATAACTAAGGAAGTCTTTAAAGGAAAAACTGAAAGAAAAAAATTATGTAACACTTCTTAATAAGTTCTGCTGTTTTTATGCATATACAAAACTGAATCAAGTTTGTTAAAAACAGGACTCGGCCTCTAACCCTGAAACTGCTTACACTTTGAACAAAAATGATCAGTAATGGCGGCAGAAGACTCACCTTCATTCTGCCAACGGCATTGTCAAAGAGGACGGAGGAGTGGACAGAGATTCAGGACACTCTCTTATCCTTGCTGTGAGAAACTGCCCCAGTAAGGTGGAAGAATAAGCAATGGTCAAAGGCATGAGGATGCAGAAGGCAATGGAAACCACTGCACTGAAAACACATATTGTGTATCCAGAGGACATGTGGCCTGTAATTGAAAAAGTGTCGCGATCATCTCTTCATTGGCAAAAGATTCCAGAATAGCCCCCCACTCGGATATCCAGGAGCAGACTGCCATGGGGGATGCGACCATGAGAGTCGGAGTGTGGAATGTCAGAAGTTGATCGTGGTGTGGAAGCTAGAAAATGTGAAAATGAGAATACTATGGCTCAATCTATATATAGTGGGGATCAGTGAAGTGAAATTGAAAGAAGACAAGGACTTCTTGGCAGATGAATATAGAGTAATATTAACAAGCAGCAGAAAATTGTATAACAGGAGTAGTAGTATTCGTTACGAATGGGAAGGTAGGGTAGAAAGTACGCTACTGTGAACCATTCAGTGAGAGGGTTGTTCTCACACACCGACAAAAATACACTCCTGGAAATTGAAATAAGAACACCGTGAATTCATTGTCCCAGGAAGGGGAAACTTTATTGACACATTCCTGGGGTCAGATACATCACATGATCACACTGACAGAACCACAGGCACATAGACACAGGCAACAGAGCATGCACAATGTCGGCACTAGTACAGTGTATATCCACCTTTCGCAGCAATGCAGGCTGCTATTCTCCCATGGAGACGATCGTAGAGATGCTGGATGTAGTCCTGTGGAACGGCTTGCCATGCCATTTCCACCTGGTGCCTCAGTTGGACCAGCGTTCGTGCTGGACGTGCAGATCGCGTGAGACGACGCTTCATCCAGTCCCAAACATGCTCAATGGGGGACAGATCTGGAGATCTTGCTGGCCAGGGTAGTTGACTTACACCTTCTAGAGCACGTTGGGTGGCACGGGATACATGCGGACGTGCATTGTCCTGTTGGAACAGCAAGTTCCCTTGCCGGTCTAGGAATGGTAGAACGATGGGTTCGATGACGGTTTGGATGTACCGTGCACTATTCAGTGTCACCTCGACGATCACCAGTGGTGTACGGCCAGTGTAGGAGATCGCTCCCCACACCATGATGCCGGGTGTTGGCCCTGTGTGCCTCGGTCGTATGCAGTCCTGATTGTGGCGCTCACCTGCACGGCGCCAAACACGCATACGACCATCATTGGCACCAAGGCAGAAGCGACTCTCATCGCTGAAGACGACACGTCTCCATTCGTCCCTCCATTCACGCCTGTCGCGACACCACTGGAGGCGGGCTGCACGATGTTGGGGCGTGAGCGGAAGACGGCCTAACGGTGTGCGGGACTGTAGCCCAGCTTCATGGAGACGGTTGCGAATGGTCCTCGCCGATAGCCCAGGAGCAACAGTGTCCCTAATTTGCTGGGAAGTGGCGGTGCGGTCCCCTACGGCACTGCGTAGGATCCTACGGTCATGGCGTGCATCCGTGCGTCGCTGCGGTCCGGTCCCAGGTCGACGGGCACGTGCACCTTCCGCCGACCACTGGCGACAACATCGATGTACTGTGGAGACCTCACGCCCCACGTGTTGAGCAATTCGGCGGTACGTCCACCCGGCCTCCCGCATGCCCACTATACGCCCTCGCTCAAAGTCCGTCAACTGCACATACGGTTCACGTCCACGCTGTCGCGGCATGCTACCAGTGTTAAAGACTGCGATGGAGCTCCGTATGCCACGGCAAACTGGCTGACACTGACGGCGGCGGTGCACAAATGCTGCGCAGCTAGCGCCATTCGACGGCCAACACCGCGGTTCCTGGTGTGTCCGCTGTGCCGTGCGTGTGATCATTGCTTGTACAGCCCTCTCGCAGTGTCCGGAGCAAGTATGGTGGGTCTGACACACCGGTGTCAATGTGTTCTTTTTTCCATTTCCAGGAGTGTAGTTCAGTTATACATGACGAAGTCGCAAGCAGAAGATGAGATACAGAAAGTATATGAGAATATTGAAAGGTAATATAGCATGTAGTGAGAGATGAAAATCTAAAAATCATGGGGGGACTGCAATGCCATCACAGGGAAAGGAGTAGAAGAAATTGTTACCAGAGAATATGGACTTGCTAGTAGGAATGACAGAGGAGAAAGAGTAACTGAGTTCTCCAATAAATTTAAGCTAATAACAGCGGATACTCTGTTTAAGATTCAAAGAAGGAGGAAATGTACTTGGAAAAGGCTGAAGATAGGGGAAATTTACAGTTACATTACCTAATAGTCAGGCAGATATTTCGAAATCAGATACTGGATTGTAAGGCTCACCCAGGAGAAAATATAATCTCAGATCACAATTCAGTAATGATGAAGACCAGGCTGAAGTTCAAGAAACTAGTCAGAAAGAATCAATGCGCAAAAAAATGGCATACGGTAATACTAAGGAATGAAGAGATACGCTTGACGTTCTCTGAAGCTATGGATACGGCGATAATGGATAGCTGAGGAGGTAGTTCAATTGAAGAGTAATGGACATCTCTAAAAAGAACAATTAAGGAAGCTGGAAAGGAAAACGTAGGTAGAAGGAAGGTAAGGGAGAAGAAACCATGGGTAATAGACGAAATACTTCAATTGATCGACGAAAGAAGGGAGCACAAGAATGTTCAGAGAAATCTGAAATACAATAATACGAGAGTGGTTTAAAAAGTTCTCGGAACGGAATATAAAAAAGTACTTACATCCTTGCAAATAAATGCACTTGTTCCAACGATGTTCCACTGCCTTGATCCCATCTCGAAAATGAGTTTCCTCCAGGCCTGCAAAATAGTTGTCAACTCTGGCTATCAGTTCTTCGTTTGAAGTGAATCGCCGGCCGCGGTGGTCTAGCGGCTCTAGGCGCTCCAGTCCGGAACCGCGCGACCGCTACGGTAGCAGGTTCGAATCATGCCTCGGGCGTGGATGTATGTGATGTCCTTAGGTTAGTCAGGTTTAAGTAGTTCTAAGTTCTAGGGGACTGATGACCTCAGATGTTAAGTCCCATATTGCTCAGAGCCATATGAACCATTTTTTTGAAGTGAATCTTTGTCCACGAAGAAAAATTTTCAGTTTTGGGAAGAGATGAAAGTCTGACGGAGACATATCAGGTGAATAAGGCAAGTGTGGCAACAATTCATACCTCAGTTCGTGTAATCTTGCCATGGCGACGCCATATGTATGCGGGCGCGCGTCAAAGGTCGTGACACCTATCTTGCAGATATTTTTTTCATTTCTATTTCTTCAGTTAAAATGTGATATACCGTTTCAGATGTCATCTGGGATGCATGAGCAATTTCATGCACTTTCAATCGGCGATCTTCGATGACCGTTTTGTGCACTTTTGCATTGATTTCTGGAGTAGTGACACATCTTGGCCGACCACTGCACGGACCATCATCTAAGCTCTCCCGACCAAATTGAAATTCATTTGTCCACCTGGAAACGGTTGAATATGAAGGAGCAGAGAACCCAGTGTATTCTGGAAATCGGCATGAATGTCCTTTGCTTTCATACCTTTCTTTACGAAGTACTTAATCACTGCTCGAATCTCGATTTTTCGCATCTTCGCAAATCACTACGCGGGAACAACAGAGCCACGTGACCGCCACAGCTCTCTTCCAAGAGCAATGACGTGGCACGTGTTTACAGGCAACAGTCCAATGGATATCACGTGAACAATTCGTTGCGCTAGCTCTGACCTCTCGTGGTGTTTCCGAGAACTTTTCAAACCACCCTCGAACAAGTCACTTAGGAACGAAATAAACAGGAAGTGCAGGGAAGCTAAAGCGAAATAGGAAAAGGAATGATTGTTGGGAGGATTGTTCAGCATATAGAAAAGTCAAAACAAAAGGGCTGTAACATTAAAAGTGCAACTGGAATTCCACTGTTAAAAACAGAAGAGAGAGCGGATAGGTGGAAAGAGTACACTGAATCGCCTCTATGAGGAGAAGGACTTGTCTGATGACGTGACAGAAACAAGAGTCGGTAGGGAAAAGAGAGGGGATTCAGTATAAGAACCAGAATTTAAGAGTTTTGGAAAACTTGAGATAAAATAAGGCGGAAGGAATGGGTAGCATTCCATCGAAATTTCTAAAATAATTGGCGGAAATGGCAACAAACGACTATTCACGTTGGTTAGTAGTATTTATTAGATTGGCAATGGACCGTCTGGCTTCCGGAAAAAACATCATTTACAAAAGTCCAAAGATTTCGAGAACCAACAAATGTGAGAATTATCGCATAGTCAGCTTAACAGCCTATGGATCCAAATTGCTGACGACAATAATATGCAGAAGTACAGAAAAGTAAACTATGTGTTAGACGGCGATTAGTGTGGCTTTAGGAAAGGTAAAGGCACCAGAGAGGCCCTTCTGACGTTTTGGTTGATAATAGGACCAAGACTGAAGAAAAAAAATAGATACATTCATAGGATTCATCGACCTGGAAATAGTGTTTGGCAGTATGCTCGAGATAATGAGAAAAATATAGGAAGCTATAGGGAAAGAGTGGTAATATACAGTATATACTCGTTTAAGAACCAAGAGGGAACAATAAGACTGGAAGACCAAGCACGAAGTGCTCAGATTAAGAAGGGTGGAAGACAGCGATGTTGTCTTTTCACCCCTACTGTTCAAACTATACATCGAAGAACCAATGACGGAACTAAAAGAAATGGTAAAGAGGGCGATGAAAATTCAAGGTGAAAGGATATCGATGATAAGATCTGATCATGGCACTGCAATTCTCAATGAAAGTGAAAAAGTATTAAAGGATCTGCTGAATGTAATGAATAGTCTAAAGAGTACAGAATAACAATTGAGAGTAAATCTAAGAGAGACGAAACTAATAAGAAGTATCAGAAATGATAATAGTGAGAAACATAACCTCAGAATTGGTGTTCGCGAAGTAGCTGATGTTAACGAATTCTGATACCAAGGCAGCAAAATAAACCCACGACGGACGGAGCAAGGAGGACATAAAAAGCAGACTATAACTGACAAAAAGGGCATTCCTGGCCAAGAGAAATTTACTAGTGTCAAACATAGGTCTTAACTTGGGGAAGAAATTTTTGAGAAAGTACGTTTGAAGCATAGCATAGTATGGTAGTGAGACATAGGCCGCAGGAAAACCGGAACAGAAGGGAAAAGTCAAAGTGAGATGTGGTGTTACATAAGAATGTTGAAAATTAGATGGACTGATACGTTGAGAATTGAGGTGGTTCCCCACAGAATCGGCGAGGAAAAGAATATAAGGTAAACAGTGGCAAGAAGAAGAGACAGGACGGTAGGACAACTGTTAGGAGAACAGGGAATAACTTCCATGGCACTAGAGGGAACTGCAAAGGGCAAAAACTGTTGAGGAAGACAGAGACTTGAATACATCCAGCAAATAATTGAGGACGAAGTTTGCAAGTGCTACTCTGAGATGAAGAGGCTGTCACAGGAAAGGAGTTCGTGGTGGGCCGCAACAAACCAGTCAGAAGACTGATGACTGAAAAAAAAAAATAGAAGTCTACAAACCATTACTTCGCATATGCTTTTTCATGAAACGTTGCATTGTCATGCTGATATAAACGATCATCACTGAACTATCCAATATGCAGTACTCTCCTGTAAAATATGTTCAAAACTTTCCGCAGAAATGTAGCAGTGTACTTATTATTAAAATATGTTCAAAACTTTCCGCAGAAATGTAGCAGTGTATGGCGACAATGGCAAATATTAAGGAACACTTACAGTTTACAATTGTACATTCCACGGTGATCTTTTGTACTGCCTCGTATGCTGTCAGGTGATAGTCCTTTATCTGCGTACTGCTTCACTTTTTTCTACAATCCATCGAATAACCAAAAAATTGTCACACGAGAACATACAAGCGAGTTTGCATTGTTCTGTATCTTTTTTCCTGCTGTGCTCTAAAAAGATTGTATTTTTTGCTCCTTACGATCTGCGATCGGCTCCTGTGTCTTCTGCATTGCTTTAATACGTATACTACTTACTTATTATGGCGCTACTCACGCAGAGCTATTCTCAAATTCATTTCAACAAGATGCTATTGTCTCCGTGAGAGCAGCGCTTTTAACTAGTCCGAGATGCTTCATCAAATAAAGCTCTCATTCCGCCGAATAATTCTCTTGTCGGCTATAATTTGAATTCTTGGTCTGTCTGTCGAAAGGCGCAAATCTGAAGTAAGAGAAATGGATTACCAACTATTTCGCGGTGCTTGTGAATCTTTGATAGATATTAAATAAGTTGGAGCTTGGTTGCCCTCTACCAGAGTTCTCTCAAACAGCAGAACATCGCCACCTGCGCTCGACTGGAGATGTGGCAACAAAACTTGTCTGCCCAAACGTACACTTGACTGCATATTCTTCAAAGGACTAAGTTAATTGAATTCAGTGTCCTGTCTGCCAGGCTGTATTTCCTTTTACATTAAAAGGGAAATCTCAGTATTTTCTTGTTCCAAATTCTCGCGTTACACTGACTCTCACTAGATGATTTACTATCGCCCTTTATATCTAAATCGAATACACATGTTTTCAGTGTCTCCTTGTAAAGTAATAGACGTAAACCAACTATCTTACAAAGAGACATGTAAGACAGCATACTGGAAAATAAAGATATTTTTTAAAGTCTTATCTCGAATATTATATCTTTGTGAAAGTACCACGTGTCAAAAAATTTCATTTAGAAGAAGAGATACAAAATATTGAATCTCTCGTACAGTTTGGTTGTAATTATGCTTCACAACACACACAGACCAAACCTAAATGAAAAATATTCGCGAAATGCTACGGTAACATTGCAAAACGCATTTTTTTCTATTTCCGTTTACTTACCACGCTGATACATAAAGCTGCCCTCGACTGAATCTGAGAAAACGAGTGTCATGTGTGAATTACTGCTTGGTTATACTCGAATGGACAGAATTATCACATAAGGGGCAGTCAGATGGAAACGAGAAAAATGGAAGAACAGAAAGTAAACTGTTCATTAATCCAAAAGTAATAGCCACTACCCTTAATACATTTATTCCATTGTGAGACAAAGTGGTCAACGCCTTGATAGAAAAATGTTTGCAATTGTCTACGGAACCAAGATTGTATCCAGGCGTAAACGTCTTCGTCCGAAACAAATCGATTGCCGCGAATATCTTCCTTCGGGGCTCCGAAAATATGGAAAAACTGTTGTGACTTGGCAAGAAAGCCAAGCCACTAGGAGGTGAAGCCGAAAGGCACGCGTTTAAGCTCACGCAGGCTGGCGTGAGGTCTGGAACAGTTAAAGGATTTGAGTCTGGCAAATAAAGTACGTAGCTGTTGGAATACTTAACTATAATCCATAATTGGTGAACATCGGTCTGACGGTACATGCATCACAAGATAAATAGCAAATGATATTGGCGCCTTGCTAGGTCGTAGCAAATGACATAGCTGAAGGCTACGCTAACTATCGTCTCGGCAAATGAGAGCGCAATTTGTCAGTGAACCATCGCTAGCAAAGTCGGCTGTACAATTGGGGCGAGTGCTAGGACGTCTATCCAGACCTGCCGTGTGGCGGCGCTCGGTCTGCAATCACTGATAGTGGCGACACGCGGGTCCGACGTATACTACCGGACCGCGGCCGATTTAAAGGCTACCACCTAGCAAGTGTGGTGTCTGGCGGTGACACCACAAAAACGTTTTGAATAATCATTTTTATAATGTTGTAGAGAAAATAGGATCTAAATGTTCATTAGAAGAAGCAAGGCAGTTAATGGAAGAGGCCGTAACCACACAATTATACAATTGAAATTCCACCCACCTCTCCTTCTGAAATTAGGAAAATAATAAACTATCTCAAGAATAAAATCTCACATGGAATTGATGATATTTCCAACAGGATAATACAAGCTTGTTCCTAAGAGATAAGTGGGATTCTTAGCCACATATGTAATAGCTCTCTGAAGCAGGGTATTTTCCCAGATAGACTGAAATATGCCATTGGTAAACCACTGCATAAAAAAGGGGATACGTCTGATGTCAACAACTACCGCCCAGTCTCTCTTCAGACTGCCTTATCCAAAGTTCTTGAAAAATTAATGTATGGTACAGTAGCTTCACACCTTTGTAAAAATAAAGTTTTAACAAAATGTCAGTTTGGATTACAGAAAGGTTTTTCAACGAAAAATGCTATATATACCTTCACTAATGAAATATTAAATGCTCTGAGTAATCGGAAGTCACCCGTTGGGATTTTTTGTGATCTCTCAAAGGCTTTTGATTGTGTAAATCATATAATACTTCTAGATAAGCTCAAATACTGTGGCAGGAATGGGGCAGCGCTCAGAAGGTTTAAATCATACCTAACTGGAAGAGGGCAGAAAGTTTAAATAAGCAGTTCACATAATATGCAAAAAAGTGGTGATTTCTCAAACTGGGGAACAATCAAGAATGGGGTGCCGCAAGGTTCAGTCTTGGGTCCTCTGCTGTTCTTAATATATATTAATGAGTTGCCATTCTATATTCACGAAGATGCAAAGCTGGCACTTCTTGTTCAGCTACTTATGCTATTAGGGTCATTACAAATTTGGGCGATATACATCTCAGTAAATTAGTTTACCACGCCTATTTTCATTCTCTGCTTTCGTATGGCATCATATTCTGGGGTAACTCATCATTCAGTAAAAGAGTGTTCATTGCACAAAAGCGTGTAATCAGAATAATTGATGGAGCTCTTCCAAGATCATCCTGCAGACACTTATTTAAAGAGCTGGGGATCTTCACTGTAGCCTCACAATATACGAGTATATACAGGGTGTTACAAAAAAGTACGGCCAAACTTTCAGGAAACATTCCTCACACACAAATAAAGAAAAAATGTTATGTGGACATGTGTCCGGAAACGCTTAATTTCCATGTTAGAGCTCATTTTAGTTCGTCAGTATGTACTGTACTTCCTCGATTCACCGCCAGTTGGACCAATTGAAGGAAGGCAACGTTGACTTCGGTGCTTGTGATGACATGCAACTCATTGCTCTACAGTACTAGCATCAAGCACATCAGTACGTAGCATCAACAGGTTAGTGTTCATCACGAACGTGGTTTTGCAGTCAGTGCAGTGCAGTGCAGTCAAATGCGGAGTTGGCAGATGGCCATTTGATGTATGGATTAGCACGGGGCAATAGCCTTGGCGCGGTACGTTTGTATCGAGACAGATTTCTAGAACGAAGGTGTCCCGACAGGAAGACGTTCGAAGCAATTGATCGGCGTCTTAGGGAGCACGGAACATTCCAGCCTATGACTCGCGACTGGGGAAGACCTAGAACGACGAGGACACCTGCAATGGACGAGGCAATTCTTCGTGCAGTTGACGATAACCCTAATGTCAGCGTCAGAGGAGTTGCTGCTGTACAAGGTAACGTTGACCACGTCACTGTATGGAGAGTGCTACGGGAGAACCAGTTGTTTCCGTACCATGTACAGCGTGTGCAGGCACTATCAGCAGCTGATTGGCCTCCACGGGTACACTTCTGTCAATGGTTCATGAGGATTGCCTCATTTCAGTGCAAATGTTCTCTTTACGGATGAGGCTTCATTCCAACGCGATCAAATTGTAAATTTTCCCAGTCAACATGTGTGGGCTGACGAGAATCCGCACGCAATTGTGCAATCACGTCATCAACACAGATTTTCTGTGAACGTTTGGGCAGGCATTGTTGGTGATGTCTTGATTGGGCCCCATGTTCTTCCACTTACGCTCAATGGTATCATGATTTCATACGGGATACTCTACCTGTGCCGCTAGAACATGTGCCTTTTTTTAGAAGTACGACACCACATGTGGTTCATGCACGATGGAGCTCCTGCAGATTTCAGTCGAAGTGTTCGTATGCTTCTCAACAACAGATTCGGTGACCGATGGATTGGTAGAGGCGGACCAATTCCATGGCCTCCACGCTCTCCTGACCTCAACCCTCTTGACTTTCATTTATGGGGGCATTTGAAAGCTCTTGTCTACGCAACCCCGGTACCAAATTTAGAGACTCCTCGTACATGGCTACAACACTAGGAGAAAGGATGATCTTTACTAATCAAGGTTAAATCTGACTTTGGCTCAGAAGGGGATAAATTAGGCTGCCACAAAAGTCTTTGGTCACTTACCTAATAGCATCAAAAGTCTGACAGATAGCCATATAGCATTTAAAAGGAAATTAAAAGAATTTCTGAATGGCAATTCCTTCTACTCATTAGATGAATTTTTGGATATAGTAAGTGGGTAATTTCCCCACCCCCATACAAAAAAATTAATAATGTTAGGTGTCATGTAATATTTTGTGTAATGTAATATCTTGTATAGACACCTTTTATTAACCTGACGCGTTCCACATCATTACGATGTGTCGTTTCCATGATCTATGGAACAAGTACTAATCTAATCTAATCTGGAAATCGCATAGGAAGTGGTCGGGACTCTATGGAGGACGCGAAATGGCTTCCCTGGGAATCTTCGTCAGCGTGTCGAAACAACTTTGGCAGCACATGTGCCCGATCTCTCCCCATGCGATTTCCACATTTTTGGAGCCCTCGGGAAAACATTCGTGGCCGTCGATTTGTTTCGGACGAAGAGGTGCACATTTGGGTACAAGTGTGATTCCATATGGAACCGAAAACATTTTTCCGTGGAGGTAGCGACTGTCTTGTCTTGAGGTGAGCTAAGTGTATTAACAGTTATGGTAATTACTTTTTAAGTAACAAAAAGTTTACTTACTTTTTTTCCATCTGTCTCGTTTCCTTTTGACTGTCCCATGTAAAAATGAGAGCACGTAATGTCGTCTATATGAGGTACAAGGTCAATACTGTACTGTAAATCGAGATAAATGAGGGTGTTGTGTTACGTGGCGCTATACCATACGGTAATTACAGCCCGTACTGGACCTCTGCGAGGAGCTGCACTTTAATTATAACCGCCCGATGGCTTTCATTGCTTTCATTTTTAACTTGGGAATAGTGATAAATTTAAACCAGTCCTTTGGGTCAACGAGAAATTGACGACCCTTATTTAAACTTATTTTACACGTATAGCAGATCACAAAATAAATCCGGATACGACAGTTAACGTTGCGGAGCAAATCTACGCGCACATCTCGTACTTTGTCTCGCGCTGCAGATCGCTGTGAAGGAGCGAATTGTGGTCGCAGCCGCGAGTGGACTTTTCGAAAAATCCACCGTCAAAATACACTATACTTCTGCACTCTTTAGAGAACGTGTTACGTTGTGATCTTGAAGCATTGCAAGGTTTCATTACGGAAGCCGTATTCAGTCTTGTCGAATATTAGGACCCTTTGGAACAGCAACCGTAAACAAGCACTTTGGGGAAAAAGAGGAAGCAATGAGTGGAAAGTATAGGCACCTGTCCCTATGAAGCATTAGCATGGCTTGTGGACTCTATCAGTGCAGATCGGACTCGTTTTGTTACCTAGAACTACCCCTCCGCCCTCCCCTCTCACCTCTCGCCCCCTTCCCCATCGTCCAACCACTGAAATATTTCCAGCTTGCATTTTAGCTTAATTTCAGGCACGCTCTTGTCCAGTGCGATCGTTCGCTGCGCGCTTATTTTGTGTCAAATTCTTACGGTTGCTTGAGTCTGCTGTATTTATCAATGCCTTTGTTGTGATACTGATCAATATCGAAGCAACTCCATCATACTTTATGAGTGGAAACGTTCGACATTACTCACCAGATCAGTAAATCCCATAATGAAGAGAGTGCACAGAAATGTTGTGGATGTTACATTTCTTCTCCTAAAAAATTAATCGTGGCCTACTTCTCTCCGTTAACAGCGTGACCGGAATAACTGTTGAATCTTTAAATACAAACAAAATGCTGTCGAAATACTGGGGAGAGTATGATCGAGAAAGAAGAGAAAGCTGAAAAACCATTAAAGAAGCCGATTACCTATATAAATTTATTTGCTGGGGATGTGAGACTTCCTAATGTTTAAGATGATTATCAGAGAAAGGAATATGCGAAAGTATCACCTCAAGGAAACAGGAGATTATCAAAGCGTTCGCACAAATTTATTCACCGTTCTTAAAGCCCAGAGTCAAGTCTGAGGCCTGGATTTCGCAAAAGGTTTCAACTATCAAAGCAAATGTAGCTGTTCTATTTCAGAGGTCCTTTCGGTAATAACATGAGTTCTTTTCTTTTACTAAGAGTCTTGTGCTTCGATAATACTCTAAGCCATGAAAGCCTGTTTCTCCTAGATTCTGCTTTTTCTGTTAACTATCCGAAGACTTGGATTCCCATTCGCGAATACACCTCGACGTAGCGTCGCTTGCTAGGATAGTTTTGCCAATCCTTAGAATTACATTTAAGAAATAAATATATATCATACATATTCAAAAGATTCCATAAAATTTTTACAATTACATGTGTGAAAGAAGTGTAGCGTTATTCTGAATCACAAAAATTCTTCAACAAACATTTTCTACACGGTTACAAGAAACTTCTTGTAATCACTCTTGCTGCTCGCTATATTTTTTGGCCTTATCCATATTTAATACAGCAAATATTGCAATGCTAATACAATTACGTTTCGCACCCTATCGTCCTAACTTAGATTTCGAGGGAAAATGATTACTCTTGATCCCTGATACATTGTTTATGAAATAGTACTGCATCTTCTGGATTATCTGAGGTTTGTCTTATGATGGTAATTCTTACAGATATTGCTCGGTAACAGCCATTATCACCACAATAGTCCCACAGTCTTTTTATCTATGGTGACTGTAGCAGAAGATTACTATATTTTTTTACAATGTGTGTTACACGTAAGTAGTACGATGGAGTAATGTTTAAACTCAGCTGTTCTCTCTAGATCATCCTACCGCTTGCCAGTTATTTTTAAATGATCCAACTCAGACGAGAGATTATATCACGCAAACAAATTGCCGGTATGTCATATGTTAAATAGTTCATACCGATTTCAAGTCTGGATGCAGATTTCACGAAACTATCATTGGTGCCGTGTTCGTTTAGGGAGAAGAGAACGGCAAGAAGCAACACGCGTGCTCAGAGCGTTCGAAATAAAGTGTGTTAGTGAAGTAGAAGACCATAGCTGGCCACTCCAAGTACTAAATTTTTTGTTGTTCAATATTTCTAACCCCTAGGCGAGCACTGTATGATCTAGCATGCCACCTGGTAGGACAAATACATCAATTATTGCTCTGGCATCAGTAGCAGCAGAAATGTCAGGTATATCCTCTCGATAGAGCTGTGAAGTCGAAGTTCGAACTGAAATAAAATGAAGGTATCTTTAAGTATACAAAGAGATACCCCATCCCAGTCTTAGGACTGTTACAAAGTTAGGTAAATAAAAAGATATACCGCATTCTTGCCAAACCCTGCCTCCAGAGATTAATGTTACAAACGTGGTGAATCACCACACACATAGAGGCTGATTCATCTGAGCTGTTCACCTCAGATATTTCTGGAACCATTTAAGATAGCGTAGTTCTGTTTCCACCCAGATGTATTGTGAGAAAATTCTCACCAACTGACCCATCTGCATCTACATGGATACTCTGCAAATCACACCCAAGTACGTGGCAGAGGGTTCATCGAACCACCTTTTTCTATTATTGCACTCTCGATCAGCGCACGGAAGAAACGAACAAAAATGGTTCAAATGGCTCTAAGCACTATGGGACTCAACTGCTGAGGTCATTAGTCCCCTAGAACTTAGAACTAGTTAAACCTAACTAACCTAAGGACATCACACACATCCATGCCCGAGGCAGGATTCGAACCTGCGACCGTAGCGGTCTCGCGGATCCAGACTGCAGCGCCAGAACCGCGCGGCCACTTAAGAAACGAACACTTATATCTTTCCGTGAGAGCTCTAAATTCCCTTATTTTATTAAGATGATCGTTTTTCCCTGTGTAGGTCGGCGTCAACAAAATATTTTCACATTCGGAGGAGGAAGTTGGTAATTGAAATTTCGTGAGAAGATCCAGCCGCAACGAAGAACGCCTTTGTTTTAATGTTTTCCACCCCAAATCATTTGTCATGTCCGTGACACTCTCTCCCTTATTTCTCTATAGTAAAAAACGTGTTGCCCTTCTTTGAACTTTCTCGATGTACACGACGCAGCAGTACTCCAAAAGAGGACGGACAAGGGTAGTGTAGACAGTCTCGTCACTAGATCTGTTGCATCTTCTGTCTTTTCACAGCTACGTTAATTACAGAGATATCAACCTCTTTTTGTCAAATGGAAATACAGTGTTTTCTGCGGACAGTACGGCAGTTCTAAAACAGACACTCCGCTCTTCAAAATGTGAGTAGTAGTTTCGGAACAATGACAATATTTAAAACTTAAAGATTTATCTGTTTTGATCGTGAACGATGTCTTTCATGATTTCATACCCAAATAAGGAAATACGTCACGGCGGATAAGGAGGAAAGAGGGTATCACATCCCAGCCCCATACTGATGTGAAAAGCGCACGGAGGAAAAGCAGCTTATATTTCGTGTCGCTCACGTTTGTCGAGTGCTGGTTGGCTTGAAAAAAGGAATGTATTTCACAAACCAAGAGTAACTACGAGGTTGTGCTGAAAAGTAATGACTCCGTATTTTTTATGTGAAAAGCTTTTCAAGCTTTTTAAATAACGTATTCCCGACATATTGCCGATGGAACACCTACAACTTTATTCTTCACGTTTACACATTTACTTCCCAACATCCTTGCGACGAACACATTTCTCCCAACGAGAGACCAGTTTGTTGACAGAACGTTTAACTTTGTTGACGGAGCCATTACCTCACCTGAGCTTGCAACGCTTCATTACTGTCGAAGTGCGGTTCTCGTAGACGTTCTTAAAGTTTTGAAAACAGGTAAAAATTGAATGGGATCAAGTCGAGAATGTATAGAGCATGATCGATGACAGTGAAACCAACAGTATTATTGTTGCAGTCGTCGCAGCGCTCGTGTGTTGTCGTGGTGAAGGAGAGAATGTCGGCCGGGGTGGCCGTGCGGTTCTAGGCGCTTCAGTCTGGAACTGTGTGACCGCTAAGGTCGCAGGTTCGAACCCTGCCTCGGGCATGGATGTGTGTGATGTCCTTAGGTTAGTTAGGTTTAAGTAGTTCTAAATTCTAGGGGACTGATGACCTCAGATGTTAAGTCCCATAGTGCTCAGAGCTTTTGAGCCATTTTTGAAGGAGAGAATGCTTCAAGCGTGGGCCAGCTCTTCCAATTCGAAACTCGATAACGGTACTCTGTTTCTCAGGCACCGACGTCGTTACGTTACATATCGCAATGTTACACGCTACAGTTCGGAGCCCACCAGTGGTGGACGGCGGCAAATATGTAGAAACGAAGAATCAAGATGCAGAACGTTAATAACATTAATTTCATTTAAAAAGTTTATAAGAGTTTTCACATAAAAAGTTCGGAGGCCTTACTTTTCAGCACGCTGTCGTGTAAGAAAATGGTTCAAATGGCTCTGAGCACCATGGGACTTAACAGCTGAGGTCATCAGTCCCCTAGAGCTTAGAACTACTTAAACCTAACTAATCTAAGGACATCACACACATCCATGCCCGAGGCAGGATTCGAACCTGCGACCGTAGCAGTCGCGCGGTTCCAGACTGTAGCGCCTAGAACCGCTCGGGCATGCTGGCCGGCCTAAACGGCAGCATCATCTGCAAACAACCTAAGACGGCTGTTCAGATTGTCTCCTAAATCGTTTATTTAGATAAGGAATAGCAAAGAGGCTATAACACAACCTTATGGAACGCCAGAAATCACTTCTGTTTTAGTCGATGACTTTCCGTCAGTTACTACGAACTGTGACCTCTCTGACAGGAAATCACGAATCCAATCACATAACTGAGACGATATTCCATAAGCACGCAATTTCACTACGCCGCTTGTGCGGTAAAGTGTCAAAAGCCTTCTGGAAACCTATAAATACAGAATCAACTCAAAAACCCTTGTCAATAGGACTCAACATTTCCTGTGTGTAAAGAGCTAGTAGTGTTTCACAAGAACGATGTTTTCTAAACCCGTGTTGACTGTGTGTCAATTGATTGTTCTCTTAGAGGTAATTCATAGTGTTCGAACACAATATATATTCCAGTTTCCTCCTGCATATCTACTTTAATGATATGGGCCTGTAATTTAGTACATTATTCCTACTACCTTTCTTGAATGTTGGTGTAACCTTTGCATTTTCCAATCTTTGGGTACGGATCTTTCGTCGAGCGAACGGTTGTATATGATTCACAAGTATGGAGTTATTGTATCAGCTTACTCTGAAAGGAACCTAACTGGTATACATTGGATCGGAAGATTTCTTCCACCAATTTTTTTGCAACACGATGATTCTCAACAATTATATAATTCATTCCTATTACAACTACGCCAAGCGATAGATTATGTTGATTTCTCAAAACAAATTCTTCTTTTAATGTTTTCGTGCGCTTAAGTGAAATATCACTGGTTGCTTATTCTTTCTCTTCCACAAATTTACGTGTTTATGAGATCTTGGCCAACAGAATAATAAAAATTAAATATTTAAAAAACTGCTAATAGGGAAATAATTTGCCACTTCCAATATTACTCTGAAGTAAATTCCACTTTCTCCCTTACCACATTCCGAAGCCTTCAGACATTGTCAGCAATAACTTAAGGATACAAACAAGAGAGCCTTTGCCGCATAGCTCTATCTAATCCTAAAGACACTGCTTACGACGAGGTGCAATCGAGGGAATAATTTTCTCATCTGCTCCCATTTCCTAAGTACACAACAAACCATTCAGCACAATTGCCCATGTGCACATGTGGTTCAAAACACACAAGACACACTTCACATACTACAGCGCAGGGGAAGGAAATATCATTGTCCTGGTTACCCGTCCACATGAGGATCTAGGGAAATCAGCTAGCTGACACGGCATGCTGGAAATCCGTAACGAAAATAAC
Organism: Schistocerca serialis cubense; assembly: GCF_023864345.2. Classification (NCBI taxonomy): domain Eukaryota; kingdom Metazoa; phylum Arthropoda; class Insecta; order Orthoptera; family Acrididae; genus Schistocerca; species Schistocerca serialis. The sequence continues at coordinate 366,994,394 of NC_064639.1, read as the reverse complement.
GTACTTTTATAGTTCCCTTGGGTGCTATTTCCTAGCTATGGAAATGGAGTGTCATGTGTCGGTGCGAGAATGTGTAGCTAGAGGCACAAAATAAATAATTAAGGTTGTTGGAGCCAATAGCTATACATTGGCGAACACCGTTTCAGTAACACAGACGAGAAGAAGTGGCAATAGGCACGACTGACAATACGCTAATTAGGCTACTGCCTCTGACGCATACGTACTTCCTCCAGAGGAAGGATCCACCGTCTACGGTGCTTGTGGCGTACCACTGTAGGTGCACTACATTTTACTTCTCTCTATCTCATATTCTGACAAGGAATCAGCAATATTTCTTGGTAACGGTTTGTCCATTGTTTAACAATGAGGCAAATACGGAAAAGGTTTTGAGGTTTTATGTGTTGGTCAGGTTATTTAATGTATCTCAAAAATGGTTCAAATGGCTCTGAGCACTATGGGACTTAACATCTGAGGTCATCAGTCCCCAGAACTTAGAACTACTTAAACCTAACTAACCTAAGGACATCACACACATCCATGCCCGAGGCAGGATTCGAACCTGCGACCGTAGCGGTCACGTGCTTCCAGACTGAAGCGCCTAGAACCGCTCGGCCACAGCGGCCGGCGTAATGTATCTCAGAGTGACTGGTTCATTCTGTTTTGATCAGCGATGAAGTCAGCCAAAGTTATCTGAATCACAGTTTTACAGTTTTAAATGCATGCCCTTTTTTCTTTTTTAGTGTAAAATTTTAAACTGGAAGTCAGATTTTTACTTATGGGTTGTTAAAGTTCATATGTAGAGCTGTCAGTCAACTTCTACTTGCTCTCACTGTGGCTGAGTTTTTCCCCGCTTTAATTAGTGGTTAGCAAGACACATAAAACAAGAAATAGGTTTTAGCATCTTTTTTTTCAATTAATTGTGGCATTTTCAGTGTTTTATGCCATGACTGCACCGTCCATCCAAAAAGTACCGCGAGTAGCTTTATTCCTGGCGTACCAGCGACGTCAGCGCAGTAGCTACGATGTTTGCTTGAATAACAAGTGCAAACAACAGATGCGCATTCGACCAGTCACTTGTGAGTAACCAGTGTTAAGTAGTGGACGCGTGGCCGTAATGTGTCACTGTTGTTACGGCACAAATTGCAAAGCAGGAACGAACTGAACACGTCTGAAACGCTCTGAAGAAGTGAAGTTTGTCCTTCACGCCATGACCCCCAAACAAAAAAACAACGACGCTTGGAGACCTGCTGCCATGCCACCGACATGAGAAATGCGGACAATTCTTTTCTTGAAAAAATTATCGCAGGTGAGGAGACTTGATGTCATCAGTACGAGCCTACCACAAAACGACTAAGTGCTGAATCGGTCCCTGAAGGCTAGTGAAGACCGAAGAAGATGCAAACATGAGACGAGATTTGATTAACATTCCAAAGGGGGGACTTTTCTGTCGGTTTCACATGGTTGCAGGAGGAAAGTGTATGAACTTGGACATGCAAGCCCACATACGTGATTTACCCTTTTTAATAAACTGCACTAAAAATTAAAGAAAAGCGTCTTCGAAACACAGTTATTGTCTCCCATTGCGATGCATAAGTTTTTAATTTGTCTCAAATGTGCCTACAGCCTTCCTCTGTAATAGTGCAAAAGCATGGCGCCCGGTGACGTCACTTTCGGGCTCGGCGATCCTTCCAAGTTGTCGTGGATGTGTCATACAATGGGAAGGTCCTCACGCTCCAACTTTTGACCCCTTTACGATGGAGGTCAGCTTTGAAGTCACGCCGTTTCCTTATGGTTGGTCGAGGAAAACATTTCAGACACACTGCCTTTCAGAGTCGATACGAAAAACCCTCAGTAGGTGACATAAAGGGCGCTAATGAAGCCACCCCTTTCCTTGGATCATTGATTCCCACAGATTTCACGGTCGAAAACGACAGTTCGTAGTGCGAGTAGATACAAGATGACGTTCTTGACAACATTCGACACTGATGACATCCCATGGACAATTCAACCGTTCTATAAGGACATCGAAGCTCTGAAACCCCGCTGAAAGTGGTCTGATCCCTTTGGAGTACAGTGCGAGCGCACTTTTTGCTCTAGCATACATGGTGGAACCACTGGGGACCATTCAAAACCATTCGACGAAATCTGAACTCGATGCAAAACAATAAACGGTGTTTAATCTTGTCAGGCCCTCCTGTTTCGTGCCCTCCTGTGGCATGATCACGAAGGGGTGCAACATTCCACTGTGGGAATTAAATGGCAAAGTGTACCTCTAAGACCACCCAGTCTGGCAACACCTTCAGTGCCACACACCCACCTCTGTTGAGCATTTTAAAAATGTACCAGTTAGACACCTCGGCGCCCATTTAACTGGATTCTCTCATTATGAGAGTATTGAAGGGAGATCTGTTTTAATCGTTAAAACCATTCAAAAGCAAAGATCACACAAAATATTTGTTATTCAGGACAATCGGTTTTGCGGACCGGTGTGGCCGAGCGGTTCTAGGCGCTTCAGTCTGGAACCGCGCGATCGCTACGGTCGCAGGTTCGAATCCTGCGTCGGGCATGGATGCGTGTTCTGTTCTTAGGTTAGTTAGGTTTAAGTAGTTCTAAGTTCTACTGGACTGATAAACCTCAGATGTTAAGTCCCATAGTGTTCACAGACATTTCAATTTTGAAACAATCGATTTCAACAAAAAAAAATGATCAAATGGCTCTAAGCACTATGTGACTTAACATCTGAGGTCATCAGTCACCTAGACTTAGAACTACTTATACCTAAGTAACCTAAGGACAGCACACACATCCATGCCCGAGAGAGGGTTCGAACCTGCGACCGTAGCAGCAGCGCGCTTCTGGACTGAAGCAGCTAGAACCGCTCGGTCACAGCGGCCGGCTCGGTTTCAACAGTCAGGTCAACTTTTTTTTAGTAAAACATGTTCATTTTACGCTGACCTCATGCACAAGATGTCAAGTGGATAAAACTCAGCACATTACAAATGTTTATTTTCTCCAAAAGAGCAAGGTGCCGTGTATTTGTAAATATTTTAGCGACGATAAACGTTTATAATGTGGTAAGTTTTATCCACTTGACATCTTGGCATGCTTTACTACAAACAATGTTTAATACCTGAAGATGACAGCTAAGACTGTTGAAACCGGTTGAATATAAAATATGTTGTGCGATCTTGCCTTTTGAATGGTTTTGACACCCATTTAGCTGAGTGTTGCCCCGTGGCTGCTCTAGCCACTGAGGCCAGGCAACCCCTTCGATACCCTTTAGGCGGAGTTGTCTTTTAATATCTCCATGGGCCACTGTCACAGTAAGATTGTTTAGGAGAAGACACATCATTTCAGCCAAGCATTTAGGTCATATTCTGAAAGGGTGCTGATAACTTTACCACAGAGTGCTCAGAAAGTAATGTTATCATCAGTAAAATTTTCTGAAGTTAATTTTCCTCCGCATAAAGAGTTTAAAGATAATATTCCACTATAACGGCATAAATGAGCTTCGGAAAGGCACAAATTTATTCAGTTATTGTGCCGCAGTTTAAGTAACGAATATGACAGTTCTTACAACAATGCAACGCCTTTCAGTGTCCAGTCGCAGATATCAGCGACAAGATGAGCACCCACTTATTATTGATCCTTAGATCCCACGAAGCAGAGATGAAGACACGTGGCTTCGGACCCCAACGCTGCGGTTGCAGCTCTACCACTTGGTCGGCAGCGAATCGGAGAGGCAGAAATTATGGCGGACACGCCACAGCGGGTGCGGAAAATCGCCTTAGCGGCTAATCCGCCGCTCTGTGGCGAGGGAGGCGGCAAAGATCCCCGCCGCCTGGTGCCAGAGTAATCCCAGCCCGTGTTTGCCGACACGGCTCGGCGGCGGGGCTAGCCCCGGCTAGCTTACCGACTGCGCTCTGCACCTGACCGCGTCTCATTCTCCAGCAGTGGAGGCCCGCTCCTGCCGTCACAAAGTCCAGCTGCCAGATATCGCACCGCAGCAGTGCTCCGGGGGAGCGCTACCATTCACGTAGCAGCGGCGCCTCAGACCATTATACGCACGCCGTGAACACAATGGAAACGACAGTGAAAATACGCTACATTACGGCGTTGCACTGACTTCTTAGGTTCTTTTTTGATGATTATGATGATGTACTGGGTTTCCAAAGCACTCGTTAGCATTGTTATCCTTACAAAGAACTGGCTAGTGGAAGAGTTTCGCGAGTAGTATACACTATCTCATTAGAAGCATTCCGACGCCTAGTAGTGGACCTTAATATGAGGTACGTCTACTCTTCGGTCTTATGACGTCTTGGACTGTACTGGGGACACTTTCAGAGAGGTTTCCGAATTCCTGTGGAGGAATGGCATTCCATTCTCCCTAAAAGCCGAAAGAAAAGAAGAGAGTGGTGGTGGGCGCTGAGGGCTGTAGTGAAGTCGACGTTCTGACTCGTGAAAAGCTGTTCCATTGGGTTCAGGTTGGGAATCAGGACAGGCCAGCCCACTTCAGAGACATCATCAGCCACAACGCATTGCCTCACAGATACTGCTTTGTAATAAAGTGCTTTGTCAAATGGTTCAAATGGCTCTAAGCACTATGGGACTCAACATCTGAGGTCATCAGTCCCCTAGACTTAGAACTCTTAAACCTAACCAATCTAAAGACATTACACACATCCACGCCCTAGGCAGGATTCGAACCTGCGACCGTAGCAGCAGCGCGGTTCCGCACTGTAGCGCCTAGAACCGCTCGGCCAGAGTGCTTTGTCATGCTGGACAAATAATCATCGCACCCGAATTTGTCCTCTATTGTGCACTTTACACAGAGCTGTAAAATGTCCTCATTTATTTCCGCATTTAGCATTTCCTTAAGCGCAGTAAGGGGACTATGCCTTAAACATGAAAAAAAGTGAAAAACACTTTCTCTGTACGTCACTGTTAAGGCAGTGCCTCATGGCAGGTAAAGTTTTCCAAGCATTCGCCAAACCTAAACTCTTCCATCAGCTGATAGAGTGATTCATCACTCCAAATCACTCGCTCACAGTCATTCATTGCCGTCATTCTTTACATTATAAGTGTCGCTTATCACTGACTATACAAATAAAAAAATTAGAATTATATTAATACCTTCAGCTGCTAACTGGCGTTGATATACACTGCTGGCCACCATAAATGCAACACCAAGAAAGACAAGAGGTAGCACAACAAGATTTATTTTGTAGATAACATGTTGACCAAGTATCAAATGATTACGTGTACAGACGTCTGTGACATGTGGTTCCTGCCAGAATCAGTAGCCAGAGTAGCCGCCATTGTTGGAGATCACCGCTGCCACACGTCTCGGCATTGAGTCAAAGAAACGTTGGATGTGTTCCTGGGGTACAGCAGCCCAAGCAGCTTCCACACGTTGCCAAAGATCATCTGGTGTGGCAGCTGGGGATGTAATCTGGGTCACTCGTTGAGCAACCATGGACCACATGTTTTCTATCGGCGAAAGATCCGCAGAGCGAGCCGGCCAGGGAAGCAGTTCAATCTGGTTATTGACGAAGAACATTTGGACAATGCGTGCCACGTGGGGTCGCGCATTATCCTGTTGAAATATGGCTGTGGCCGAGCCCTGAAGGTAAGGAAGGACAACTGGCTCCAGCACCTCGGATATGTAGCGCCGGCTATTTAAAGTACCGGCAATGCGTACTAGAGGCGTGCGAGAGTAATATCCAATACCTCCCCATACCATAATACCCGGTGCAAGACCGGTGTGGCGGTGCATAATGCAGCTGTCCAGCATCCTCTCTCCACGGTGTCTCCACACTCGAATCCGACCATCGTGGTGCTGCAGACAGAAGCGTGCCTCGTCAGTAAAGACAACGTCATTCCATTCTGCCGTCCACATCCGTCTCTCATCACACCATTGGCGACGGAGACGTCTGTGGTTCTGCGTCAATGGTAGACGAAGCAATGGACGCCTTGCGGACAGACCACTCTGCTGTAAACGGCGTCGAATGGTACGCGCAGACACTGGATGATGCGTTACAGACGCAATGTGCTGTGCTATGGTTCGGGATGTCACTGAGCGATCCGTCACGGCCATGCGCACAATTTGCCTATCAGCACGTGCAGTGGTGCACCGAGGTGAATGCGATCGACCACGTCGGTCCGTCGTACCCTCCTGCATCCAACGGTCACATATCCGCATTACAGTTGTTTGGTTTCGTCCAACACGACTAGCGATTTCTCTGTATGATAATCCACAATCTCGGTAAGCCACTATCCTTCCTCTGTCGAACTCGGATACTTGATCAAAAGATGTTCGCTGTTGTCTACGAGGCGTAACTGATCGTCTTGTGAAACAACCACAAGGTAAACACACGTGCCGAACGTACACTCGTCGAAATCGCCAAGCCTTAAATGGCGCTATGAGGTGGCGCCACAGGCGCGCGTGATGTGCGTCTGCGCTGAAATTCTTATCAGTTGCATATCTCATCGCTGCAAACCCATGGTGTAAATTTCACTTAATTCGGATGCTTCCTTCAGGGTGTTGCATTTACGGTGGCCAGCAGTGTATATCAAGGGCGACGGGTGAAAATGTGAGGTCCAACCGGGATCTCCTGGTTACATGGCAGACGCTCTATCCATCTGAGCCAGGCAGGACACGGATGACAGCGGGACTGCAGGGACTATCTCGCGCACGCCTCCCGCGAGACCCACATTCTCACGTTGTATGTCCACACACTACATTTGCAGTGTCCCACCCCAACACACTCATTACTCGTGGAAGACATTCTTACCAAGTCCCGTAAGGGTTCGGAGAATATGCGTGCATCCGCACAGAAGAATGTAGTGTGTGGTCATACAAGGTGACAATGTGGGTCTCGTGGGAGGCGTGCGCGAGATACTCCCTGCAGTCGCCCTGTCCTCTGTGTAGGCCTACTCCGTGGCTCAGATGGATAGAGCGTCTACCATGTAAGCAGGAGATACCGGCTTCGAGTCCCGGTCGGGGCACACATTTTCACCTGACCTCGTTGATATATGTCAACGCCCGTTAGCAGCTGAAGGTATTAATGTAATTCTAATTTCGTTGTAGATGGTTGAAGGTCATCAATGGTGTCTGTTCTTGCGGACATGTCCGAAAGAACAGGCTCCATATCCATATATGACTATACAAATATGTGCCTTTGACGAGCTGCTCAACCAATATACCCCATCCATCCTTTGTAACCCCCTACACACAGTGAATGTGCTAGCTAGACTACTGGTAGCAGCTTGGAACACACGGGTGTTTCTTTCTGCTGATTTCATGCGAATTTTACAATGCTCGATGGCCCCTGTCCATCAGCACATGAGGTCTGCTTCGTCTTGGTTTAGCTGCGGTTGTTTCTTGTGTTTTCACTTCACTTCGCGCCACCAACAGTCGACTTGGGCAGTTTTAGGGCGGTTGAAATGTCGTTGACGGATTACTCAGGCGACATCCAATGCCTGATCTTTGTTTGAAGTCACTGAGCTCTCCGGACCGACCCATTCTGCTGGTACTGCTCCTCTATTAGCACTCTGTCTACAGGCCACAAGTGGCCCATCGGGACCACCCGACCGCCGTGTCATCCTCAGCTGAGGATGCGGATAGGAGGGGCGTGTGGTCAGCACACCGCTCTCCCGATCGTTATGATGGTTTTCTGTGACCGGATCCGCTACTATTCGGTCGAGTAGCTCCTCAATTGGCATCACGAGGCTGAGTGCATCCCGAAAAATGGCAACAGTCCATGGTGGCCCGGATAGCCACCCATCCAAGTGCAGACCACGCTCGACAGCGCTTAACTTCGGTGATCTCACGGGAACCGGTGTATCCACTGTGGCAAGGCTGTTGCCCGCTTCTCTATTAGCCGCATGTATACTGGAGTTTCCGTCTCTCGTAACATACAGTGGTCAGTTCCCTATTATGTAGGGCTGTCCGGATACTTTTGATCAGATAGTGTACACTGATAAAAATAGAAGCACAAATCCGGTATGTTCAACAAGCCAAGGGTATTAACTGATTAAATTTCAATTTCTTTTGAACCTGATACCCATCACGAGTAGCAGTATAACCCTGAGTAATATGAACACACTCCTGTATTCGTTGTAGCATGGAAGCAAACAGCTCCGAATGTCATGTTGATGAATTTCTTGCCATGTTTTTGTGTGTAATTTCATGAAGATTGCTTGCTGAAGGCTGCTATGAAGCGTGTACTTATACCCATCGTATCCCAAGCATGTTGTTTAGGTCAAAAATCAGATGTCTGGCCAGGCCAGGCAAGGATCTGTACATTCCTCAAAGGCGTTTGTTCTGTGAACTGCTGGGTGGTGTTGCCTTGTTGAAATCAACGGAAAGCTATGAATGAATCAAACTCAGCAGGGCAATATTGCAAGATACAACATCGATTATGATGATGATGTCTGGTTCGTAGGGCGCTCAACTGCGCGGTTATCAGCACCCGTACAAATTTCCAACCTTGGCTCAGTCCAATCTCGCCACTATCATGGATGATGATGAAATGATGAGGACAATACAAACATCCAGTCATCTCGAGGAGGGTGAAAATCCCCCTCCCTGCCGGGAAGCGAACCTGGAACCCCGTGCTCGGGAAGCGACAACGCGGGCGAGAGACCACGAGCTGCGGACACGACATCGATTAGTGTTTTATCCACCTTCAGCAACTATAATCGTATGTAATGAAATAATAAGCAATCAGTTGTATAAAACAAATTCAATTTCGTAACTGGTTTCGGGCACCTTGTTGCCTTCTTTAGAAGGTTATGCATGTTGCAAATAACGCGATGTGCAGAACCTTCTGAAGAAGGGCACTAACTGCCCGAAACCGTTAGAGACTTTAGATTTCTCTTATGCAACTGGTTGCTTATTATTACATTTAATATCGATTAGGCAATAAATACACCGTTTTGAAAGACTGCCTAGATTTTTATATAGGAGGTGAGAGGCAGTACTTTGGTTTTTCCGCGAGAACGGTAGTACTAGTCTACGGAGCAGTGAGAAATCTTGTAGCAATTCCTTAGTAGTTCCTACGGCAAGAAGTGTTCGTCATCATTTCATTTCATCTTTCTCCTTATTTATTTTATTTTTGCACTGGATTTTGTATATTGGGATAGTGTTTCTTTTTTCTATTTTTACCGCCAAGAACTAGACCGAGTAACACCCAAGACTTTTCTCTTTGGATACTATTCCTAAGAAGCATTAGTTATAAACCGCGTAACAGCAATTCCGTAAAAAGCAAACAATGACGAAAGGAAGGAGGGATTTAAGAAGTGAAAGGCGCAAAAAATTACTCAAATTCGATAAAGCAGACCTGTGCGGTAGCGCTTAACTTGATGGTAGCCAGTTAGAACCCTGGGGGTGAAAGGAAGTGTCGAGGAGAGGACAGGTAGCGGCGTAGAGTTTCTGATCATCAGACTTTGCGGCAGTAGACTGCGTTTAAAAAAAAAAAAAAATTCCAGAGCTTGAAACGTCCCCTTAGAAAAATTATAAATTACTGTGCTGGTAAACTTCTACGTTATTTGATTTTCAAATAGCTGAGCAAAACTGAACGTACCCAGACATTTCTCTCTTTACTTATTCTGATCATCACTAAACCGACACACAATATTTTTTTCAGCGCAACGCAAGCTGACTTTCAACAATCCCTACAAAAGAATGGCCCTGACTAACAATAACCTATACCTTTCATGAATCACTTACCTCACAAAAATCTTCGTTACTGGAACTACTGCAATATAGCGAACGCCAATACTGCCAGCTAAATATATATCAGTTCATGATATCCAGTCTTACAAACTTCCTCTTTCTGACGGACACACGTCCATATCGTCCGCTCTTAAAACTCTGGCATCTCTGTCCCCACATCCACCACTGCTGGCGACTCACCTAAAACTGCACAACGCTGCGCGCTGTTCACATCCAACTGCCCAACACTACACAAGCGAATATTCCAAAAATGAGTCCAACCAGCCACAGACTGCACACAGCACAGTCAGTGATTTTCATACAGATCGCTACGTGGCGTTACCAACATAAAAACCTAAACAGCCTGCTTACAACCTCTCAGCAATGCCATACGGAGTGAGGTCTTCTGACATTGTGGATGACGATACGTCCATCGGACAGGCCACGGGCGGTGCCCATGATAGTATTACAAAGTATATTGAACATCTAAATGCAAACTGGAACGTAAGTGGTACAGAAAACCGATGAATTTCAAAATATTCGTGCATATTTCTTACACTGACTGCGATGCTGATACCTCACAACACGAACGAGTTCTGGACAATATTGCTTGCGAACGGATAAATGAGCAATGAGGGCCAGCGAAGACAAAATAGATAAAGGAATGGGAGAACACTTCCCTGTTGCTCGCTTACCTTAGAGTACATTTACACTGCAGCCTCGTAACTGGTACATGGCTGCCCGTTGTTGGTACATCGTATCTCGTTGCTCGCCAGGAACCTTGTTATGGTGAAGCTGCGACCTCGCTGCTGGCTCGTCGTTAGCCACGCAAGCGTCTCGCTTCTCTCCGGGAACCTTTATCCTACAGCTATTCACATCGCTAGCTGAGTGGATTGAACCGATATTCTCTGCATTATTTGGCGACAGTAATAGTCGTTCGTTCAAGTCAAAAATGTAGTTATTGGCAAGAAGAAAGAAGTAGAGATTTGGATGCACCCTTTGAATGAGGGAAAAATGCAGTTTCATTCTCTTTTACGAGGGCCGTTCAGAAAGTAACCTCCGGTTGATTTAAAAAAATACACCAAGTTAAATAAAAATATTTTAATATATACATCTTACAACTACATCTTTGCACTATTTTTCTACATAGTCTCCATAGCGATTGAGGCACTTATCGTATCTCTTCACAAGCTTTGAAATTCCTTCTGCATAAAAATCACCCGCTTGTGCCTGGAGCCAGCCTGTGACCGCATCTTTGAGCTCTTCGTCGTCATCAAACCGCTGTGACCCGAGCCATTTCTTCAAATGCATGAAGAGGTGATAATCACTTGGCGCCAGGTCTGGGCTGTAAGGTGGATGGTTGATAACGTCCCACTTGAAGGACTCAAGAAGGGCCGTTGTTCTGCGAGCAGAGTGAGGACGGGCGTTATCGTGCAAAAAAACGATACCGGAAGTCAGCATACCACGGCGTTTGTTCTGTATAGCCCATCGTAACTTTTTTATTGTTTCACAGTACACGTCTTGATTAATGGTCGTACCACGTTCCAACAACACCCCTTTGGCATCCCAAAACACCGTTGCCATCAGTTTTCTGGCAGAAAAATCTTGCGAGGCTTTTCTTGGTTTGGTAGGCAAATTTGAATGTGCCCACATCTTTGATTGTTCTTTTGTCTCAGGGTTCACGTACTTAATCCAGGTTTCGTCACCGGTCACGATTCTGTTTAACAATGGTTCTCCTTCGTCCTCATAACGTGACAGAAAGTCTAATGCAGAGGCCATTCTTTGAGTTTTGTGGTGGTCGGTAAGAATTTTGGGCACCCATCGTGCACAGAACTTACGGTAACCCAATCTTGCTGTCACTATCTCGTACAAGAGAGTTAGAAATCTGTGGAAAACCAGTAGACAACTCCGACATTGAGAAACGTCGATTTTCACGAACTTTTGCATCAACTGTCTGAACGAGTTCGTCAGTCACCAATGATGGTCTACCACTCCTCTCTTCATCATGAACGTTTTCTCGCCCACTTTTAAATAAACGTACCCATTCACGGACAACTCCTTCACTCATAACTCTTGGTCCGTACACGGCACAAAGCTCACAATGAATAGCTGCTGCAGAATATCCTTTGGCTGTAAAAAACCTTATGACAGCACGCACTTCACATTTGACGGGGTTTTCTATTGCAGCACACATTTCAAACTGCCACAAAAACTAAACTAGCGCAGGTACGACGTTCACTCGACCACGGCTTGATGCCGACTGACCTGTTGAGTGCGTGAACGCACAGATGGCGTCGCTACTCCCCCCACAACCCGCACTGTGACCAATCGGAGGTTACTTTCTGAACCGCCCTCGTATTAAAAAAGTAACGAATCAGATCGGTAAGATTTTACAGAAAAATGACGTAAGACCGGTCCTTAGGCCAACAAAGAAATTAAGTCAAGTGCCTCGATCTGTGAAGGCTAAACGCCCTCCTCTGTCGACATGTGGTGTATACAAAGTTTCGTGTACTTGTGGTAAAGTATTTATTGGAACTACCAAGAGGAGCGTAAACACACGGCCAAAAAAAGTACAAAAGTCTTTGCCGACTAGGAAAAATAGAGAAATCAGCTGCAGCAGAGCATGCTCTTCAGTCAGGAAACCACGAAGTAATGTTTTCTGAAACAGAAATTTTATCTGCAACGTTAAATTGTTATCCACGACTATGTAGAGAAAACAATGAAATTTGTAATCAGGATAATTTTAATAGGAAAGAGGAGGCAATGAACTTTGCGACATATGGACAGTAGCTCTGCAGAATCGCTAGGCAGTTTTATCTCGATAGTTAAGTTTCATCTCTGACAAGGATTATCTCTGCTTATCACGTGTTACTTTGACCACGCCCCCTTTCCTACAGTATTTATATCGCTCGCGCACGTCCGACCGGTCAGTAGGCAAGACTCAGCGGAGGAGCGCCTCTGAGGATGTCGTGCGCAGTCTGGACGAAACGTCAGGAACAGAAGAGTTTCTTGGACCAAGACCTCACATCCCGAAAGGCTTACCAGCAGCTACATTTAATATTATCCATCATGAAACGGATGTACTGATCTGTATGCTACTGGTCCCAGATATCGCTGCGCCCAGAAACGGTTGAAATCAATGCCTAATTAAAATCTTCACTTGCAGTTCTCACTCTTGAAATTATCTCGTATTATCGCAACAAGCATTATTGTCTGCGTATGATGGCATACTGAGAAAATGCCTTCAGTCGGCAAAGGAAAGTACTTCGACCCATCCTAGAATATTAATCAAGTTTGCGGGGTCCATACCAAATAGGACTATCAACAGATATTGAAAGTATACAAAGGATGGCAGCACCAAGGCTCGCATATTTGTTTTATCCACAGGAGTGTACCTGGGAATGATGAAAAAATCTGAATGGCAGACGTGTCAAGACAGATGCTAACCCTCAAAACCGTGATTACATTTTCAAGAACCAGTATTGGGGAACATACCACAGCCTTATACATATCGCTCCTGTAGGGCTCGCGAAAGCAAAATCAATCTAATTACACCGCGCACAAAGATGTTTAAGTAGATATTCCCCCCCACCCCCCACCCCCCTGCCCCATATGCAAGTGGAACGAGAAGAAACCCTAAAATATGGTTAGATATTAAGTACACTCTGCCACGCACTTCGCAGTAGTTTGCATAGTACGTATGTGAATGTATGGTACATGTAGACGAGAGGCAGTCCTCTAAACAGCGCCAGGGCTGGAATGACCCTGAAGTATTCAATCACAACTGAGTTTTCAGGACGGCAGGTTATGGTCCCTGTTCCAAGTACAAACCAGCTGTACAAACAAACTGTAGGGCCCGCATCTCGTGGTCGTGTGGTAGCGTTCTCGCTTCCCACGCCCGGGTTCCCGGGTTAGATTCCCGGCGGGGTCAGGGATTTTCTCTGCCTCGTGATGGCTGGGTGTTGTGTGCTGTCCTTAGGTTGGTTAGGTTTAAGTAGTTCTAAGTTCTAGGGGACTGATGACCATAGATGTTAAGTCCCATAGTGCTCAGAGCCATTTGAACCAGGACTGTAGGGAGCAGCGCGGTTGTAACCTAAATGCGTGTCTCTGATGAGACTCAGTGGGCGAGGCTGAAGCAAAAGGGTACATTTGAATGAGATGCTTCAGTGGCATCATACACCAAGACGGGCAAGTTGGAGGAAGGAAGTCAGTATTTTCGGGCGCTGCAAGATTTGAGATACACCGAGGCCCACGAAGAATTCCGTACATGCTCTGTCGCTGTAGGCTTTTACAATCTTCAATGTTAATTCGACTACCTCTGTGTTGGCAAATCCCGGAGACCGATTAGCATTAGCGAGTCGAAGCATTAAATTTAAATGCATCAGAGGGAACAAAGTAATTTAGTAATAGGCGAACACGACTTGGACTATGGTCTTTCTGTCAATTTTGAAGACGATCGAGTTATTTGTCTGTAGTCACGGTTGCAACACCGAAAAATAAGAGGGGCTGTTAACGTAATTAAGAGCCCTAAGAGAAAAAGTAGGAGAATGGCCTGGCTGCCATATCAGTTCAACGACACGCGTTTGTTCGTCAACCAGCACCTCCTCAAAATCCGGGAACAAGGGGCCACAGGAGAACTGCCGTGCGGAATCGACCACTTGCTGTAAGGAAACTTTACCCCTCTGTACAATTTGCTGATTCGTTGCTGCGTGCCACTCACCCGCTAGAGTTGCACAACAGTCTCCAGTTTAATCACCCTGGGAAGGGCCACTGCGAAAACGGTCGTTTGTTTGTTTTACAGTTGATTTAGTATTACATAATGACGCAGGCTAAGATCCAAAATTATTTTCCGCAATTAGCACTAAACCGTACAAACACTGAGCAGTCAGCCATGTGACACAGCTCCGCGCTTGATACTTCTTATTAGTTCCAAACAACTTTCACAAGTATCTCCAGCGATGTGAGAATCCCCCATCTGCCTCCAGGATTCATTTTCCGAGTATAGGATTCACCTTGTCTTTTTTGTCATTTCCTGTTTAGCAACAAGATTTTCATGCCTACATATCTAGTAAACTGCACACCCTACATTACACTGGGCAACGGAAGACTTGTGACAGTGATACTTTCGTAACAAAATACTGTATATTTTAGTTCTGATGATGACTCATTACAGTCGAAACCGGTTAACTGTAATATGCCTACGAAATATATTCAAGGCATGTGTGGATAAGGAACTAGTGGTAGGCATGCCAACATGGACCCCTTTCAAGATAACTGAGTACGTACATGATTCCTGGTCAGACGGACGGCACTAAGCGGGAAAATGGAATTAACTACAGCTTTACTCAAGGGAAAAGGAGGATTATAGCTGAATATCTTGCCGACAGGGTCATCATAGACGGAATCAAAGCTTGGGTTTGCAAAGCTATGGAGGTGATAAGTTGAGAAAAGTGTCCCGAAACACATGTGCTACAAAACGCCAGTGTTTCCTGCGCATGTACCCCGACATCAGTATGGGATATGATCACCATGCACATGTACACAAGCCGCACAACGGGTTGGCATACTGTGGATCAGGTGGTCGAGCAGCTGTTGGGGTATAGCCTCCCATTCTTGCACCAGTGCCTGTCGGAGCACCTTAAGTGTCATAAGGGTTTGAAGATGTGCGGCGATACGTCGACCGAGAGAACCCAAGACGTGCTCGATGAGGTTTATGTCTGGAGAACAGGCAGGCCTCTCCATTCACCTGATATCTTCTGTTTCAAGGTACTCTTCCACGATGGCAGCTCGGTGGGGCCGTGCGTTCTCATCCATCAGGACGAATATGGGACCCACTGCACCCCTGAAATGGTGGACATACTGGTGCAAAATGACGTCCCGAAACACCTGCCCTGCTACAGTTCCTCTGTCAAAGACATGCAGGGGTGTACGTGCACCAATCATAATCCCACCCTACACCATCAAACCGTGACCTCCATACATGTCCCTTTCAAGGCCATTAAGGGGTTGGTATCTGGTTCCTGGTTCATGCCAGATGAAAACCCGTCGAGAATAACTGTTCAGACTATACGTGGACTCGTCCGTGAATATAACCTGGGACCACTGTTCCAATGACCATGTACTGTGTTCCTTACAGCAGGCTTTACGGGCTCTCCTGTGACCAGGGGTCTGTGGAATGTACCTTGCAGGTCTCTGGGCGAATAAACCATGTCTGTTCAGTCGTCTGTAGACTGTGTGTCTGGAGACAACTGTTCCAGTGGCTGCGGTAAGGTACGAGCAAGGATACCTGCAGTACTCCGTGGCCGGCTGTGGGCACTGATGGTGAGATATCGGTCTTCTTGTGGTGTTGTACACTGTGGACGTTCCGTATTGTTGCGCCTGGACGTTTCCTGTCTGCTGGAGATCACACTCTGTGGCACACGGAGGGCCCGTGCTACGACCTGCTAAATTTGACCAGCCTCCAGTCGCCCTAGTTTCTACCCAATATAACGTCATCAATATGTGTTCTTTGAGCCATTTTCAACACAGAGTCACCATTAGCACTTCTGAAAAAGTCTGCACATTTACTCGCTGCACCGTATTCTCACATGCACGAATACACCTCTGCGTATGTGGACTGCTGCCAGCGCCACCGTGCGACGACCGCAGGTCAAATGCACCGCATGGTCACACCTCGACGTGATTTAAACCCACAAACCGCCCACCAGTTCGTTGTTTCACCATGTATCAGCATTATCCTTAATATATGAGCATGAGTGTAGAAATAGTTCAGTTGGAGTTGGTATACATCTTTATTCCTCTCGCCCTTGGAAAATCTTAAAAGAGTCAGTTCTAGGAGAACCTTCTGTTATAACTGCACTTTTCACATACAGGGTTGGACAACGATATGGAAACACAAAATACACAAATCATTACTGAAATCCCCTGCTATACCCACAGGACAGGACAGATAGTTTAATTTGTGGAAAGGGCCCAAATGAGTGGCTGTCAGTTGCGCTCGAACATACTACTTTATTCATTTGGCAAACATTACAAGAGTAAAGAAAACATTAAAAACAGATCAAGTCAAACATTAATTTTAGAACTTAATTCCCGGCTAAATGCGCCATTCAATCTCACACCTCAAGGGCAAAACAACTTTAATTTTAAGCCGGCTGAAGGCCAGTCCCTTAAAACTCAAAAACAAGAATCTGAATTTTAATTGCAGAAAGCCTCATCTTAAAACATATCTCTAATTTATGCTGACGGCCCAAACAATCTCACGCCTTAAGGGCAAAACAACTTTAATTTAACATCGGCTGAAGGCCAATTACTTAAGACTCAAAACAGGAATTTGAATTTTAAAAGGCAGAAGGCCTTATCCTAAAATTTCTTTAGATCAGACTGAAGGCCGAAACAATCTCACGTCTTAAGGGTAAAACAACTTTAATTTAAAATCGACTAAAAGCCATACGTAAGCAAACAACAAGGACAAATAAGAAAAGGCAGCACATCAAACGGCGCTCTAAAGTTTCCAAGTGTCGGCCTGGAATTCAAACACTAACACTCGCTTAGGTGAGACAGGCAGTCGGCCCAAAAATTCTCAATCCGACGGCAACCCAACCGACAGACAGTCAACGGACCACGCGACAGGATAGCTCCCGCCACAGCCGACCAGCACACAACAGGGAGTTCGATGGAACAGCGCAGAAGGTATCGGCGCCCACAGAGAATTACACATTCAGCTGTCAAACTACACGCCTTGCTGGACAGCCACAACATGACGAGGAAAATACACCGCCTGAATTTACGTCAACGGCCAGGGCAGGTAACTGGAACGTTAACGGCCAATAGGCAGAAGATTCCCCTGGTGCACTTCAATTCAAAAATAATCAAGTTAAGCTAAACTTCACAGGAGGGCGGCTAGAATTTCGGTAACTTGGAAACACACATTGTTGCTCGCGGAAAATGTCCGAACAGCCCACAACGAAATTCAAACGACACAATGTGAACAGTTGGGGCTGGCTGGTAGATGAAGTACTCAACTTTCTTGTCAGGGATCGGTGAGCCACGGACCTTGCAGCAATGGGAACAGCACCTCACACTCTGACCGCGCGTGGACGCCGGCAGCGGCCCCAGCCAGACACGCGCAACGGAGATTTCTTCGCTGCTCCACGCCAACCGACCAACCCCGCATACGGATCAGCCGGAAACTATAAGCGCGAGGCTAAAGGTAGTTCAAGGGTGCGAATATCGATACACGCTGCTGCTGCCACTCGCGAAGGGAGAGGATAACACCATAATCGCGATAACCGTGGGAGACTAAGCACAGAATAGCAACCAAGATTTAATGCAAAGCTTAACACGAGCCAGCCACGGCTCAGTCGCCATACCTAATACGGTGGAGGCAACCGCTTGGCGTTAAAAACAGCTTCCAGCCGTCTCGGAATGGATAAATACAGATCCTGCACAATTTTCAAGGGAATCTTCTACCACTCTTCCTGCAAAATATTGGCAACTTCAGTAACGATGATGGAGGTGAATGGCAAAGACGCGCACTTCTCTCCAAAGTAGGCGCAAAAGGCTCAATAATGTTAAGATCTGGTGACTGTAATGGCCAGGGGAGATGCGACAATTCGTTCTCGTGCTCACAGAACTAGTCCTGGACAGTGCAAGCTGTGTGAAGAGGGCCCTGCCTTATTGTAAAACAGTATGACCAATGGAAAACAAATATTGTACCATGGGATGGATCCGGTCAGCCCAAATGGTTACATAGTCCTTAGCAGTAATGTGACATTGTAGATTAACCATGAAATCCATGGATACCACTCTATAGCTGTCCATGCCATAACAGAACCCCACCGTGTTTCATTCTTGGAACGTACATTTGGCCAGAAAATGAAAAAAAGTGTGATACAGGACTCATCCGGCCAAATGACTTCCTTCCATTGCTCCATAGTCCAGGTCTTCCAGCTTCGGCACCACGTTTGCCTCTTACGGGCATTTGCTTCGACAATGAGTGCTTTTGGAGTTCTAGCCCGCCCTGCGATTCTTTTCCTATCGACAGGGCTCGTGAGTGCAAAACTCATTTCCGAAGTGACTTATACAGCTGTCGTCCTCTTATTTTTCGTCACAAACCTTTTCAATTACCGTCTGTCACGATCATTCAACACACACTTTCGTCCGTTGTTCCTCTTTCCCTGTATGAGGCATAAATCGCCGATACGGTGCCTCTTGAAACACCAAATACATCGGCCCTCTTGACTACAGAAGGGCCAACCATATGTGCAGCAACAATTTGCCCGCGTTCGAATTCTCTTAGCCCCGACATAATGCAATCACTACTACACAGTACACTTTTCTCGCCGTGACTCACAGTTGCATCATGTTGAGGACATTTCGCAGGTATCGTCCGTGGACAAATACCACTGTACAACATTCATGCCTGGTTAGCATCTACATTTATGTTCAACCACGCATTTCTCGCGGTGTTTGTCCAACCCCCATACACTTCCTGGTAAAACGATGGTACACCTGGAAGACACGGTCGTCTGTCAATGTAACTTCATACAAGTACACAACATCGAAGGGTACGTATATGATTAGCGTTACAATACTCTGTGACAGGTACAACGGCCACCAGAGTGCTTTAGTGTTCCTACAAAGCTGGTAAGGTATATATGAAGCGCTAAAAACATTAGATCTTGTGTGATCACTGTGAAGGCCACGGACATACTGTGTCCTCGTGAGACAGAGTTATCTGCTCGAAACAGAATTTGAGAGGTGCCTCATTGTGTGTCTTCATTTGACCAGCTAGTCGAATCGAGCAATAGATTTGTGGTGTATTCGGGAGCGACAGTGACGCGATGCTGGACTACTTAGATACGTGAAGACAAACGTACTCACAGTCATGGTTCCGATCGGCCACTGCTGACCACCACAAGGAAGGACATAGTCACAACTTCACATCAGCGCGTGCCATACAAGAACAAGTAATGGACCTCTTCTTTTTCATCCTTCTCCATAGGCCGAAGATTAGCAGCAGTTGGACTGGGGAGTTACCGATCCATGACACAAACGGCTGCGTTTGGAGAGATACCTTAACCAGGAAGCATGAAATGCTGATGACATGCATTGTGATCAGCGATGAATCGCTGTTCTTCACCACCCCTGGTGGCCATCGTGGGAGAGGTAGGCGGTGATCTGGGGAGGGGCACAGTAGGGTAGCCCCAGGCGTCATGGTGTGGGGTGCCTTCGGGTATGACTTCAGATCACTGTGGGTACTGATTCAGGGAACGGACATCCTGTGTCCCATGTGTTAGCTCTTACGCGACAGCAAATCTCAATTTTCAACAGTATAATGAGCGTCTGAACATGGCATGTGCCTCTATGAGCTGGCATCGTGATGCTGAAGTATTCCTATGGCAAATGAGATCCCCAGATCTGTCACCCATAGATCATGAGTCGGACCAGCTCGGATGTTAACTCCGTCCCACTGCCTTTTATCCAAGATCTCAAGAACCAGCTACAACAGTTACGAGCTAGCTTGCCTCAGGAGAGGATATGACGGTTTTATGCCATCAAAATCAGTGCGTGCATCCAGACCAGAGGAAGAGCAAGTCGACCGACACGTGGTCTCATATTGCCAAGTTCTTTGTAAATTTGACTCGAATTTGTAATCAGTGAAATAACATTACGTACCTTCTCATACGCTGAAATTTCATTTCGTTTTCTTTTCCCCTCCTGGTTCCTTCCCTTTTTTTCAGGTTGTTTACATAACTTAGTGCCATGACCCAGGGTTTAAAAAAAAAGGCAAGGTGGATACAAAAATCTGTCACTTCTTTCTTTTTCCTTTGAAGGTGTTTGGTTCAAATGTTTCTGAGCACTATTGGACTTAACATATGAGGTCATCAGTCCCCTAGACTCAGAACTACTTAAACCTAACTAACTTTAGGACATCACACACATCCATGCCCGAGACAGGATTCGAACCTGCGATCGTAGCAGCAGCGCGGTTCCGGACTGAAGCGCCTAGAACCGCTCGGCCACAGTGACCGTCAAGGTGTTTGTTAACGTGAAAAATGTCGAGTTGCACACTAGTTCTGAATCCATACTAATTAGCTGTCCCCTATAACTAACTGTGTTAGTCTGCTCAAATATCGGGGGAAACAAGGCAATATGACCTTTAACAGGAGCATGTCTACTAAAGCAGTGTGATATTCAAACCAAACTTCGGGCTGATGTCACTGTAACTTAAATCATAGTTCAGAAGTGATTAACAACAGAAAACAATTAAAGGCCAGCCGAGAATTTAACCGAATCCTTGGATTTGGACTATAGGTGAGTTAAGGCGTTAAGGCAACTAAGGTAAATTCTTTTCATGCGAAAGTGGAGCCAAGCAGAGTGGAGTGTTAGCGAATGGCTAATATATTCAACGAGCTCGCTGATCGGCGGTCTTATAATAGGTAATCCGGCATTACGCGATATCTGCCGCGTTAATTCCTGCAATTTGCCAGTTCAACACACACACACACACAAGGGCACGCATACCTGTACGTCGGAAACGCAAGTAATCCATATTTCAATTTCAAAGGGTTGCGAAATTAAAAAATCGAATTAATTTATCTTCCACACAACTGCTGGCGAAGAGTAATCTCTAATAAATTCTGATTCCTTTTTTGCAAACGGAATAGTGAAAAATATTTATCAGCACCGCGCGAAAGCGACATGTGACGAAATGACACGAGGCGGTTCTTTTCAAAGAGACGGCAGTCAGTTGCCGTTGATAAATGGAACTCTGGAGCTTTAAAACATTCCATTTAATATACCGCCAGGGCAGTTTGCTTCCCGCCTGCCTCGCTACCTGGAATTTGTAGTTTGTCGATCACCAAAAGCTTCCCGCTAAAAAGGATGGATTTTACGTAAATTCGCAGCATACCGTCTATGAATACGACGAGTACAACTCATTGCACCGTTAAACGTAATTGTACTTTGTGTCAACCATTATTTCAGTTTTTTAGTTTTCGGTGCCACAGTCTGTAAAAACGGAACCTTTATGGAATCGCTTTGTTGTCCGTCAGTCTGTCTGTCTGTCCGACTGCTAAGAATGATTTTTATCAGGAGCAAGTGGACGTATCACGTTCAAATTTATGTCACATGTTAGGGTCGACTGTCCCTTAGCGGATTAAAAATTTTAAGCTTCTAAGTCCGTGCAATCAAAAGATACCGCCATTTATGTCACATATTTTAATACTCGAAAACATACTCAGAAGAACTTCCACTGTACTTTCCGTTGACCTAGAAACACGAAATTTGGCAACAAGCAAGGTTTCACAGTTCAAATAAAGGAGAAAATGCGAAATTGTTAATTGCAAAATTCTTTTGTCATTTGTTATCCAACTTCGAACTTGAAATTAAAGCATTCTCGAATGTCTTGGAATACCTGGGACCGATATCTTGCCAAAATCAATGTCGATAACAGGCAAAAATGATCAATATCCTCATTTCTTAGAATGTCTGTATACAAAAGTAAGTTTGTACGGAACACTAAACGCGCGAGTGCTACTAGCATCTGAATAATTGTTTTTATTTAAGTCACAAATCTGTTACAACCTTTTTCGTATTAAATAAAAAAATTAGTAAAAGAAGAAGCGAGTAAGCAATTACACAACAGAGCCCTGTAACCTGTAGGTATCGTAAGTAGGCTGTTTAGGTTTTTATGTTGGTAACGCTACGTAGCGCCTATATGAAAATCACTGACTGTGCTGTGTGCAGTCTGTGGCTGGTTTGCATTGTTGGAATATTCGCTATTGTAGTGTTGGGTGTTGGGCAGTTGGATGTGAACAGCGCGTAGCGTTGGGCAGTTGGAGGTGAGCGGCCAGCAGTGGTGGATGTGGGGAGAGAGATGGCAGAATTTTGAGAGCGGACGATCTGGACGTGTGTCCGTCAGAAAGAGGAAATTTGTAAGACTGGATATCATAAATTGATATATATATATATATATATATATATATATATATATATATATATATATATATATATATATATATACAATGACTTTTGGACACTATTAACATAAATACATTGTTTGCTCTCTATCAAAATCTTTCATTTGCTAACTATGCCTATCAGTAGTTAGCGCCTTCAGTAGTTAGAATCTTTCATTTAGCTGGCAGTATTAGCACTTGCTGTTTTGCAGTAGTTCGAGTAACGAAGATTTTTGTGAGGTAAGTGATTCATGAAAGGTATAGGTTATTGTTAGCCAGGGCCACCCTTTTGTAGGGATTATAGAAAGTCAGATTGCGTTGCGCTAAAAATAAATATAAATAAATAAAATAAAATAAGTATTGTGTGGCAGTTTAGTGATGATCAGAATAAGTAAAGAGAAAAATGTCTCAGTATATTCAGTTATGCTCAGCTATTTGACAATCAAATAACGTAAGAGGTTTACCAGCACAGTAAATTATAATGTTTCCAAAGGGGACGTTTCAGTATAGAGACAGTTTCGAGCAGTAAGTAGTACAACAAAAATAAAATAGAAATAAAGCGTACGTGTGGGCAACTAATTTATTGCCAATACCAAGATTCAATAAGAAGAACATAAAATTAAGAAACCCAAGTGCGTGTTAAAATAACTGCAACAGGAAGCAACTTGGAATGAGTCAATCAGTCAGCCTCTCATGTAACCTTGTGATTTTGCTTTAGCAAGTTCAGCAGGGTAATTTTCCTCTTCCTGCATTTGCTCATATTTTCAATACCAGGGAGGAAGATCGCGATGGGAATCTGAATTGTACGTCTTTATTCTCATTTTAATAATAGATAGCACAACATGCATCTATGACCACCTGTCCCAAACATGGCTGATCGCTCCTTGTGAATGAATGTGTCATAATGTGGTGTGTGTACTGTAAGACCTTCGGTACACACACCATCAGATTATTTGACTTGTCGCTCTAACGAAGGAGGCGAGTGTCAGTAATATGTCTCGTGGTCTTATCGTGGCGTTTTATCTTCTGCCATTAGGTCAGACGATATAAATGCCACTTGCATGCTTAGAGTAGCAGATTGACGGTGATCAACTTTCAACAGAACTTGATTAATTTTCACACACATTTATTAAAATAATAACAAGCATAAAAATTACTTAACTTTGTTCTGGATGCTATTTACAATTGACAGTCTTTGGTATTGGCGCGTTAATCTAATTCTCACATGTATCTCTGATACTTGACAAAAGTGTCTATACATTTATCTTCATGGCTATGTACAGGAATATGGTAATCTTATTAGGTGCAGACTGAAACTTGACTATAGACTGATACAGACAAACGTAGAACTCGTACAGACTGTTGCACACCAATACATACTGGCCATCGGAGGTCAGTACACTCGTTATAATACCTCGCGCAATCTCTGATACTTGACAAAAGTGTCTATACATTTATGTTCATGGCTATGTACAGGAATATGGTAATCTTGTTAGGTGCAGACTGAAACTTGACTATAGACTGGTACAGACAAACGTAGAACTCGTACAGACTGTTGCGCACCAATACATACTGGCCATCGGAGGTCTGTACACTCGTTATAATACTTCGCGCAATCATGTATCACTGCACGAGTGTGATCCGCGAGGAGAAAATGTTCTACGTTAGCAGCAATCTCATTGGCTGCGTTACATATTAATACGCGGATCGGCGGAAGCAGAATTTGGTCCGTCTCTACGGCAGCGCCATCTCGTAGTGCGGAGACGGACGAGCGCTGCGCCTGCGCTGTTGTGCTTAGCGGGGCACGCTCTAGTGGGAAAGTTGTGTACGCGCTTACTACGTGGAACTATGTACACAACACACAACAAATACACAACCAGACAAATTCAGGTGGAAGTTCTTGAATTAGGATTGCAGTAACACCGTGGGAAGGCAGTTGAACATTTTTTTCGAAGCCAGCTCCGGTGACGTCAGGTTGTCGCGACGCCTTGTCGCCACACGTGTCGGCCTGTCTCCAGGCGTGTGGCCCCGCGGTTGGCCGTTTCGAATCCGAGCACTGGGACGCCATCTTCAAAATTGCTGTCGTTGACCGGAGTGGAAAACTTCAGGTCGAAACGATCAAACATTTCCTCTCCTGTCCTCTGGGTAGAGGAAACGCCTGCTCTTACTGAAAAAAGCGGCTTGGCGATTGTTCAGTGAGCTGTGGTAAAATTTGCTGTTTTGAAGAGCGCACCGCAGCGCGTCGTGTGAAACAGTAGCCCTCCATTTCTGGCGATGGCGCCGCTGTGGCAATCGCAGCTCTGGTGGGAAAGGGGAAAAGTTGCCTGTTCACGTGCATTAAAGGGGCGCTATGAGTTCGGCAGTGGGTCAGTCTGTCAGTAGTGGCGAGTCTGGGCAGTTGGTCAGTTGGAGTGAAGCTGGGTCAGTCTCGCGTCACCAGTTGCTGGTCTGTCTCTCGTTCGCATTTGTGCGGCAGTTAGTGTCTGTCTGTCGTCGGAGGGCTAGTATGTCTGTCGTTTGGATCAAACTTTAAAGCCAGAAAAAGGAGAGTCTTGCCACTCCGCCAGTAACAGAACTCAGCTAGTGGTCGCCCGGTCGGAGCTGAGTCCTTGCATCTGAGTTCCTAAATAACAGAACGCGGCATGTCATTTTCAATAGAGAGAAGTCTTCCGAAGCAAGAGTGATTTCAGGTCTGCCGCTGGGGAGTGTCGTAGGACCGTTGCTATTCACAATATACATAAATGACCTTGTGGATGACATCGGAAGTTCACTGAGGCTTTTTGCTGATGATGCTGTGGTATATCGAGAGGTTGTAACAATGGAAAATTGTACTGAAATGCAGGAGGATCTGCAGCGAATTGACGCATGATGCAGGGAATGGCAATTGAATCTCAAAGTAGACAAGTGTAATGTGCTGCGAATACATAGGAAGAAAGATCCCTTATATTTAGCTTCAATATAGCGGGTCAGCAACTGGAAGCAG
The DNA here is from genome assembly GCF_023864345.2 of Schistocerca serialis cubense. NCBI lineage: Eukaryota > Metazoa > Arthropoda > Insecta > Orthoptera > Acrididae > Schistocerca > Schistocerca serialis. Next base: position 366,968,728 of record NC_064639.1, on the reverse strand, counting down.
TTAATGCCATAAATTATCTGGGAATACGCATTAGGAGTGTTTTAAAATGGAATTATCATATAAAGTTGATCGTCGGTAAACCAGATGCCAGACTGAGATTCAATGGAAGAATCATAAGGAAATGCAATCCGAAAACAAAGGAAGTGGGTTGCAGTACGCTTGTTCCCCCACTGCTTGAATACTGCTCAGCAGTGTGGGATCCGTACAAGATAGGGTTGATAGAAGAGATAGAGAAGATCCAACGGAGAGCAGCGCGCTTCGTTACAGGATCATTTAGTAATCGCGAAAGGGTTACGGAGATGATAGATAAACGCCAGTGGAAGACTCTGCAGGAGAGACGCTCAGTAGCTCGGTACGGGCTTTTGTTGAAGTTTCGAGAACATACCTTCACCGAGGAGTCAAGCAGTATATTGCTCCCTCCTACGTATATCTCGCGAAGAGACCATGAGGATAAAATCAGAGAGATTAGAGCCCACACAGAGGCATACCGACAATCCTTCATTCCACGAACCATACGAGACTGGAATAGAAGGGAGAACCGATAGAGGTACTCAAGGTACCATCCGCCACACACCGTCAGGTGGCTTGCGGAGTATGGATGTAGATGTAGATGTAGATGAGTCTGCGCGTTAGGCCGCCAGTCTGTCAGTCTCGGCGAGTCTGGTCAGTTGGTCAGCCGGGTCAGTGTGGGGCAGTCAGTGTCTGGTTCAAAAATGGCTCTGAGCACTATGGGACTTAACTGCTCAGGTCATCAGTCCCCTAGAACTTCGAACTACTTAAACGTAACCAACCTAAGGACATCACACACATCCATGCCCGAACCTGCGACCGTAGCGGTCGCGCGGTTCCAGACTGAAGCGCCTAGAACCGCTCGGCCACTACGGCCGTCGTCAGTGTCTGTCTGTCGTCCGGAATGCTAGGATGTGTTAGGCCGCCAGTCTGCTTGAGTTTGTTCAGGCAATGGTCATTGGCGGTTGGATCGATCGGTTGCTCGGTCGTGCACTGGGACACAAGATGACTTGTCCGTCTTGAGCGTCGGCGCATGTGAGTTCAGTCCAGTGTCCCGGGCCGTATAGTGAGGGGTAGTGGCTTCGCGGCCGACACGAGAGCAACGGGAATCAACCCACGCCATCGGTCTGGCCGGAGCGAGCTGCGACGCCGTGAGACGGGAGATCGGCGCGCCTTCCTGCGTCCGTTGAAGCGGCTGGCAGCGTACGGTTCAGGAGAGCGTTTTAGCGTTTTGGGGGTGCTGCACCAGGTCTTCGCCAGACATCGCAGTTTATTAAAGGTTAAGTGATTCGTGATATGTTGTTTCAGTTACTTGTTAAATTCTACTTGTTTTCTTGGTCAGTCTCTCGTCCCCAGTTTGCTCGTTTCTCTCTCGTCCGCATTTGTTAGGCAGTTAGTGTCTGTCTGTCTGTCGGTCTGCCGTACGTTAATGGCTGCCTCTGTCATGTTTGTCGGATTCGGTGTTAACGAATTTATTGCTTAAGGTATAAAGATCGAATTCCAGAAACATGTTTTTATCTTGCCTATCATCTTGCGAGGTAGTATATGTGTAATGTAGAGCATGTTGGTACATTTTATGTAAAACTGCATTTCATGGATTTTATTTATATGGTCATTTTAGTTTATAAAGTTGCCACCCTTCCACCGTAAGAGTTCTTTTAAAAACTAGTTGCACTTTCGGTGGCAAATAATTTTAATGTGAGTGCTTGGTACCAGCCCCATCCCTCTTACGGGGTGCATAGTTTATGTGTTTGTGTGAGTTGTTAAAATTTTTAGTTTAAAGTAATCTGGTGTGTTGCAGATTTGCCCCCGTGTAGTCTTTCAGAGGTTGTTGTCAGCGGTCGTGACTACGGCCGTGTTAAAAGGGAGCGGCAAGGTTCTCAGCCCCAAAGCTCATACTATCGAAAAACAAACTGTTATTTCCGCCTCTTAATAAATTGTAACTTGATATTTACAGGGTGCTTTCTGATTACAATTTTAAATCCGTTTAAAACAAAAGGGCTTTTATGAATAAAATTTCTATGTTTTGAAAGAAATTTGATTTGTTTCCATCAGTTACGCACTGGCAACTACTTCCACTCTCACATAGTGTGATTAAATGTGTTAATTTTCTTGGTGAATTGCTAGTAAATAAAGTAAATTCTGTAAGAAAAGGTTTTGAAAGTAAAATCACGGTTCATTCAGTATGTCTCCTTCAAGTTTTGTCTTTCTCGGTACGCGGAGACAAGGACGTTTAAGCTGTGAAGAACGTCAGAACTGATGGTAACGAAGTAGATGAAATTAAGGACGGACGGAGCAAGGAGGACATCAAAACCAGACTAGCGCCGGAAAAAGGGCATTCCTGGTCAAAAGCAGTCTATTTGTATCAAACATAGGCCTTAAATTGAGGAAGAAATTTCTGACAATGTACGTTTGGAGTATGGAATTGTATGATAGTGAAACATGGACTGTGTGAAAACAGGAACAGAAGAAAATCGAATCATTTGAGAAGTGATGCTATAGACGAATGAGGAGGTTCTGCGTAGAATCGGAGAGGAAAGGAATATGTGGAAAACACTAACAAGGAGGAGGGGCAGGACGATAGGACATCTGTTAAGACATCAGGGAATGACTTCCATGGTACTAAACGGAGCTGTAGAGGACAAAAACTGTAGACGAAGACAGAGGTTGGAATACACCCAGCAGATAATTGAGGATGTAGATTACAGGTGCTGCTCTGAGATGATTAGGTGGACACAGGAGAGGAATTCGTGGTGGGCCGCATCAGACCAGTCAGAAGACTGATGACTCAAAAGAAAAATAAATAATAAAACCGAATTCGAATCGGCCACGACACACTTCATGTATTGCGTACCCAATTGAGTACCACGATTCCTTTCACTGTGTCACGAGATGGCTCTGATGATTCATGTAGTAATGGAAAGTGGTGAACTTTGCTTTCGAATCTTTGGGTTGAGTAATTTCCGCACCCATGTTGCGTTTTCTTAATACTGACAATTCTTTGCTGACATATGATCGACATGTTATTACCGTTTGCTCGTAGGGAACCAGAGTACTAGCATTCTTGTGTTCCAAGTAAATGCAGTTTCAGGAGTACGCTCCTCTGTAAAAAAGATTGTTAATTATACATCCACTCAGTTCGTTAAACTTCGCCCCACCGTCCATGCAAGCACATTTTCCCTTTTCCTATAAACTTTTACTTCCTGTATCCTGTGAGAGAAAATTTCGTAAAACTATTAATAAACTCGACTCGCTGATCGGTTGTTCTGGAGTTCACTAATTGACTTCCGTTTAGTTTTCTCTTGTGAATAGACACTACGACTAATAAACAATTGATGTTCATGGAACTTCAGACGATTTGGTACTCAGCACCGAGTGTGTAACGTCAACCACAGTATTTGTGCAACAGATAGCACTCAGCTACCAGACGTCCTTTTAAACTTTCCGTATACACTGAGGCGACAAAAATCGTGGGACAGCTATACGCACCTATACAGATGGCGATAGTATCGCGTACACATGTCTATAAAAGAGCAGTATACTGGCGGAATTGTCATTTGCACTCAGGAGACTCATATGAAAACCGCACGACGGGAATCAACAGACTTTGAACGCAGAATGGCAGTTGGAGCTACACGTATGGAACAGTCCATTTCGAAAATCGTTACGGAATTCAATATTTCGATATCCATAGTGTCAAGAGTGTACAGGAATTGCTTCTCACCATGGACTTAGCAGTGACCAGCGCCCTTCACTTACCGACCGAGAGCAGCGGCGTTTGCGTTATCAGTGCTAACAGACAAGCAACACTACATGAAATAACGGCAGTAATCATTGTGGGACTTGCGACGAACGTATCGGTTAGGATAGTGCGGTGAAATAAACGTTAATGCGCTATAGCAGCAGACGACCGACGCCAGTGCCTTTGCTAACACCACGACATCGAATGCAGCGCTTCTCCTGGGCTCGTGACCGTATCTGTTGGACCGTGGAACGATTGAAAAACCGTGGGATGGTCAAATGAGTCCCGATTTCAGTTGATAAGCGCTGATGTGTAGGGTTCGAGTGTGGCGCAGACCCCACGAACCCATGGATCCAATGTCAACATGGATGGCACCGTGCAAGCTGGTAGTGGCTCCATAATGGTATGAGCTGTCTTTAAATTCAATGGACTGGGTCCTCTGGTCCAACTGATTCGGCCACTGACTGGAAATGGTTATGTTCGGCTGTTTGAATACCATTTCCAGCCATGTATGGACTTCATATTCCCAAACAACATTGGAATTTTACACAGTTGTTTGCGACTGGTTTGACGAACGTTCTGAGCAGTTCAAGCGAATGATTTCGCCACCCAGATTGCCCGACATGAATCCCATCAAATATTTATTGGGCACAATCGAGGTGTCAGTTCGTGCACAGAATCCGGTAACGGCGACACTTTGGAAACTACGGACGGCTATAGAGGCAGCATGGTTCAGTATTTCTGCAGGGGACTTCCAACGACTTGTTGAGTCCATGACAAGTCGAGCTGCTACTCTATGCCAGACAAACGCAGGTCCAACACGACACTAGAAGGTATCTCAGGACTTTTGTCACCTCAGTGTAATTCCTTGGGACTGGACTGAATTCTTGGCTCCGAAATCGTAAAAAAATATCACGATGGGAACAAAATATTTATTTTGTAAATGAATAACCTAATAAATTAGATTTAATTATGATACTGGTAACGAAAACATACCAAAACTATCACAGGAGAAACAAGCTACTTATTTTCTGTGTTCTGTCTTTACTATATTCTACGTTTGGCAACAGCCGCGTCATATTTGTTGACAGAAGTCATTTTCCTTTATCAATGTGTTTTTAATTTGAAACACGCCATTCATTTTATTGACACATGAGTTCGGCTTATACCCAAATTTCCGACTAGACGCTCCTATAATATTTACTTCCAGTCACACAAACGAGTATCGCTTGTTTCTGACACAGATGGTATTGTCTGGATTTGAAATAGCTGTATTGAGCACTGCCTTTATTTCGTCTCTGAAGATGCCTGTATACCGGAGCAGGTTACATTCCTGGAATTAATAAATCATATTAATGTATTCCTTCGTCAATTCTTGGGAAAACAGTTTCATACTGAAACACAAACGAACTTCATTTTGTTCAAGCAATGTTTGATTATTATCACATAGTTTTTGGCTTATTAGAGCGTCATCAGATGGCAGTTGACTAGTGTCTACAAGAAACACTACGGTGTAAGAATCCAAATGTTGAAAACTAAATATTTTCCCAAAGGACAGAATAATCCGCCATGATACTGATACGTAATGGGAAATCGTGTCCTCAGGCCAAAAACGGTTGATGCAGCGCTCTACGCTGTCCTATCCTGTGCAAGTCTCCTCGTCTCCGAATGGCTACTGCTTCTGCTTCATCTCTTGCTCTCCTAAATATTTTACCCCCCCCCCCCCCCCAGTCTCAGAAGGTGTTCAGAAAAGATAGATTAGGCAGAATTGGTGGTGGAGTGTTTGTGTCTGTCAGTAGTGCCCTATCTTGTAGTGAAGTTGAAGTAGATACTCCGTGCGAATTGGTATGGGTGGAGGTTATACTTAACAGCCGAACGAAGTTAATAATTGGCTCCTTCTACCGACTCCCAGACTCCGATGATATAGTTGCTGAACAGTTCAGAGAAAATTTGAGTCTCGTAACAAATAAATACCCCACTCATACGGTTATAGTTGGTGGGGACTTCAACCTTCCCTCGATATGTTGGCAAAAATACTTGTTCAAAACCGGTGCTAGGCAGAAAACATGTTCCGAGATTGTCCTAAATGCTTTCTCCGAAAATTATTTCGAGCAGTTAGTCCACGAACCCACGCGAATTGTAAATGGTTGCGAAAACACACTTGACCTCTTAGCCACAAACAATCCAGAGCTAATAGAGAGCATCATGACTAATAACAGGGATTAGTGATCACAGGTCTGTACCTAGGCTCAATATCGTTTCTACCAAATCCACCCGAAACAAACGCGAAATAATTTTATTTAAAAAAGCGGATAAAGTGTCACTAGAAGCCTTCCTAAGAGACAATCTCCATTCCTTCCGAACTGACTATACAAATTTAGACGAGATGTGGCTCAAATTCCAAGATATAGTAGCAATAGCAATTGAGAGATTCATACTTCATAAATTGGTAAGATATGGAACTGATCCCCCATGGTACACAAAACAGGTCCGAACGCTGTTGCACAGGCAACGAAAAAAGCATGCGAAGTTCAGAAGAACGCGAAATCCCGAAGACTGGCTAAAAGTTACAGACGCGCGAAATTTGGCACGGACTTCAATGCGAGACGCCTTTAATAGGTTCCACAACGAAACATTGTCTCGAAATTTGGTAGAAAATCCGAAGAAATTCTGGTCTTATGTAAAGTACACAAGCGGCAAGACGTAGTCAATACCTTCGCTGCGCAGTGTCGATGGTACTGTTACCGACGACTGTGCCGCTAAAGCGGAGTTATTGAACGTAGTTTTTCTAAATTCCTTCACCAGGGAAGACGAATGGAATATTCCAGAATTTGAAACACGAACAGCTGCTAGCATGAGTTTCTTAGAAGTAGATACCTTAGGGGTTGCGAAGCAACTCAAATCGCTTGATACGGGCAAGTCTTCAGGTCCAGATTGTATACCGATTAGGTTCCTTTCAGATTACCCTGATACAATAGCTCCCTACTTAGCAATCATATACAACCGCTCGCTCACCGATAGATGTGTACCTACAGATTGGAAAATTGCGCAGGTCGCACCAGTGTTTAAGAAGGGTAGTAGGAGTACTCCATCGAACTACAGACCTATATCATTGACGTCAGTTTGCAGTAGGGTTTTGGAGCATATATTATATTCAAACATTATGAATCACCTCGAAGGGAACGATCTATTGATACGTAATCAGCATGGTTTCAGAAAACATCGTTCTTGTGAAAGCAGCTAGCTCTTTATTCGCACGAAGTAATGGCCGCTATCAACAGGGGATCTCAAGTTGATTCCGTATTTCTAGATTTCCGGAAAGCTTTTGACACCGTTCCTCACAAGCGACTTCTAATCAAGCTGCTGGTCTATGTGATTTCGTCTCAGTTGTGCGACTGGATTCATGATTTCCTGTCAGGGAGGTCGCAGTTCGTAGTAATAGACGACAAAACATCGAGTAAAATTGAAGTGATATCAGGTGTTCCCCAGGGAAGCGTCCTGGGAACTCTGCTGTTCCTGATCTATATAAATGACCTGGGTGACAATCTGAGCAGTTCTCTTAGATTGTTCGCAGATGATGCAGTAATTTACCGTCTCGTAAGGTCATCCGAAGACCAGTATCAGTTGCAAAGCGATTTAGAAAAGATTGCTGTATGGTGTGGCAGGTGGCAGTTGACGCTAAATAACGAAAAATGTGAGGTGATCCACATGAGTTCCAAAAGAAATCCGTTGTAATTCGATTACTCGATAAATAGTACAATTCTCAAAGCTGTCAATTCAACTAAGTACCTGGGTGTTAAAATTACGAACATCTTCAGTTGGAAAGACCGCATAGATAATATAATGGGGAAGGCGAGCCAAAGGTTGCGTTTCATTGGCAGGACACTTAGAAGATGCAACAAGTCCACTAGAGAGACAGCTTACACTACACTCGTTCGTCCTCTGTTAGAATATTGCTGCGCGGTGTGGGATCCTTACCAGGTGGGATTGACGGAACACATCGAAAGGGTGCAAAAAAAGGCAGCTCGTTTTGTATTATCACGTAATAGGGGAGAGCGTGTGACAGATATGATACGCGAGTTGGGATGGAAGTCATTAAAGCAAAGACGTTTTTCTTCGCGGCGAGATCTATTTATGAAATTTCAGTCACCAACTTTCTGTTTCGAATGCGAAAATATTTTGTTGAGCCCAACCTACATAGGTAGGAATGATCATCGAAATAAAATAAGAGAAATCAGAGCTCGAGCAGAAAGGTTTAGGTGTTCGTTTTTCCCGCGCGCTGTCCGGGAGTGGAATGGTAGAGAGATAGTATGTTTGTGGTTCGATGAACCCTCTGCCAAGCACTTAAATGTGAATGCACAGTAATCATGTAGATGTAGATGTAGAAACGCCAATACTAAAATGATGATTCCTTGATGTCTCAGAATATGTCTTATCAAGCGATCCCTTCTTTTACTCAAGTAGTGCCACAAATTTCTTCTCTCCACAATTCTGTTAAGTTCCTCATCATTAGCTATGCAGTCTACCCATGTAATCTTCAGCTTTCTTCTACAGCATCACATTTCTAAACCTTCTATTCAGTTCTTGTCTGGGCATTTTATTGTTCACGTTTCACTTACGTACGAGGCCACACTCCAGACAAACAAAGAAATAGCTTCATAAGGACTTCTGAACACACAAATTTATAATAGACATTAGCAAATTCCTGTTTTTAGAACATTTTTCTGTGCATTACCAGTCTACATCTGATATCTTTTCTACTTCGCCCATCACTAATTATTTATTTTACGGCCTAAGAAACAAAATATTGAAAGGTGGCTACACTGAGCCACTGCGCCAGAGATTGCGCCAAAGAGTATTATTCAGCCGCCTCCACAGGCAGTGCTTGGGGAGAACTCGTAGTAGTCAGTGCTTGTTGAGATGTGCTAGTGAAAAGTGCTTGGGGAGAACTCGTAGTAGTCAGTGCTTGTTGATATGTGCTAGTGAAAGTGCTTGGGAAAACTCGTAGTAGTCAGTGCTTGTTGAGATGTGCTAGTGAAAAGTGCTTGTTGAGAACTCGTAGCAGAGAGTGCTTGCTGAGATGTGATACTGAAAAGTTCTTGTTGAGATCTGGTAGTAGAGAGTCGGTGTGGAGATATATTGTAATGATTAGAGTGATTTTCGTCAAGATATGAAGGTAAAAGAAAAAAAAATTTTTTTTTTCTTTTTATTATCTCAGTGTCTTAAATAATGCGGCATTACAGGTTCAGTCAACAAAGCATCTGGCTTGTGTTCTTGTATTAGAGTGTAATTCTGCTTTCCTTACGCAATTATAGTATTTCTATTTTTTAATTACTTCAGTATAAATGATAGTTAAAATTTCTTGTCTTATTGAAGAAGAACCGTGCCAGATGTGTACGTTGAATCACACTGCCACACACAGAACAGCTACACTTGTGCTTTGTTGGCTTCGTAGGTTTTATAGTTGCTGGGGACTTAATTAATTAATTGTGTTAACGAAAATTTTCATTTCATTCTTTGTTGTTGTTCTATGCAGTCAGATTGCGTACAAAAACTAGTCAGGGCCAACCGTTTACGAAACAGCGTAATCGGACTTACAGCTACAAAAATTTAAAAAGTATTTTCATTTTAAATAATTAAGCCCCCATGCACGTGGCGACCGCTGCTTCGGATCGTCCCTTGGAATTCTTCTGATTGTAAAAATAGTAGACAGTAGTATTGTTGTAGTAATTTGTAGTTTAGTAATTGTAGTCTATTTTGCATGTGTAGATTTGGTAATTGTCATTCTTCTAATGATATTTCAAAATTTAATTTTTATTGTCTTGTCTACGCGTTTGACAATTTAGTGCAATTATTTCAATTGTTCGTTAATCGTGTTTGAGGGAAATATTTCGTGTGAATGGTATTGTTGATGATAAAGTGTCATTGTGTGTAATTTTCATATAGTGACGAGTTTTGTATATTTTGTAAATGATTATGCGATCAATGAAAAAGGCAAAAATGATGGATAGTCAGAATAACGAAATTGTTAACATGGCGAACTCGCCAACACAGGAGAAACGGATGATGAATAATGGAGTTGAAAACAATTTAATAAGTCGGGAAAATAGGCCGGAAACAGTTCAAAATTTTTCACAATCGAAAAATTTTCAGAATACGAGATTAACGACAGAAGAGATGGAGCAGTTGATGAGTGCAGTATTAAATTTGAGATCTGAATTAAGAGCAATGATAATACGATTAGACTCACGAATAGAGACATGTTTCAAAAATACGAATGATGAATCAAAGAAAGAAATTAGAGAAGAAGTACAACCGATTTTGAATGCTCACAATAATAGTTTAATTTCAACAGAAATCAGACAAGAGGAACAGGACAGAGAACAGGAAGAAAAAGATCGCGTGATAGTACAAAAATTTTCAGAATTAAATTTACAACGTGCACATGATAAGGAAGAAATAATTGAAAGAATCGAGGAATCCGTACCAAATGACAAAATAAATAACTTAACGCAACAGTGTGAACAGTTAACTACTAAATGTGACAATACCGAAACCCGAGTCGCTACATTTACGGAAGACATATATAAACAGAAAGAACAATTAGGCGACTCATCGGAAAGAGTTGAGGAGATTTCAGACAAATTGACAAATCTTAGTTTAAATGGGGACAGAGATTCGGATGATACAGCTCCATTACCATTTGCAGATACCGAAGAGTACCAGAACATAAATAAGCATGTTGAAAAACAGGGAAAATTTAATGAACGCATTAAAAGGGAATTTGAGACATTACAAAAGCAAGTTAAACAAATTGAAAGCGAAATCGTACGAAAAGACAGCAGAAGAAATTTCGAATCACAGATAGCAGAAGGGTTGGAAGAAAGTAATTTATTTCATTTACGAGAAGCAATAAGAGAGCGCCAGGCGCGCGAACTTAACAATAATCGTCGTTGTGACTGGGACAGATGCGGTAGGTCTTTGTCGCCACGAGGCGAAAACTTTGACTATAAACATTTCTTAATTGTTCGGAAATTTAAGATCTTTCGCAATTCTAAGAATGACATACATCCATGTTCATGGATAGATCAATTTATGTACGCACTTCCACCAAATTGGCCACTAAGACACAAACTGGAAATTATGTGCGGCTATTAAAGTCCTCAGGGGATTCACTACACTAAGTGAATATGTGCCGTAGCGTGCATAGGGCCCCGAGCTGTAGTGGTGCTATTTCCCTTTTAGTTTTCTGCACCGCTGCCTACTCTTTTACTATTCTTTGCATCTGTCAAAACAACTCTTCGACTATCAATCTATCTAGACAGTAGATAATAACCGGATATGACTATTTTACCTAAAAGTGATTTCGGAAATTACCGTTTGGACTTACTGTATCTTCATCAGCATTCATTCGTAGCTTAAACGAAATTTTACCTGTTTATCATCGTGACAATATTACTTCATATGTTGCCGATATTCTTACTGCTAAACGTTCTTGGAGTGAGCATAACAAAATTTTGGATTCATTATTACGTATTTTTGCAAGAGTTGGCATTACAGAGAACTTGGAAAAATCTGAATTTGATCGTTCTCAGGTGAAATTTCTCGGTCACATTATTTCTACAGAAGGTATTCTTCCTGATCCAGAGAAACTAGATGTTATTCAGTTCACAATGACATTCTTTTTAAACGAAAATCGCTCGGCAACTCTGTTTGGTTAGTTTGTATTCCTGATGAGTGGGTTAATAAGCTGATTTGGTATACACATTTCAGTTATGCACACTTTGGTCCCAGAAAATGCTTTCATAAATTACGGGAAAATTGCTACTTCAGTAATATGGAAAAACGTATTCGATCCGTTCTGGCCAAATGCAAATTATGTCAAAAGGCTAAGCCGCCAACTATTTCTCACAGAGCACCGTTGTTTCCTATCATTCCAGCGAAATTAAAGGACATGGCTGCAGTTGATTTGTTCGGTCCCGTGGTTCGTTCTACTAATGGTTTTGCGTACATTTTCGTAGCAGTGGAATTGACATCAAAAAAAGTGTGTGTTTTACACCTTTACGCAAAGCAACAGCTCCTTCAGTATCGAACGCTTTCATCAAACATTTTCTTAAAGAAGTTGGTCATATTGATAAGGTTATATCAGATAATGGATCACAGTTTCGTTCTAAAATTTCGCTTCGTACTCTACGGCGTCGTAAAATTAAACCAATTTTCTTTTCACTTTTTCACCCTCAATCTAACGCTTCAGAGAGATGGATGAAGGAAATCAATAAATTGTGTCGTCTTTATTGTCATCAGAATCACAGAACTTGGGATCAGTATCTTCATATTTTTCAAAACATTCTGAATGAACTTCCTAATGATTCAACTTCTTTACCGCCTATACTGATATTAAAAAACAAAGCACCGACAAATCGCATTTCTGAAATCGTTCCTTTTCCGCTTTCACGGAAACTGCGGCATTCTGAAGTTGTGAACCTGGCTCTGCAAAATATTGCATCTGCGGCTGCTAGAAGAGAGAAATCAGCTAAGCGTCCTGGTCGTTTAAAAACTTTTTCAGTTGGCCAGAAGGTGTTAATTAAGTCTCATCGTTTGTCTCACAAAGGAAAAGGCTTGTGTCGCAAATTTTTTCTGCTTTATAACGGTCCATATAGAGTTCGCAAAATTATACATGATAACACTGTTGAAGTAGAAACCTTTAAATCTCGACGCTTTAAGGGAATACATCATATATGAAACGTTAAAATTTTTGTGGAATGACATACTTTCGAGAAACCAACAGTTTACGTAAACATGCAGAGAATACAAGGATACCGCGCTGTGTTTTGGCGGCGGCACATACTCAAAGCAACAGTCAAGTCTCCGCGCCGCACAAGGCAGTCGTTGATCGCAAACAATTGCTTCCTACGTCACGCGCCTACAGCTGGTCGAGCGCTCAGTGCGAATGCACTGACAGCCGTAAACAAATACACAGTTTAATTTCTCCGATTAAATTCAGTATAAAGCTATAGTGACTTGATGAATTATGTTATTAACATTCAGTATTTTTCAGGATACAGTTCTATAAAATATTTAAGAACTTCAGGTAAATTCTGTGCGTGTCCGACGTTAAGACGACTTGCTATCGAGAAATTTTCAGGAAGAATGTTATTTCGAAAAAGAAAGTAATAAACTAAAAAGGGTAACTATTAATTGAGTTTATTTTTTCAGGTAACATATTTCCACTTAGGTACATAGTTTAGACGTAATTTGCTGCTCGCGATTACGTGATTCAGACTTTGTGCTAAATTTCATGTTCTATGAATTTACTTGTGAAGCGACGTGCTTGCGTACATTGCCGATTTTTGTCAATGTTTTATTAATGAACAGGGTTGTAACTTGTGTATATTATGCATCGCTTGGCTGCACTGCTTTTTCACTGATGTCATATTTTTCTATTATGTGCCTGCTGTGCTTATTTATTTAAATTATAATTGTAACCTGGTTAATTGTGCTGACTGTGATTATGTATGTAAGTTATACTTTGTGATTTATCTGCTTGCGCCTTCATGTTTACTTATTAAGAGTACATATGAACATTTATTTGCTTATGCTGATATGATGCTAATGACCTGTTTATTATGTTAGATAACATATTTGCTGCCTTGCTTATGGATTGCATATTTATACATTTCTGTTTGTTGTCATAACTACTCTTTAATTTGGTATATAGAAATGCTGATATACTGTGAATGAACATAGAGTTTAGGTCACACTATTGTATTAATTATAGATTGTTCGCTTGGCAGAGCCTCGTTGTAGGATTTGTGCTGCATCCACTTGTTGACATTCTGTTCTCTACTGGTATATTTACTCGCTATTGCATGTTTTGCTTACGCTCAGTGCCTTATATTTTTAAGATAAGAAAATGAACTGCTATAATTCGACATAAACGACATTAGTACAAGAAACTTCATAGAAGTCACATGAGCTGAGGTTTTATGGAAGCTGTATAAATTTATGCTAATAGGAAGGAAGCTAACGACATGACATACCAACACTAGGGTTAGACCATTGACACTTTTTCCACTGCATTCTTCGTGAGCAATTGAAATAGGAAGTGACACTTGACACAAGAAATACTCCACATGTTTGCTTCTGTTTGCCATAATTCTTGAAGTGGTGTACACACTGTGAAATATTATGATTATTCACACTCCGTAATCGTACTTAATTACTGAGAGTTATTCGAACTAAGTCTGTTAGAGGTCATGTATGCATTTCTTTGTTTATAATTTATAATGAGTAGAAGATTTGGGTCAGATGGATTAAGAGGTCATGTATGCATTTCTTTGTTTATAATTTATAATGAGTAGAAGATTTGGGTCAGATGGATTACACAGAGGTTGTGTGTGGATATTGTGTCTTCGGATTGTATGGGATGATGAGGTTTGCATTAGGATTTTATCTGTACTTGTTCGAGGAGACTGTTTGGACTCTGCTACTCACTCCAACTGCCATCTAGTAGCAGCTTCAGACTGGCCAGGTCAGACTGTCCAGTATAGTCTACTCCCTGTCGGAAGAATTTGCAACCTGCGTGCAGAAGTGGACCTCCCAGGTCCTTTGTGTGCACAGGTAGGATTAGCCGTTGTAACGGCCGAGCAGGTAGCTGCGAGACCCCGTAGCGGACGGGCGTGTATGTCTTCCAGCTAAGCCAGGAGCCGCAGTTGGCGCGCTGCCTGTGCAAGTTGTAACGTTTAATGTAATAAACAATTATAACAGACAACTTGTTCCGTCTAGTTATTGTGAGTGGAAACAAGGGGAGGACAGTAAGTTCTCTCGCACTATACATTCACACTCCAATGTGCCACCACGGGAAGAAGAGCCCGCGCGCACAGAGACTGACTAGAGGAAAGATTTGTTATGGAAGTAAAATGATATTGGCGATAAGGTTTATATGTGTCGACGTATTGAAGAGATATTATTGAGGTATTGAGATTATATGAAGTTGATGATTATTGGAGTTTTTGTGGGCAAGAGATAAGGTAAATGATATTGATGATAAGATTTATATGTATCGACGTAAGAGGTATTATTGAAGTATTGAGATTATGTGATGCTGATGATTATTGGAGTTTTGGTGTATAAGAGGTAAAGTAAGTGAGGAGCATATATTTTTTTTTTATTGGTCTTTATGGAACAAGGAGGATGAAGATAGCAGACTAGAACACTAAAGTAGAAAGAAGATTGTCTACACACACTTTGTTAAGTCAATAAACAGTACATACTCTTTTTCGGAGAGAGGAAGTAATTGCATATCTTGGCTCACTGACAGTTGTTCAGCAACTGTACATTTTGATCTGGCTTGGCAAACATTGGTCTTGACATGATGACTATGACGTTGACTTAACTATTATTGACTGTTATACATTGCTGCCACTACTACTTGATACACATGATGAACATCAAATTTTGACAGAGTTACATTTACACAGTTAACACTATTCAATTACACAGTAGTACTTAATGTGGATGAAAGATGAGTGAGTGTGTTTTGTGTGTTTTCCTTTCCTAATCCCAAATACTTAGTCCCAACCTATCTCCTAAATATTATTTTACTTTTTGTTGTGGCTTGCACTGACACCCATAAATATTATAGGTTTACTGATATTTGTGTATTTGTAATAGTTAATATGACAATTATCTGACATCATTTGTGTGTTTGTTATGATTTGTATGTTTAGTGTAAAAGTATTTGTATGTGGATTCAAACTATTGTTCATGCCTGAACTGTCTGATTAGTGATGGTGACTATTATGAACTGTTACCTGCACTTGTTCAACATTGATGCGTGACACTTATAAATGTTTAATTTCTGCTGATGAACTGTGTGATTAGTGATGGTGAATATTATGGACTGTTACCTGCAGTTTTTCAACATAATGGGTGCCACTTAGAAATGATTAATTTCTGCTGATGAACTGTGTGATTAGGATAGTGAATATTATGGACCGTTACTTGTACTTTTTCTACATGATTGGTGCCACTAGGACATGTTTAATTTCTGCTGATGAACTGTGATTAGTGATAGTGAATATTATGGACTGCTCTCTGGACCTGCTCAACATTACTGGGTGCCACTGATGAACTGCTTCTACTGAAATAATGTTACTTGTTGATGTCTGCACCTGTTCAACATTTCTGGGTGCCACTGATGGACTGCTTCTACTGAAATAATGTCACTTGTTGGTGTCTGCACCTGTCAACATTACTGGGTGCCACTGATGAACTGCTTCTACTGAAATAATGTCACTTGTTGGTGTCTGCACCTGTTCAACATTACTGGGTGTCACTAATTGAACTGCTTATACTGAAATGTTGTCACTTGTTGCTGTCTGCACCTGCTCAACATTACTGGGTGCCACTGATGGACTGCTTCTACTGAAATGATGTCACTTGTTGGTGTCTGCACCTGCTCAACATTACTGGGTGCCACTGATGGACTGCTTCTACTGAAATGATGTCACTTGTTGGTGTCTGCACCTGCTCAACATTGCTGGGTGCCACAGATGGAACTGCTTCTACTGAAATAATGTCACTTGTTCCTGTCTGCACCTGCTCAACATTGCTGGGTGCCACTGATGGACTGCTTCTATTGAAATGATGTCACTTGTTGGTGTCTGCACCTGTTCAACATTGTTGGGTGCCAAAGATGGAACTGCTTCTACTGAAATAATGTCACTTGTTGGTGTCTGCACCTACTCAACATTGCTGGGTGCCACTGATGAACTGCTTCTACTGAAATGATGTCACTTGTTGCTGTCTGCACCTGCTCAACATTGCTGGGTGTCACTGATGGACTGTTTTTACTGAAATAATGTGACCTGTTGCTGTGTGCACCTGTTCAACATTGCTGGGTGCCACTGATGGACTGCTTCTACTGAAATAATGTCACTTGTTGGTGTCTGCACCTGTTCAACATTGCTGGGTGCTACTAATGGAACTGCTTCTACTGAAATGATGTCACTTGTTGGTGTCTGCACCTGCTCAACATTGCTGGGTGCCACTGATGGACTGCTTCTACTGAAAAGTTATCACTTGTTGCTGTCTGCACCTGCTCAACATTGCTAGGTGCCACAGATGGAACTGCTTCTACTGAAATAATGTCACTTGTTGCTGTCTGCACCTGCTCAACATTGCTGGGTGCCACTAATGGACTGATTCTACTGGAATAACGTCACTTGTTGGTGTCTGCACTTATTCAACACTACTGGGTGCCACTGTTAGAACTGTTTCTACTGAAATGATGTTACTTCTTGCTGTCTGCACCTACTCAACAATGCTGGGTGCAACTGATGGAACTGCTTCTACTGAAAAAATGTTACTTGTTGGTGTCTGTACCTGTTCAACATTGCTGGGTGCCACTGATGAACTGCTTCTACTAAAATGATGTCACTTCTTGGTATTTGCACCTGTTGACCATTGCTGGGTGCTACTGCTGGAACTAATCATTGAAAGCATTTTATGTGAACATTTGTATAAACTGATTTTTTGTGCATTGTGTGAACTATTATGTAAAGTCACATGTATGAAAAGAAGTTGTATTGCTTACTGTATTTTATATATTAGGTTTTTGAAAGGTCAGTGCAAAGCCAAAATTTTATCTAATTATGTGATATTTACGTATTAATATTATCTTTTATTTTTGTCTGTATTTTTGTGGACGAATTTGGTGGTATTTTCACCACCAATGCTGGCAAAAATACCATCAAATTCTGGCCCGTGGAGGAGGGGCATATGAAAGGTGGCTACACTGAGCCACTGCGCCAGAGATTGCGCCAAAGAGTATTATTCAGCCGCCTCCACAGGCAGTGCTTGGGGAGAACTCGTAGTAGTCAGTGCTTGTTGAGATGTGCTAGTGAAAAGTGCTTGGGGAGAACTCGTAGTAGTCAGTGCTTGTTGAGATGTGCTAGTGAAAGTGCTTGGGGACAACTCGTAGTAGTCAGTGCTTGTTGAGATGTGCTAGCGAAAAGTGCTTGTTGAGAACTCGTAGCAGAGAGTGCTTGTTGCTGAGATGTGATACTGAAAAGTTCTTGTTGAGATGTGGTAGTAGAGAGTCGGTGTGGAGATATATTGTAATGATTAGAGTGATTTTCGTCAATATATGAAGGTAAAAGAAAAAAATTTTTCCTTTTCTCTTTATTATCTCAATGTCTTAAATAATGCAGCATTACAGGTTCAGTCAACAAAGCATCTGGCTTGTGTTCTTGTATTAGAGTGTAATTCTGCTTTCCTTACGCAATTATAATATTTCTATTCTTTAATTACTTCAGTATAAATGATAGTTAAAATTTCTTGTCTTATTGAAGAAGAACTGTGCCAGATGTGTACGTTGAATCACACTTCCACACACAGAACAGCTACACTTGTGCTTTGTTGGCTTCGTAGGTTTTATAGTTGCTGGGGACTTAATTAATTAATTGTGTTAACGAAAATTTTCATTTCATTCTTTGTTGTTGTTCTATGCAGTCAGATTGCGTACAAAAACTAGTCAGGGCCAACCGTTTACGAGACACAGCGTAAGCGGACATACAGTTGCGAAAAATAAAAATTATTTTCAAATTTAAATAATTAAGCCCCCATGCAATATCTATTACTTTTAATGTCTCATTTCCTAATTCAATTACTTTATCATCGCCTGTTTTAATTCGACTAAATTCCATTACACTTGGTTTGCTTTTGTTGATGTTCATCTTACATCCTCTTTTCAAGACACTGTCCATTGCGTTCAACTGCTCTTCCAAGCCCTCTCCTGTCTCTGATAGAATTACAGTTTCATCGGCAAACCTCAAAGTCTTTATTTCTTCCGCCTGAACTTTAATTCCTTATCCAAATTTTCCTTTAGTTGCCTTTACTTCTTGCTCAATGTATAGTTTGTATAACCTGAGGAATAGGCTACATAACTGTATCACTTCCTTGTCAACCACTGCTTTCCATTTCAACAGCATAGAAATGTACATCAAATAATACTAGGAGTGAGGATGAAATGCACGTATTCCCTCAAGGAGACCCTCAACTCAAAATCAATATCAGCAAATACTAAGATATGATTATATAATACAGTGATATTCCCAGCAGTCATTTACTGTTCAGAAACCTGGAGTGCGACTAAACGAGAAAAGGAATAACTATTAATATTTGAAAGAAGAGTAATGGGAAACATATGGCGAGCAGTCTGAGATAAAGGATAATGGAGGAGGAGGAAGAATGAGAAAAACTGCCTCATGATGCAACAACCAACAATATTATTATTACAGAAGCTGAAGAGCAAAAGAATCCAGTGTAGCTCGTATGCCAGAAGAAAGACAGGTGAAGAAAGCACTTGAGGAGAAACCAAACACCAGATGGCGCCGAGGATGAACAAGACGACGCTGAATAGACGACTTGGCAAAGAATCCGGCAGCCCAGGGGACCGAAGAAACAGATGGAATGGATGCAGTTTGTGGAAGCAGCCCATGATCTGCAGGAATTACGATGTCTGGATGTGTATGTATGTACAGGGTGCCAATTATTGAATTATATGAAAAAAACTTAAATTAGTTACAAACCACGGCGTGCACACACTTTATTCAACATGTAAACGTCACTACAGACATTCGGATTTAGATTTTGACGTGTTCGATATGGTTGCCATAATTGGCGATGACGTGGCGCAGATATATAACGAAATCCTACATGACCCGCAAAAGTGTCTAAATATCTATGCTGTCGATGACTTCTTGAATGGCTGTTTTCAGCTCAGCAATGGTTTTGGGGTTATTTCTGTACACGTTATCTTTGATGTAGCCCCACAAAAACGAGTCGCATGTATTCAGATCCGGAGAATATGGCGGCCAATCGAGGTTCATGCCAGTGTCCTCTGGGTACCACAGGGTCAGAATCTGGTCCCCAAAGTGCTCCTTCAGGACATCAAACACTCTCCTGCTTCGATGGCGTCGAGCTCCGTCTTTTATGAACCACATCCTGTCGAATCCAGTGTCACTTTGGATAATGGGGATGAAATCATCATCCAAAACCTTCACCTACCATTATGTAGTCATAGTTCCATCAAGGAATATCGCGTCAATTATACTCTGACTGGACATTGCACACTACACAGTCACCCGTTGATGGCGAGGAGAATTCTCGATCACGAAATGCGGAGTATCAGCCCCCAAATGCACCAATATTGCTTATTAACGCACCCATCCAAATGAAAGTGGGCTTCGTCGCTAAACCAAACCACACATGCGCATACTAATTCCCATTTCCCATCATTCGCCGCCGCCTACCGCGTAGTTTTAAAGTCCTAACACAAACCGTTCAGAAGGTATGACTATTTTATTTCGTGTAGTTCAGTAATTGTTACCCTGTATGTACGTATGCGTGTACACCTCGCCATATTTTAGACGCATGTTTTCCACGTGCATGAAAGTAATACTTTTCATTAAGGCATGTTTTATAGTTTTAAAATGCAAACTGTGCACTAGTTCTATTTGGTTTTTCCATGTTTTGCTGCAGGTCTGAAGATGGTCATCGCTGTCCGAAACCGGAAGTCTAAGGGCCAAAAAGTTTGGAGATCATTCTACTGTACTTTCTAGTGTTAGCTATTGTGCTTCACCTTACTGACGATCTGAAGAACTTAATTTATGATCTTTGCAGTTTCTTAATATATTTCTTAATTGGGGCCCAATACTTCCCAAAATACTGACGCAGGAACTGTAATCACTTCGTAGAATTTCGTTTCAGACTCTTGACTTCCTTTTCCTGCATTGTTGTAGTCCTTTCACATATCTTGTTAGTAAGCGTCTTTTTTAATAATTATATCTTTGTCATCCTCTTAAGATACATAACACCCAAGATACTAGAAATGTGACAGTTGCACTAATGAGATCCCACCAATGAGAATCTTTAACCGAACTGTATCGTTCTCCGTTAGTACAACAATCAGAAAAGATGCTGCAACCAGCAAATCTTCCGTTGAATGATTTATTTCCATAACCTGTTTCTAACTGCGGCAAACATTTCTTACGCTGCGCATATTTCAAAGTAAAATTTCCTAAGAATATGATGCCCTCAGAAAATTAATTAGTTATGGTAAAATAAATAGTTCACTGTAACAAAGACTGCATGTTTCAAACCCTTTTCCCAAACTGGTATCTTCCTAAAAAGCTGCAGGTTTCTCAAGCTATCTTGGATAAACTAACTGAAAATTAAAAAATTAAAATTGGAGGTCAGCTGATGCGGCAGCTACATTGTCATAAGCTGTTTAACCTCATTTTCTTGTATAAGAGTTTGGATAGAAAAATATAGGCTAGAAACATTGTGTCTTCATCTCCAGTGTCTAATTGTTGCACCCAGAGAGCCGTTGTCGTCATAACCCATAGATAGGACTTTACGTGTAAAATATCATTTGGAACATAACACATTGTTTCTTTAACTTATATCTTCCACAGACGGCAACATTTTTGTAGTTTGTGTAATAATATTTGCGTCAAATAGACACTTTCGGCAACTTTTGTCTACACAGTGAAATATTTTATTAAAATTTGTGAATTCCCAAATGGAATTCCTTTCTTTTTCTATACTATCTGTTTATACTAGATGAAGCACTGGGTTTGAATGCTTATTCTCTTGCTATTTAACAATAGCCTCTTTCCTTGCAGTATCGTTTTTCTCTGTTAATTGAGATTATTCCTCCTCTATCTTTTCTGACATGTCCAAGAGCTTTGTAAACTAAGATTTTGACATTGTCGACTTTTATTTGATGTCATATAGAAAGAACAACGGCGGCTGCACTTAAAACATGTTTTGTTCTTCTATCGCCGCAAAAGCCGATAACCGCGGAGTAAAACTTAGACTTGAACTGCCGCTTTTGAATAACAGACTGGCATTAACTATTCTCAGGTTCAAAAGATGGAAAATTGCCTTCTAAACCAGCACTGTGATTCATCCTGTTATCTTAAAGTGCAAGTATGAGAGAGTTCACTACATAAACGTTGCAGTGATTGCGGAATGGCAGGAGTAAAGAGGCGAGTGGGCGATGTTAGCTAAGGGGTGAAATGTTGGGGGAATAGTCTTTCAGGGAGGTGCTGCAGGCCGTGCGAAATTAATTCACACACATTCTGAAGGATTATATAGTTTACCTCTTGCGTAAGCAATTCGTACTTCTTCGTCTACTTGCGGGAGGGATTCATGTCCTGTAATGTTACTGTCCGCAGCTCGTGGTCTTGCGATTGCGTTCTCGCTTCCCGCGCACGAGGTCCCGGGTTCGATTCCCTGTGGGGTCAGGGATATTTCCTGCCTCGTGATGACTGGGTGTTGTTGTGTCGTCTTCATCATCATCATTCATCCCCATTATGGTAGGAGGAAGGCAATGGCAAACCACCTTCACTAGGACCTTGCCTAGTACAGCGGTGCGGGTCTCCCGCATCGTCTCCTACGCTCCTCGGAGTATGGGACATCATCATTCATTCAGTGTTACTGGTAGTGGATTTCCTGTTAACCGTGATTTTCAAAGGATAACATATGACCTTCCTGTTGTTATTACCCAACACAGTACGTACATTTATGAGGAAAAAAACAAATAAAAGTGTTTATTACTACTTTGACTCATGGAATGTAATCGAAATTTGACTGCTACAACAGTATTTATTTTACTGACATTAGTACCTGTTGTACCCAAAGGATGTCTTGAAGTCTAATGCACCAATACACCGGAGAAAACATACACATTAAACCTAGAAATAGCACATTGTTCTTCTACTGCTAGTCAGTACTTAATTAAGGACCAACCATACAGGAAAGGGTCCCTCCACCCAACGGCCAAAACAGGCGTTGGTTTTATTACACCACTACATTCGCGGTAGCTTTCCTGCCCTTATTTGCAACTTTACTGTTAATTTAAATATATGTGCTATCGATTCGCACTTAACAAGACGAAAATAGAAGTGGGGAGGAGGGAGGAGGACAGTTTAATGAGATGGCTACCTGTTCCAACAATTAACAATTACTACATTGAATTGGCCGACTAAAATTAGGTACTCAAAGGATAAGCCATTTTTAATTAATTATTTCATCCATTCACTCCTCCAAAGGTAATAACTTATTAATTTGTATGTATTAGTTCTGTCTTTGTGAAGAAAGGCAGCTTTAGCCTTTCGCATCCTTTGTGTAACATTGGGCCACAAGTTCTTTATACCTAAATCCAACAGAGAGAGAAATTTCGACTCTGTCCCTTAGTAGTATCCTATAATTCTCTTTTTTGTCATTTAGCGGTCTCGGTAGCCCCACAAGAGATGCTATACTACAGATCGAAATATTCGTGATTTAATCTTCTTTCTGCCTTATGACATTTTGTAGCGATTTATATAACATTAATTTTTTCGAATGACAAAATTTTGTCTATGTTAAAATATCATCTAGTATAAATTGGATTCCATGTCAAACCGTAGGTCACCACAGAACTGTCAGTTTGAAGAAACAACCGGCATTCGTTTGAAGCGTTTTATGAATGTGTTACAAAATCTAAAGCAGGATGACTGGAGAATGGATCTAAATTCCAGTTATCCTGAATATGAATCCAGTATTAACCACCGCGACACTTCGGTCGGATCTAAATCTTCTCCGCTCCTACATTTTCCTGTCTCATTACTGCTTCTTCCAGTAGAAAAATATCTGTTCGTTGAAATCGTATCTAAAGAATCACAAATGTATTCTTCATTCAGTTGTTTATCTTTCCTAGGCAATTCGTATCATTAGTGACCATAACAACTCGTAAATTGAAGAGCATCACGCATATAAGACAGTTACTGTCCCCTTACTGCGTGATTACAGCTACATCAAGCTTGCTGTATTTACTGACAGCTTTTGACAGTCGTCTTGCTGCTGTATCTCACGGAAGAATTGTTTCCGTCGACAAAAGCACTTATGAGGGCTATGTACACCTCTACTGTTCCGCTTATCTTTGCTGTAACACACACATGTGACAGCTTACCACTAAGCTTTTCTTCTACAGAAGCGTAAAATGGATTTCATTTTATGACAACCTCAACAAACCCCGAGCTGCACGATCAAAGCAGCTGCACGCGTGTTGGAGGTATAATACCCTTTATAAATCTGAAGTCTCCTGCGAAATGCTACAGCTCTGAACAGCAGCGATTCCCATCAAGCTAAATAAATTCCGTCTAGTCCTGTTTGCATAAATATGCATGTACGCAATGGTTAAAAGATGGTCCCTTCTGTTTACGTTAGCCATATTATTGTGATTTATTATACTTTTATCAGGTTTTCCAATTTGGAAAGTAACGAGGTTTTTCATCGCTTCGTCGTCATCAAACAGCTTCCTAAAAAAAAGAGATCAAAATGTTCGAGCAATATTAAACAGATAGCTACATTATAAATTTACGCTAATTTATCCATGCAGGATGAACTGATTCGGAGACGGTACAGGTTTCGGAATCTTGAGCATGGCTCATGGCTGAATGCAGCTACTGTAGAATCGAATCTGCTTGAGGAGAAAGTTGGGGGATTTTAGTGATACAAGGGATAATGAATATGTCATTTTCCTCTATCTGTTACTGTCCCAATAATGCGTTGATAAGGTAAATACACACACAAAAAAAAGTTTTGCATCACCTCGGTTCCGAAAGTTCCGAAACCTGTACAGAAAACTGGAATAGAAATCAACATAAACATCATTTCAGCCTTTTTTATTGCTCATGAAAACCACACATTGCATTTTGTACCACTATACAGCGAGTCCTTCAGAGGTGGTGGTCCAGATTGCTGTACACACCAGTACCTCTAATACCCAGTAGCACGTTCTCTTGGATGCCTGTATCCGTCGTGGCATACTATGCACAAGTTCATCAAGGCCCAGTTGGTCCAGATTGTCCCACTCCTCAACGGCGATTCGGCGTAGATCCCTCAGAGTGGTTGGTGGGTCACGTCGTCCATAAATATCCCTTTTCATCCACCCCAGGCATTTTCGATAGGGTACATGTCTGGAGAACATGTTGGCCACTCTAGTCGAGCGATGTCGTTATCCTGAAGGAAGTCATTGAAAAGATGTGCCCGATGTGGCCGCGGTTCCTTGCTAAGAGTTTATTACAGCCTCAAAGTAACGGACTCAAGACTTACGTGCTGTTTTCTGCGCAGCGAACAACAACTATAGAACACTGCAGGTTGATGAACGTTTATTAGAACTTACGCAGTCCACTCAGGGCGGTGGAAGCAAATAGGCATCTCGCGTGTACCCCAATATTAGTACAAATGAGGTCAGTGGCACATCATCTGTGATAACACAGAGAAGGTATGAAGGAGGGAAATTTTGGAGGGAAAGGGTTTCTCATATGCCCGTCTGTATCTCCCTCTCTCTCTTTTTCAACTCGCCGTACCAGTAAGTGTAATTAATTAGTTATTTTTCACTTTTTCTCTGTACACCCACATTTCCACATGTGTCTAAAGCTAACTATTGTACGTGTAACCATTGATCCTTATGACCAAGACGTTTTTAAACAGATCGAAACCTAGGAAAGGGGTTTTGAATAAAACTTTCATTTCTGCAACTAACTGGCTGCATTTCATTTTACACTCACAAAGATTCATATGTCAATTCTGTTGTAATATGGCAAAACGTTAAAATAAACTATTAGAAAAGGAGAAGTAAACACTAGAACTGATCATCGTTCATTACATCATATAAACTATTTCTCAAGTCTACACCTCTTTTTCTCAACACATACATGAATGAGGTATCGTTAGAAAGGTTTGTTAACCGGCTTCTGGAACTGCATACCGATTTTGCTCTTAAACTTACTATTTGAGAAAATTCTACATAAAAGCGTCTTTTAACTACGTTAACTATGTGTACCTTCATACCTATATTTTACGAAGTTAACTTATTAATCACGAATAAGGAACCCCATTTTATTTGCTTTAAAGTACTTATTAACTGGATAATTTGTATACACCATTGTCGTAGATAATAAACGCGACCGCTATGGCAGTCCATTATCTCTGCCTCTCGTTGAAGTTGGCTTTTCTTAACGGATATACTTTCCGAAACGACGAACATATTCGTCATTGTCGCCCTGATTTGTGATTTAGCTATCGTTGCTAGGACTCAACATTTTTACTGAAACTGAAAATAGTTGTCGAGTTAATGTTATAGGTTATGTGGCCCCACCAACAGTCTCTGACATCTGCCCGTCGTACAAGTAGGGACAAACGTTCCAAACGCAGAAGACATTTTTGGAGACATAGAAATATACGTACAAGGATGTATCATAAATTGACTATTAATTCACGCCGTTCGGTACATTTTTAAAAACATTTTCTCTTCGTTCCCATAACTACCCTTCTCCCAATGACCACGATTATTCCAAATACTGTCATTATTTAAAACTATGAAAGTGCGAAAGTTTCGCCAGCGTCCCCTGTTCATTTTTTTTTGTTATTTTTTGTTTTTGTTTTTTGGTCATCAGTCTACTGACTGGTTTGATGCGGCCCGCCACGAATTCCTTTCCTGTGCTAACCTTTTCATCTCGGAGTAGCACTTGCAACCTACGTCCTCAATTATTTGCTTGATGTATTCCAATCTCTGACTTCCTCTACAGTTTTTGCCCTCTACAGCTCCCTCCAGTACCATGGAAGTCATTCCCTCATGTCTTAGTAGATGTCCTATCATCCTGCCCCTTCTCCTTATCAGTGTTTTCCACATATTCCTTTCCTCTCCGATTCCGCGTAGAACCTCCTCATTCCTTACCTTATCAGTCCACCTAATTTTCAACATTCGTCTATAGCACCATATCTCAAATGCTTCGATTCTCTTCTGTTCCGGTTTTCCCACAGTCCATGTTTCACTACCATACAATGCTGTACTCCAGACGTACATCCTCAGAAATTTCTTCCTCAAATTAAGGCCGGTATTTGATATTAGTAGACTTCTCTTGGCCAGAAATGCCTTTTTTGCCATAGCGAGTCTGCTTTTGATGTCCTCCTTGCTCCGTCCGTCATTGATTATTTTACTGCCTAGGTAGCAGAATTCCTTAACTTCATTGACTTCGTGACCATCAATCCTGATGTTAAGTTTCTCGCTGTTCTCATTTCTACTACTTCTCATTACCTTCGTCTTTCTCCGATTTACTCTCAAACCATACTGTGTACTCATTAGACTGTTCATTCCGTTCAGCAGATCATTTAATTCTTCTTCACTTTCACTCAGGATAGCAATGTCATCAGCGAATCGTATCATTGATATCCTTTTACCTTATATTTTATTTCTACTCCTGAAACTTTCTTTTATTTCCGTCATTGCTTCCTCGATGTACAGATTGAAGAGTAGGGGCGAAAGGCTACAGCCTTGTCTTACACCTTTCTTAATACGAGCACTTCGTTCTTGATCGTCCACTCTTATTATTCCCTCTTGGTTGTCGCACATATTGTATATGACCCGTCTCTCCCTATAGCTTACCCCTACTTTTTTCAGAATCTCGAACAGCTTGCACCATTTTATATTGTCGAACGCTTTTTCCAGGTCGACAAATCCTATGAAAGTGTCTTGATTTTTCTTTAGCCTTGCTTCCATTATTAGCCGTAACGTCAGAATTGCCTCTCTCGTCCCTTTACTTTTCCTAAAGCCAAACTGATTGTCACCTAGCGCATTCTCAATTTTCTTTTCCATTCTTCTGTATATTATTCTTGTAAGCAGATTCGATGCATGAGCTGTTAAGCTGATTGTGCGATAATTCTCGCACTTATCAGCTCATGCCGTCTTCGGAATTGTGTGGATGATGATTTTCCGAAAGTCAGATGGTATATCGCCAGACTCATATATTCTACACACCAACGTGAGTAGTCGTTTTGTTGCCACTTCCCCCAATGATTTTAGAAATTCTGATGGAATGTTATCTATCCCTTCTGCCTTATTTGACCGTAAGTCCTCCAAAGCTCTTTTAAATTCCGATTCTAATACTGGATCCCCTATCTCTTCTAAATCGACTCCTGTTTCTTCTTCTGTCACATCAGACAAATCTTCACCCTCATAGAGGCTTTCAATGTATTCTTTCCACCTATCTGCTCTCTCCTCTGCATTTAACAGTGGAATTCCCGTTGCACTCTTAATGTTACCACCGTTGCTTTTAATGTCACCAAAGGTTGTTTTGACTTTCCTGTATGCTGAGTCTGTCCTTCCGACAATCATTTCTTTTTCGATGTCTTCACATTTTTCCTGCAGTCATTTCGTCTTAGCTTCCCTGCACTTCCTATTTATTTCATTCCTCAGCGACTTGTATTTCTGTATTCCTGATTTTCCCGGAACATGTTTGTACTTCCTCCTTTCATCAATCAACTGAAGTATTTCTTCTGTTACGCATGGTTTCTTCGCAGCTACCTTCTTTGTACCTATGTTTTCCTTCCCAACTTCTGTGATGGCCCTTTTTAGAGATGTTCATTCCTCTTCAACTGTACTGCCTACTGCGCTATTCCTTATTGCTGTATCTATAGCGTTAGAGAACTTCAAACGTATCTCGTCATTCCTTAGTACTTCCGTATCCCACTTCTTTGCGTATTGATTCTTCCTGACTAATGTCTTGAACTTCAGCCTACTCTTCATCACTACTGTATTGTGATCTGAGTCTATATCTGCTCCTGGGTACGCCTTACAATCCAGTATCTGATTTCGGAATCTCTGTCTGACCATGATGTAATCTAATTGAAATCTTCCCGTATCTCCCGGCCTTTTCCAAGTATACCTCCTCCTCTTGTGATTCTTGAACAGGGTATTCGCTATTACTAGCTGAAACTTGTTACAGAACTCAATTAGTCTTTCTCCTCTTTCGTTCCTTGTCCCAAGCCCATATTCTCCTGTAACCTTTTCTTCTACTCCTTCCCCTACAACTGCATTCCAGTCGCCCATGACTATTAGATTTTCGTCCCCCTTTACATACTGCATTACCCTTTCAATATCCTCATACACTTTCTCTATCTGTTCATCTTCAGCTTGCGACGTCGGCATGTATACCTGAACTATCGTTGTCGGTGTTGGTCTGCTGTCGATTCTGATTAGAACAACCCGGTCACTGAACTGTTCACAGTAACACACCCTCTGCCCTACCTTCCTATTCATAACGAATCCTACACCTGTTATACCATTTTCTGCTGCTGTTGATATTACCCGATACTCATCTGACCAGAAATCCTTGTCTTCCTTCCACTTCACTTCACTGACCCCTACTATATCTAGATTGAGCCTTTGCATTTCCCTTTTCAGATTTTCTAGTTTCCCTACCACGTTCAAGCTTCTGACATTCCACGCCCCGACTCGTAGAACGTTATCCGTTCGTTGATTATTCAATCTTTTTCTCATGGTAACCTCCCCCTTGGCAGTCCCCTCCCGGAGATCCGAATGGGGGACTATTCCGGAATCTTTTGCCAATGGAGAGATCATCATGACACTTCTTCAAATACAGGCCACATGTCCTGTGGATATACGTTACGTGTCTTTAATGCAGTGGTTTCCATTGCCTTCTGCATCCTCATGTCGTTGATCATTGCTGATTCTTCAGCCTTTAGGGGCAATTTCCCACCCCTAGAACAAGAGAGTGCCCTGAACCTCTATCCGCTCCTCCACCCTCTTTGACAAGGCCGTTGGCAGAATGAGGCTGACTTCTTATGCCGGAAGTCTTCGGCCGCCAATGCTGATTATTTATCAAAATTTAGGCAGTGGCGGGGATCGTAGTCGTTTTGATTATGAATTAAAGACGCTACGCCTAGACCACAGGTCCACCCTCTTCATTACAAATTTAATAATATCACTATTTTATTAATGTTGCCTCACTGCTTTTGAAACACCAGGAACGATAGCAAATTTAACTTCTTGATCGAATATAGTATAGCAGCAGGAACACATGATTAAATTTGTAGGTGATTTGATGGTATAAGGAAAGTGGAAGTTAGTTCACAGAAGTAGTGGGACAAGGTTCGTGTCACCCCACTCTCTATTGTTGCCAGATGTATCTAAGATGGCGGCCATGACGTCATCTACGATGGCAGCCAGTAGACTTGGAAACAGTGCATGACATCATCCAAGACGGCGGATTTTGGCGGGAAGATAGGTCAATTGGGCTACCTCCACTAACCTAATCCCCTCCCCACCCGCCTCCCCTAAAAAATGGCAGGAAGTTCAAATTCCATCAAGACAATGCAACACACCTCTACTAACCTAAGAACATGGCTAGAAAATAGGTCACTTGGGCTACTTCCACTTACCTAAATCTCCTGACCGCCGTCTCTTCCTAGGAACTGGCAAGAAGTTTGAATTTTGGAGGGAAGATAGGTCAATTGAGCTATATCTCCATTAACCTAAGAAAATGGCAGGAAAGAAAGGGCAGTTAGGCTACCTCCACTAACCTAAGTCATCTGACCACCACTGTTTCCTAGGAAATGGCGGGATGAGGACTCGACCTGTGCTGGACATAAGTTTTTATTTTGCATGCACTATTTATTTAAACAATTAGAGGCACTACCATGATCAAGTGTAGTCACCATGGGGTCCAGAGTCCAACTGACCCCGTACACAGTACTGCCACCAGAGAACACCGTCATCTGTTCTGTGACATAATCCAAGATGGCGGTTTGGGTTGGGGGGGGGGAGGAATGGCGGGAAACAGTGTGGTCGCCATGGGGTCCAGAGTCCAACTGACCTCGGTGCACAGTACCACCACTAGATGGCACTGTTGTCCATTCCATGATGTAACCGAAGATGGCTGTCTGGAGGGGAAAATGACTCAGCCTGGACTGGGCTGCTGGAGAGAGGAAGAAGTGTGCTTTATTTATTTTGGAACAATTTATTTAAGGATGGATTTTAGATAGTACATTTATCACACTGATACAAAACACAAGTTCAGACATGCTTGGGGTCACACCACACAGCCTACAGCCTACTACTCGTAAATTACAGAAATAACGCTCTGCAGACACTCAAACAACGCCTAAATTACCGAAATAATTTCAGTACACAGCACACAGACACGCAAACTCCTCCTAAAAATGCAGTACACTGATGTTCAGACAAGAAACCAACTTGTAAACTGTCCAAATAACGCGTAGCACAACCTACAGACCTGTTCGCAATATAATGCGACAGACACGGAGCCGGCCGGAGTGGCCATGCGGTTCTAGGCGCTGCAGTCTGGAGCCGAGAGACCGCTACAGTCGCAGGTTCGAATCCTGCCTCGGGCATGGATGTGTGTGATGTCCTTAGGTTAGTTGGGTTTAATTAGTTCAAAGTTCTAGGCGACTGATAACCTCAGAAGTTAAGTCGCATAGTGCTCAGGGCCATTTGAACAGACACGCAAATAATGTGCGCAGGCACCACCTGCCGACCCCTGTGCACTGTCCTGCACAAGAGGCTACCACACATGCTCCCAGAAGTCGGGATGCAGCGGCAGCTGCCAAACCGTGCACAATTGCCCATTTGGGTCCCTCAAGCATGAGGCAGCAGCATCCCTTTCATACTTGAAACCTGAGAAATTCCTCTCGAAATACATAATCACCTAGGCACCATTGGTGATGTGACCAGATGGGAGCAAAGACCTATGTGCAGAGTGCAGATGCTCCAAGGACTCACGCATGTTGACACCACTGCGAGCCACCACCAGACGCAGTCCTGTATGAGCCATTGCTCTCATGCCACTGCTGCCTACAGCGAGCAGGTGAAAGTTGGGTCTGTTTTCAGGTGTACAGTTAGAGTTCTTTGAGTGTTGTACTGACATCACAGAACTCCAAGGTGCACACACACCATTCCCATATGTGAGACGCCTCTGGGCAGCACATGTGTTTACTGTTGCTGACGCGATACCTGCAGATACTGATGTCACAGAATAGCATAGGGTGCATTGTTCCTAGCGATTCTAATGGAGCATGCGAGCTGCATCTAGCTGTGCACGAGTACCCATTGGGGCTTACACATCCTGTGAAATAACATTAAACTTTCTCACCGCTAAAAGCCTGTGCATGCTCGCATAAACACCATTAATCATAAAAGCTTTTAATGTTGTTTGGAAAGAGAGCACTCTCTAAGCCCAGACGGGGGAGGGGTGGAGTAAATCAGATCAATTTTTTTCGATATATGGGAAGAGAGAGATGTGGTAAAAATCATATTGAGTTCTCTATCGGATGAAGTTAGTGGAGCTTTTATTGTTCATAATTTTTTTCTGGTGGATGGAATAGAATAATGATGATAGAATGGTGAGGTGATCGATGTGGATGGGCCCTGAGGGACGTGGATCTATAGTACCTGCTTGTAGTTTGGAGAAACACCACAATGCAGTGTAGTTTGGAGAAGCACCACAATGCAGTAGCAAAATCCACATCACTCCCTCAGTTCCAGTACTGTCTTTTATACTACATCTAGTTGCAGGAGCAGGCTTCGTTTCCGTTGAATGGTCAAAACACAATTCTGTCACAGTAACTCATCTTCCCCTGTTTCTACACGGGTTGCAGAAGGTGGTAAATGTAGTATTCTTCTGACCCCTACTTAGTTCCAACTTACATTGGAGCAATCAAGTGTGCAAAGCTGCAGGGATGGTAGTGCAGAGTCTGAGGGGGCTGTTGCAGGATGCATAGGGGCTACCTAAAACAAGGTGGTAATTTTACTGTAGCAGATAGGTTCGAGAAAAGTGACTTGTTTTGAAATACGAGAGTGCCAGAAATATGATTCACTTGTGGCTGTAATCATTAAAAGACTTCTCCATAGGATCCAACGCATGTGTGTGGTTGAATGGAAAGACTTGATTCCAAATCATAGACATCATTTCTAGTGGATAGCGTGGCACTAGAGATCTGAAAAACTAGTGCACATTTCTTACGACCTCAATCAGTGTACCATCAACTACTATTTATGATCTTTCTCAGTCAGTCATTGCCTATAACTCAGTGGATATATCGCAGAACCTCTGGCATGGTATTGAGACAGAATATGTTACAAATAATGGAGAAATATATAGTGGCGGCGGCCTGAGGGGATTGGAGACAGCGGTTTCATACCACTTTCCTTAGCCGAATCACTTTCAAAATTCAGCGATTTTATGACAAGGCTGAATCGTGGGCTATGTGTAACCGGGCAGCTGGTCTGATAATATACACTCTGGCTATCACCGTCTTGGTATTTGTGTGGAGAAACCACATGATTTGTAGGTAATGCCATATATGGTTTTATAAAGCCGATATAACTTTTAACATGGATACTTGTGTGCACATGTAGAACCAAGACCACTTGTGACAGTAACATACAGTAGTTGTTGGGAGTGGGTTTTTCTAGCATCTGGTAGTTTGCAAGATGATTGAACCTTCTCTTTCTAAGACGTGGTGGTAGCACTCACAAGAAAAACTTGTGAGATATGTCCACCAATCGTTGATTTTCAGCCACTATTACTTCGTATCACCAGCAATCAGTTATTGATGAAGTATTATATTTAGTAGTAGAGGTTGCATGATAGGTTCATCTTGAGCATCAGGCTTATAAAGTATGTGTTTGTTTTCCAACATGTCCAAAGCAAATGACTACGTCACATTAATAAGGAAAGTATGGATTTGACGTCGAGTACTGTGATAGCAAAGGGAAGAGTATGTCAAGTCATAAGAATGGTACTGATATTTCTATTTCCAGAGCCACAGCCATCAAGTGGGTGTATTTCCGATACTTTGCTCATTGTCAAATGTCATTCAACTGAGACCGTGATCATAACATTTAGTTGTAAATACAGGGATAAAATATAAATGAGACTTGCAGCGTCAGTGATCTGTGTGGGAATGATTCACGTTTCCTGTTAACAGTAGGAGCCGTCCGAATGGAAAGGTCTATTGGAGAGCAGGAATGTAGCTGACGTGTTGTCCTCTAGACTACTGAATAGCGGACTAATACTTAGTATGTGTTGGATAGCTTTTGTGATCGCATGGAAATCTGAGAAGATTTAATATGGAGGTGTGTTTGCGCTGGATCGTTATTCCCTCAGATGTAAATTGTTAGTTGACTGCTTCTGCACATTTCGCGCCTTTATTTAGTTGAGGGAACATCGATTGTGGTGTGTGCATCTGGCATGTGTAAGATACATTTGCCGGTTCTCTAGATGTGAGAAACACCTTAGTTGGCTTTGTAAATTATAAGGATGATTTTGAATCTGCCACATCGCCGACATCGGTATTCCACGAGTGGAAATAGCACTTTTTTCCATTTTTTTCGAGTTTCCATGTCAATGAATTCGCCAACGTGACAAGTTTGCTAGTTAGTCAGTGGTTTACAGCATGATTCACCTGACTTAAGTTTTGGGTTTGTAGAGAAGTAATTTCCAGTCTATATCATCGGAATTATGTTGCGTGAGCATCAGTAGGATACTGCTGTGTGCTTGATATCAAGTAGTACCGCGAAAATTGTATAATATTATGGCAAACCATGCAAAAATACATGTGTTCTTGTAATCCCAGAGTCTGGAGATGGGTGTAGAAAAAGCAAGCAAGCAAGCAGGTCCGAACCAGAAACAGTAACACGTTTGTGCCGAGAGGGAACGAGCCCAAATTGTAGAACAGTTCTGAGAGTGACTTTGGTCCGCAGAGGGCGCTCTGATCACCCAATGGGCGTCGATGTCCGCCGACCTTGCAGGGAAATGTCTAGTGCTGCGAGGAGTGTATACAGTGCTGTCTGTCTTTGCGGTATATATGTAGGAATAATGTAAAAGGACTGATTTTGTATGGTGCAGGATACAAATTGTATGTTTACTACATCGACAGGGTACGCAGTGATATATTGCTGGGTTGGAGATCTGTTTTGCACTCTAATATTCAAGTTCCTGTCCTCAGTGGGAAAGCAGTGTAATTGAGTAAGAGTCTTTCCATATTTGACGATCTGTAGGCTACTTTGTAGAATTTAATTGTCAGTGCAACTGTTGATCTGTACAAAATACAAACATAATGCTCTATTCATTCACAAGACATCCTTTGTGCTGGGAATTAGGAGAGTCTACAAACTGATTCGAACAGAACAGAGGTAAGGTATGTATGGATAGTTCTGAGAAAGCAAGTGTTCAAAGACAAGTTGAAACAGACCCTCCATCTCTGGTGGGGATGCCGTCACTCATCTGCCACTGTGGCATTAGGATATCTCCAGACCTGTAGCTGCAGGATACCGAAAATTCTGGCTATTTATTTCTCTTCTCTAAGACTGTGCTTCGAATTCTGTTTGTGTAATTGTTCTGATTTACAACCCCCCCCCCCCCCTCGCGGTGGAGTCGACGTGTGTGTGCTGTCTGCAGTGTCAAGAATGAAAGGGATGCCGCCGCAATCATGGTTGAGGGACCCAAACATGCTCCTGTGCGTGGCTTGGCAGCTGCCAATGCATCCCGACTTCTGGAATCCTGTGCGGTAGCCTCCTGTGCAGTCCAGTGGACAGGGAGCAGTGAGCAGTGCCTGCGCACATTGTCTGCATGTCTGTTGCATTATTGTGCAAGCAGGTCTGCCACTTTCTTAGATTAGTAGAGATAGCCCAGTTGACCTATCTTCCCTCCAGAATTCAAACTTCTTGCCAGTTCTTAAGGATAGGTGGCAATCGGGTTACTTAGGTTAATGGAGGTTGCCCAAGTGACCTATTTTCTCGCCCTGTTCCGCTATGTGAACGAGAAGTTTTCGTGTTGCGTAGACAATGGCCCCCCAATACACGACGACAGGTGCTGAGTCCATATGATGACTTTTCTGTCAATGTTCATACTTGAACTTCCTGGCAGACTTAAACTGTATGCTGGACTGAGATTCAAACTCAGAACCTTTTCCTTTCAAGGGCAAGTGTTCTACCAACTGAACTACCCAAGTACGACTCAGCACTCATCCAGACTGCTTTACTCCCAATCAGTACCTCATCTCCTACCTTCCAAACTTCATGGAAACTCTCCTACTAAACTTGCAAGACTAGCACTCCTGGAAGAAAGGATAGTGTGCAGACATGGCTTAGCCACAACCTGGAGGATGTTTCCAGGATCAGTAGAGGTGTGTAGTATTTGTCCTGATGGAATTTAAACTTCCCTCCATTTTCTGGGGGAAGGGGGGAAAGGGAGGGGGTTAGGTTAGTGGAGGTAGCCCAAAATCCGCCATCTTGGATGATGTCATGCACTGTTGCCAAGTCTACAGGCCGCCATCGTGGACGAAGTCATCGCCGCTACCTTGGATACATCTGGCAACTATGGAGAGTGGGGTGACGCGAACTTTGTCTCACTACTCACGGAGCTGTCATCCAAGGTGAGAACAATGTTTCTAATCTGGTTGAGCATCGAGGCGAACTGAGCTTAAATATCAAAAACGGGTACAACGTTCCGTACTGCTTTGCACTCTTGCTAGAGTTTATCAGTCGTGGCGGCTGGCGAATGTCGGAGTGCCAGTAACTCACAACCAAGATGTTTTCAGTTGGTGCAAGATCTGGACAACGTGCTGGCCAGGGCATTAGTCGAACATTCTCTGCATCAAGGTGCATCAGGAGAGCACGGGCAGCATTTGGTCTTGAGTAATCTTTTCGAAAGATAACGTTACGGTAATCGAACATAGGTTGTAGCCGCTGGCCTTCACGTGTCGGAAATGTGAAGCCTGCTGTCCAAATTAGCCGCTATGTGAACGAGAAGTGATCGTGTTAGATAGACAATGGAACCCCAATACACTACGACAGGTGCTGAGCCCATATGATAAATTTTCTGTCAATGTTCGTTCCTGAACTTCCTGGCAGACTTAAACTGTATGCCGGACCGAAACTCGAACTCGGAACCTTTTCCTTTCAAGGTCAAGTGTTGTACCAACGAACTACTCAAGTACGACTCAGAACTCGTCCAGAATGCTTTACTCCCAATCAGTACCTCATCTCCTTCCTTCCAAACTTCACGGAAACTCTCCTACTAAACATGCAAAACTAGCACTCCTGGAAGAAAGGATAGTGTGTAGACATGGCTTAGCCACATCCTGAAGGATGTTCCCAGGATCAGATTTTCACTCTGAAGCCGAGTGTGTGTAGATATGAAACTTCCATGCAGATTGGATCAAGACTCGAACGCAGGACCTCGGAAAATCCGTAGGGTTCCACACGTCTTAAGCACTGTCCAAGAGGATACTTGTCTTTCTGTAATAAAGCCCTTTTTATGCCTCAACATACGTGACGCCGCTAAGCGATCTCGTAAGGCCGCGCTAACAAACCGGTATGTCTGTTCTCTCAGGCACTAGTATTAAGGAGCCTATTTTGCGTTGTGTGTTCTCCCCTGAGCCCATAGATTCCATATTCTCATGACAGTTGTGGGATTCTGAACAACGCGAGCTCCATCTCCGAGAAACAAATAAAACCCAGTCTCGATAGGCCACGATCCTGCCGCTGTTGTATTTCCGACACTTGCTGTTCATACCTGAGGCTTAACACAAGCCTCTCACACTCAACATTCAAACGAAATTTCTGAATTAAAAATCCTCTGTGTAATATTTCACTGTCTGCCTTCGTAGTCAAGGGATCAAAACGACAGACTCTCATCCGGGGGACCCGGTTTCGGTTGCCGGCACTGCCAGGTATGTTTTTCTGGTGAGATGACTGGACTGGGGTGAACTGAGCCTCGTGATGCCAGTTGAGGAGCTACCTGATCTAAAGGTAGCGGCTCCAAGATCGAAACGTCGGGAGAGCGGTGTGCTGTCCTCATGCCATACCATACCACTTGCGATGGTGAATTATGAGGATGATCTGACTGTCGGTCGACTACCACGTTGTCTTTAAGGCCTCATCGCGGAGTTTCTTATCACTATATACCAAATACAGATGGCGTTATCTTTCCTAATTTATGTGGCAGCTCTGAAATGTTCTGTAAAGTTTTATGTTCATTTTTCCCTAAGGTCATATTTGCAAACCAGCTGATAACAACCGACTTCGCTAGGGTTTTAAATTTCTGTCGGTAGCTTTATAAATGTAATAAGGGACAAAAAAATTGCAGAGAAAGACA
Source organism: Schistocerca serialis cubense (assembly GCF_023864345.2). Classification (NCBI taxonomy): domain Eukaryota; kingdom Metazoa; phylum Arthropoda; class Insecta; order Orthoptera; family Acrididae; genus Schistocerca; species Schistocerca serialis. Next base: position 366,930,943 of record NC_064639.1, on the reverse strand, counting down.
TTTACTTTTTTTCGGACAAATATCTTACATATAAATCCATTGCATTAAATTACATTCTTATATAATATAATTTATGTTTGGCTGTGTGGCGCATACACCTATATATTTTTTGCTTGTCCGATGCGTGAACACGTAACGTATAGATGACCATGTGAGAAACAGGGTTCCTTCAAATTAACTCCGCAATAGTGAAAAGTTTGGCCCTGGATATTTTAAGGCGTCATAAAAGCTAGTTTGTTTGAGCGACACGCTGAAACAAATATGTGCTCCTTCGCTGTATCACAATATCACTATAGCTAATTTCATTACCCACAATTACAGCGGCCACTTCATTTGATCGAGGTGCTGTGAGCCGTCTTTCATGCCCGCTGTTGGTCTCTTATCAGCTTGAATTATTATTCCGTAAATATCTGCGACCATATTTCCGATCTGACTTTAAACATTCGTGACAATTCATTATCTTTATGTAGGAAACGTTGTAGATCCTGAATTACATCTCGATCCAATCCGGTAATGTTCAAAGAGGGATGATCTGCTTCATCATCTTCGTTTCCTACAAAGTAAACTTGACAAATCTTCGGTGTTTCATTTGTAAGTGGTAACAATGATCCATTTATGGTACACTTGTCCGAGTTAAATCCTACGTTCTCGGTGATTGCTGTTCCTCTAAATGATATCATTTAGGAGCATGCGTTATAGCGCCTTATTTTTTTCAAAAAGTCTTTCGATATCATCATTTCGCCTTTCACGTATTCAAATACTTCAGGTGCTCGAAATGTAATTTTACCAATGGAGCAGCATATACTTGGCGTTTCTCCTTTAACTTTTATCGCCTTACAATATCTACATTCTCCCGACTGCGATACTTGGACGTTCATTATATTTTATAGTTGAATACTAATGAAATGCCTGATTTTTTAAGACAGAGACGTCCTTGCTGCCTTGCGTATCCAGCATTTGAAGATGTCTTCAATGATTGTGCAGCAACTTGATTTCCTAACGTCCGTATTCTGTTCATCACTTCTTCTGCTATTGGATCTTTTTCCTGTTTTTCTTTATGACTGCTTTCTTCTCCAATCTGTCTACTTAATAACGTTCTTCTTCGTTGAGAATTTCGTCGTAACACTGCTAGACATGCTTCGTTTTCTTGCTCGGATTCGTTGTTCCACGCAATCTTTTGTCTTTTCGACACTAAACGGGATCCAGAAAAGTTTCTTTTACGTTTGGGCATTTTGCTCCAACATATTTTCACGTTCTTTACTGTTACACAAAAATATTAATTACTCCTCCTTTAAATGCTGATTAGGAACTGAATCATACTTTTCGTGAGCAGTTTTTCCTTTGTTTTCTTTCTGCGATTATTATAAATAATATTGTGAAGCGATAGGCAGAGATTAAACCTAGCAATTTGTGTTGGCAGCGACGAGTCTTAATTACGTTCGCATTACAATTTTTACCACCCACCGCGACCAAAACACTATAGCACACAACGCGAGACTCAAAGCTACTCCCATGCATAAACGTCATTGGTTCAAAAATGGTTCAAATGGGTCTGAGCACTATGGGACTTAACTTCTGAGGTCATCAGTCCCCTAGAACTTAGAACTACTTAAACCTAACTAACCTAAGGACATCACACACATCCATGCCCGAGGCAGGATTCGAACCTGCGCCCGTAGCGGTCGCGCGGCTCCAGACTGTAGCGCCTAGAACCGCTCGGTCACTCCGGCCGGCAAACGTCATTGGTCTGCAGTAAACAGTTATGACTACAAAGTGAAATACACAGACACACATCCCATAATTCACATACACTGAAAAGTCAAAGAAACTGGTACACCTGCCTAATATCGTGTAGGGCACCCACGAGCACGCAGAAGTGCAGCAACACGACGCGGCATCAAATGGTTCAAAAGGCTCTAAGCACTATGGGACTTAACATCTGAGGTCATCAGTCCTCTGGACTTAAAACTGCTTAAACCTAACTAACCTAAGAACATCGCACACATCCATGCCCGAGGCAGCATTCGAACCTGCGACCGTAGCAGCAACGCGGTCCCGGACTGAAGCGCCTAGAGCCGGCCGTGGTGGACGAGCGGTTCTAGGCGCTACAGTCCGGAACCGCGCGACCGCTACGGTCGCAGGTTCGAATCCTGCCTCGGGCATGGATGTGTGTGATGTCCTTAGGTTAGTTAGGTTTAAGTAGTTCTAATTTCTAGGGGACTGATGACCTTAGAAGTTAAGTCCCATAGCGCTCAGAGCCATTTTTGAAGCGCCTAGAACCGCTCGGTCACAAGGCCGGCTACGACGCGGCATCGACTCGACTAATGTCAGAAGTAGTCCTGGAGGGAATTGATACCATGAATCCAGCAGGGCTGTCCATAAACCTTGTAAGAGTACGAGGGCATGGAGATCTCTTCTGAACAGGACGTTCCAAGGCATCTCAGATGTGTTCAACAACTTTCATGTCTGGGGAGTTTGGTGGCCAGCGGAAGTGTTTAAACTCGGAAGGGTGTTCCTGGAGACACTCTGTAGCAATTCTGGACATGGGGGTGTCACATTGTCCTGCTGGAATCGCCGAAGTCCGACGGAATGCACAATGGACATAAATGGACGCAGGTGATCAGACAGGATGCTTACGTACGTGTCACCTGTCAGAGTCGTATCTATATGTATCAGGGGTCGTCCCATATCGCTCCAACTGCACACGCCCCACACCATTAAAGAGTCTCCACCAGCTTGAACAGTCCCCTGCTGACATGCATCGTCCATGGATTCATGAGGTTGTCTCCATATCCGTACAAGTCCATCCGCTCGATATTTAAAGTGCAGCGTCTCGCCAATCACGAGGACAATGCAACAAAACCTTAGATTGAGCAGAATGGGGAAGAAAGCCGGCCACGTCTATTTCGAGGAAGCATTCCGTTAACTGCCTTAAGCGATTTAGAAAATCATTTAAAAATGGCTCTGAGCACTATGCGACTTAACTTCTGAGGTCATCAGTCGCCTATAACTTAGAACTAATTAAACCTAACCAACCTGAGGACATCACACACATCCATGCCCGAGGCAGGATTCGAACCTGCGACCGTAGCGGTCGCTCGGTTCCAGACTGTAGCGCCTAGAACCGCATGCCACTCCAGCCTGCTAAATCATTTAAAACTTTGACATGGATAGATGCAAGTGAATTTCAACAGCGGGCCTTCCGAATGCGCGTCCAGTTTCTTAACCACAGCGCCACTGAAAATTAAGTAGTAGTAAACGGGCACTTATGAGAAGAGGAACTCGCAGCGAGTTTACCCCTTTATACTCTGACGGAAAAAATCTCGACACCATGCGCCATAGATGAAAGTTGGTAGGTGTTTTTCTACATCTGAAAGATGATTTCTATTCAGATTTCACGCCAGGCGCGTAACAGCGGTGCTAGTGACGCAACTCTGAGTCTACAAATCAGGTTTGCTTTAAATGCGCGCTGTAACAGTCGTGAGCTCACCTTTGAGACTGGAAGAGGTGAGTGATGTTAGCCAAGAATGAATTCGAAACAACTAAGACGTCATTATCAACAGCTCTCCAGGTTTCAGCGCGGTCGTGTAACAGGTGAAACGTGCCCTTCGAAAAATTATAAATGACTGTGCTTAAACTGACACACAATATTTTTAGCGCAACGCAATCTGACTTTCAAAAATACATCGAGCGCCACTACTGCCAGCTAAATAAAAGATTCTTACTGAAGGCACTAACTACAGGCATAGTCAGCAAATGAAAGATTTTGATAGAGAACAAACAATGTATTTACCTTAATAATGTTCCAAAGTCATCATGTATATACCAGTTCATGATATCCAATATTACAAATTTATTCATTCTGATGGATACGCGTCCAGATCGTCCGCTCTCAAAATTCTGCCATTTCTCTCCCCACATCCACCACTGCTGGCGGCTCACCTCCAACTACGCAACGCTACGCGCTGTTCACATCCAACTGCCCAACACTACAATGGCGAATATTCCAACAATGCCAACGAGCCACAGACTGCACAAAGCACAGCCAGTGATTTTCATACAGAGCGCTACGTGACGTTACCAACATAAAAACCTAAACAGCCTACTTACACAGGGGTATAAGAGGCTAAATGTTCCTCCAGAGATATTGCAGACAGAGCTGGCAGGAATGTAGACACCGTACGTGGTTGTAGCTATCGTCACGGGAACGTACGGTCACAAGATCACCGCGCTGCGGACTGCCACGTGGCACTACCGAGAGGAAAAACCGTCTGTTCGGCGCATGGCTCTGGCGCATCGTACTTCATCTGCAGCGGCATCTGAACAGCAGTTAGCATCACAGTGGCAGACCAACTGTCGCAAATCGGTTCCTTAAAGGACACCTCCATGATAGACGCCCTGTAGCGTGCATTCCACTAATCCCAAACCACCGCTATTTGCGACTTCATCGTGTCAAGCGAGAGCTCACTGGAGGGTGGAGTGGAAGTCAGATGTATTTCCTGAAGAAAGCCGGTTCTAGCTTGGTGCCAACGACGGCCGTGCGTTGGTTAGGAGGCGGCCAGGTGAGCACCTGCAACCCACCTGTCTGCGGCCTAGACACACATTGGGCGTACACCTGGAGTTACTGTTACTGCGATTTCGTATGACAGCAGGAGCACTCTCGTGGTTATCCCACACACCCTGGCTGCAGATTCGACTGGTGATTCCACCTGTTGTTCTGCTATTCATGAACAGCATTCCAGAGCGTGCTTTCCTACAGGACAATGCTCGCCCACACCGTTGTTGTAACCCAGCATGCTCGACAAGTGTCGTTATGTTGCCTTGACCTGCTCCATTCGAGCACGTCTGGGATATCATCGGACGAAAACTCTAGCCTTAACCACAACCAGCACATGCCGACTCTGTATTGACAGAACAAGTGCGACAAACCAGGAACTCCATGCCTCAAACTGACATCAGGCATCCGTGCAAAACAATACATGCACACTGGCATGCTTGCATTCAACATTCTGGCAGTTAAACCTGTTATTAATGCATCAGCTTTTCGCATTTGCTGTGGCTTCTCTGGCGCTTACATTAATCTGTGAACTTGCAACGATAATCACTGAAATATATTACCTAACCAATGTATTCCAGAAAATTCGTTACTCTACATTAATTATTGTCTGGTGCTGAGATCTCTTTCGTCAATGTACAGTAAGGTATATGTCTGGTTACTGTTGGCGCTAACATTACTTGATTCATATCTGTGTCGAGAGCATTGTTTTAGTCGTACTTCGCAAATCTTGAGCTTCAATTCTGTCTAAATGTGCCTAGTAGAATACATGTCATGTTCTCAGACGAACTGTAGACATAATATGATATTTTCCAGGCATGATCTTCTCAATATTGGGTCTTGATGACGTTGACGGCTTTATTTACCTTTAGGACATCTGAAAATATCGACTGAACGGGCAGCAAAAGAAGCAAACAGAATGATAAATATTGCCTGGAACGGAGGCTACTCACCTATCAAGGAGGAGATGCCTGTTGGCAATTATTAGGAGAGACAACAACCAAGTAATTCAGGATACACACTGGAGTGTGCAGCGGCAGCCGCCGAACCGAGAGAACGCGCAGCAGTGCAGCAGCAGCACTTGTCTGATAAACTATAAATTACTGTAGTCTTTGTAGACTAGTGCTTACAAAATTAATCGTAGTTTTTGCTGTTGCGTAAGTCTTGTGAATATCCTTGCGTAGGGCGGCTTCCTAGCGTAAATGTAGAGAAATTTATTTCTGTTTAACAGCTTGCGGTCTCAGAGTACAGTGAGAAATCTGCACACCAACTTTTAGTTTTACTTTATTCTCCTTTGATATGTTTTCAAACTCAGTTGCGCCATTTCAGACCACGTATCTGTTTTATACACAGCACGATATGGCTAGGGACTGTGCTTGTTGTGAGCGGACACAAGGAGAGTTGGCTGCTGTCCGTAAACATCTGGAAGCTGCGTTGGCTACCGTCAACAAGCTTCTAGCTAATGTTCGAGGTTGCGGTGGCGTCGGGGCGCCAGTGGCGAGAGCTGCGATACCTTTGGTGCCACTGGAATCCCCTGGTGGCCCGGACGTCGCTGCGGCTTCCGATACGCAACATCTGAGCGGTCCGTCCTCACTCCAGAGTGGGTGGCAGACGGTGGTGGGTTCGCATGTCACTGGGCAGAAGGCGAAAGAGGGAGCAGACCGTGCCACTGACTACCTAAATCTTAGCAACAGGTACGAGATGCTTCCCAGTGTTGATGATAACTCTGAGCCAGCACGGGATACCTCTCCTGTTGGGCCAGCGGTCGATTTTCCTAACCGATCCGGCCAAGTATATAGGGTGGGTATGCTAGTAGGAGCTCCAATGTTAGTCGGGTTATGGAGCCCCTCTGGGAGATAGCAGGCAAGATGGGAAAGAATTCCAGTGTGCATTGGGTATGTTTGTCTGGAGGTCTCATCTGTGATATGGAGGAGGCTCTGCTGGCGGCTATCGAGCGCACTGGGTGCAACCGGCTGCGTGTAGTGGCACATGTCGGCACGAATGACGCCTGCCACTTGGGTTCTGAGGCCATCCTCGGCTCCTTCCGGTGACTGGCTGATTTGGTGAAGGCACGCACGCGGGGTGCAGGCTAATCTATCTATATTTGTAGCTGTGGTGTCACCGCCAGACACCACACTTGCTAGGTGGTAGCTTAAATCGGTCGCGGTCCATTTAGTACATGTCGGACCCGCGTGTCGCCACTGTGTGATCGCAGACCGAGCGCCACCACAAGGCAGGTCTCGAGATACGATATAGCACACGCCCAGTTGTACGACGACTTTGCTAGCGACTACACTGACGAAGCCTTTCTCTCATTTGCCGAGAGACAGTTAGAATAGCCTTCAGCTAAGTCCATAGCTACGACCTAGCAAGGCGCCATTAGCCTTACATAGTTTGATAGCTATCGTATAAAATGTCTCATCAAGAATGCTGTATTCACATCAAAGAATAAAAGATAAGTATTCGAGGAGCTTCATACTTTTCTTATTAGAATTCACTACTTATCCTGTTCCAGAATTCACGCGCGTCTGCGTTAGATAGCGTGCATTTCGGCCTCCTTTATCTACAAGGTGTTGGCACATTTACCAACACATCATTGGCGACGAGGCAACAGAAAGGGTTTTGTTCTTTCTAATTGCTTACATTTACTTGTGTCATGGCTTCGCCAGATGTACTGTCCGAATTTTATCGCTTGCAGAATCAGCAGACGCAGGCGTTATTGGATGCCCTTGGACAGCTCATCCAGGGTCAACGTGCCATTCAAACCGATGCGGCAGCCGCCGCTTCATCGCTCCCGCATCCACAACATGCAGTTGCACCGCAGTTTCGCAATTTTGATGCACAGCACCAGACCTGGACTGAGTGGTCACGCCAGTTTGGATTTCATCTCGCCACCTACAGAATTCAAGGTAATGAGCGGCAGCCATTTTTGCTTTCGTGTGTAGCTGTGTCCACCTACCGGGTGATAGTGAAATTGTTTCCCCGACGCGACGTAGCAACTCTGTCCTACGAAGAAATTTTGTCGGCATTGGACGCCTATTTCAAAGAAACAGTTTATGTAGTTGCAAAAAGGTATACTTTCTTTCGTACAAAACGTATGGCCGGTCAAACTAATAGGCAGTGGGTTGCAACATTGCAAGGCCTTACTAGGGATTGTGCGTTTGAATGTGACTGTGGCCTTCCTTATTCAGATACTATGGTGCATGATGCAATTGCACAGAACGTTTCTGATGTTCGTCTACGGGAGCAAATTTTGAAACTAGTTAATCCCTCCCTTCAACAAGTGATAGACATATTGGATAGACAAGACACGCTTGACTTTGCTCAGGATTCATTTCCAACTTCGCCAGCCGTGTGTAACATTAACCGGCCCGCCGGGCACGCTGCGCGGCCCGGTCAACTGCCCTCGCGCACGTCAGCACAGCTGCCACCATGCTCTAAATCAGGTGTGCCGCGACAGCATACAAATGCAGTGAAATCATGCCCGCAGTGTGCTACTAGACATTCGCGTGAGAATTGCCTGTCACGCCAAGCTATTTGCTTTTTCTGTAATAAGAAAGGACATGTTCAAAGTGTTTGCCAGAAAAAGCTCAGATCAGACAATCACAACCATTCCAGGCCTTTTGCTTCGCGCCGGAATCGAACCGAGGCTACTCAGGCTCGTGAACCTTCGCCCATGGACATTCATGTAGTTAATTCCACTTCGTCCAGTGCCACTTTCTCTAACAGTGACTGTGTTCGTCCCACGAAAAGTGTGCGTCGACGTCGACGGCAATCCCATCACGTCGCAAGTGATTCTATACCAGAGTGTGTTCAAGTTGTACAAAACAGTCGCTCTTGTCGTCAGCAGGACAATAAACTTTTTGTAGATTTGGACTTTAATGGCAAAGTGATCCCATTCCAGCTCGATACCGGAGCTGCAGTTTCATTGCTCAATCACGACACGTACAAACAACTGGGCAAACCTCCGTTGCGTGCCGCAGATGTTCAGTTAAAAAGTTATTCAGGACAGCTTATCCCTGTGTTAGGACAGTGCACTCTCCTTGCAACATACAATGGACAAACAAAACTTGTGTCATTTTACGTTCTTCGTTCTTCTACTGCAGTGAACTTGTCTGGTTTCGATTTATTTCAATTGTTTAACATGTCTGTAGTAAATCAGGTCCTATCAGTGAACCAGACTGTGCCTTCAGACGGTGTTTCTCGTCTATGTGAAGAATTTGCAAACGTTTTTGCACCGGGCTTAGGGTGCGCTAAAAACTATGAAGCACATTTGGAACTGAAAGTAAACGCGCAACCGAAATTTTTCCGAGCGCGCAATGTTCCCCACGCCTTGCGTGATGAGGTCGCAAGAACATTAAATGATTTAAAATCACAAGGTGTGAGTGACTGTGCGCAATGCCTCTTCCATTTCAGCTCCGCTTTATCGCTTACGCCGTACCGGTGTTCCGTTTCTCTGGACGACGGAATGCGAACGCGCTGTTCGCCAGTTGAAATCGGCGTTGCTTTCTAATACTTGCCTTACGCCATTCGATCCCCAGAAACCCCTTTTGTTGATGGTAGTTGATGGTAGATGCATCGGATTTCGGGATCAGTGCTGTGCTTGCGCACAAAGTTGGCTTGCATGATCGCCCTATTGCCTTTGCGTCAAAATTGCTCTCGTCTGCGCAAAGGAATAATTCCCAGATAGAGAAAGAAGCTTTGGCTCTCGTATTTGGTGTTACTAAGTTTCATGATTTCTTGTATGGTCGTCACTTTACCATCATCACAGACCACAAACCTTTGACATCGCTTTTTCATCCGAACAAGTCTGTACCTCCGCGTACAGCGCAGAAATTCATTCGCTGGTCTATTTTCCTCTCGCAGTACCGCTACAATATCTTGTATCGGTCCACTGCTAAGCACAGAAACGCCGATGCATTGTCCCATTTGCCTGTTGCTGAGGATAAAGCATTCGATTCTTCCAAACTTGCTTGCATGTTCATTGATTCGGAAACCGATGAAGTGGTCGACTCGTTTCCGATTGATTTTCGTCGTGTAGCTACAGCCACAGCTGCTGACCCTGTCCTTGCTACCGTTTTGCGTTTTGTTGCTACGCAATGGCCTTTGTCAAAGTCTCGGATCGAGGATCCGTTGGTTCGCCGATTTTTTGCTCATAAGGAGAGACTTTTTGTACGACGTGGTGTTTTGTTGTTGCGTTCTGATAATGATCAGTCCAGAGTCATGGTCCCACGGTCGTTACGGTCCTCTGTCTTACGGCTTCTTCACCAAGGACATTGGGGTATAGTGCGAACGAAACAACTTGCTCGTCAGCACTGTACTTGGTTCGGAATCGATGCTGCGATTACGAATATGTGTTCTTCTTGCATGGCGTGTGCCGAACAACAATCCGCACCACCGCGGAAAGTCTTTGCATGACCAAAAGCCACTTCCCCTTGGCAACGCTTGCACATCGATTTTTCTGGTCCATTCTGGAATACTCGATGGTTGGTTCTGGTAGATGCCTTCAGTAATTTTCCTTTTGTTGTCCGGATGTCTTCCACGACGTCCTCCGCCACCATCCAAGCGTTGTCTGCTATCTTTTGCATTGAAGGTCTTCTGCAGACTATTGTTTCCGACAATGGCCCACAATTCATGTCCGCAGAATTTCAGTCATTCTGCCAGGCCAATGGGATTCAACATCTGACATCCGCGCCGTTTTCGCCTCAGTCAAACGGTGCCGCTGAACGATTGGTCCGGACTTTCAAGTCACAGATGTTAAAGTTGAAAGAGTCGCATTCTTGGGAGGACGCGTTGTTGCTCTTTTTGTCATCGTATCGCTCTCAGCCCCGAGATGGTCGCTCGCCGGCTGAGTTGCTCCACGGTCGTCCTCATCGAACCTTGATGTCTTTGCTGCATCCGCCGCATCAGGTTCCTGTGCAGCGGCAGACTTCTGCTTTTGCTCCAGGCGACTTTGTATTTTATCGCAACTATCGAGGTTCACGGCGTTGGCTCGCAGGGCGCATTCTTCGCTGCCTCGGCCGCGCGATGTATTTGGTTTTGGGGGCCTCTGGTGAGGTGCGTCGGCATCTCACTCAGCTGCGCCTCTGTCGTCGCACGAGTTCTGCCGCTCCCCGTCTGCTTTCAGCGACGGTGCCGTCCGGTCAGCGCCCTGGGGACCCATCTACTGGCTTGCCTCATCCCCAGGTGTTACCGACGATGCCTTCCATTTTGCCCCATGGCGACGCGCCGCCGCAGCCGCCGCCGCCGCCGCCGCCTGTTCTCCCGCCGGCGCCGCCCGCATTCGACGCTTCGCTGCAGCCGCCAGGCGCCTCCCTGGGTCATGCGCCGCCGATCGCTTCCCGTGACCAGCTGTCCTCCGCCATGGAACTCTTGCCCGCTCCGGACCACATGGCGTCTTCGCGCGTCGGGTACCCCGACGCAATGGAGGTCGACCCTTCGGCCCCTCCTGTCTCTTTACGGGCGCATACGCCGCATGTTGACGTGCACCCTGGACTAGGTTTTCAGGCGTTTCCTAGCTCCCCTCGGACCGAATGGCTGGGTGCGGGTGGCACAGCCTCGCCTGTTGTTGGGCTCCCCACCTCATCGCATACGTCAACATGGGGTCCTCCCCACGGCGGGTGGAAGCCTTATAAAACGACCGTTCGCCGATTTGCGGGGGAGGAATGTGGTGTCACCGCCAGACACCACACTTGCTAGGTGGTAGCTTAAATCGGCCGCGGTCCATTTAGTACATGTCGGACCCGCGTGTCGTCACTGTGTGATCGCAGACCGAGCGCCACCACAAGGCAGGTCTCGAGATACGATATAGCACACGCCCAGTTGTACGACGACTTTGCTAGCGACTACACTGACGAAGCCTTTCTCTCATTTGCCGAGAGACAGTTAGAATAGCCTTCAGCTAAGTCCATAGCTACGACCTAGCAAGGCGCCATTAGCCTTACATAGTTTGATAGCTATCGTATAAAATGTCTCATCAAGAATGCTGTATTCACATCAAAGAATAAAAGATAAGTATTCGAGGAGCTGCATACTTTTCTTATTAGAATTCACTACTTATCCTGTTCCAGAATTCACGCCCGTCTGCGTTAGATAGCGTGCATTTCGGCCTCCTTTATCTACAAGGTGTTGGCACATTTACCAACACATCAGTAGCATCGTACCCAGGGTTGATCGCGGTCCTCTGGTTTGGAGCAGAGTGGAAGGTCTAAACCAGACGCTCAGACGACTCTGCGACGGTATCTGATGCGAATTTCTCGACCTCCGCTATCGGGTGCAGAATTGTAGGGTTCCCCTTAATAGGTCAGGCGTGCACTACACGCAGGAAGCGGCTACTTGGATAGGGGAGTTCGTGTGGCGTGCACATGGGGCTTTTTTTTAGGTTAGAGGACCCTTCCTTTGGGAGCAACGACGATTTGCCTGTTAAGTCAGCCACAGCGATCTCAGAGAATCTTGGTCCTCGCAGATCAGAGACAGAGAAGATTAATATGATTTTAGTAAACTGTAAGAGCATCCAAGGAAAGGTCCCAGAATTAGTATCGCTTCCTGAAGGTAAGTATTGGGAACAGAAAGCTAGTTGAAACCAGACGTCCATTACAATGAAAGTCTAAGTTCAGACTGGAATGTTTATGGTAAGGATAGCTTAGTCGCCGTGGTGACAGCGTGTTTATTGCAGAAAAAAATTCAATAAAATCTAGCGAGGTTATTACGGGTTCCGAATGTGAATTAATGTGGGTGAAATTATCAAATAACAGCCAAAAACGCTGAACGGATGCTATAGACAGCCTAGGTCAGGGTCTGTAGTTGTAGACCGCTTCAGACAGAACTTTCAGGATATTATTAGTAATTTTCCTGATCATGCCGTAGTAATAGGGGGTAACTTCAACTTGTCAGGTATAGATTTGGAGTGTTATGCCATTCAAATTATGAAGGTGGCTGGCTATTTACAATTTGTACAGAAAGCAGACGGCAGTTATAAGAGTCGAGGGGCATGAAAGGGAAGCAGTGGTTGGGAAGGGAGTGAGACAGGGTTGTATCCTATCCCAAATGTTATTCAATTTGTATATTGAGCAAGCAGTAAAGGAAACAAAAGAAAAATTTGGAGTAGCAATTAAAATCCATGGAGAAGAAATAAAAACTTTGACGTTCGCCGATGACATTGCAATTCTGTCAGAGACAGCAAAGGACTTGGAAGAGCAGTTGAACGGAACGGACAGTGTCTTGAAAGGAGGATATAAGACGACCATCAACAAAAGCAAAACGAGGATAATGGAATGTAGCCGAATTAACTCGGGTGATGCTGAGGGAATTAGATTAGGAAATGAGACACTTAAAGTAGTAAAAGAGTTTGGGGAGCAAAATAACTGATGATGGTCGAAGTAGAGAGGGTATAAAATGTAGACTGGCAATGGCAAGGAAAGCGTTTCTGAAGAAGAGGAATTTGTTAACATCGAATATAGATTTAAGTGTCAGGAAGCCGTTTCTGAAAGTATTTGTATGGAGTGTAGCCACGTATGGAAGTGAAACGTGGACGATAGTTTGCACAAGAAGAGAATAGAAGCTTTCGAAATGAGATGCTACAGAAGAATGCTGAAGATAGATTGGTAGATCACATAACTAATGAGGAGGTATTGAATAGAATTGGGGAGAAGAGGAGTTTGTGGCACAATTTGACTAGAAGAAGGGATCGGTTGGTAGGTCATGTTCTAAGGCATCAAGGGATCACCAATTTAGTATTGGAGGGCAGCATGGAGGGTAAAAATCGTAGAGGGAGACCAAGAGATGAATACACTAAGCAGATTCAGAAGGATGTGGCCTGCAGTACGTACTGGGAGATGAAGCAGCTTGCACAGGATAGAGTAGCATGGAGAGCTGCATCAAACCAGTCTCAGGACTGAAGACCACAACAACAACACAATGCCCTCGAAACTGGTGCCAGAGACAGGAAATCGTGTAACATTGTACTGGATGTCTTGTCCGAAAATTACCTTGAGCAGATAGTTACAGAACCAACTAGTGAAGGTAACATCTTAGACCTCCTTGCAACAAACAGACCTGAACTTATCGAACTAGTTAACGTAAAGGAAGGTATCAGCGATCATAAGGCTGTGACAGCATCTATGACGACCGGTCCTACAAGGAATGTTAAGCAAGGTAGGAACATATATTTGCTCAGCAAGGATGACATTATACAAATTTCAGAATATCTCAGCAGTCAGCATCAAATATTCGGTGATGAGGACGAAGATGTGGAGAACAAGTGGAAAAAATTCAAAGGCATTGTTAAATATGCCCCAGACAATATGTTCCGAGTAAAGTTTCAAGGGATGGTTTAATAGCCGTGTTAGAAAAGGGTTACGTAAATAAAGAGCACTTCATCTCAGACTGAAGAGAAGTAAAAACCTATCTGACAAACAAAAGCTGAACGAAGCGAAAATAAGCGTAAGGATAGCAATGAGGGAAGCATTCAATGATTTTGAAAGTAAGACGTTGTCAACCGACCTGAGTAAAAACCCTAAGAGATTCTGGTCGTATGTAAAATCAGTAAGTCGGTCCAAATCATCTATTCATTCTCTCAGCGACCACATCGGTACCGAAACGGAAGATAACAGAGAAAAGGCCGAAATACTGAAATAGGTCTTCCGAAGTTGTTTCACCGCGGAAGATTGTAACACTGTCCCTCCTTTCAATCGTCGTGCGTACGTCGAAATGGCAGATATTGAGATAACCGATGGCGGAATTGAAAAGCATCTACAGTCGCTTAGTAGTGGAAAGGCTTCAAGACCAGATGAGATACCTATAAGATTCTATAAAGGTTATGCGAAAGTACTTGCTCCCCTTATAGCAGTGATTTATCGTAGATCGCTTGAGCAAAGAAAAGTACCTAACGACTGGAAAAAAGGGCAGGTCATTCACGTTTTTAAGAAAGGCCGTCAGGCAGATCCACACGATTATAGACCTATACCGTTGACGTCAATCTGTTGTAGAATCATGGAACATGTTTTATGTTCAAGAATTATAACGTTCTTGGAAAATGAACAACTCCTCTATAAAAATCAACATGTATTCCACAAAGATCCTTCGAAACTCAGCCCGCTCTGTTCTTCCATGAGATCCACAGTGCAGTGGACAACGGCTCTCAGGTTGATGCCGTGTTCCTTGATTTCAGTAAGGCATTTGACACCGTCCCGCATTGCCGTTTAATGAAAAAAATACGAGCTTACGGAGTATCGGAGCATACCTGCAATTGGATTCAAAACTTTCTCACAGATAGAACTCAACACGTCGCTCTTAACGGGACTAAATCGACAGATGTAAAGGTAATATCCGTAGTACCACAGGGAAGTGTGATAGGACCGTTGCTGTTTACAATATGTATAAATGATTTAGTAGAAAGCTTCGGATGCTCTTTAAGGCTATTCGCAGATGACGCAGATGTTTATACCAAAGTATCAACGCCAGAAGATAATAAAAATTTGCAGAACGACCTGCAGAGAATGATGAATACATAGGAAAAGAAATCCACTGCTGTACAGCTGCACTGTTGATAACAAACAGCTGGAAACAGCGTTTGCCGTAAAATATCTAGGCGTAACTATCCAGAGAAATCTTAAGTGGAATGGCCACACAAAACAGATAGTGGGTAAAGTGGGTAAAGCAGACACCCGACTCAGATTCATCGGAAAAATCTTAAGGAAATCTAACCCATCCACGAAAGAAGTGGCTTATAAGGCGCTTGTTCGCCCGATTGAGTATTTTTCATCTATCTGGGATCCCTATCAGGTAGGACTGAAAGAGGAGATATAGAAGATCCAACGAAGAGCGGCGTGTTTCGTCACGGGATTGTTCAGATGGCAAGAGAGCCTTACGGAGATGCTAAACAAACTCCACTGGCAGACGTTACAAGAGAGGCGTTGTGCACCACGGAGAGATTTATTATTGAAGGAGGAGTCAGACAACATATTACTTGCCCCTCGCGTATTGACCACGAGGAGAAAATTCGAGAATTAGAGCCAATACAGAGGCTTACCGACAATCATTCTTCCCACGCACTACTGGATGAATTAGATTTCCTTAAGATTCTTTCGATGAATCTAAGTCGGGTGTACCCTCTGCCACACACCATTAGGTTAATTGCGAAGTATGATGTTGATGTAGATGTAGATGAGTGGCAGAAGTAATTATGACTATAATGAAAATTAAATGCAGCCAGGCGATTGATTGTATGATAGATGGACCAAGCCTTGTTGGTTTCCAGATGATGCCGAAACGACGTCCTGAAGGCCCTGAAGGAAGGTGGATAGGTGATATAAGGAAACATGGGAAGTAGCCTTTTAATTCTTGAAAATCACTTTGTATGTACCGAATAGCTGATGATGATAGCACCAGTATAATGATTACGTTTCTATGGTTATCTTCCTGTCTCCCCTCCTGAGATGTAACTCGATCAATAATTAACCAATAAAACACGCCCGTCAGAGGCTCTTTTCAGTCGGGACGGTGGTTTCCAGTTGTATTCTCTACGAGATCCTGTCACAGAAAAACTTCGTGCTGTTCGTAACCGATGCAGTTCTGCGTTTTTACTGCGAGAAAACGACCGATCTGACATCGATGAGGAGAGTTTTCGCTATGGAGGGCGCCACCAGCAGATTGCAGACTTGCACGTGCTCATGCAACGCCCGTCTCTAATGACCTCGTTGTCGACAGAACTTCCTTCCTTCCTTCAAGCAAAGTGGGTACTCCACATATGCGCCGACGGATTTTTAAATAGAGGATCATAGAAAAATACCGACGCCAGCCGCATAAGGGCTTTGAAATATTTCAGTGGCGACAAGCGAAAATTTGTACCGGAGCGGGACTCGAACCTGAAATTTCCGCTTTACTCGAGGGGTCGCCGTATCTGCTTCAGCTATCCAAGCACGCTTCACGAACAGGCCAAATTCTCGACCTATCTCACATAACTTCCGTTGCCCCCCCCCCCTCCCCGCTCCCTCCCCGTCCATCATCGTCATTGCCTTCAGCATTTACCTTACTATTAGATGTTTGGTGCTTCACTGTTATAAGTTGTGATATCTGTTCTTCTGGACACGCCTGAAGGAACATATAGCACCATATAATATTAAAGGGGTGAGCTCAGTGTACTGTCGCCAACATAGAGATGGCCAGAAGACTCTGGGCCGATAGAAAGTGACACCAAGTTACTGACTCCTGGTAGTTCGCCCTAAATTTTATGGAGCAATCTATGCGCTGAGAAAATTTAAAATTTCACAACAGTCGGGTAAGAGTTTCTTTGAAGGAATCCTCCAGAAATCAACATGACTGTCTGTTAATGACTGTGAATAAAGACTGACAAAACTACCCTAAAAAAGCCGGCCCAAGTGGCCGTGCGGTTAAAGGGGCTGCAGTCTGGAACCGCAAGACCGCTACGGTCGCAGGTTCGAATCCTGCCTCGGGCATGGATGTTTGTGATGTCCTTAGGTTAGTTAGGTTTAGCTAGTTCTAAGTTCTAGGGGACTAATGACCTCAGCAGTTGAGTCCCATAGTGCTCAGAGCCATTTGAGCCATACCCTAAAAAAAGCCCGCCCGGTTGGCCGTGCGGCCTAACGCACTGCTTTCGGGGCAGGAAGGAGCGCCGGTCCCCGGCACGAATCCGCCTGGCGGATTTGTGTCGAGGTCCGGTGAGCTGGCCAGTCTGTGAATGGTTGTTTGGAGGTTTTCCATCTGCCTCGGCGAATGCGGGCTGGCTCCCCTTATTCCGCCTCAGCTACACTATGTCGGCGATTGCTGCGCAAACAAGTTCTCCACGTACGCGTACACCACCATTACTCTACCACGCAAACAAAGGGGTTAGACTCGTCTGGCGTGAGGCGTTCCCTGGTGTGTGGGGGGGGGGGGGTGTCCACCGCGGGCCGAACCGCACAATAACCCTGGGTTCGGTGTGGGGCGGTGGAGGGGTGAAGTGGACTGCGGTAGTCGCCGTGGGGTTGTGGACCACTACGGCTGTGGCGGGGACAGAGCCTCTCCATCGTTTCTAGGTCCCGGTTAACATAACATAATATAACCCTATAAAACAGAAATGCAACTTGTC
This sequence comes from Schistocerca serialis cubense, assembly GCF_023864345.2. NCBI lineage: Eukaryota > Metazoa > Arthropoda > Insecta > Orthoptera > Acrididae > Schistocerca > Schistocerca serialis. The sequence goes on along the minus strand of NC_064639.1, from coordinate 366,913,301 downwards.
GTCTACGTGCCAGTGGTTAGTAGATTTTAGCACTTACACAGCTGAGTTGAAACTAAAGATCAGTGTTTCAGATTCGCTTTCATTCGTTCCGCAGAGCAACAGCGACATAATTGGTAATACGTGGAGAAAAAAAATATGCACGGAGGTTTCTAAAAATGTGATAACCTCCCCATGATAACAGTATGAGAGCTGTTCTCTTTTTCACACTTCTTGCTAGAAGTAAATATTCTATTACGAACAATTTTTCTGAATTATATTCTCTTATTTATACTATCGTGTAACGCTTAATAAAGGTACCAGTCGTCTGCTCAGAAAGTTCGAGATGGAGAACTCTTCCCCCTTCCTCCCTCCGTCGGAGCTGCATTACGTGTTTCTGATTTTTTTTTTTTTCCCCCGCTTACGATTGGGATACGGCAAGGCAAGCTGCACTAAAGTAGCCGTCTTGCATAATCTGTATGTACATTAAAAGCCAAGCGGACAGTCATAGGACAGGCGCCATACGAAGTCAGATGTCGAAATGAGACTGTGTGCAGCGCAGTGGCTGTCTTTGCATTGAGAAGCGGGGTCGCAGTTTTCGGTGTGTGCCGTGCAAACAGACACGGCGCCGCGGATCTGCAGCCTTCCCGCCGGTTCCCGAGAGGTCTGCGGTCGCGCTACATGGAAACACACTCAGTGCGGCGCACGGCTGCAGCGCGCCGCGGCAGGTGAACCCCAACACATCCCGGCTCTGCACGAGGCGCCCCACCGCTCCGACGCGGACGTCCCCAAAGCTCCGTAATACTGCGTGAAAAGAAAGCAGTCAGAGCGCGGATATTCAGGCTACGCATAAGACTCGCCGTGTAGAAGTAAGTGCGTTTCAGCGAAACTTCTTTTCGCAGAATACATTTACGACGTTATTTTATTATTTTCTAGCAGAGTACCCGGCGTCCCACTTCTATTAGTCCGTCTCCACCTTCTCCACTTCTCTCCCCTTGACCCCCTCTCTGTCCACCTCCTCCACCGACCATTTTCTGCTAATCTGTTCCTGTCCCTCTCTCTGCGCCCATCTGCTGCTCCACGCTGTCTCTTTCCATGTGTTCCTCCCCATTATCTCTGCCTATCTGCTCCTCCCTCTCCTCCCCTGTCCATCTGCTCCTTCCCCCTCTGTCCATATCCAGCTCGACCCTCTTCATCTTCTCCTCCCGCTCTCTATCTGTCCATCTATTCCTCCCTGCAGTCTTTTATCCACGTTGTCCACACTGTCTCTTTCCATGTGTACCTCCCCACTATTCTGCCTATCTGCTCCTCCCTCTCCTTCCCTGTCCATCTGCTCCTTCCCCCTCTGTCCATCTCCAGCTCGACCCTCTTCATCCTCTCCTCCCCTCTCTATCTGTCCATCTATTCCTCCCTGCAGTCTTTTGTCCACGTTGTCAGTTCCACCCCAAGAGGAGGCTGCTGTTTCTCACCATCACAGTATTCCTTTCGATATGGTCAGTAATATGTGCGCCAAGTTTTGTTGAAAAAATCGACCCACGGATTTTTTATCCGCAGCTTTGTCCACATAGTCCGCCCCGATAGCTGAGTGGTGCCGACACGGTAGCTCAGCATGTTCAGAGGGATAGCTTCCTTCTATAACAAAAAACTGAGTTAATGGATCAACGAAGAACGTAAATGGGTGTCATCGGACGTCCGCCTCGAACAAATTCAACGAACAATATCGAACAAACTGAGAGCAACAACAACAAAAAAAGAAAGTAGTCAGTGCGGAGGTCTGTCACGCCAAGGGGCCCAGGTTCGATTCCCGGCTGGGTCGGAGATTTTCTCCGCTCAGGCACTGGGTGTTGTGTTGTCCTCTTTATATATATATATATATACTTAGGAAAATATTTGGCGCAACTAACAAAAATGGAATATGGATCAAGAAATCTACAGAGGAACTATACAAACAGTCGGAGATAATCACAGAAAAGATTAGAAAACGCAGACTACAATTCTATGGACACCTATACAGAATGCCATCACACAGACTGACCAAACAGATCTTTGACTGAGTAACCACTAGAAACAACAGATTGGTGGCATAGGTAAAAAACGACCTGAACCAATTCAACATACCAGCAGACACAATAAAAAACATGGACAGAGGGCCGGAAACAGAAACGCAGTGAGTGAATGAAAGAAGTTTGGGCAGCAAAAGGAACTGGCCATGTGGTTTAGTCCAATTAATCCAACTGCGCTCTTTAAGGGCAAAACACTAATAATTATAATAATATATATCATTCTTCACACATATTTGTCATATACTGGGTGGTTATAATTAAACTTCCCCCATTTAAAACGTTATAGCACGGAAACTAGTTACTGTACGAGTTCCAAACTTGGTAGCATTAATGTCCACAGAATGGGGTCCATGATTTCCATGCTTCACAGCGCCACCATCCAGCTCCAACAATGGCCACCACGTGCCGTAATCACTAATCGTGATTCATTGTCTCACACGCCTGACCAGACGCAGTGCACTTGTTGACGTGTCAACATGAGCTTGGACAAAAGGAGCAGGGCATTATTGGTGAAGCTCTGTTATCAAAACAACAATAATGCTGCAGTTGCACTTCGAGAATATCGCCGGCTGAAAGGATTATAGAAGGGTCCTCTTTCTCCACCTGCTGTGCGCAGCATGTTGAAGAAGTTCGAAACAGCTGGAGAACTGGGCGTCGCTCCGGGAAGAGGCCGATGACCGGTTGCACCACAGGTGGTTGATGAAATCGCTGTTGCTACGGCAAACAACGCTGCGCGCAATTCCCGATCGTCAGGCAGTGTGCGTGCTGTGTTGCGACAGTTGAACATTCCGTAGTCCACTGTACTGAAGGTGCTTCGAACCATTGTCAAATGGTATCCGTACAAGATCCACGTCATACAGCTGGTTGTACCACAAGACGCACAACGACGTGTTGACTTCGCTCTCCACTTTCTCGCAAGGATTGAAGTTGACGAGGGCTGGCCGTGGGCCATCCTATGGACACACGAAGCTCATTTTTCTCTGACGGCTGAGGTGAACACACATAATTACCGAGTGTGGGTACCTTCACCTCCAGCCTCTGTGGATGAAATTCCTCTGTATGGTGAACTTGTCACCGTGTGGCTACGTTCATTATTGGCCCATTCTTTTTTGAACAGGTTGGCGCTCGAGGACCAAAGACAGGCAGTGTGACTGGCGAGCGTTAATGCGACATGCTTCCCCAGCATGTTATACCCGCCCTACAGGAGAGAGACTCATTGAACTCAACAGTTTTAATGCAAGATGGGGCCCCGCCGCACATCGCTCGTGAAGTTCACCTGCTTCTCCGAAACACATTTGGAAACGATCGAATTATCAGCCGATCGTTTCCAAATGCTTGGCCGGCACGATCAGCTGATCGCACTCCCTGTGATTTCTGTGTGGCTACCTGAAGAACGGGGTTTACCAGGAGAACATTTACACACATGTGCTGATCTGAATGCAGAATATCAAGAGAGGCAGTCAGCATACCTACTGACATGCTTCGTCCTGCGCTTTCGGCCTCTTCTGGACATTGATGGACGCCATATTGAGCCCCTATTGTAGCAGTAATGGTACCGGTATGTAGTGGTATGATGTACCGTAGTAGCACATTAAAAGTTTCATTTGAATTGCTTCTGCATTATTTCTCTTCCCCATGTCCTTGTCATTTATGCTACCAAGTTGGGTACTCGTACAGTAGCTATTTTCCGTGTTATAGCGTGTTAAATAGGAAAGTTTAATTATAACCACCCGGTATTTCGCCAGTATCACCAGCGAATTTTGCTCTGCAGTTTCGTTTCCACGCAGCTCAATGTTTATGACATTGAATATCCTGAACTATGTAACGTACAGTCACATAATTTTGTAGATACCTTCGGCGTCATATGCGGATACTGCCTGAGAAATGTTTTGCGAGTGGAGATAAATTCAAACGTCATGCATGGTGCGGCAGTTCTTAACTCATCTCAGTGTTTATGATGTCATACCTCCTGAATTATGTCATAGAATGATACAAACTTGCAGATACATTCAGTGGTATACGTGCATACTGTCTCCAAAGTGTGTCGCGAATACAGTTCGTAGTAAAGAAGTAATAAATTAAAACGGTATGCCCGATGCGGCAGGTTTACCGCACGAACAACGAGAATGTGAGAATGTGGTAGGCGATAACTTGTTTCCTTTCATCATATTGTGGGAGTTGTCAGCGAGGAAACATTTCGTAAAGGTTTGTAATTGCGTGTAAAGCTCGCTGCAAGTCACTAAGTGCTCTCATTCTCAAGTACTGGATAAATAAATTCTGGTTATTCGCACGTCGTGAGCTTCACTTCTTCTTCACTCCCCACTTCAATGACAGGTAAGTGGTTCTTACCCGCACAGCGGTTCTTGCAAGACAGTAAGTTATATGTATCAAGTTTGGTTGAAATCGGTCCATTGGTTTAGCAGTAGATGTGGAACATACATACATACATTTTTATAATATTTACTGATTTATTGGCTTCGTCAGATACACTTCTATGACAAAATGCTACAAACAGAACATTTGTCTGAGTTCAGTACAAAATATAAAACACATGACATGATATATCAGATAAATTGAAATTAAATAAATGTAAGTGAACAATTATGGGAGATAATTAGGCGAGTATAGTATATTTATTTATGAAAGGCAAAACTATGTTCATAATAACTGTTGATTTAGAGAAAAGCTTTTGACAATGTTGATAGTAATACTCTCATTGAAATTCTGAAAACAGCAGGGATAAAGTACATGGAGCTTGTACAGGGCGTAGATTGCAGGAATCAAAGGAAATGAAAGGGAACCAGTAGTTGATAATGTTGTGAGGCAGGATTATAGCTTCTCTCTGATGTTATTCAATCTCTACATTGAATAAACAGTAAAGCAAACCAAAGGGAATTGAAGTTCATTTAAAAAGAAATTAAAGCTTTGAGATCTGCCGATAACACTGTACGTCTATCGGAGACAGCGAAGGACTTTGTAGAGCTGTTGAATGGAACCTCGAAAACGGGTTATAAGATTAACATCAAAAAATTAAATCAGGTGACGCTTAGGAAATTAGATTAAGATATGAAACAGTGCAATTAGTTTCTTTAAAGTCAGTACCGCCATTAGACTGTTTTTTTTATTTGTTGTGTTACGTTTACACGATCACGATTTCGGCTTTACAGTGCCATTATCAAGTGTTTTAATGTTACACAGTGCCTAAGATGGCATACTGTCTTATTTAAAATACACTATTAGACACATTGTCTACAGGTCGATATATCTGGTAAATAGTGTATTTTAAATACGACAGTATGCCATCTTAGGCTCTGTGTAACATTAAAACACTTGATAATGGCACTGTAAAGCCGAAATCATGATCGTGCAAATGTAACACTACAAATAAAAAACAGTCTAATGGCGGTACTGACTTTTCTTAAATATATTATGACTGTGGCCCCACATTATGAAAAAATTATTAAGTGCAATTAGTATATGAGGTTTGTTATCTGGGCACAAAAATAGCTGATGGTGGTCGAAATTGAGAGTATAGCAAGCACAGAATACCCGAAAATGAGGAATTTGAAAATATATTATATAAATTCAAGTTTTAGGGAGTCCTTTCTGGAGTTACCCACTTCTTTTGTGGATGGATTATATTGTCTTAAGATGCTTCCAATTAATGTCAGCCTGAAATCTGCTTTTGCTACTATCTGTATTACCATCCCAAATGTTTATTCCTAGTTTTTTAAGGTAGTTACTGTAATCAGTGAATTATCGACAATAGTGTACTACCTACCCAAATTAGATAACACTCGGCGTGGTGGCTGATAGGAGCCACTGTACTGCCATTTACCACTCGCGGTTGCTCCCGTCAGCCACCGCGCCAAGTGCCAGCTTAGCTTGCGCATATAGTAGATTAGATTAGATTAGATTAGATTAATACTAGTTCCATGGATCATGAATACGATATTTCGTAATGATGTGGAACGAGTCGAATTTTCCAATACATGACATAATTAGGTTAATTTAACAACATACTTAAGTTAATATAACAACTTTATTTTTTTGTGTTTTTTTTTGTTTTTCTTTATTTTTTATTTTTATTTTTTTAATTTTTTTCAATATTTTTGTTTTTTTTTCTTTTTTTTCTTAATTTATATCTAAAAATTCCTCTATGGAGTAGAAGGAGTTGTCATTCAGAAATTCTTTTAATTTCTTCTTAAATACTTGTTGGTTATCTGTCAGACTTTTGATACTATTTGGTAAGTGACCAAAGACTTTAGTGCCAGTATAATTCACCCCTTTCTGTGCCAAAGTTAGATTTAATCTTGAATAGTGAAGATCGTCCTTTCTCCTAGTATTGTAGTTATGCACACTGCTATTACTTTTGAATTGGGTTTGGTTGTTAATAACAAATTTCATAAGAGAGTATATATACTGAGAAGCTACTGTGAATATCCCTAGATCCTTAAATAAATGTCTGCAGGATGATCTTGGGTGGAATCCAGCTATTATTCTGATTACACGCTTTTGTGCAATAAATACTTTATTCCTCAGTGATGAATTACCCCAAAATATGATGCCATATGAAAGCAATGAGTGAAAATAGGCGTAGTAAGCTAATTTACTAAGATGTTTATCACCAAAATTTGCAATGACCCTTATTGCATAAGTAGCTGAACTCAAACGTTTCAGCAGATCATCAATGTGTTTCTTCCAATTTAATCTCTCATCAATGGACATACCTAAAAATTTGGAATATTCTACCTTCTTAGCTTCTGATTAAGGTCTATATTTATTAATGGCGTCATACCATTCACTGTACGGAACTGTATGTACTGTGTCTTATCAAAATTCAGTGAGAGTCCGTTTACAAGGAACCACTTAGTAATTTTCTGAAAGACAGTATTGACAATTTCATCAGTTAATTCTTGTTTCTCAGGTGTGATTACTATACTTGTATCATCAGCAAAGAGAACTAATTTTGCCTCTTCATGAATTTAGAATGGCAAGTCATTAATATATAATAAGAACAACAAAGGACCCAAGACTGACCCTTGTGGAACCCCATTCTTGATAGTTCCCCAGTTTGAGGAATGTGCTGATCTTTGCATGTTACGAGAACTACTTATTTCAACTTTCTGCACTCTTCCAGTTAGGTACGAATTAAACCATTTGTGCACTGTCCCACTCATGCCACAATACTTGAGCTTGTCTAGCAGAATTTCATGATTTACACAATCAAAAGCCTTTGAGAGATCACAAAAAACCCCAATGGGTGGTGTTCGGTTATTCAGATCATTCAAAATTTGACTGGTGAAAGCATATATGGCATTTTCTGTTGAAAAACCTTTCTGGAAACCAAACTGACATTTTGTTAGTACTTCATTTTTACAGATATGTGAAGCTACTCTTGAATACATTACTTTCTCAAAAATTTTGGATAAAGCTGTTAGAAGGGAGATTGGACGGTAATTGTTGACATCAGATCTATCCCCCTTTTTATGCAAAGGTATAACAATAGCATATTTCAGTCTATCAGGGAAAATGCCCTGTTCCAGAGAGCTATTACACAGGTGGCTGAGAATCTTACTTATCTGTTCAGAACAAGCTTTTAGTATTTTGCTGGAAATGCCATCAATTCCATGTGAGTTTTTGCTTTTAAGCAAGTTTATTATTTTCCTAATTTCAGAGGGAGAAGTGGGTGAGATTTCAATTGTATCAAATTGCATAGGTATGGCCTCTTCCATTAACAGCCTAGCATCTTCTAATGAACACCTGGATCCTGCTATATCCACAACATTTAGAAAATGATTATTAAAAATATTTTCAACTTCTGACTTTTTGTTCGTAAAGTTTTCATTCAATTTGATGGTAATACTGTCTTCCTCTGCTCTTGGTTGACCTGTTTCTCTTTTAATAATATTCCAAATTGTTTTAATTTTATTATCAGAGTTGCTGATTTCAGACATGATACACATACTCCTGGATTTTTTAATAACTTTTCTTAATATAACACAGTAGTTTTTATAATTTTTGATAGTTTCTGGGTCACTACTCTTTCTTGCTGTCAGATACATTTCCCTTTTCCGGTTACAAGATACACTCCTGGAAATTGAAATAAGAACACCGTGAATTCATTGTCCCAGGAAGGGGAAACTTTATTGACACATTCCTGGGGTCAGATACATCACATGATCACACTGACAGAACCACAGGCACATAGACACAGGCAACAGAGCATGCACAATGTCGGCACTAGTACAGTGTATATCCACCTTTCGCAGCAATGCAGGCTGCTATTCTCCCATGGAGACGATCGTAGAGATGCTGGATGTAGTCCTGTGGAATGGCTTGCCATGCCATTTCCACCTGGCGCCTCAGTTGGACCAGCGTTCGTGCTGGACGTGCAGACCGCCTGAGACGACGCTTCATCCAGTCCCAAACATGCTCAATGGGGGACAGATCCGGAGATCTTGCTGGCCAGGGTAGTTGACTTACACCTTCTAGAGCACGTTGGGTGGCACGGGATACATGCGGACGTGCATTGTCCTGTTGGAACAGCAAGTTCCCTTGCCGGTCTAGGAATGGTAGAACGATGGGTTCGATGACGGTTTGGATGTACCGTGCACTATTCAGTGTCCCCTCGACGATCACCAGTTGTGTACGGCCAGTGTAGGAGATCGCTCCCCACACCATGATGCCGGGTGTTGGCCCTGTGTGCCTCGGTCGTATGCAGTCCTGATTGTGGCGCTCACATGCACGGCGCCAAACACGCATACGACCATCATTGGCACCAAGGCAGAAGCGACTCTCATCGCTGAAGACGACACGTCTCCATTCGTCCCTCCATTCACGCCTGTCGCGACACCACTGGAGGCGGGCTGCACGATGTTGGGGCGTGAGCGGAAGACGGCCTAACGGTGTGCGGGACCGTAGCCCAGCCTCATGGAGACGGTTGCGAATGGTCCTCGCCGATACCCCAGGAGCAACAGTGTACCTAATTTGCTGGGAAGTGGCGGTGCGGTCCCCTACGGCACTGCGTAGGATCCTACGGTCTTGGCGTGCATCCGTGCGTCGCTGCGGTCCGGTCCCAGGTCGACGGGCACGTGCACCTTCCGCCGACCACTGGCGACAACATCGGTGTACTGTGGAGACCACACGCCCCACGTGTTGAGCAATTCGGCGGTACGTCCACCCAGCCTCCCGCATGCCCACTATACGCCCTCGCTCAAAGTCCGTCAACTGCACATACGGTTCACGTCCACGCTGTCGCGGCATGCTACCAGTGTTAAAGACTGCGATGGAGCTCCGTATGCCACGGCAAACTGGCTGACACTGACGGCGGCGGTGCACAAATGCTGCGCAGCTAGCGCCATTCGACGGCCAACACCGCGGTTCCTGGTGTGTCCGCTGTGCCGTGCGTGTGATCATTGCTTGTACAGCCCTCTCGCAGTGTCCGGAGCAAGTATGGTGGGTCTGACACACCGGTGTCAATGTGTTCTTTTTTCCATTTCCAGGAGTGTATTTTTATACCCTTAGTAAGCCATGGTTTGTTACAAGGTTTCTTACGAGTATATTTAACTATTTTCTTGGGGAAGCAGTTTTCAAATGCATTTATAAAAATGTCATGAAATAAATTATATTTTAAATTGGCATCAGGTTCACGGTACACCTCATCCCAGTCTAACTGCTGTAGGCTTTCCCTGAAATTTGCAATTGTTAAATTGTTGACTGAACGTACTACTTTGGAGGACTGTTTAGTATTACTGAATGGAGCTATGTCATATATTGTAACTAGCTGTGCACCATGATCAGAAAGACCATTCTCAACAGGCTGAGCATTTATCTGGTTAAACTTATCTTGGTCTATAAAGAAGTTATCTATCAGTGAGCTGCTATCCTTTACCACCCGAGTAGGAAAATCAATAACGGGTGTCAAATTGAAAGAACCGAGTAATACTTCAAGGTCATTTTTCCTATTACCCTCTTTCAGAGAATCTACATTGAAGTCCCCACAAATAATAATTTGCTTCCCCCTGTCTGACAGATAGCATAACAAGGAGTCCAAATTTTTCAGAAATAGATGAAAATTTCCTGATGGGGACCTATATACAGTTACAATTATAAATGTGCCTTTATTTAATTTAAGCTCACAGGCACATGCTTCTATATGTTTCTCTACACAAAACTTTTTTGTTTCTATACTTTTTGCACAATGATAACTTTTGACATATATGGCAACTCCTCCTTTCTCCATATTTTCTCTCATTACATGTGCAGAGAGCTTATAACCACTTACATTTACCTTATCCATATCAGTAACAATGTGATGCTCAGACGGGCATAGTATATCTATTTCATTCTCAGCTTCTAAATCTTCCAAACAAACCAGAAGCTCATCTACTTTATTCTTTAAACTCCCAATATTTTGATGAAATATACTTACATTATTTTTAATTATACTTTTATGAGAACCTTTCCTTATTCTAACATTTGCAGTACTCTCCTGTCTGAGTTTCTCATTGTGCTTAGGCCTAGTTCCTATACCAGTGGTCACATGGTGTTCAGAGAGGCAGATTATGTCAATTGGGTTGGGTGACTTTAGTTCATCAATGCAATTACCTAGGACTGAGATACAACTTGGTGGAGATAAAATTTCTGGTGATTGATGAAAATTTATAATTGATAGCTGTGAATGGTGATCCAATGTGCTAGAATTGTGCTGTTGAATTTCTTTCCTAAACTGAAGATTTGTTTCAATCCTGACCTCTCGTAGAACTTGACATCTTTCTGTCTTACCTATCCTAAAAAAGGTGCTGCTCCAACACCTGTAACCACTGGTATTTTACCATTCATGGCAGTGCCTCCCCCCCTTAAATTTCCTGCTATTACCCCAGCCAATTTCCCCTTCCCTTTCCTGTTGAGATGTAGTAGTCAAACAATAGTTGATACCTACGCGTACTTACGTGCACTATGTTACATTTACTTGCGTTTAGGGTCAACCGCCACTCCCTGCACCAACCATCGATCTCATACAGGTCTTCCTACGTCCGGCTACAGTCCTCTGGCGTTTCAACCTTCCTACGGACAACTGTATCGTCTACGAGAAACCTCAAGGGGTTTCCAATATTATAAACAACAATATAAATTCCAAATCCAAAACTCCTTTACGGAGCTCCCGAAATTATCTTTATATCTGTCGATCTTGTTACGTTAAAAACCTCAAGAAATTCTGGAATACAGCACAAATTGGGTCAGAACCTCGGTAAGCTCATATTTGATTCACTTAACGACCATGAGGAAACGTATCGAATACCTTCCCTGAGTCAAAGGACACAGAAGCAACTTACGGCTATATTGGCTGGTAATCGACTGTGACTGTTTTAAAAATATGAAAAGATTTTTGAAATACTAGTCACAAAATTTGCTGACTACTAAAATTATTTAATTGGCAACATGTTTCGAGGATAGACCTCATCATCAAGCTACCGCGGCAGTACAAAAACGTTTAACTCAAGTGTACACTAATATTAAAGTTTTTGTGTAGTCTTGGCATGTGTGCCGTGGTTATGGCGCGTATAAAGAGAAGGATAACCTAAGAGGAGATGCTTTCTCTTTGTATGTCTGTCTACTTTTCACACAAACAATTTTTAAATGATCACTCGCTTTGTTTTTGTAACATGGCTGCCTTCTTATCATATGTTCAGTAACTTCCATTTCTAACACTCTTCTGAAATTGTTAGCCGTTGTTCACCAACTACTAAAGATAACTTGAACCACGATATCATTAACAACTCAGCAGTGCAGAAAGCCGCACGGGATTAGGCGAGCGGTCTTAGGCGCTGCGGTCATGGACTGTGTGCCTGGTCCCAGTGGAGGTTCGAGTCCTCCCTCGGCCATGGGTGTGTGTGTGATTGTCCTTAGGATAATTTAGGTTAATTAGTGTGTAAGCTTAGGAACTGATGACCTTAGTAGTTAAGTCCCATAAGATTTCTCACACATTTGAACATTTTTTTGAACAGTGCAGAAAAACAAAATGGGGTCAAAACAAAGACTTTTTTCGATTTAACTATCGGTAAGTCGAGCCTGGTGTTTTCACTAACTTGCAATGTCTTTCGCAGGCAGTGCTGCCACATCCCTGAGTGAAAAAATGGCTCTGAGCGCTATGGGACTTAACTTATAAGGTCATCAGTCCCCTAGAACTTAGAACTACTTAAACCTAACTAACCTAAGGACATCACACACATCCATGACCGAGGCAGGATTCTAACCCGCGACCGTAGCGGTCGCGCGATTCCAGACTGCAGCGCCTAGAACCGCTCGGCCACCTCGGCCGGCTCCCTGGATGATCTCATCGCAGGTTCGAATCCTGCCTCGGGCATGGATGTGTGTGATGTCCTTAGGTTAGTTAGGTTTAAGTAGTTATAAGTTCTAGGGGACTGATGACAGCAGTTAAGTCCCGTAGTGTTTAGAGCCATTTGAACCTTTTTTTTTTTTTTGGGTGCTCTCATCATTATGGAAGACACAATGGATCAACACATCCATTGACGTATCCTTGTGTACCACACACACGGCTAGATGCAGTTTGTTTCTCCTTAGTACTTTGGCATCTATTAGCGAAACAAAGCAACGTGTCGCACAATTCACAGTGAACGGGCGTGGGCGTGGAAGAGAGGGATGAGTTTACCGTACTCCTCTGAGCACGAAACTCGCCGGATTTAAACACAGTCGAGCATCTGTGAGGCCACCATGATCGGTCTGTTCGTGTCATGGATCTTCAACCAGGAGACCTAGTGCAGCTGACCATGGCAATGGAGTCGGCATGGCTCCACAGCCCTGTCGGTACCTTCCAGAATCTCACGGACACTCTTTCTTTATGTCTTGGAGCACTGCGCAGTGCAAAAGGTCCTTATTCTGGCTTTCGATGGGTGGTGACATTATTATGGCAGGACAGCGAATATTACACACATATGTGTGTAAAGGAAGCAAAAATGGTTCAAATGGCTCTGAGCACTATGGGACTCAACTGCTGTGGTCATTAGTCCCCTAGAACTTAGAACTACTTAAACCTAACTAACCTAAGGACATCACACACACCCATGCCCGAGGCAGGATTCGAACCTGCGACAGTAGCAGCAGCGCGGCTCCGGACTGGAGCGCCTAGAACCGCACGGCCACCGCGGCCGGCGTAAAGGAAGCATATGATGGCATTTCTAATGTTGCGCCGAAACTGATTGCTCAAATAAAATAACTATTGGAAATTTAGACGGCTTAAAGATGTATATATTCGACATTACATATTGAACAGACGAGGTCCCCCAATCATCTGTATAAATATGGACGTACAGAGGCTATTGACATAGGTACCCTCTGCCTTGCGGCGATAAAGCTTAACGGTTCGTGGCTTCGAGTACAGTCTAATAATGATGCTCGGATTCGATTGCCGTTTCGGTCGTTCGGTGATCGTGAGTATTTCGCAATACTACGGGAGAGCAGCAGCGCCAGCCATGCAGTAAGGTTCATTGAATTCTGCAACCCCTTTCCCCCTTTTGTTGCCGAAACCATGCGCTCACGGTTCAGTATTCTGTCTCCGAAGTGTTCTCAGTTAAACTTTGGTAGCTATCTGTGAATTCTATTTCTATGTCATTCTGTGAACGTGTCTGTGTCAGTGGTTAAAAGAGTTCCTTGTTCTGTGCTAATTTCATAATATATCTCTTTGAGCTCGTTTCTAAACCTTTTATTTGTCCTGCTGTTTCTACCACCTACCCCCAGCATGCATTCAAATCAGTAGCTCCCTGTAAATAGGGCAGTAGTCCATCCCTTCCCACGGCCTAATACTGGATAGGAAAATAACATGTGATCCTGATGGCCTGTCGGTATTTATCTCGCCCTCTAACTGGGGCAAGTCGTTTTCAGTCAGGCCGCCTGGAATACTAAAACTGTGGCAGTGTAGGTGTGGTAGCGCAAATTTAGAGGGCATTATATTGTTTGTATAAACTGTTCTGTTTGGTATCACAGGAAATTAACTTCAGTAACCCGTTACAGAAGAGTATCATTAAACAAGTAATGTATTTACTTCGCCGCTACTGAAATAATAAAACAATGATGAAAACTCTCAGAGTAACTTTCCAGCATTGTTATTCAGAAACAAACAGATATTGACAGGCAGACTGTGAAGCAAGTGTTTAAATGTATGTCATTTAACAGGCAGCCATCAGTCCGCTGGCGGCATATGTAACTGAGTGTGGGATTCGGCTGAGAGCGTCCTCGAGTGGTAGCGTGAATGAGGTGGGTGGATCATGTGTTTCAGCAGCAGCTAGAAACAGAGGTCTGTGACCGCTGAAGACCATTGCTAAATAGTGAGCGATCTCCAAACTGTAGTGAAGTGTCTTTCGTGAAGGTTCACATCAAATTCTCTAAACAAAGTCCTACATTAGGAAGACCTTCCCCTAGCGTTCTGTAACGTTTTCTGTGTTCATGTTACAACAGTCCTTGTGATGTAGTTGTAATGGAGCAAACTTACACGCAAGCCTTGGAAATGTGCGAAACCGTCACAGCTCGCTGTTTTTCTGAAGTCACTAACCTTGCGTCTATAGAGGTGTCCCTTTCGCTGCAGCGGATGCGCTCGGTCGTGGACTCGTACAGATGTGGTGCTATAATGGTGATAATTGGAGGAACTCCTTAACTACTTAGTAAGCACATAGTTTAACTTTTTAAGGAGTGTCATTTAATGATTCCTGTGGTTTTAATCACACCGTAGTTCGCTATGCCTTAATACATTGCACGTGATATTTATGAGGGTTGGAACTTTCTCCTAACAGTGGCAGCTATTTATTTTCAGCTCGTACAAAATAGATACGTATTTCAAAGTTTTACTGACCTTCAAAGTAGTCACCAGCATTGAGTATAACCCGTTGCCAGCGATATGGAAGTCGTAGGACACTCTTAGCAAATGCCAGTTGCGTTGACAGGTCGAGCGACGCAGTCTATTGCCTGACGAATTTGTAACAGTTCTGAAGCGAATGCCGTGAAGTGTTTTCTTCAGTTTATAAATCGAGTTGAACTCACAAGGGCTTAAATCAGGGGAGTACAGTTGGTGGTATAGCACTTAGCAGCCCCATCAGTCAAACAAATCAGTAACAGCTTGCACCATACGTACTTGAGCACTGTCCTACAAAATGATGGTCAGGTCCTGCAGAAAGTGTCATTTCCTCTGTCTCTATGCTGTTCATTTTTGTAACACGACCTACGACCAGCTTAGAGACAGAAGTGGTGACACTTTCTGCAGGACCTGACAATGCTCAACAGGTCTGTCAACACAACTGGCACTGATAAGAGTATCCTACAACTTCCACATCACTGGCAACTGGTTGTACACAATGCTGGTGACTACTTTGAAGGTCAGTAAAACTTTAAAACACGTATCTATTTTGTACGAGCTGTAAATAAACATTTGCCACTATTAAAGTTCCAACCCTCGTATAAAGTATCTATGTCTGCTGTTTCCCAATAACTCAGTTTGAGCCTCCTCTAACTGCGTTAAACATTTTTATACATGACATAATAAAATAGAAATACACTTCAAAGTGGGGAGGCAAACTCAGAGAGAGGGGGTAGGCTGTCAGATCAAATACAGTTCTGCCATTTCAGGCGGATTACACATTAATTACTCCCAATGTACATACGCGACACGCTAGAAACTGTTCCGCGACCATGCAGTCATAAACAATATTTTAAATGATAATTGCAACAACGGACGAGAGCCACCAGCAGCCCCTCTGCCTCCCCTCCCAAGCTACGTCTCTGGATTTTTTTATTTTATTTATTTATTATTATTATTTTTTTTTTTTTAGTTTTCTGACTGGTTTGATGTAGCCTGCCACGAATTCCTCTCCTGTGCCAACTTGTTCATCTGAGAATAGCACTTGCAACCTAAGTCCTCAATTATTTGTGAATGTATTCCATTCTCTGTCTGCCTCTACAGTTTTTGCCCTCTACAGCTGTTCTGGTTTTCCCACAATCCGTGTTTCACTACCATACAAAGCTGTGCTCCAAACGTACATTCTCAGAAATTCAGAAATTTATTCCCCACATTAAGACCTATATTTGATACCAGTAGACTTCTATTGGCCGGAAATGCCCTTTTTTCCAGCGCTAGTCGGCTTTTTATGTCATCTTTGCTCCGTCCGTCATTGGTTATTTTGCTGCCTAGGTAGAAGAGTTCCTTGACTTCATCTGCTTCGTGACCATCAATCCTGATGTTCAGTTTCTCGCTGCTCTCATTTCTGCAGTCGCACGGTTCCGGACTGAAGCGCGTAGAACCGCTCTGCCACCGCGGTCGGCTCCGCTCCTGAACCTTTCTTTTTTCTCCATCATTGCTTCTTCGATAAACAGATTGAACAGCAGGGGCGAAAGATTATATCCCTCACTTACATCCTTTTTAACCCGAGCACTTCGTTCTTGGTCGTCCACTCTTATTATTCCCTCTTGACTCTTGTACATATTGTATTTTACCCGTCTCTCCCTGTAGCTTACCCTAATTTTTGTTAGAGTTTCGAACATCTTGCACCATTTTACACTATCGAACGCTTTTTCCAGGTCGACAAATCCTATGAACGTGTCTTGATTTTTCTTTAGTCTTGCCTCTCTGGTGCCTTTACCTTTCCTAAGGCCAAACTGATCGTCATCTAACACATCCTCAGTTTTCTTTTCCATTCTTCTGTGTATTTTTTTTTTTTTTTTTTTTTTTTGTAAGTAACGTCGATGTATGAGCTGTTAAGTTGATCGTGCGATAATTCTCACAATTTTCAGCTCGCGCAGTCTTCCGAGTTGTATCGATGATACTTTTCCGAAAGTCAGACAGTATGTCGCCAGACTCATACATTCCACACACCAATGTGAATAGTCATTTTGTTGCCACTTCCCCCAATGATTTTAGAAATTCTGATGGAATGCCATCTATCCATTCTGCCGTATTTGATCTAAGTCCTCCAAAGTTCTCTTAAATTCTGATTCTAATACTGGATACCCTATCTTTTCTAAATCGACTCCAGTTTCTTCTTCCACCACATCAGACAAATCTTCCGCCTCACAGAAGCCATCAGTGTACTCTTTGCACCTATGAATACTCTCCTCTGCATTTAACAGTGTGATTCCCGTTGCACTCTTAGTGATATCACCCTTGCTTCTAATTTCACAGAAGGTTGTTTCCCTGCAATTCCTGTCTGTTTCATTCATCTGCGTCTTGAATTTCAGTATTCCTGAATTAACTACAACATTTTTTTACTTCCTTCTTTCGTCGATCAACTGAAGTATTCCTTCTATTTCCCATGGTTTCTTCTTTATACCTATGGTTTTCTTTCCAACTTCTGTGATTGCTCGCTGTATCCATAGCCTTAGAGAACTTCAAGCGTATCTCCCGACAAATCTCTTAAACTTCAGCCTACTCTTCGCTATTTCATTGTGACCAGAGTCTATATGGGCTCCTAGGTATATATTATCTGATTTAGGAATCTCTGTCTGACCATGTTGTCTACCTGAAATCTTCCTGTATCACCCGGCCTTTTCTAAGTATGCCGCCTTCTCTTGTGACTCGTCATTACTAGCTGAAATTTGTTACAAAAGGCAATTATTCTTTCTCCTCTCTCATTCCTTGTCCCAAGCCCATATTGTCCTGTAAATTTTTTTTTTACTGCTTCACCTACAACTGCATTCCAGTCCCCCACGACTATTAGATTTTCATCTCCCTTTACGTACTGTATTACTCTTTCAATATCCTCATATATTTATCTCTTCATCTTCAGCCTGCAACGTCAGCATGTATACCTGAACTATCGTTGTCGGCGCTGGTTCGCTGTTGATTCTGATGAGAACAACCCTATCGTTGAACTATTCACAGTAACGCACTCTCTGCCCTACCTTCCTATTCATAACGAATCCTACTCCTATAATACCATTTTCTTCTGCTATTGATACTACCTGTTACCTTGTCTTCTGTCCATTTCACTTCACTGACCCCTACTATAAATAGACTGAGCCTTTGCATTTCCCTTTTCAGATTTTCTAGCTTCCCTACGAGGTTCAAGATTCTAACATTACGCGCCCCGACTCGTAGAACGTTATCCTTTCGTTATTTAATCAATCTTTTTCTCAAGCTGACCTCCCCCTTGGTAGTCCTTTCCCGGAAATCCGAATGGGGGACTACTCCGGAATCTTGCCAATAAAGAGATCATCATGATACTTTTGTCATGGAATAATTAACATAACTGGCAAGAGACTCCACCAGTAAAAATGCTCGGCCGCGCGGAATTAGCCAAGCGGTCTCAGGCGATGCAGTCATGGACTGTGCGGCTGGTCCCGCCGGAGGTACGAGTCCTCACTCGCGCATGGGTGTGTGTGTTTGTCCTTAGGATAATTTAGGTTCAGTAGTGTGTAAGCTTAGGGACTGATGACCTTAGCAGTTTAGTCCCATACGATTTCACACACATTTGAACAAATGCTCACTGCGGCGCCCGCTACCAGATTTGCGCTACCCTCTCGACCTTCATGCCTGCCGAAACAGGGGAGCTTCTGCATCGCTCATTTCAGCCAGTCAGAGCCACTGAAATTTTATGTAACTGTATATAATATGTCACTAAATTGTGATCTGAGTCTATATCTGCAATGGCGTATACCCCTTACAAGCAAATATCCTATTTCAGAATCTCTGTCTGACCGTGATGTAATCCTGTTGGAACCTTCCTGTGTTTCTAGGTTTTTTCCAAGCACACAGTACCTTCCCCTCTTGTGATTCTTGAACAGAGTATTCGCTACTACCATCTGAAACTCCAAGTCCATATTCCCCCGTAACATTTCTTTTATTTCTTCCCCTATAAGCGCGTTCCAGACCTACATGATTATTAGATTTTCATCTCCCATTACATACTGAATTACTCATTAAAATTCCTCATATACACTACTGGCCATTAAAATTGCTATACCGCCAGGATAACGTGCTACAGACGCGAAATTTAACCGACAGGAAGAAGATGCTGTGATATGCAAATGATTAGCTTTTCAGAGCATTCACACAAGGTTGGCGCCGGTGGCGACACCTACAACGTGTTGACATGAGGGAAGTTTCCAACCGATTTTTCATACACAAACAGCAGTTGACCGGCGTTGCCTGGTGAAACGTTGTTGTGATGCCTCGTGTAAGGACTTTGATAAAGGTCGGGTAGAGCCTATCGCGATTGTGGTTTATCGTATCGCGACATTGTTACTCGCGTTGGTCGAGATCCAATGACTGTAAGCAGAATATGGAATCGGTGGGTTCAGGAGGATAACACGGAATGCCGTGCTGGATCCCAACGGCCTTGTATCACTAGCAGTCGAGATGACAGGCATCTTATCCGCATGGCTGTAACGGATCGTGCAGCCACGTCTCGATCCCTGAGACAACAGATGGGGACGTTTGCAAGACAGTAACCATCTGCACGAACAGTTCGACGACGTTTGCAGCAGCATGGACTATCAGCTCGGAAACCACGGTTGCGGTTACCCTTGACGCTGCATCACAGACAGAAGCGCCTGCGATGGTGTACTCAATGACGAACCTGGGAGCACGAATGGCAAAACGTCATTTTTTCGGATGAATCCAGGTTCTGTTTACAGCATCATGATGGTCGCATCCGTGTTTGGCGACATCGCGGTGAACGCACATTGGAAGCGTGTATTCGTCATCGCCATACTGGCGTATCACCCTGCGTGATGGTATGGGGTGCCATTGGTTACACGTCTCGGTCACCTCTTGTACGCATTGACGACACTCTGAACAGTGGACGTTACATTTCAGATGTGTTTGACCCGTGGCTCTACCCTTCATTCGATCCCTGCGAAACCCTAAATTTCAGCAGGATAATGCGCGACCGCATGTTGCAGGTTCTGTACGGACCTTTCTAGATACAGAAAATGTTCGACTGCTGCCCTGGATAGCACATTCTCCAGATCTCTCACCAACTGAAAACGTCTGGTCAATGGTGGCAGAGCAACTGGCTCGTCACAATACGCCATTCGCTACTCTTGATGAACTGTGGTATCGTGTTGAAGCTACATGGGCAGCTGTACCTGTACACGCCATCAAAGCTCTGTTTGACTCAATCCCCAGGCGTATCAAGGCCGTTATTACGGCCAGAGGTGGTTGTTCTGATTACTGAATTCTCAGGACCTATGCACCCAAATTGCGTGAAAATGTAATCACAAGTCAGTCTAGCATAATATATTTGTCCAATGAATACCCGTTTATCATCTGCATTTCTTCTTGGTGTGGCAATTTTAATGGCCAGTAGTGTATTTGCTCAATCTCTTCATCTTCTGCCTGCGATGTTGCCATGCATATCTAAACCACCGTTGTCAGCTTTGGTTTGCTGTCAAATCTAATGAGAACAATCCTGTCACCGAGCTGTTCACAGTAGCTCACGCTCTGCCCGACCAACTTATTCATAGCGAATCCTACTCCCTTTACGTCATTTTCTGCTACTTTTGATATTATCCTATATTTATCTTATCAGAATTAATTATCTTCTCTCCATTTCACTTCGCTGACCCCTACTACATCTAAACTGATCCTTTCCATTTCACTTTTCAGATTTTCTAACTTTCCTACTACTTTCAGACTTCTGAAATTCCAGGCTTCGACTCGTAGAATGTTATCCAATTGTTGGTTAATCCATGTTTTTCTCATGGCCACCTCCCTCTTGGGACCCCTCTTCGGGGATCCGAAAGTGATGCTAATCCGGAATCTTTTGCCAATGGAGAGATCACCATGACACTCTTATCAATTACAGGCCACATGTTCTTTGAATAAATACCCAGTATGTGTCTTTAATGCAATGGTTTCCATTGCCTTCTACATCCTCATGCCGTTCATTATTGCTGATTCTTCCGCCTTTTAAGGGCAGTTTCCCGACCTAAGGGCAAGACTATGGGCGAAGGAGTCTGTATTCCTTCACTTTACCAAAAAAGCGCTTGTTGCATCTCCATCGCATCCGGTCAGATAGCGGTAGTTAAGAGCCCACCTATAGCAGCTTTCACTGCGCAGCTCCAGACCCAATGCTCCGATCAGCTCTGGTCCCCTGTGTTTTGGGGCAGACTTCTCAACCAACGGTTCCTAATGCCTAAGCCTTCTCTTATTTCATCTGGGTCTCTCATTCATTGCAATGTCTTTATCGAAGTTTATCACTACTCTCGCATCGCCTTGTTACACATGACAAACTCTTCTGGAGTAGACCTTCCTCTTCTGACAACGACGAGGATTTCAGCTTACACTCTTGATGTTTTGTTCTTACTTTAAGGTTCTTCCTCACTCCTTCACTTCTACACTTTCAGCCAAGGCGACTTACTTCATGAAATCTGGTTAACATTAATTTCATATGTAGTTGTTCGTTTATACTGTTAATTAGAGTTTATTGTGAAAAACTATATATTTCTATATTCCTTATAAACTTCCTTCCATGTGCCAAAATTTTTTTATCGTCTGTTTCCGAAACGGTCATAATGCAAAACTATGCAGTAATATTCAAACTATCATAATTACAAGTTGTGGGCCTGTAGTGCTTTCATCTTAATATACTTTTAAATGTTATGAAAATATTGACACCTTTTAGGTGATGATCTCTGGGTCAGATACACTATGTGATCAGAAGTATCCGGACACCATCAAATCATACTTTTTTCATATTAGGTACATTCTGCTGCCACCTACTGCCAGGTACTCCATTTCAGTGACCTCAATAGTCATTAGACATCGTGAGAGAGCAGAATGGGGCGCTCCGCAGAACTCACGGACTTCGGACGTGGTCAGGTGATTGGGTGTCACTTACGTCATACGTCTGTACACGAGATTTCCGCACTCCTAAACATCCCTAGATCCACTGTTTCCGATGTGATAGTAATGTGGAAACGTTAAGGGACACGTATAACAAAAAAGCGTACAGGCCGACCTCGTCTGTTGAGTGATAGAGACCGCCGACAGTTGAAGAGGGTCGTAATGTGTAATAGGCAGACATCTATCCAGACCATCACACAGGAATTCCAAACTGCATCAAGATCCACTGCAAGTACTACGACAGTGAGGCGGGAGGTGAGAAAACTTGGATTTCATGGTCGAGCGGCTGCTCATAAGCCACACATCACGCCGGTAAATGCCAAACGACGCCTCGCTTGGTGTAAGGAGCGTAAACATTGGACGACTGAACACTGGAAAAACGTTGTATGGAGTGACGAATCACGGTACACAATGTAGCGAACCGATGGCAGGGTGTGAGTATGGCGAATGTCGGGTGAACATCATCTGCCAGCGTGTGTAGTGCCACAGTAAAATTCGGAGGCGGTAGTGTTATGGTGTGGTAGTGTTTTTCATGGAGGGGGCTTGCAACCCTTGTTGTTTTGCGTGACACTATCACAGCACAGGCCTAAATTAATATTTTAAGCACCTTCTTGCTTCCCACTGTTGAAGGGCAATTCGTGGCTGGCGATTGCGTCTTTCAAAACGATCCAGCACCTGTTCATAACGCACGGTCTGTGGCGGAGTAGTTACACGGCAGTAACATCCCTGTAAAGGACTAGCCTGCACAGAGTCCTGACCTGGATCCTATAGAATACCTTTGGGATGTTTTGGAACGCCGACTTCGTGCCAGGCCTCACCGACCGACATCGATACCTCTCCTCAGTGCAGCATTCCGTGAATAATGGGCTGCCATTCCCCAAGAAATCTTCCAGCACCTGATTGAACGCACGCCTGCGAGAGTGGAAGCTTTCACCAAGCTTAAGGATGGGCCAACACCATATTGAATTCCAGCATTACTGATGGGGGGCGCCAAGAACTTGGAAGTCTTTTTCCGCCAGGTGTCCGAATACTTTTGATCACATAGTATATTTGAAGTCTATGAATGGTTCCCTTACCTAACTTATTAGCTATAAATTTTTTTATCATACTAGACGTTCTCCCCCAGAATTTCTTACAAAATAAATCTCAAAACAATTGAAAAACTGATTTTCTTAATCTTGAAACATAATAAGGCTACACCTTTACAACAACCTAGCTAAGTATACGGTGTTGCTAGGTGTGTTTTTATTCCAATTGTATTAGTTCATCTCCTCCTTTCCCCCCTCTCTGTCCATCTTCTTCTCCTCCAATCTCTGTCCACCTCGTCTACCGTCCACCCTCTGTCCATCTCCTCCACCCCATCCCCCACCCCGCTCAATCACTGTCCATCTCCTTCTGCCCCTCTCCCTGTCATCTGGTTCTCACCCCTCTCTCTGTCTATCTCTTTCTCCGCCGGCCGATGTGACCGAGCGGTTCTAGGCGCTTCAGTGCGGAACCGCGCGGTTGCTTCGGTCGCAGGTTCGAATCCTGCCTCGAGCATGGATGTGTGCGATGTCCTTAGGTTAGCTAGTTTTAAGCAGTTCTAAGTTCTAGGGGACTGATGACCTCAGATCTTAAGTCCCATAGTGCTTAGAGCCATTTGAACCATCTCTTCCTCCGTCCAGCTCCTTCCTCCCCCCTCTCTGTCTATCTCATCTTCCCTTTCTCTGTCCATTTCCCCCTGACCTCTATCTGTCCATCTTCTCTTCTCTCATACCTGTGTCCACCTCCTCCTTCCCCCTCTCTGTCTGTCCATCTCTTCCTTCCCTCTTCTCACTCCATATCATCACCCGCATCCCAATAGGAGGACGCTTGTCCTTACCCAAACAGTGTATGTTTCCAGGAGGTAAGTAATATGTGTTCTAATTTTGTGTAAAACCGATCCAGGAGTTTAGAAGGAGCTTTCCACCCACGGCTTTTCCCAAATACTCACTTGTCACAAGCATCTCACATATATTTAACATATTTTACCTATATCTCCGCAGAAGTAAAGCTGTGAGGACGAGGCGTGAATCGTGCTTGGGTAGCTCAGATGGTAGAGCACGTGCCCGCGAAAGGCAAAGGTCCCGAGTTGGAATCTCGATTCGGCACACAATTTTAATCTGCCAGAAAGTTTTATATCTCTGCAGTTCCGTTTTCACGCAGCTCAATGTTTATGACGTCACATCTCCTGAAATATCTACATCTACATGATTACTCTCCAATCCACAATTAAGCGCCCAGCAGAGGGGTCATCGAATCACCTTCAAACTATTTCTCTACCGTTACACTCTCGAACGGCGAGCAGAGAAACGTTTTATGCCTACAGTCGGCTTTAACCATGCATTTTTTCCAACATGTCGTGGGAAGATTGAAGCCACCACTGCATGAGTAGGGTACCTACTTGAAATAAGACACAAATTTTCTTTGAACTGCTCAGCAACTGTATCATCTGAGTCAGACGGTTGGTGAAACGCACCATTTATTAATTTAATCCAGTTGTCATGTATATCCTCTACCCATACTAACTCCAGGAACTTCTACTGCAGTTTCGGTACAATGTGAACTACTTCTGACAACAGTAAACACTCCACCGCCAGTTGTACGTATTCTATCCTTTCTGAAAACGATTTCAGATATGTTGTAAAAGGATCTTTAGCCAACTTTCTGTACCTGTAAAAATTTGCGGTTCAGTGCTTTCTATTTGCGCTTGGACTTTTGGATCTTTTCCAACACAGTTACGACAATTAAAAATTAGAATGCCGATTGTTTATGGGTCTATCTTCCTGTGTTTCTTTGCACGCTTTTAAACTGACGTTCTTTCTGTAGTATCTTGAGACCCTCTAACCTAAAAAAAGCCGTCCAGTCCCCTCTACACAGCCCCCGCTAACCGTGCAGCCGCCTCCTGTGTGCAGTGGATCCCTGACATATTAACCGGAACCTGTAAACACACCACCTGATAGCGCAAGTCGAGGAATCTGCAGTCTACACGGTCGTAGAATCACCTGAGCCTTTGATTCAGACTCTCCACTCGGCTCTGTACCAAAAGACCACAGTCGGTTCTGTTGACGATGCTGCAGATGGTGAGTCCTGGTTCATCTTGCAAGCAAGACTGGCAGTCTTTACCACTTCAGCTAACCGCCCAAAACAAGAGAGACACTCTTCCAATACAAAGCGACACACATCGTTTGTACCAACATAAGCCATCGCCTGCAGTTGGTTGCACCCTGTGCTCCTCGTGGCATCCGAAATCACCCTTTCCACATCTGGAATGTCTCCTGTATACACCAGATTCCTTCCCCTCCCTGCCAGCCATATCCCTAATGGTTCCCACTGCGTGCCTAACATTGGAGCTCCCAGTTATCAGTAAACTGACCCTCTGCGAATTCCCAGACCTTGCGAGCAAAGACGTTTTCCCTGGGACAGGGTGAGCGACCGTGTCTGGCTCAGGAACTTCCTTAGCTACAGATAGAGCCCGAAACTTCTTCGTCAGGCTAATCAAAGAGGACCTCCAATCGGCCCTTGGAAAGTATTTTACTGCCTGCCACACCTTGGAGTGACCTATCACTCGACCACGTGTGATGGGTCAGCCTCAGTGCAGGCAGTACCAGCGGTGGCCAAGTATGGACGGATCGGAGGATACATGGGATTTGCTGGACGTCCATCGAGTCTTCACATCCGGCCTTATACAGTGATGCCCTTTGGCAGCAGTTTCAAGCGTGTGACCGAAGGCAACACGACCTGAAGCTATGAGCGATGGGTCACCAACTGTGCTCGCATCTGAACACAGCAATCACTGTTCCTACCCATACTAAAGACGTCGAAACTACAATCTAGACAGTTAATAAAAGTGGAACTGTGCCTGATAAATAAACAAACACGCACGAAATTAACCCTTGACGTCCTGCTGCAGTAATGAAAGCTTTAGGATTGTAATTACAGCAGTGGGTGTTCAAACACATCACAAATGCCTGGCGCGATGCAAAGAGCTGTACTGTGCACTGCACAGAAAATAAAACATGGAACTGTGCTTGATAAATAAACAAATACACACGAAATTAACGAGTTTAAACTAAAGAGCACAGAGGAAACAAAATAAGTCGCTTCTTGTGAGAAGCTGTGTTAAACAAAGAGCCTGAAACGGTGTTCTCTGATGTGCTGCTGCAGTAACGAAGGCTATCATTCGACTATGTGTCGCACAGTGATATAATTTTGCAGGTGCATCCAGTGGTGTGCGTGGACACTGTCTGCAAACTGTGTTGCGAAAAGAGCTAGTAGTAAAGGGAAGATACATTAAAAGTCATTCATGATGAGACAATTTTACTGCTTGAACAGCAGAAGTGTAGTAACTGACCAATTTTTCTCCTTTCATCATATGAGTGGGGGCCGGTGTGGGTGAGAAAAAGTCTCCAATAAGGTTGAAATTGTGTGTAAAGTTCGTTGCAAGTCACTAAGTGCTCACATTCCCAAATGCTGGTTGAATATAGTCTGGCTATTTGCACGTCGTGAGCTACACTTCTTTTACACTCCCACCTCTTTGAGAGGTAAGTGGTTCTTACACCCGCTGGGTTCTTTCCAGACAATAATTGAAATGTGTACCAAGTATGGTTGAAATCTATCCAGTGGTTTAGGAGGAGATGTGAAATATAAATAAATATATCCACTTTCGTATTACTCGTATGTATGAATGTTTAGTACCTTCAGTGATCTGAAGAGATGGTGTAGGTGGTATTCGATTTCTACAAGCAGGAAACGCTCATCACATGCGAATACTTTCTACATTCACATTTCAGTAGTTACTTCCGGCATGCTCCAGCTTCGCACGTGTTGTTCTAAATATTTACAGTCGGATGACTTGTCTGGCGTAGCAGTAGCTAATTATTATACACACACTTTCCTCGCGAATTAGTTTATCTTTTAGTGAAAACCATATCAAAATCCCTACCGTAGTTCCAGGGATTAGCCTTCACATGCAGACAGAAGAACGCGTAGGGGAACTTTCACTCATAATGTATACATAGATATGTAAGATTTTGTCCAAAAGCTTTGCTGAACTCTAGAGTTGCGGCTGCTGTTTACGGCTTTTCTCACCACATACCGCCTTATCTGTAGCTGACCAGCAAGTAGCTCCCAACATTACCACGAGATGTCAGTCCAAATGCCAATTTAATATGGAACAGTTAACAATACACAAATTACACAGTCATTATTACTACAATTGTAAATTATTTACACGAACATTCACAATGAATCGTTATACCTGTCAGTGAAAACCATATCAAAATCCCTGCAGTAGTTTCTGAGATTAGTCTTTACACACAGAAAGAAAAACGGGACGGGAGACTTCAAATTTAGTAGTAAGTGTAGATGACGCAAGCTGTTAACACAAGAAAAAACATCTTTTTGTAACATAGCCATTTGGCGTTATCAGTTACAGGGGAGAATAGCGGCGAACAGCGAAACATTTTTGACATATCATGACAAATGACTCTGGGGGCACCTGATCCAATAGACTACATGTTCTGACTCTTCAAAGTGGTACTGTATTGATACACGCCAGAGTGTAGGGACAGGATGCGAATTTGGTTCGCGAAAATCGTAATTTATTTTTAGGGAGATGGAGCTGCTGCTGCCATCCCACGTCCTTCGCTTAGTATGCTCAATTCGTGTGCCATTGTCGTGGATTTAATTCCAATCTTCTCCGAAGAGTCTTGAAATGTTTAGCTGAGCGACACTATCAAAGGTGATCTGTCCATGCGACGCAGACGATACTATTTGCGAGAATGACAACGTGGTGGCTGAGTGTTTCATTGAATCCCTTCCTCTTATTCCACACCTACCGCTTCCCTCCCCCCCCCCCCCCCCCCCTCAACCACCCTGTACCCTCGAAAACAAACGAGAATGAATGTTGCGCTAAAGAGGGAGTCGTCAGAGTCATCTAGAGCCAAAAGCTACCCATTACACAGCTTGAAAACCCGTACAAACACACAGGCAAACAATATTATTAAGATCTTGTCCACTTGAACAACATTGTGCTCACTCTGGACTCGCATTCGGGAGGACGACGGTTCAATCCCGTCTCCGGCCATCCTGATTTAGGTTTTCCGTGATTTCCCTAAATCGCTTCAGGCAAATGCCGGGATGGTTCCTTTGAAAGGGCACGGCCGATTTCCTTCCCTATCCTTCCCTCACCCGAGCTTGCGCTCCGTCTCTAATGACCTCGTTGTCGATGGGACGTTAAACACTAATCTCCTCCTCCTCCTCCAACATCGTGCTGTGGTATCTATGGCTCTATTCAAAGGGATGAGCCATTGTCCTTTTCTGACAAGAAAATCAAAATATTCAGCGAATGATGGAGGTTCCACTAGCTTAACGAGGAATCTGATGTACGTTGCTGCTTGGCATTTCTACATACATGAGTAATACAGTGCGTGCAATGGAACAGTTGCTGCGAGCAGATGTAAACGCTCCTGTCTCCCACACACACACTTCTCTTACAGGTCAGGCAACATATTAGAGAAACTAGCACCTGCATTTTTCTAAGGTGAAACTTTGTTGCCACAAATTACAAAATATTATTACACGATAATACTGCGAACAGCAGTGTCTGCTCACTAAGGTTGACACATGGCACAAACAACGTCACTACAGCCGTTTGGCCCTGACTCCTCTTTCCTCTGCCCCTCTCCCTCACCCGTCAAAGTTTTCCTGGACGAAGTGCAAATTCACGTTATGCGTGCACCATGTATCACGTAGTCAAAATTGAAAATAGCATATTGTTTTAGAACAATTAGTGGCGTCAACCATGTAAGTAGAAGACACTGAATTACAGATCATACACTGAACAAACTCAGTTGGCTAATATGAGGGTGTAATAATAAACATCCAGAGTAATTTTGATTTTCCAGCTGTTTGGTAATGATTCCTTTATGTAGGGTGTTCGTGAAAATGGCCAGTAACACCCATCGTCTGTTAATCAGACATCAAATTACTTACGTAAATAAAGCGAGAAGCTAATAAGAATATAAATAACGAAATATACACACTCATAAAATAGAAAAAAATGAGAAAAAATATGGTAGACCAGTGATTTCCAATTTGTGCGTTGCGGCTCCCAGGGTGTCGCAGTCTTGCAGTAGGAGAATCTCGGTAGTTTCATAAAAAAATAATTCTTTAGTTTATCTGCTTTCTTAGTAAAGGAACAAAGTGTGAGCAAGTAATTCTTGTTACTATGGCAGCGCACATTACTGAATGACGCACTCAGAATTATTCCAATCGAGTAGTCATTTCAAGCTTTACGTGTATGCCTGTAGCTGTACTGTTCATTGGCTTTATTGTGTGGGTTTTGTATAAACATGTCCACTGTAAAGCCCGCAAACCACTACCACACGTTGTACCAGATCCCCAGCCAGAACGTCTGAAAGTCATCCTACTTCACTGTCAATGCACTCCCAATAAGTTAAGCTATACAGTTTCGTATAACTGTCTGCCCAAGTTCTATGGAAATTCGTTAAAAATAATTTTGTGGGAAAGTAGTTTTGATAGGTCAGGCATAAAAACAAACTAACTATATGTAATGAAAAGTTTGCTACCTGGTTTGATCAACTGCCAGTTACATGTCTCACAAGTTCAGACAGTATTTGTATCCATCTTTTATTGTTAGTTTACCTCCTTTTTATTGCGAGTCACTTGAGCCTCCACAGACGCAATTCCCACCTGCGAGTGTTACAGTCGCTAGTACTCGGCACGCTCTCATTCGGCCTGCCGGCCCTCTAACCATCTCTACCCCGGTTCCGTGTTACGGCGTCCGGGTGACCATGCATTTCGGCTCAACTGCAGTCCAGTTGGTCACCGCCACTGCCCCCATCACCGCCTTGAATCCACGCACGCAACTGACTTCGACGGCTTCGCAAACTGTGTAAAAATACCGTAACTGCATCAACAGAGACTTCCGGCTATGAGCGACTTAAGTGACACGAATGGGCAATGATATTCTAAAGTAAAAACACGAACTTTCTACCTCCTGCCCGTACTACTTATTTCACAATCAATTTTTTTTAAATGCGAATTCAGCCATCCCTTAATTTTAAGAAACCTCTTTTAAACAAAAAACACTAAATGTCGGTCGTCTTCCGTGTATGTCAAAAGAAAAGCTTTTTGTGTTTTGAATTGGTCATTAAGAGTGATTATTGTCAGTCATAATATCACTCACAGACCCGTAACCTGGTCTCATGGAAGGGAGAAAGAACTGCACATGGTAACTGGTAATGGGGTGGAGGGCAAGACGGGGTTTTTGTAAGAGCTGCCACGGCAGATGTCGCATCCTAGCGGCGAATAGTTTAAATAGTAGGCTGTCGTTATGCGAGTACCTGACAGTGCTGGCAGCCATTTCGAGCAAACCATTCGGAGTGTATACATCAAAACGTGTTTTCGTGTATGCTGATGTAATTATTCGTCGTTTTCAGACGTCAAAAGGTAAGAGAAGTAATTGCTTCTCGTACTATCAAGTATTATCATTGAAAAAAGCGCCTTTTTAACAATAAATTAATGTATGCAATAACTAATTGAATATATCCTTTGTGCTATAATATTGAGAGCGGTGTGCTGACTCCACGCCCCTCCTATCCGCAGCCTCAGTGAGGATGTCACGGCGGTCGGATGGTCCCGATGGGCCCCTTGTTGCCTGAAGACGGAGTGCTTTTTTTGTACTATAATATTAACCTAACCTAAAAACGGTCCTTGCAGGCAAGAATGGGTGCGTAGTGGGAGGGCAAGATGGGGGATAACACATAATGCAAGAAATCTAATTATATTTTTTATTTCCAGAAAATGGTTCGGACATATAAAAGGAAAACAGAGAGGGGTTCATGGAGTGAAGAAGCTATGAAGAATGCTGTCACTGAAGTCAATGGCCGAATGGGTTATTATCGAGCAGCAACGGTACTTCAGGTGCCTCAAACAACTCTTGAACGTAAGGTAAAAAAATTCAAATCAGAATCTAATGAAGTCGAAAAAAGTGACTCTTTTGTTGTAAAGGATCAACTGGAACCTTACAAAAGTGTATTTAGCCCTGAAGAAGAACAAGAATTAGTTATTCATATAAAGAATATGGAAAGCCGTTTGTTTGGTTTGACTGGTAATAATATAAAGCGGCTGGCATACCAGTTAGCTGTGAGAAATAACAAGCAGCATAATTTTAACCAGACCAAAGAATCAGCTGGAAAGGATTGACTTAGGGGATTTTTGCAAAGAAACCCAGGTTTATCATTTAGGAAACCCGAGCAAACCTCCGCAGCTAGTGTGATTTTTAACTAAGTTAATGTATCCAAATTCTTTGCTTTATTAGGGGAACTATACGACCAGCACAAATTTACAGCAGATTGAATTTATAATTGCGATGAAAGTGGTATTTCTGCTGTTTCAAAAAAACACTTCCAAGATATTGGCATCGAAAGGGAAAAAACAAGTAGGCTCATTATCATCTGCTGAAAGAGGGCAAAACTGTCTCTGTAGAATTTTGCATGAATGCAGCTGGAGGTTTTATGCCGCCCATGTTAGTGTATCCTCACCAGTGAATGAAGCCGGAACTACTTAAAACTTGTTCACCTGGAATGTGGGCGGAATATCACGTCTCTGTTTGGATGCAAAAAGACATTTTTGAGAAATGGTTCGACAAATTCATAGAATTTTCTAAAGCAACCAAAGAGAAACTCATGCTGTTATTGTTAGATGGATATTCACCCCAAATGCAGAGCCTGACTATCATTGATAGAGCAAGGGATAATGGTGTGGTCATCCTCTGTTTTCCACCACATTGTACCCACAGGCTTCAGCCTCTAGATGTTTCATTCGTGAAGCCTCTCAGCACATACTATGATCAAGAGTAACCAACTGGCTAAGATCAAATCCTGGTAAAGTTGTTACCATGTTTCAGATTCCAGAGATTTTGGGCAAAACTTTTCTCAGAGCTGCAACCATGTTGACTGCCATAAACGGTCTAAAAAAAAAAAAAATTGCCCTTTCGAATCAAACATCTTCCCAGTTACAGTGTTTGAAGCTTCTCTCACTATAGACACTTCTTTAGCTACAAGTGAGGCCGCTAACGTTACTGTCAATAATGACCAAGTAGAGGCTTCAGTTGGCTCACATAAAGAGGTTATGCCAGAGACAAGCGATGGTCCTGTCAACCAAGCCGGGCCTAAAGATCAAGATGCACTTGATGTAAGCCTAAGCCCTGGATGCTCATTTTGGAATGGTAATAACCCCAATTACCACACTACAAACAAGCAGGCTTCTGAGAACAACACCAATCAATTAGGGTCATTTGCTGTTTCACCTGAACCAATTGTCCTGATACTTCATGTTGAAAAGACAAACATCCGAAAAACTGGCCACAAAAAAGGAAAAACTGTTGTTGTTACTAGCTCCCCTTACAAAAGAGAACTTCTGGAGATTGCAAGTAAAGATACTCGTAAGACTGGCAAAAAGAAGAAACAAGAAGGAAAGTGTGCACCTGAGAAGAATGTTAAGAAATCGCTCTTTGTTTGTAAAGGTAAAAGTGGGAAAAACAAAAAAAAACAATGACAAACTTGGAAAAGATGATAAAAAATGGGAAAAATGATGAAGAAAGCACATCAGATGAAGATGACACTGCATGCCTATATTGCAGCTATTTCTACTAGCAGTCGACAGAAGGATGGGTGTCATGCATCTCTTGTAAAAAATGAGCTCCACTCTTCATGTGCGGTAGAAGAGAACGAGGATGCTGAGGTACATCATGTCTGTGAATTTTGCTTAAAGAAAGTCGATGATAACTGAATAACAATAAACTAAACCTACTACCGATTAAAATAAAAATAATTGAACATATTTATCCTCCATTAACAAGAATTAGTTTAGTTAGGCCGATTGGAGTTAATGTTTTGAGTAATTAATTTTTTTTATCATACAGTGTTTTAGGTATTGAAGTTAATGTTACAATTACTTTTTTTAAGTTAGTAGCCTATTTATACAATTTCTTCGTAATACAATGTTAAAAAGATGATTTGTATTTAGTTATTGGAGTTATCTTTAGTAATTAAAGTTAATGCTTAAAGTCAATATTTTAAAGTTAATAGTTACTGAACTTTAACATCATATAATGTTTATTTAATGCATTGTCATTAGATATTAAAATAAATCTTTTATAAATTTGTAAACCTGTATTCATTGAATTATTTAATAACCTTTGCCTTATACAGTATTAAGGTAACCCATCTTGCCCTCACTATAGGGCAAGATGGGGTACTTGGTAAACCCCGAAAAATAAATTTTTTATAGTAAATACTAAAATTTTTTGGTCCTAATTTTTTTATAAACTCTAGAAATAGTGAAGTTTAAGGTGAAATAGCTGGTATTTTTATTGAACATTTTGTAAGCTTACACAAAATTGTTAAGCACGTAAGTAACCCGTCTTGCCCCACTCTCCCCTAGAGGTAAAATTTTTTATTGTATCCTGCTTCCATCATTTTAACTTAATTCCATGCAGTGGCGCGAAAGTTATGATAACTACTCCGCACTACTAGTGGCCAGCTCCCATGCTATTAAGCTGAGCTATGGACGCCACTACGGTGTTGCTCAGTGTGAGACGCCAACTTTCTGCCACAAACCCGCCAATGGAAAGACCAGGTGCCGTCATATGAGGTACGCAAGGTCAGTGAGGTAGCCGCCACAACAGTGAGTCGCTCTCTTGCCCGCCAGCTTCCTTACCATATGGACATGTCCACCAGTTCTTCCTGTTGAGGGTGAAACGCTCTCTCCGTACCACGTGCGGTTGACTCAGAGGCCATAGCCAGTTTTAGTAAATATTGTACCTCTTAGTGGTAGTTCTTGGGAATGAAACCTATTTTTCTCTGGATCCTGCCCTTTCTCATTTTATATGTAGGAGAAACACGAATAGCCACCTGGGCTCCTGATACCATCCTGACATGTGCAAATGGCAGTCGGACCACACTATTAGTAGACCGCAATATAATTGTACCTGGAATTGAGGGACCTACGGTTGGGTTTTCGAGGTTAATAGTATATACACAACTGACCACAGAGTATGGACAGTGTGATGGTTTCCTTAAGCCGTCGGCACACAGACCCTGCTTTTGTATGTCAACGTAGAGCGTGCCGAGTTCAACGCGCTGCTGAATGCTCAGAGACGATACGACTTGTGCATACGTTACGTGAACCCCATCGTGGAATAGGCGATAGCAGCGGGCTCCAGTGGTAGTTGTCGGCTGCATCTGGTTCGTAAATAACACAATTTACGAAATGGACGGGGGTGAAATTCCTATATTAGCTCTTTTAAAACGCACGTGTCCTCCGTGGACCATAAGCTAGTCAGATTGTTCTGTCTGCAGTAAACACAAATAAAAACTTCAATATCTGTGAACATGTTGTAAAGCAAAAGGGGAAGTACCATGTCCAGTCAGTAAGAACATTGGCTTATAAAAGTTCCATTACTAATTGTGTGATACAACTTTACAATAATCTCTACATGAGGTAAAAATTATTTCATCATTAACACTTTTTTCTAAAACTCTAATGTCATTCTTAATTGATCACTGTTCCGATTCATTAGCAGAATCTTTACAACATGTTGTTGTTGCGGTCTTCAGTCCAGAGACTGGTTTGATGCAGCTCTCCATGCTACTCTATCCCGTGCAATCCTCTTCATCTCCCAGTACCTACTTCAACCTACATCCTTCTGAATCTGCTTAGTTTATTAATCTCTTGGTCTCCCTCTGCGATTTTTACCCTCCACGCTGCCCTCCAATACTAAATTCGTGATCTCTTGATGCCTCAGAACATGTCCTGCCAATCGATCCCTTCTTCCAGTCAAGTTGTGCCACAAATTTCTTTCCTCCCCAATTCTATTTAATATCTCCTCATTAGTTATGCGATCTACCCATCTAATCTTCAGCATTCTTCTGTAGCACCACATTTCGAAAGCGCCTATTCTCTTCTTGTCTAAACTATTTATTGTCCATGTTTCACTTCCACACATGGCTACACTGCATACAAATACTTTCAGAAATCTATACTCGATGTTAACAAATTTCTCTTCTTCAGAATCGCTTTCCTTGCCAATGCCACTCTACATTTGATATCCTCTCTGCTTCGACCATCATCAGTTATTTTGCTCCCCAAACAGCAAAACTCATTTACTGCTTTAAGTGTCTCATTTCCTAATCTAATTCCCTCAGCATCACCCGATTTAATTCGACTACATTCCATTATCCTCGTTTTGCTTTTGTTGATGTTTATCTTATATCCTCCTTTCAAGACTCTGTCCATTCCGTTCAACTGCTCTTCCATGTTCTTTGCTGTCTCTGACAGAATTACAATGTCATCGGCGGTTTTTATTTCCTCTCCATGGATTTTAATTCCTGCTCCGAATTTTTCTTTCGTTTCCTTTACAACAT
This sequence comes from Schistocerca serialis cubense, assembly GCF_023864345.2. Lineage (NCBI taxonomy): Eukaryota > Metazoa > Arthropoda > Insecta > Orthoptera > Acrididae > Schistocerca > Schistocerca serialis. The sequence continues at coordinate 366,877,938 of NC_064639.1, read as the reverse complement.
ATGAAACACAAAACTTAAAAAAAGAAAGGGCAAAATACCTTACTGCAGGTAGAACATGCTGTCCTGTAGATTAAGCCAATCCAACAAACTCACTCCTCAAAAAGAGCGCAATCATATTTGTATAAGATCGAATACTATAGTAAACACTTATAAAAATGGTTCAAATGGCTCTGAGCACTATGGAACTTAACTTCGGAGGTCATCGGTCCCCTAGAACTTAGAACTACTTAAACCTAACTATCCTAAGGACAACACACACATCCATGCCCGAGGCAGGATTCGAACCTGTGACCGTAGCGGTCGCGCGGTTCCAGACTGCGCCGCCTAGAACCGCTCGGCCACTTCGGCCGGCAGTAAACACTTATATTAAACTAATAAGAAAATATCAGAACCTATTAAAACGTGAAGGGAGTCAAAAAATGTTTGGATGCAAAGGAACGCTAACCACCAACACCTCGCACTATCTTTCCGAATCTGTGAAATGCTAAAGCGACCACTCAGAGTTAACGATCGTACCTATAATCTTAGTACCTCTTGGAAGCTTTAATCGTAGCTACGTTACGAACCGAAATTTAATTGCAACAATTTGTACCAAGATCATTGGGTTTTTGATGGATACCTTCAGACAGCATACTTTCATAATACACAAGTTACAGTAACTCTTTGACCATGAATGATATGTTTGTCGTCATTTTGTTACAAGGAACCATACAATTAACGAAGGGTCTTCCAGAGAACCTCAATTTTCTGGTGCTCCATAACGGCATACATACATATGGACTTCAACTGACAATATGGTGCCTCGCGACCCTATATTGAAGGGAGATGACGTGCACGTGACGTAGATGGCGTTCTGCTATCTCATTGGACAACATACAAACGCTCGTTCAGAATATTTCACGTTTTAGATATTGCTCTGCACGTTCGGAAAGACTCCCCAACGTGCTATTCCACGCTATGGCATCAGAAACTCGGCACACTCAACACTCAACCTTCGAATGCACGGTCCGTGTCAGTGGCTTTAGTCACCATTGTACTTGTTTACTGCAGCGTCACCTCGTGTTTTCCATATCATTCAAGTGCAATAACATCGCAGTTGAGTAGTATATCGCTCTATTGTTTTTCTTCATTAAGAATCTACAATCACATGAGTACTCTGCAATTCCCATCAAACTGCCTTCGAGCTATTTTTCTACCGTTCTACCCTCCAACGAGGTTCGGGAAAAACGAACACTTAAGTCTTACCGTGCGAGCTCTGATTTCTCTTATTTTATTATTATGATCATTTCTCTATATGTAGGTGGGCGCCAAAAAAATATTTTCACATTCTGAGGAGGAAGTTGGTGATTGCAGTTCCATGAGAAGTTCCTGCCGCAACAAAAAACGCCCTTGTTTTAATGATTGCCACTACACTCGCATCTCATAACCGTGGCGCTCTCTCCGCTGTTTCGCGACAATACAAAATGCGCTGCCCTTCTTTGAACTTCTTCGATGTCCTCCGTGAATCTTAACTGATGTGAATCGTACACCGCACAGCAGTACTCCAGAAAAGGGCCGACAAGCGTCGTGTAACCAGTCTGTTTAGCAGCCCTGCTGCATTTTCTATGTTCTGTTAACAATTCGCAGTCTTCGGTTTGCCTTCCCCACAGCATTACCTATGTGAACGTTCCAGTTTGAGTTATTCGTAATTGTAGTCCCTAAGTACTCGTATTTATGGAATTTATATTGGTATGATTTATCGCGTAACCGAAATTTAGCGAATTTCTTTTAGTACTCAGGTGGATGCCTTCTCACTTGTAATTATTTGGAGTCAATCGCCACTTTTTATCTTGTCCAAATAATTTTGCAATTTCTTTTGATCATCCGATGACTTCATAAGGCAGTAAATGACAGAATCGTCTGCAAACACTCTAAATGGGCTGCTCGGAATGACTCCTAATCGTTTATGTAGATCGGGAAAAGGAAGAGGTCTATAAAACTTCCTTGGGGAACGCCGCATATTACTTTGTTTTACTCGATGACTTTCCGTCATTTGTGACCTTCCTGACAGGAAATTGCGAATTCGACAGCAATTCTCCATAGGCAGCAATTTGATTAGAAGTCGCTTGAGAGGACCGGTGTCAAAAGCCTACTGGAAATCTAAAAATATGGAATCAATTTGACATCCGCCGTCAATAACAATCATTACTTCATGAGAATAAAGAGCTAGTTGTGTTTCACAAGAACGATATTTTTTGAACTCGTGTGGGCTGTTTGTCAATAAATCGTTTTCTTCGACGTAATTCATAATGTTCGAGCACAGCATATGCAATTAGTTTCAGTGTTAGGTTTGTCGAACGCATATTGTTTTTAATTGTTTTTCTTCTGTGATTTGTGTTTCTCTGTCAGCATGGACAAATTTTTAAATGTAAGAACAAAACGCGATGTCTCAAATTATCATGCAGTTCTAAAGACATGAATAGACGAACATGCAGGAAGCGTAACAGTTCTTCAATTTCGATACTACGTGTACGACTTTTGGAAATGAAGAACGACCACAGTGTATCATTTGTTTAAAAGTACTAGGTGCTGAAAGCATATTTTCTAATAAAACTAAACGACATTTAGAGTCAAATCACAATAGTTTGGTAAACGGACAACAAGAATACTCGTCCCACATGTCAAAAGAAATGACAGCCCGAAAAAGTATTTCACCACACAAGCCTACCTCGTACCAAAGAATAATAAATCTCTCACCACACTACAAGACCTTATTTTACCAGCTGCTCTGCTGTCTGTTGTTATAGGTCAGTCAGCTGTCAAGCAACTGCAACTAACAAGTCTGCCTTTGTCAGAAAACACTATTAATCAAAAATCAAATGGCTCTGAGCACTATGGGACTCAACTGCTGAGGTCATTAGTCCCCTAGTACTTAGAACTAGTTAAACCTAACTAACCTAAGGACATCACAAACATCCATGCCCGAGGCAGGATTCGAACCTGCGACCGTAGCGGTCTTGCGGTTCCAGACTGCAGCGCCTTTAACCGCACGGCCACTGCGGCCGGCTCACTATTAATCGTCGAGCACCCAGTATGGAAGATGACACAGATGATCAGTTGGTTCAAAACCTCAAAGGTAAAGCTAATTTCGATATTGAGTTTGACGAAGCTACAGACATCTACAATGATGCGGTTCTGATTTGTTTCGAGCGGTTTATGCTTGACAACAAATTTCATGCTGGTCTTATTCTCCATGGGAAAATAATTCCCGAAACAAAAGCAACAGATATCTTTGTAATATTGCAGTTTTTTATGGACGGAAACAACATCAACTGGGAGTTCTGTGCAGGCGAATGTGCAGCTGGAGGTCGTAGTATGGCTGGCCGTTATGCCAGACTGCAGGCTATGATCCATAAAGAGGTTCCTCATGGACACACTTTTTTTTATTCACCGGGAAGTACTGGTATCAAAACGAGTGCGCCCTATCATTCACATGGCTTTAGAAGACCATGGCTTTCAGTTGAGTGAAGAATTGAAGTCTGTGTTTGTCGATCATTTAACTGAATTCTGTGATTACTATATTAAGTTGATCAACATTACTGGATGAGGATCCTTCCAGTACAGAATTTCCATTTACACTTATCACTGTAGAACAAGAGGAATCTATTGATATTTCTTCAGAACTTACATTGAAATCAAAATTTGTTTCCTCATAACTGTTTGAATGTTGGAGCTTGGTGAAGCAGGAGAATCCTCAATTGGGTAACAATGCCCTACGCGTTTTGATAAATTTTGCAAGATCCTACTTATGTTAAGTAGGTTTTTCAACATCCGCAGTCATCAACACAAAAAAAAGATTGCGAATGAGGATGGAGAAAGAAACGCGAGTCACAATTTCCGATCTTGCGCCGTGAAGACGTAATGATGAAGAAGCATTCATCCTTCCCATAGGTTTCGTTGCAGTTATAAGACGTAGTAATATTAAAATTTGATTAAAATGTTGTATGTCAACATTTAATAAAGAAATAACTACTCTTATTCATTTTTTCCCGAACTTAGGTTTATTTACCCCACACCTCGAGTCAGATTTCATGTGCGAAAGAAACCACGGGTATTTCACGTTCAGGTCAAGGGAGCCCATGGACCCGAAAAGGCTGAAAATCACTGCAGTAGACATTTACAAAGCTGCCTAAACCGCCATAGCGCTGCTACCCGATAGACAAGCTACAGTACAGATGGCATGACAATTTTTATGTTCATACTGAAAATACAACGGAAAAAAAGTACACAGATCCCCAGCATTTAAATGCCAGCATTGTATTGTATTGAACTGGGGACCTAGAAACAACGGAGAGGTTTTGTACCCGCCGTAGCCTCAGTGGTACACAACCCCACAACAGCCTACAAAAGTCCACTCACCCCTCCGCCACCCCATACCGAACCCAGGGTTATTATGCGGTTCGGTCCCCAGTGCCCCCTCCCCTCGGTAACGTGACTGTAACCGCGTGGTAGGGTAATTATGGTGTACGCATACGTGCAGAAAGTGTTTCCGCAGCAATCGCCGACGTTGTGTAACTGAGGCGGAATAAGAGGAACCAGCCCGTATTCGCCAATGCTGATGGAAAACCGCCTTAAAAACCATCATCAGACTGGCTGGCACACCGGACCTCGACACTAATTCGCTCAGGGACCGGCACGCCTTACCGCCCGGAAAGTAGGGCGTTAGGACTGCAAGACTAACCAGGAGGGCTATGCTAGCATTACTCCGCATCGTCTGTCAGGAAAACTGTTCCAGCTCTTCTACAAAGAGAATAAGATGTTGAATAAAATGTCGAATATATCGTCTGATGTTACATTCCATCACCCATCAATAGAAATGTCATCAAATAATAATCAAAGCCATGAACTAAAACATTTCATCTAACGGAAAGACATAATTATATAAAAAGTACACAGATGCCCAGCATTTAAATGCCAGCATTGTATTGTATTGAACTGGGGACCTAGAAACGACGGAGAGGTTTTGTCCCCGCCGTAGCCTCAGTGGTACACAACCCCACAACAGCCTACAAAAGTCCACTCACCCCTCCGCTACCCCATACCGAACCCAGGGTTATTATGCGGTTCGGTCCCCAGTGCCCCCCCCCCCCCCCCCCCCCGGTAACGTGACTGTAACCAACTGTAATTAGTTTATTCAGGCACTGAAATGGAATTGTTAACTGTGCCATTTCCACGATTAGATGTACACTCTCTTCCAGATTTCAGTCCAGATGTCACTGTGGTTATTGCAATAAAATGTTACGTTTGAAATACACGCTCCCTTGTTAACCTTGAAGATTAGCTCCGTACGAAAAAAGTTTACGGAGGGACAGTTCTCTCCCAGTACATTAATACATTAATGAACATCGTCCGCGGATTGTATAATTTAAGCACTTCCTTCCACTCTCTGGAGAAGATAGTGTAACTGTACTCACCACTACTCGGTAATATCACGAGTTATACCAACTGTCTTTATTAATAAGTATTTTAAAGTGTCGGAAGCATATTCTGTCGTATTTTTCACGCCCTCTTCTCGTCATTATTCAACTTAACAACGTCAACATAAATCCGTTGCATCTGTCAGTGAAAGCATTACCTCTTATCACATTGCAGGCAGGCTTCATTTATGCCTATTTCTTAGATTAACAACATGCTTCGCTTTGCTTTTGAATGCGGAAGTAGTTATCTTGTCAAAAAGCTTCTACATCTACATACACACTCTTCAAAACATTATGAAGTGAATGAAAGAGGGTACCTGGAGAGTGTTGTACCTGGAGGACAGTGTACCTAGGAACACTTAATGTTTCATGGTTGGTGGTCCCATCTAATGACTGATTTTAGAAGCGCCTGAACGGATGAGCACTAGGAAGCGCCAAGAGCAGTTTCCACAATTTGTTACTGATTTTGTAGTTGTGAAACATGAGTTTGTGCTTTATGCAGCTTTTGTAAGTATTGTGTATTCAACATGTGTTGTGTAACATACAAAGCATGATCAAAAAGTAACGGGCGTTATTGTTAAAAAAAATAATATTTATTTATTCATCAACATCAGTTTTTGAGTTTGTTCCCCTTATAGCAATTCCCTTCACATAAACTACACTTGTGGCAGAATTTTTCCATGAAACCTTTCTTCAGCCTCAGCATACCGTACACACATCGCCCTACCTCCTCCACCACTCTGATAATCCCCTCCCGATAGCGCGGGGTGGGCTAGCCATCGGCCACCACCGCCAGATCCGTGTTCGGCTCCAACCCCTCCTTCCCAACCCCACAGAACACCTGATACTTAGTCTCTTCTTCCCCGACCTTACCATTATAGGCGCCACCATCTATGTCTGCCCTAACGCGCCTATTCCTTTTGACTTCCTTTCCCACATCGACCGTACCTTCTCCTCCTACGTGATCGCCACTGACCTCAACATCTATAGTCGTTCCACCGCCCAGTTACGGCGGTGGTATCGGTTCCCCTCCTCCCTCCAAGGCAGCCTCATTCCCATTCCCCAGCACACCCGCCCTGAATCCAATACCACTTCAGATGTTGTCCTCTCCTCCCCTAACCTCCTTGGCCACATAGCAGTGGATGTCCTTGACCTTATTGGTAGTGACCATCTCCCTGTCCTCCTCACTGTTTCAGACGGTCGTCGCCCCGTCCCGATCCTCGTATCGACCCTCCCCCGAAATATGTCCATGATTATTCCCGTGTCAACTGGAATGCCTACCGGGATACCCTCTCTACCTACCCTTTCTACCCAGGTCGATAGCCACCCCCTCACCTACCACCACCCTGATGATCTCACTCATGCCGCCTCCTTTCTCCAGCAGACCTTGTCTGACATCGTGGAGGCCCACGTCCCTTCTGTCGCCATCCACCCACACTGTCCCACTTTACCCCCACAGTCCATCCTCCTCCTCCGTGAATCCCGCCGTCTCTACCATGCCTTCATTCACATGTGTGACCCGGACACACTACGACACCACTGGCAACTACAACGACACATCAGGAACTTGCTCGCAGCTAAGAAACGCGGGGACTGGCGACAGACATGCACCCGTCTTCATGCTACACTTCGTATCAACTTGTCCAAGTACTGGTCAGCCTTCCGCCGCCTTACCGGATCTAACCCCCCCACCCCTACTACCCTCTCCTTCATGATGACCAACCCTTCCCTGAAAACCTTGGTAAGGCCAATCACTTTGCCTCCTACCTCTCTGATATCTTTACCCTCCCTGACAATCCCCAGTTCGATTACTCCTTCTCCCTGGATGTCCGCAATGGGACTGACACCTCTGTCCCTCCCCTCGCCCCTGGCTTCCAGTATTTATACAACATTACACACAACGAACTCAATGCCCCCATCACTACTTAGGATATCATCACTACACTCCGCACGAAACGCAACACCACTCCCGGTCACAATCATGTTACCAATCGCCACCTCCGTGAAGCTCCTGCCCCCTTCCTCTACACCCTGGCGAGGCTATATAATGTGGTCTTGTCCACTGGCTACTACCCCAGCCTGTGGAAAACCTCCCATATCCTGATGTTCCTTAAACCTGACAAACTGCCATCCGCTGTCTCCTCCTACTGTCCCATCAGCCTTACCTCAGTCTTCAGCAAGGTCCTGGAATCCATCCACACCTGACTCATCCACCAGCATCTCTGCCAGCACCACCTCCTTCCCACTACCCAGTGTGGCTTTCGACCATCCTTCTCTGCCGATGACCTTCCCCTTTATCTCACTCATCTCCTCTCCGAACAGCTCAACTCCCGTCGATCCGCCATCTTCCTCTCCCTCTACCTTGAGCGTGCTAACGACTGTGTATGGCATTCCGGTCTCCTCTTCAAGCTCCAAACCTTCGCCCTTTCTATCAACTATGTCCGCCTGATCAGGTCCTTTCTTTCCCAACGTCTCCATCTGTAACATGGATTCCTACACCTTCTACCCCTCCGCCGGTGTGCCCCAGAATTTCGTCCTCTCCCCTCTTCTATACCTTCTGTATACGGCAGACATGCCACCGCCTTCATCACACACAACCCCCCCCCCCCCCCCGTCCACCTTTTCTGATACGTTGATGACACCACCTTCCTTGCCCCACCCTGCAACGCTCCCAATACCTTCTCATGTAACCAGTGGTTGCTCAAGGTCAATCCTTCTAAGACCCAGACGATCAATGTAGGCAAAACCACCCCTTCCTTCTGTCTCCTCAATTTCTATATCACCATATATGGCCATCCTATTGCCCTCACCTCCACCCTCAAGTACCTTGGCGTCACCCTTGTCCATTGCCTCTCCTGGACCCTCCATCTCCGGACAATCCAAGCCAAGGCACGCTCCCGACTCCCGTCTCCCCAAGCTCCTTTCTGGCTGCACATCGGGTCTGGACCCCTCCACCATCCTCCACAACTGCCCTATCCTCTACTACGCCCACCCTGCCTGGATCTCTGCCCCTCCCACCTTTTACAAGTCCCTTCAAATCCTAGAATGATCTTCGCCTCGCCTATCGCATCCGTCTCCCTTCCCCCATGTGGATCCTGTATGAGACCTTATTCCATTCCCGCACCTCCTCCTTTTCCTCGAACCGATACAGATCCTCTATACCTCCCGTAAACTTGATCCCCCTCACCCACTTGTCTCTCCCATCTTCTCCCACCCCCGTCTGCTGCTGCACCTGTATTCCCACATCCCACCTGCTCTCCACCTCTCCACTCTCCATAGCCTCGCCCAGGGTGGCTTCCACCAATCCCTGATGATGCCCTCATTCCCTCCATTTACCCCTCCTACCAACTTTGATCCTCTCCTTCCACACCCTGTGTTTTTTCCTTAGGGCACCCTCTCTCCCTCCTCCCCCGCGCTTCCCCTACCCCCTGTACCTTCTTTCTGCCCCCTCCCATCTCCTCTGCCACTGGCATCTACACTCTGTCATCTCCCTCCTCCCCCACCTTTTCCCCTTTTGGCAGGTCCCCAGACTCGCACACGTCAAAGTGAACATTCGCGCGCCTGAGATCATCGCCATCGGTTCTGTGTGCGTGCGCCATCATGTTAGTGCTTCAGTGTTTTCACCACCCACGCTCCATCATTCATGCGTGTCATCTCAGTCATCAGTGTTCGTGTACAGTGCCAACCATTTTTGTTTTACTACACCTGTGAACAGCTCCGTATTTTTTATTCATGTGTCTACTGTTTTTTGTCCACCATTATGTTTTGTTTTTCTGTGTCTTCCTTGTTTCTATTTGTACTGTCTGTGGCCAAAGAGCAGCATAATATTGCCGCTGCCGGTCCACCTTTCGTATAAGGTGTTAAAATAACAATAAAGGGAAAAAAAACACTTTTTCCAATCTTTGAAGCACTTTGGAAGTCACTTTTCATTATAGTGTTCAGCTCCTTCAGCGATTCTGTTTTTATGAGGGACATTTCATAAATAATGCAGAGGTTGGTATTACTTTGGATTGTTTGATGCAACAAAAATGGAAATTATGACAAATGGAGTTGGGAGCCTGAAAGGAAAGCACGTGTTTTTGTTTTTTCGCTGTGTATTCTAACAAAAAATTGGTGAGAAGTAGAAATGGACCCAGGAATAGTCTCAGGTACTGTTACTGTTGAAGACCAGAGGTCATACAACAAGTGAAGACCCAAAAGAAATCCACTGTGTGTTAAGTGAAGCTTGTGGCGAGTTTACAGTGGACCATAGTACAGTTTGAGGTTGGTTAATCGTTTACGTCGTGGTTGGGGGGAACATAGACGACAATCCAAGATCTGGCAGGCCAAAACTGTCAACAGATGAACGAAGCTAAAAATTGTGACAGATGCTCTGGAGGAAGAGCACACTGCAACTTGTGAGGAACTTACTGAAGCCACGGGAATTTCCCCAATGACAGTATTCTGTAGTCTGACAAATGACTTGAAGAAGAGAAAAATTTCTGCAAGATAGGTCCTACACTGTTTGACTAACGAAGAGAAGTGGAAACGTCTGGACACTGTAGTCTCGCTCAAACAACGATTCAGCATGAAGGTCAAGGAGTCTTGTGTCAAATTGTCGCTACCGATGAAACATTGATTAAAGACTTTGAACCGGAGTTGAAATCACAGTCCAGTGAGTGGAGAGCTTCAGATTCTCCACGTCCAAAAAAGAAAAAAAAATGCAAATAGCTGCAGATCGCTGCTCATCCTGTCCGTCAAATCATTTATCTATATACGTAACATTTAAATTTATCCTCTGCATGCATGTGTAAGAGGAGACAACATATTGATTGACTCTTCTAACAAGGGAACCTATCCATCACACCCCCGTCAGATTTATTCATAAGATGACCCAGTAGATAGCCCGTCAAAAACTGAACACAGATCAAGGATGAAAACAGGAATAAGGTGTACTGGACTATGAAAAAAAGGCAAAACAGAAGCTTACCAAGTGCAACATCAAATGATACAGCAAGGCTACGGCGTAGTGGTTAAGTGGTCACAGTGATGCACTGCAGGGCCAGTGAACGGGATTCAAAACTCTCTTGGGCCATTTATTTTTGATTTTGTTTTTTCACAACATTATGAACTGTCAGCCTGGTCATTGAAATGTTTGTTCTCTTTCTGTAGTCTTGGCAGTTGTCATACTATACATTGGTTATAGAATGTGAGTTGTGTGGTAAGAATACATTACCATCACAAATAATGTGATGAATAGTGAGAGAAGACGAGATACCACATACACGCCTCACCAAAATGAAAAAAACAAATAAACAGACGTGAACTATGTTACAAGAAATGAATTCAAGAGTCAAAACTCCCAAAACAGAACACAACTTCAGAAACATTCAAAACATATGTTGTGACAGAGCACAGAGAAACTGCTTGACTGTGAAACTGTTACATTCAGTTGTTGCAGCTTATGTGCCTGACTATTATGTTTTCATTAATTCCGGTGATGACATTCGCATTCATACAACACCTGAATCGGGCAAGGAGGCTTATCTCATTCACTCACTAGGCATACAAATTAGGTGCATCGATAAGAGATTCCTATCATATGACACGCATACTGTCATTAACGCCATGTATGACACAACAGACTTGTTTTCCGGTGGAGGATCCGGTTGACTTATCACCTTGTCATCAAAGGTCTGTGGTTCCCATTTGAAAGCCAGTTCCTTTCAACTGCTCATAGAGTAGTTGTGCAGAAAAAGTTTTCATTACAGATCCCTTCCTTACACCTCGGTGTTGCAATTGGGCATTACATGATCACACACACACAAAATTGAATACAGCGAACACAGAGGAAGAAAAAAAAAAATTGGCACAAGGGAGCTTTGAACACGGCACACTCGCTTCACAGTCCACTACCATGACCACGCAATCATGACTCCATTGCTCTTCAGTGCTGCTCTATGATGCACTTCTCGCACTTCGACCATTCACTGTTTCTAATTCGCTGTTTTTCACGTTTCAGTACATCTTCTTCCTGTTTTCATGCTTGATCTGTGTTCAGTTTATGACAGGCTGTCCACTGGGTCCTCTTACCACTAAATTTGAGAGGGTGTGGTGAGGAGTTTCCCTTGTAAAAAGTACACCCTCAGAACTTTAACAGTAGATTATACCACGATGCGGAACACTTCTCTTGCCATGTCCATTACTGGGAGTTGGTTGAGCACGTCTGTGATGCTTTCATGCTTACTAAATGAACCTGTAACAAAATATGCTACTCTTCTGTATCTTTTATAGTTTGTCTACCAGTCCTATCCGGTACAGATCACACGCTGACAAGCAATATTCACACTGTTCAAACGAGTGTCTTGTAAGCTACTTCCTTTGTTGATGGACCACATTTCTTGAAGATTCTTCCAATGAATGTCTGGCTTACGCTTCATTTGTGATTAATTTTGTGTGGTCGTTCCACTTCAAAACGCTCTGTTCACATATTCTACATATTTTATGGAACTAACTGTTTCCGGTGATTGTTCTGCAATTCATATAATGAAGAGTCCTTCTGTCTACAAATTTGTAATAATTACACATGTTTATGTTGAGAGCCCATTGTTACTCCCTGCAGAAATATCGACCTTCTGCAGGTCTTCCTACATTTAGCTACAATTTTGTAGCAACAGAACTTCTCTGTGTACAGTAATATTACCTAAGAGAAGCGTCGTGAAACTTCCAAGTTTGTCTATTATGTCATATATTGTGAAAATTAATGGACGTACAACACTCCCTTGCGATATGTCTGGAGTCACTTTTACGTCTGAAGACTTATTTCCATTGAAAATGACTTGCTGTGTTCTGTTTCCTAGGAACTCTTCAATCCAGTCACATGGTTTGTCTGATATTGCACATGCCCATATGTTGTCCATCAGATGACAGTGCAGACTTGTATCAAATGCCTTCTGGAAGTCAGGGGACACGTCATTCACCTGCGCACCTGTATCTACCACCTTCTGGTCCTCGTTGACGAACAGAGCATGCTGCCACTCACATGATTGTTGCTTATGGACCTCATGTTGGTTCCTACAGAGGTTTTGGCTGCCAGAATGTCATAATACATTAACGTAAAATATGATCTAAAATTCTACATCAGACCTTCAGAGATATAGGCCTCTAGTTTTATGCTTCTCTTCAATGACCTTTCTTGAGAATGGGATTGATCTGTGCTTTTTTTCAATCATTCGAAATGCTTCACTTCTCTAGAGACCTATGGCTCACTGGTGCTAGTAGAGGGGCAAGTTCTTTCACATTGAACTGGTACTGATGTCAGGTCCAGGGGCCTTTCCTCAGTCGAGCAATTTCAGTTGCTTTTCCATCTCTTCATCAGTTACTTTGATACCTGTATTTTCTCATTTGTGAAAGATTTAAAGGAGGGAATATAGTGTGATATCTCTCTGTGAAAGAGTTTCTGAAAAAGGTGTTTAGTATTTCTGCCTTTTCTGTGATATTCTCTGTTTCAATGCCATTATGGTCACAGAGTACTTGGATAGATGGCTTTGATCCCCCACTGTTTTAACATTAAGACCAGAACTTTGTAGGATTTTCTATCAGTTTGGTAGATAGAGTTTTACTTTCATATTCGTTGAGTGCTTCGCATATAGCCTTCCTTAAGCTATGAAGTTCTTGTTTGTCTGCGGAGCTTTGGCTATGTTCATATTTGCAGCAAAGCTCTCTCTGCTTTCATAGCAGCTTCTTAACAAGGTTGTCAAACTGTGATGGGTGCTCTCCATCCCTCAAAGTTCTGCTCACTACAGAATTGTCTAAAGTGTGTCGCACAATGCTCTTGAACTTTGTCCATTGGTGCTCAGTATTGTCAATGCTGAACATGAATTTTTCGTGATGACCTGTCACGTAATCTGAAATCTGTATCTTCTCTCTCCTTCTGAACAAAAAGATCTTCCTGCCTTTCTTTGTATTTCTTATTTACAACTGTATTCAGTGATGTTGTAATGACCTTATCGTCAATGGTTCCGTTCTACACTAACCGAGTCAAAAAGATCTGGTCCATTTGTTAATAGCAGGTCTATGATGTTATCTTCAATAGTGGGTTCTCAAAGAATACAAACGTCCTATCACACTTCGCTACGACACTCCCTATGACACCACTGTCCCTGACGAGCGCTCACCATTGAGGACAAAGTACTGGATTCTATTACTTCAAGCCAACTTACATATAAACTATTCCAGATGCTCATCCTTTTGTCAACGGTCTGTAGTGGGCACTGTGTCACACTTTTCTCAAAAAATCTAGGAATACTGTGTATGCCTGTTGCCCTTCATCCATGGTTCACAGGATATCATGAGGGAAAAGGGCAAACTGAGTTTCACACAAGTAATTCTCTATAAATTTTTATCTCATTGTTGTAGCAATGATGATTCTTCAATACTCAGAAGCTTTGAAGCTGAAACTGTGCTTTTAAATGTATATTTTGCTATTCAATGGAATTCTGCACATAATTTTCCATGCATCTCATTATCTTGGGCTGCCTAGAATAGACCCTATAGAGAGGGACTCATATGCACACACTATCCAGGCCTAAGAGCACACACTATACAAAAAATTTAAAATAAAAATGTGTATTTGTTTTGATACTGTGATGCAGCAACACTTGTAATCATAAAAAATGTAGATGTAATTATTTTATACAAGATTATTCAGCTGTATTTTTCAACAGACAGCTGATACGAAAGAAGTCAGCATTCACCTCTCCAAATCTGCACTTTCTCGCATCAAATTCCCAGTGCCAACGGTTCCATTTTATGAAACGTATTTGCAAATTGCGAATATGATTGTACAGTGGCTATACGATCTACTAGTAACATATCAAAATTTGCGCTAGACCAGGGCTTGAACACGGAGTTCCTGCTTTATGCGAGCAGTCACCTTAACTGCTTTGGCTATCAGTATATGAAACGCAGCTGACCAAAACTTCCATATGTCCTTGTGCCTACATCCCACACTGCTCATATGAAAATCATATGATTCCCACATAGAGAGAGACATTGGGTTTTCTCATCTTATCATACGATGCAATGCATGCATGTGTTTCCACATTACTTGGCAAAATGGCTAAAATTTTTAAAAGAATGGTTAACAAAATTTTGGCAATTTGATGTGAGTTCAATTTCACAGCAAGCTGATTTTTCCATAAGTTATTTCATTCAAACCACAATGCATAAAATGCTTTACTTTCTGTCACCAGATAGAGATTCTTCAGCTCTTGAGGCTTGGTTAAACCATGTTCAGACAATTTTGTTAACAAGATACTGCAGGAAATATACAGGCTGTCTTATGATTCACTGCATCTGCCAGATCGCTTACTGCTTTGTGACATCACAGAAGAAATTTGAAAGTCAATTAACTAAGATTCATTACTTTTTTCTTCATATTTCAATCACAGTGACTACAGTACAACTAATTGGAAACAACCCAAAACTTATGTCAACATCCAGTCAAAATCATTTTGATGGTTGCATCCATCATTTTAGCACAATACAATGTAGCGTCATGGTGGCTTTATCCATAGTCATAGTCATATAATAACACTGTAACACGAATTAAAGCTACCACTGTAATAAAGCCTTTTTTATTTATTTTTCTGTGTAGTCTATTATTAAGGGACCACCATAAAATACAAACTAATACTGATAAACAGAAAAAATTTTTTTTAATCTCAGTATTCAATTAAACCATAAATTGTGTAGTAAAAGTTTATATAATCAAACAGTAAATCTTATGTTGGTTCTCCAGAAGATACACAACACAGCCATACACAGAAGAGTGCTGAGCTGTGTAGTACTCAGATGCAGCTGGGTCAAGGCTAGTGTCCATGAGAGGTTGCAACACAGCAAGGGCCATTTTATTCTTCTGCTACACATCATAGAAATAGTCCCCAAGGGGATATCCAGCTGTCAAATGCTGTTATAAGGAGACACATGGCTCTACTCCACACAGTAACCACAATGTATCAATGGAAACTCAAGACTGCATGAGGACTATGACAGCAGTCTCTGCCAAGTAGGGCCGAACTGGCCATTTTGCTTGTGATTGTAGTTGTAATTCACTGGATTCCGACTAGACTGATCAGTGCAAGTCAACACTGAACTATTGCCAAGCACCATCCTAATACTTCGGATAAGTAATGTAATGTTTCTATTAATAAATCATTATAAATTGCTGCTTATGTCCACTGTGATCTAATTACCCTTTTTTTTCCTCCTAGGTGTTTCCTAAGCCTATTTAGCACTGTGATGAGGCTGTATAGTTGGTGCATGTAAGTAATTCACCTTGTAGCAGCAACTGCTTTCAGTGGTAAGAGCTCATCTTCCTGGTACATTTATTTGACATCTGGAGCATTTAGTAAATAACACTTTAAATACCACTACTTAGGCTCTAAATTCAAAACTTACTATCTCTGCCAGTGAATTATTGTAAAATTCCCCCTAGTAGGGCCAGCCTAGGGGTCTATGGATAGAAAACGTAGCCCTACCTACACATACCATTAAATACAGTGAATATATTTAAAGGATTTAAGCCAGTTGCACAAAATAAATTTTATTTCTGAACTGGTTTCAGGCATCTAGCTTCCTTTTTCAGAAGCTTAGAATTATCACATTCTAATCTTCTGAAGAAGGGCAGTCACACAAAAGAAATTTTGTTTCTTTAACCAGCTTCAGAATGTTCGAATTACAGCACTCTACTCCTCTGTCAAAGGGCATTAGGTGCCTGAAACCAGTAAGGAAATAAAATTTCTTTCATTCAACAGGGTGCTGCTTTTTTTGACAAATATACTTACAATGCTGAATAAGGATAAAGTACTACACACTAATTACATATTTTAGAATCTTTATTTTATCAAAACACAGCTCTGACAATGCCATCTGCCGGGAACAGTCAGACAGAGTGGGCAACCTGCCAGTTGGCATGCAGCTTGCGTGGAGGCTCTATGGTGACTCCTGTGCCATCTACGACTGCTAGCTGGAACTCTTCAGAGGAGCGCGCATCTCGTAGTAGCAGCACTCGCATCTTGTCCTCCAGCAGCTTTGCTGCCTGCAAACACATGTCAAACACATGCAACAGCTTATTCCAATACTGTCAGCAACGCACTTTTCCATTGTCTCTCACATGTTAGCCTCTGTTTGCAAGTAAACTGTAGTAGAATATTTTTGTCAGTATAGATATCAAATTTGTAACATTAATGTAGTGTTATCAAATATTAAAAGCTTTATGTGCCACAATATTTTTAATGCATTTGGAGCAATGTTGCCCTCACCTGGAGTGACTTCATCCCATACGATAAATTCTGTTTACAGTTAAGCTAAAAATGCACTTAGCCCATGTTAAATTGACTAAAACAGCTCTTAAATTTAACATAGTAGTATTAAGCATTCATTTTCCAAAACTACACTAATTAATTAAAATTTAATAAACAAAATTATCAAAAAATATACTAGTATGTTTATTTTATTACAGTAACCATTAGAAAAGCACAACATAACACACAGTAACTGATTACGCAAAAACAACTAGTTCTAGGACAAAAAATTAGTTCTGTTTAGGTATTTTTTGTGGTTAATATTCCATACCACATACTCTCCAGTACACGTCGTCAGATTGTAACCAGAACCAGGTCCAGGATCTTAAAAGGAGGGTCATCAGTGAAGTACTGAAAACATGGAAGGGTTTGATTTGATTTGGTTTATTAAGAGCACCAGCGTACAGTTAGAATAGAACTGACATCCTGTATGAAGGGTGCAGCTAAGTTATACAAACACTGAATACTCCAGAATATAACAGCATTACAAGATAAGAAATTTCGAGAAGCCTCTGGAGTTGATAAATAATAAACGATAAGCAACTGCGGGTTGTTGGGTTGAAATTGTTGAGGCACAACATGCTAGCTAACAATGCTAACCGCTACACCAAACAGCTGGCAGCACAGAATTTCTTGCTCCTTCTCCTGTAGAAACAGCAACCCACTGTTTCGGTTCTCACTGGAGCCAACTACAGCACTCTGCATTAATAGATCTTCTCAATACTCCTTTGTTTAGGAGTGCTGGCAGCCAAACACATCATGTCATTGCACCTGCTGTATTTGGTGACTCAGTCAAATACTTTCAGCATTCTGTTGGGTGCACACCATTGTCTCCAGAAAACACTGATGGATGCCTGATATGGAGCTGACTTATTGCTGGAATCCAATGGTATCCTGAAGATATGAACTGTGGGAACGATGTACAGTTTGTATTTCAGTTCCTATCTGTGTATGCAATGACTTTTATGTTGCCTAATTGGTGCCATGGTGATGTAGATGTTCCGAAGTACCAGATGCCTGCATAATACATCATCATATCATAATGACAATGAAGAACAACACTTAGCACTGAAAGCAAGTTCATTACAAACACCAATGTACAGTCAGAAAAGAAGTGAACTCCTGGACAGAAAGTGCAGCTATTTACACAAATATTGAATATTCCATAATATACAAACATTACAAACATAAGAAATTTCTGGAACCTACCAGAACTAATATTAAATGACAAATAATTGTGGGTGTTGGAGTTGAACTGCAAATATGTGTGATTTATTCTCCTCAAACATCTTTCGGGACAACATTATGTCATTATCAAGTTCTATAAAACAATGAAGCACAAACCATTATTTAGAATTATTATATATATTAACTCACATTTAAGTGTGTGTGTAAACAGCCAGTATATGCAGTAATACGACGTAATAATTTTTTTGTTTTGTTTTATACAATTTAATAATGGGATAATGTAGTCCTAAAACATGTTGTTGTAAATAAATCACACATTTTTGACAACTGGTGCATAATATTCTTAGCATTGATTCACGGTGGCTTCACGATAGATACTTCTGTTGTAGGCTTGGGTAGGTGTCTACTTGAAACTAGTAATTGCTGATAGGCACAAGCATCTGTGCACCTTTCTTTGTTTTTTCTGGCAAAATCTTCAACTTCTGGAACCTGGCCATACCCTGTCTATTAAAACTAATTCCATCTCTTCTAAAGCAGACATATGATACCATCTCCATGCTTAGTTGTAGCTTGAAGGTGTTGTCCATTATACCTCTTATACTGTATTTTGTTTTCTCTTTACTAAAATTCTGCCACTGCTACCAAAAATACTTGCTTTATTTTCATCAGGAAACAGTCCGCCCCCGGTAGCTGAGTGGTCAGCATGACGGAATGTCATGCCTAACGGCCCGTGTTCGATTCCCGGCTGGTTCAGAGATTTTCTCTGCTCAGGGACTGGGTTTTGTGTTTTCCTTATGATCATCATTTCATCCCCATCAACATGCAAGTCACCGAAGTGGCGTCAACTTGAAAGACTTGCACCAGGAGAACAGTCTACCCAATGGGAGGCCCTAGCCACGCAGCATTTATATCAGGAAACAAAGGCAGGTACCCATTCACTGGAATCTGGACACATTTTCAACAATAATTTCTGTTTATAATTTTCATCCAGTTTTGATTAACTACACCACTGTAATCACTGTGTCTTGGTCTGTCAGTGTCATAGCCATCTCCAAAGAAGAGCAACAGTGGGCACTTGCTAGCATGTAATCTGGAGTAAAGACTTCCTATTCACTGTATGCAAGATACTCATGCATTTCCAAGAAATGGTTTTCTGTGATTCTGTTCAGTCACAGTTTTAGTGTCTTCCAGAATTACGTTACTGGGCACGATCTGAAATACTGTGGTGTTTATAATCGTCAAGTAGTTTAAATTCCTTATGAGGCAAATATATTCCACTCTTTTAGCTCAGTGGTGATTTTGACACTACTCTGTAGTGAATATGGGTGGTAATGTCCAAAACAATGCCAAAATTGCACAAATGGACTGATTCAACAATCAGTGAATGGAATTGGTAACAAACTCCCTGGACACACCTCTTCTCCCTCACCAACACTACATAATCATGGTTGTTACATATGTGGCCCACATCAGCATGCACTTCCACAAGGACATCTGTTCCGCCCTTGTATGGCTTAATCACTGCAATAGAACAACTTTTCTCCACTCACAGCCCCAGTCTGTTGAGACAAGTCAGAGCCTGACGAAAATGATTATTTGATGTGATATGTACACTCTTCTATGCTTCATCTGTAGACTTAAATGGATTAGTATAAAATACAACTTGCAGTTTCCTGCAGTAGAAGTAAACAATAATCACAAAAAAATCAAAATTTCGAATTTCAAGGAAACTTATTGTAAAGAAGTTGCCACATTCTGTAACTCAACAAGGTGATAATGCTTCTCATAATGTAGGAAAGGAAATATAAATTATGCAGTGCTCTTGTGTGGCTGCACAACAGTTTGGGGATATGAACGCGTCTTGATTTAGTTACAAACTGATTCTACTGGGCAATTTCACTGTATGTCCAAGTTTAAAACATTTACCTAGATCAGGACTGGGCAAACAGCAGCCCGCAGGCCACATGCGGCCCACTAATGGTCGTTTTGCAGTCCACCAGGACAGTCAGAAATATCAGTCTTGGACCGAGCTTTCCTTACGGTGTGCGATCAAAGATTTCCACTAAGGGGCCACATCAATACACATGCGCAGTGTAGATACTATTCGCACAAAACCAAGTTGACACTCAGTGCGGTGGCTGAAAGCAGCACTCCCATCAGCAGTGCTTTTCTGGTTGATATGGTTTATTTCTACTTTGTCTGTGCGACAGTAAATATATTATTTCCAATTTTACTGAAAACATGGACCTCCAAAAAATGTAAAATGAGTGATGAATGTCATATGTTTAATGAAGAATGGACTAACACAATTTCTTTGTTGCTACAGGGAATACAGCAATGTCCTTATTGTGTCATGAAACAATAGCCATGTTTAGGAATAAAATTTAAAACAGCATTAGGAAACTAAACATAGTGAATTTGGCTGCAAACATTTCAAATAAAAATGCAAAATAAAAGCTGTGGAGTGTGTGAAAACAACAAACAGTATTTAGAAAGCAACCAACACTTCACAATGACACTACAAAGGCATATTTCAGGGTACCCTATAATGCAAAAGCATTTTTCAGATGGCAAGAATACTAAGCAGTATATGGGAGAGAGTGCAAGCATATAGTCTCCTGATGTTAGAAGCAAATGTGAAAGGATTTCATTGCCAAGAAGGACTATAGTGTGGCACATTGACTGAATTATTCATGAACTCACAGAACAACAGAAGGCTATGAGCAAAGATTTTCTTTAGTTTTCCTTTGCAGTGGATGAGAGCACAGGTAACAAAGACACTGCATAATGACTGATCTTTATCTGTGGAATTAATGAACATTTCATCATCAATTAAAGATAGAACTGCTGGTCAGGACTTGCTTAAGTGTGCTGTGAACTGTATGGAGAAAGTGGTTTGCACTGGAACAAAATGGTAAGAATTACAACAGGTAGGGCCTGAGCTACCAATGAGAAAAATGTATGTACAGTAAAGCTTTAAAAATCAAGTTAATGAGCAGAAGACACAGAAAGTGATATCTGGTCTTTTCATTGCATTTTGCACTATGAGAGCCTTTGTTATGCTGCACTGGACTTGAAGCATGTCGTGAATCCTGGAGTTGGTGTTCTGAACACACATGGGGCCAGGGCACTCCACCATTGATAGTTCAGATCTCATCTTAAGGATGTAGGGGCAGAGTAAGAAGATGTAATTTACCACAACAGTGTGAGGTGGTTGATCATGGCCAAACTGTTAAAAAATGTCTGGGAATTGCAGAATAAAATTCTCTAAATTTTGGACATGAAGGAGATAGCTCATGATTTTGTTTAAAAAAATAGTATGTGAGGAGTGGTGATATGAGATGATGTTTGCAGCTGGTATATTTAAGAAACTGAATGTGACATTCCAGAGAAATGAGTTGTCTGCACATGAAATGTGGATGCACATATAACCAATCAAAGCAAAACTAGGTTTATTCGCAAGGTGAGCAGGTGAAGGAGGTTTTTGTCATTTCCCTTTATTAAGAAAACAGAAAGAACCTGAAAGTGTCTCTGCAAAGATTAGGGATCATCTGCAGAGTTTGGTGGATGAGTTCACAAAATGATTTCAGTAGTTCAAGAAATTTGAGCTGAAGTTCAATTTGTTATCTTATCCCGTCACTGGTGACGATGATATAGTACCCAAGGATCTGCAGCTTGAACTTACTGATGTGCAGTCAGATCATGCTATAAAAGAAATATTTAATGCAGTGACATCAGATGACTCTTACATATCTTTGTCAGTTGAAAAATTTCCACATATGAAGAAATTTTCTGTGGAAATGTTTTCCATATTTGGGTCTAAATATTTTTGTGAGCTAAGTTTTGCTTGGTTGAAGATCAAAAAAGGTAAATATCAATGCTCTTTGACAGACATTAACTTGTAGACTGTGATGAGAATCTCAACAATCAATCTCTCCCAGTAAAAAAAAAAAAAAAAAAAAGGATATATTTGTCTCATTAAACTGGTTCTAAAATTAAATGTACTGCTGTAGGTGATATGAAATTAGCAGAATAAATAAACTAAATAAAACTAATCTACTTTATTTATATTTATTGATTTTATGGTGCAATCTATACCTTTCCTGAAATGCAAAATTAACTAATGAATGCAGCGATTTTAGAAGGTGCAGCCCTCTGTTTCCACAAAGTGGCCTCTAAGCCAAAACAACTGCCCCTCACTGATCTAGACAAATTCTGTGCCTGTGTTACTATTTACACTAACAACCAATGCCATGTAGCTTTCAACATGAGATTGGTCAACTTTAGTTATGCCATTCAGTGCTATAAACAGCACAGGCTGTGACAGCAATACTTTTATTAACTAATTTTTGGAGGCAGGGGGAGGGAAAGTGAGGGAAGGTGAATTCTGGGGGGTGGTGGGAGAAGAAAACTAAATTATGTACAAACATATAACCGAAAATATTTTATATCTTACTTATTAAGGAAAGAACATTTTTCTAAATTCTCAAGCCAGGACCTGATAGCAAATGTGCAAACTGTTCTACAATTGACCCAACATGCTCATGCTGTCATCAGACCAAAGACTATTGCACACATTCAAAAAAAACCTAGATGGTTTAAAACTGAGTACCAGTCCTGGTGGGATAGCACAGTTGGCACTGCTGCAAAAGGCAAATTTCTGGTTTCATGTACCAATCCAGCACAGTGTTTTAATCTGCTAGGAAGCTTCAAAACAGTGCACACTCCGCTGCAGACTGAATGACCTATTCTGGACCCCTGGACAATGTAGGCTTGCATGACATTCTGATGAAGCATCTCTGAACCAGGAATGTCTCCTGCACAAACCGACTTAGGCGGTCCCACAGATATTAAACCACAGTACTGGTGTCAGGAGACCCTGTAAACCATATGACAAATTCCCCCCTACCTATCCATCTGGCACAATAGGTATCATCCAGTGTATTTTGAACAGTTGACACAAATGCATGACATTCTGATGAAGCATCTCTGATTTAGGAATGTCTGCTGCGCAGACCAACTGACTTATATGGTCCCACAGATATTAAACCACAGCACTGACGCCAGGGGCCCTGGAAGCCATGCAACAAATTCCCCCTATCTATCCATCTGGCATGGTGAGTATCATCCAGAGTATTTTGAAGTGTGACAAAAATGTGCTTGAACCTTGTCATGCATAAACTACCATGTTCCTCTTCTTTGCAGGACACATCCTGTAAGAAGGTTGTAACAGTGATCTAAATGAAGGCATTGCAGGCAGCGCAAGGAAGACACACTCTTTGAAACTGCTGCTGATATTTATCAAAAAGGGTCATAATGGGGCTTTCACTACACCCACAAAAGTGAACATATCAAACAATTGTTATGAGCCTCCAATTCAGGAACTTTGTAAAACTTTGCTGTGTTAATAATTAAAACAATGAAAGATTCTCAGACATTAGTTTACATGGACATTTATTATTGTTTTGGCATGCAGATTACACGTAAAAAATTGTAAAAGTATAAGGCATGCTCAAAAAGTAGAGAGAATTTTGTAATTTTGCTTGTTTGATTAGTCCAAATTGTGTGATATTTTCATTGCAGTGTTGGCAAAAATGAGTGGAAAGTATATGAACAGTATTAGCCATATGGCATATTTAGCCTTTGCCAGATGTCAAACCGACTAATATGTTTTAGTAGTATGGTCATCATTTATTTAGAATAAAAAAGGTCAGGGAATTTGTATTAAAATTTGCTATAAAAATGAAATAAAGTGCAGCAAATTTTTAGAAGTGTTAAAAGTATTTATTTTGGTAGATCTTCTATGAGTAAAAAAAAAGAAAAAAGGTTTGAGTGCTGTAGGCATTTCGAAAAATGCTGTGAAGACGATGAAGGTGAAATTGTGGAGACGGAGAGAGAAATGCCAATCACAGAGAAATTGCTGATGATGACAACATATCAACTGACTCGTGTGATGGAATTTTTTTGGATGTTCTGGATATGAAATGTGACAGCAAAAAGTACACCTAAAACTACTGAATTTTGAACAAAAACAGTGGTGACTGCAAGTTTCTTAAGAGTTGCTAGATGAACAATGTTGCAGCATGGCTGAAATGTGTCGTAACAGGTGCTGAGACATGGGGTTATAGATACAACATCACAATTATGTCCAGCATTAGAGCTCACGAAAATCAAAAATAGGCCAACAAATACAGTCAAATATGAAGATTACGCTCACGTGTTCTTCGATTACAATGATACAGTGCACCATGAGTTTTTGCCACAATGTTGAATAATCAAAAACAAATGTCCAAATTTGTGATGAAATTATTAGTGGCTTTTGCACCATGTTAATGCACCTATTCATACTTTGCTGCTTGTTTGAGAAATTTTAGCCATATACAACACTGTAATTATGCCCCCACCCATATTTGTTAGACTTGGTCCCACGTCACTATTTTTTGATCCCAAACCTTAAATGACCGTTATTTCACAAGCATAGATGAGATTAAAAAAGCATCACTGAGAGACCTAAAAGGGTACCATGAACGTTTTGGAGACAGAAAAAAAAGTGCTGGCATATTGGTGACTATTCTGAAGGGGATAAAATTGTTGTGGACAAATTAAATTTCTGCTATTATTGAACAAAGCTCATATTTCTGATGACTGGCAAAACTGGAAGAAAATTAGTGCATGACGGATGAAGCAAGGAGGGCATAAGAATACTGACAGGAAAATAGAGTATTCTTCACCAAAAGAAGTTTACTAATATCAAACAGAGGCCTTAATTTGAGGAGGAGATTTTTGAGCATGTGTATCTGGACCACAGAAAATTATGGAAGCGAATCACGGGCTGTGGAGTTCTATAAAAGAAATGTAATGTTTGAGATGTACTGTTGTAGAACTGTACTGTAAATTGATCAGATAGATAAGAAAAAAGGAGATTCTCCACAAAATGAAAAATTTATTATTCTGGCCTTCAGCGAAAGTCAGACAGGGAACTCCTGTCCTCCTTGACATGAGTCCAGTGTCGTGCTACTGCACTACATCATTCAGTACACATGCTGAATAATCATATACACTCCTGGAAATGGAAAAAAGAACACATTGACACCGGTGTGTCAGACCCACCATACTTGCTCCGGACACTGCGAGAGGGCTGTACAAGCAATGATCACACGCACGGCACAGCGGACACACCAGGAACCGCGGTGTTGGCCGTCGAATGGCGCTAGCTGCGCAGCATTTGTGCACCGCCGCCGTCAGTGTCAGCCAGTTTGCCGTGGCATACGGAGCTCCATCGCAGTCTTTAACACTGGTAGCATGCCGCGACAGCGTGGACGTGAACCATATGTGCAGTTGACGGACTTTGAGCGAGGGCGTATAGTGGGCATGCGGGAGGCCGGGTGGACGTACCGCCGAATTGCTCAACACGTGGGGTGTGAGGTCTCCACAGTACATCGATGTTGTCGCCAGTGGTCGGCGGAAGGTGCACGTGCCCATCGACCTGGGACCGGACCGCAGCGACGCACGGATGCACGCCAAGACCGTAGGATCCTACGCAGTGCCGTAGGGGACCGCACCGCCACTTCCCAGCAAATTAGGGACACTGTTGCTCCTGGGGTATCGGCGAGGACCATTCGCAACCATCTCCATGAAGCTGGGCTACGGTCCCGCACACCGTTAGGCCGTCTGCCGCTCACGCCCCAACATCGTGCAGCCCGCCTCCAGTGGTGTCGCGAGAGGCGTGAATGGAGGGACGAATGGAGACGTGTCGTCTTCAGCGATGAGAGTCGCTTCTGCCTTGGTGCCAATGATGGTCGTATGCGTATTTGGCGCCGTGCAGGTGAGCGCCACAATCAGGACTGCATACGACCGATGCACACAGGGCCAACACCCGGCATCATGGTGTGGGGAGCGATCTCCTACACTGGCCGTACACCACTGGTGATCGTCGAGGGGACACTGAATAGTGCACGGTACATCCAAACCGTCATCGAACCCATCGTTCTACCATTCCTAGACCGGCAAGGGAACTTGCTGTTCCAACAGGACAATGCACGTCCGCATGTATCCCGTGCCACCCAACGTGCTCTAGAAGGTGTAAGTCAACTACCCCGGCCAGCAAGATCTCCGGATCTGTCCCCCATTGAGCATGTTTGGGACTGGATGAAGCGTCGTCTCACGCGGTCTGCACGTCCAGCACGAACGCTGGTCCAACTGAGGCGCCAGGTGGAAATGGCATCGCAAGCCGTTCCACAGGACTACATCCAGCATCTCTATGATCGTCTCCATGGGAGAATAGCAGCCTGCATTGCTGCGAAAGGTGGATATACACTGTACTAGTGCCGACATTGTGCATGCTCTGTTGCCTGTGTCTATGTGCCTGTGGTTCTGTCAGTGTGATCATGTGATGTATCTGACCCCAGGAATGTGTCAATAAAGTTTCCCCTTCCTGGGACAATGAATTCACGGTGTTCTTATTTCAATTTCCAGGAGTGTACATTCTATTCCCAGACGAGGAGTTTGGAACAGGAGAAGAAATTGTGGCAGGCCACATCAAACCAATCTGAAGACTGACAAGACAAATATGTAAATGTGCTGAACCTTCATAATATTAGTAATTTCATCAAGCAGCTTGTAGATATCCCAATGAATTTGCTTGCCTGTAGATACTCCTTTTTTTTCTTCAGTTTTTTCAGTAATCTGATGCAGCCCATCACAGCTTCTTCTCTTGTGCTGTCTTTTTAGTCAGAGTAGCACTATGCCAAACATCTAGCAGTGTGCCAGACACCATTCACTAATTGTTGGGTATATTCCTAGAGCTGTCTCTACTAGGTTTCCCTCTACTACCACAGAAGTTAATCACTGATTATCTGTGTCACAGTGTCAGTACAGAGATTTGAAGCTTACAAACTTTTGGCAGTACTTTTATGAACTTGAGAATGGGACCACGTCTTCCTTAAACGTGTTATAAGTCACACATTTGGACAACTGGTTTTTCACAATCTCTGCACTTCTTTTCTGATATCTTACATCTACATCTACATGATTACTCTGCAATTCACATTTAAGTGCTTGGCAGAGGGTTCATCGAACCATAATCATACTATCTCCCTACTATTCCACTCCCGAACAGCGTGCGGGAAAAACGAACACCTAAACCTTTCTGTTCGAGCTCTGATTTCTCTTATTTTATTTTGACGATCATTCCTACCTATGTAGGTTGGGCTCAACAAAATATTTTCGCATTCGGAAGAGAAAGTTGGTAACTGAAATTTCATAAATAGATCTCGCCGTGACGAAAAATGTCTTTGCTTTAATGACTTCCATCCCAACTCGCGTATCATATCTGCCACACTCTCTCCCCTGTTACGTGATAAAACAAAATGAGCTGCCCTTTTTTGCACCCTTTCAATGTCCTCCGTCAATCCCACCTGGTAAGGATCCCACACCGCACAGCAATATTCTAACAGAGGACGAACGAGTGTAGTGTAAGCTGTCTCTTTAGTCGACTTGTTGCATCTTCTAAGTGTCCTGCCAATGAAACGCAACCTTTGGCTTGCCTTCCCCAAAATATTATCTATGTGGTCTTTCCAACTGAAGTTGTTCGTAATTTTTACACCCAGGTACTTCGTTGAATTGACAGCCTTGAGAATTGTACTATTTATGGAGTAATCGAATTCCAACGGATTTCTTTTGGAACTCATGTGGATCACCTCACACTTTTCGTTATTTAGCGTCAACTGCCACCTGCCACACCATACAGCAATCTTTTCTAAATCGCTTTGCAACTGATACTGGTCTTCGGATGACCTTATGAGACGGTAAATTACAGCATCATCTGCGAACAACCTAAGAGAACTGCTCAGATTGTCACCCAGGTCATTTATATAGATCAGGAACAGCAGAGTTCCCAGGACGCTTCCCTGGGGAACACCTAATATCACTTCAGTTTTACTCGATGATTTGCCATCTATTACTACAAACTGCGACCTTCCTGACAGGAAATCACGAATCCAGTCGCACGACTGAGACGATACCCCATAGGCCCGCAGCTTGATTAGAAGTCACTTGTGAGGAATGATGTCAAAAGCTTTCCGGAAATCTAGAAATACGGAATCAACTTGAGATCCCTTGTCGATAGCGGCCATTACTTAGTGCGAATAAAGAGCTAGCTGCATTGCACAAGAACGATGTTTTCTGAAACCATGCTGATTACGTATCAATAGATCGTTCCCTTCGAGGTGATTCATAATGTTTGAATACACTATATGCTGCAAAACCCTACTGCAAACTGACATCAATGATATAGGTCTGTAGTTCGATGGAGTACTCCTACTACCCTTCTTAAACACTGGTGCGACCTGCGCAATTTTCCAATCTGTAGGTACAGATTTATCGGTGAGCAAGTGGATGTATATGATTGCTACGTAGGGAGCTATTGTATCAGCGTAATCTGAAACAAACCTAATCGGTATACAATCTGGACCTGAAGACTTGCCCGTATCAATGCTTTGCAACCCCTAAGGTATCTACTTCTAAGAAACTCATGCTAGCAGCTGTTCGTGTTTCAAATTCTGGTATATTCCATTCGTCTTCCCTGGTGAAGGAATTTCAGAAAGCTGCGTTCAGTAACTCCGTTTTAGCGGCACAGTCATCAGTAACAGTACCATCGGCACTGCGCAGCGAAGGTATTGACTGTGTCTTGCCGCTTGTGTACTTTACATACGACCAGAATTTCTTCGGATTTTCTACCAAATTTCGAGACAATTAACATACATCCTAATACACTGTCCCTTTTCTACTCAGTGATTTTCATATATTCCTTTCCTCATCGATTCTGTGGAGCACCTCCTCATTTCTTATCACACCATTTTATTTCCATTATTCTTCTGTAAGATCAACAACTTCCCCAGCAGACTTCACAACCCATGGCAAGGCAAGCCAGTATGCTGCCAATGGAATATCGCTGCCAGGGCCAGAATAATGCTGAGGCTGCATGGTGCAAGACATCAGCCCAGTGCAGCAGTGAGCATGGTTACTTCATGCCACTCTTGATGCTGCGCTAATTCGGACCCTAGGTGACTAGAGGTATTTGCCACAAAGTCAAGCTGTCCAGGCATAGAGCTACTCCACGCCAAAGGTCAACCCAATATAGGTTACTGAGCCTCATCCACAACTAGCGACCACCCACCACTAGCTGCTGTTCTACAGGCTTTTCCTTGGCCTGACACTGCTGGTGTCTGAGTGGCTGCCTCCAATTGGTGTGTCCTCCAGACCATTGTTAACTGGCTCCTGGACACTTGTAGAGTCCTGGATTCACAGTCCACACCTGGATGCACCTTGCAGCTGACCTGCTGCTACTAGCTGTTGGCAACCAGCACTTGTGCCTCTTGCTTCAGTGGAATGTCTGACATGCCCGTATGCCACAAGTTTGCTGATGTAGCAACTCCACCTGCCGGCATCTGTGCACTGCCATACACCACCTTGTGTTAATGCTAAGCTGAGCACTGCTACAAAGGATCAACACACACCATTGAGACACCACCTGCAGCCATGTACAAGTCCTTGTTCAACCAAGTATGATGTTGGTTTTGCTGCATTTCTAATTTCACGAGTACCAAGGAACTGGTCCCTCACACACCACACCCTGCACACCTTTCTGGGACAGCTTCCTGACTGTCTGTCGGTCCGTGCTAGCACCATAACATCAGATGTTCCCGAAGTCCATGATTCAAAGTACATTTTTAAAAATTTCTTCTTCAAATTAAAGTCTGTGTTTGAAACCAGTAGGACTACTCTATTTTCCTGTGATAGTCTGCTTCTTGCACCCTCCTCGTTTCACCCATCATATCTTGGTTTCCTTCCAATGTATAGGATATCTTCATTTCGAATATTACATGGCAGCCAATTTTGATGTTAAATATATTTCTTACCACACTGTTAACAGTAATTTAAATGAGAGAAATGTGTATTCATTGCAGTGACATGTACAGGTCACGTAAGTAGTGTGATATATAGAGAAAGGAAGATAGGGTTTACTGTGCCATTGATGAGATCATTTGAGAAGGAAAAGCTCAAACGGGGAAGGATGAGTAGAGAAATCACTTGTGCCTTTCAAAGGAACCCTCATGGCATGAATCCTAAGCAATTCAGGGAAATCATGCAAAACCTAAACCTGGATGGCTGGATGAGAATCTGAACTATTAACCTCCGAAATATAAGTCCAATGTGAGACCAATGTACCATCTCATTTGGTGAGGGAAACATGGGTGAGCTGCACACTCATCACCAAAACTGTGCAACAGTTGTTCATATGACAGCATACTTTTGAGCAGAGGGCTACAAAGGCAGTTTACATTCTTCTGCCCCCAAAGTTGGATAGTTTTGATTTGGTGTGAAGGATCAAGTCAAGAAAACCAGCTTCATTTATGTCTAAACTGTGAAGTGTGTGGCAGAAAGCACTTTTTACTGTATCATATCCACTGGTGGGACAAAACATTATGACCACCTGCTTAAAAGCAAGTTGATCCACCTTGGAAAGCTATGAAGCAATGATTTTGCATGGCATGTATTCAGTAAGTCCTTGGTAGATTTCCAGAGGTATGTGAAAGTTGTCTATGTACACATCATGCAGTTCCCATAAGTTACAGGTACCAATCCTGAACCCAGTAGCATCTTGTATGTGTCCCTTAGAGTTCAGATCAGGCAAACTTGGCAGCCAAGACATAAACATGAGTTCACTATCATACTCCTAAAACCACTGTAACACACCAGCTTGCAACAAGGACTGTTGTATTCCTTAAAGATTCCATTGCAAACAAAGAAGACACCAAGCATGAAGTAGTGTTCATGTAAATCACAGCTGTCATGGTGCCTTCAATCACACTGCAGGTTCTATGGAAGACCAGGAGAAGATTCCCCATAGCATAATATTGCCCCCCCCCCCCAATTCTATGTCTGCATTGTGATGCATGTTTCAAGCACGTTTCTCTCAATGACACATCTCTGGCCACAACCACCCTCCTTGTGTTACAAGAAACATGATTCACTCAACCAGGCAGCAAACCAGGCAGCACGTTTCCATTCATCACACACCGACTTCAATGCTCTCATGTGGACTGTAATCATAATTGACAATGTTGTTTGGTCAACATGAGAAATGGTAGGGGTCATCTCTGAAACACTTGTGTCTGCAACAGCATTGTTCTTCGTCATCAGATCTGCCAGGGATCACCACCTATTCCACTTACAGTAGCAAGCAAACAATTGACCAGCTTCTGCGATGTTCATTGCCAAGCACAAGGCCATCATAATCTGCCTTTTGGCAAAACTGTTTGTTAGTAGATTTCTCGATTCATGATCCTTATCATCATTAGAATGATTCCTCATTCAACTCTGTTCTGCTTATTCACTTTCCTTAGTGCATCACTTGCCATGACACCAGGTGGCATTCAATCTCTTGCTGGGCAGGTTTCATCCCATTCCATTCATATATTCTTTGATTTTTCTTCATGAAGGAACATTTTAAGTCAATTCAACACTTCAGATTTTGTTTTAATTACTCCTACTTCAGTCACTGTCTCATCCACAAGTATCTGTACAATGACTTTACTCCACTGACAGAACTAATCTTTTGATGTCTTCATTGTTTACCACTTCTCACAGATGTCTCAGTGATGAGCTGTACTGATCTGCTGTTTCCAACATGCATCACCAACCATGTGACAGAAGCTGTTGCTGTCTCATAGGCATTTACATTACACTCATGTCATTGACATTGTCAGTTTCCCTATGTACGTCTGTCACATCTCCAACTTTCATTCATTCATTAAATTGCACCCATATGTGGAGGTACCGTATTTACTCGAATCTAAGCTGCACTTTTTTATCCGCTCTTTGTACTCCAAAAAACCACCTACGGCTTAGAATCGAGTGCAGAGTAAGCGGAAGTTCTGAAAAATGTTGGTAGGTGCCGCCACAACTAACTTCTGCCGTCGAATATATGTAGCGCTACAGAGGCATGCTTGTGCAGACTCAAAGATAAATACTGGCGCCAAAACCTCTGCGCCAATAAATAAATTAAAAGAAAAGGTAGAAGAATGTAAACATTATGCCATGTATTCTTTCGTATTTGCTGCTATCTCATTTAAATCCTGTCTGCCTAATAAACTAGGAAACTAGAGTGAGACACCAGCAAGTGCGGAAGAATATTCGTATCATGTCATTATTATATTCGTATTATTCTTATGCTGGATAGTGATACAGTCAGAACTGAAGCACGGCAATTGACTAGATTTTTAAATCTAAGATGGCTCTAATTTCTATGCAGAATGTTATATACTAAACAGGCGTCTGCAAGGATTTTCAAACAGAGAAAAGTTTTCACTGAACTCTCGTTCAGAACATCTATCATATGCAGTTTATTATTTGGTTCTCGTTGATCATTTTCAAAGAAAGCAGCAGTGTAAGTAATAACAAATAATAGTCTCTTGTCATTCTTTCGCTTATGTGACAATGCCTCTCTTCTTTTTATTGTAAGTGGCGGCAGCATGCACAAAAGCAAGCCATGCCTCGAGCGGCGACAGGTCGTACTCACTCATTATCAGAATGCCACAAACAATGCATGACACAGTACAATTATGCATTTTCAGTTTAGAGTGACGTAAACACCTATAACAAAGAGAACGGCACTGATCTGATTAAAGCAAAATAAGCGATCGATTCAAACCAGACAAAACATTTGAAAAAAGAAGGGTACCCTTATAAATATGGACTGAGCGCCTGACACATACCAATGGCTAGTTGATAAAGCTTAAATATTGAGCTTACGACTCGATCCAAACTACTGTAGTTGTATCTTCATCCATTCGACCAAAATTGTGTCTCATGTTACAATGGACCAACTTTGTTTCAATTTGGAGGTGCAGTCTACAACTTTGCTCTCCCCCTTGAATTTCGAGTCTCAAATTTCAGGTGCGGCTTAGATTCGGGAAAATTTTTTTCCCTTGCTTTCGAGTCTCATTTTTCAGGTGCGGCTTAGATTTGAGTGCGGCTTAGATTCGAGTAAATACGGTAGCTCTATTGTTCCTTGTGGGATACAGCATTTGCTGTTGAAATTTGGTTCATTCTGAAGGAATCCTTTTATAGTGTGTTTTTTCCTGAGAGGCTTCAGGTACATTTTCTCTGGTGTTTCAGAAGATACTTGTAGTTTCAGTTTTGCAATGTGTGGGAAGACCCAGCTCAAACAAACACTCATTACATATTTCATGGGATGCTCTGTGTCAAAGGAAAACATCAATTAGTTTCTCGTCACCAACATTTTTTAATATCTAGTCATCTTATGTAACACACCCAAAGTAGCCTAATGCGATAGTTGATTTAACAATGTGTTAAGAGGGGCAGCAAAAGAAGGAGAACAACCATTACTGAGCAGCAGTGCTGCTTGGTGGTAGTGGACAGAGAGAGTTGTGTGCTTCAGCACACAAGACAGAACAAGTCAGGCAAGGAAGATGTTGCATACAAATGTTTATGGACATTTTGTTGTCTGCTTCTATGATAAAATGTATTAGAAGCCGACTGATGTACTTCTACTAACATAGTGCATTGTAGCAGTCACTTGATTCACACTGAGGAGATCAGTGACAGCGAAAGTAAGTATATCTAAAGTTATTGTAATGTATATTTGAGTTTGTACTACAGCTTTTACGAGTAGTTTTGAAACGAAACCACATGGGGACTATGTAGTTTTGATGCACAATTTCTTAAATTTTAGGCACATTTTTGTTTGTTATTTAGGGCTACAATTTGTATTGGGCATTATGAATTCATGGACATTTCAATATGTTTAACTATGTTTTGGAAAAATATGAATTTTCTTTCAAACTTATCACATGAAATGATGGGTGGTTGAAAACAGTATGTCCTAATGGCTCTGAAGTGATCCCACCTCTTTAAAACAATTGAGTCCATACTTTTTGTCATTTTCTTCTTGTATTCATAAATTACTATGATTATAAATATTTATTATGTAAAAAAATTTAAAATTATATTCCAAAGAAAAACCATCTCCTGAACAATTGAGGATGTACTTTTTGCCAATTTCTTGTTGTATTCATTGCTTATTATGACAATAAAAATTAATTTTATGAAAAATGTTAAAATTATATTTCGTTTCATATTGTTGGGTTTCAAAAGATTAGGCATCTGAGTTCACCATCCAAAAATATTCTCTGTCCAGTCCAGCACTAATCACAATAAAGACAAATCTGTCTGACCCTTGACAAAATTATTCTAAATGCAACAGCTGTAATTATCAGTCTCCACTAAATCAAAATGAAAATTTACTCCAAATTTTCGCACCTGGCGACCCGAAAGACCTCAAATTCCAGTAAATTATCAGTTACATTGTTGCTCAGAGATGCATAGAACCTACTTCTGCACTCATACGGCTGACCCAAAGCAAAGATGGTGGCCTCTTTGATAAAAGTGGTTCTCCTAACACAGAAATTTCTGTGAATTTACATTATTCAGTGAGTAAGAGAAATCACCAGTCCAAATTACAACTTTTGACATTGACATGTGATCTTAAAGCTAGAGGTGACAGTAGAAACGCTAATCAAATTGATATATCTCAACAGAAGTTTGGTCAAGTGGTTCACTTACAGCCATAATTAGAATGATTTCACATATCAAATGGTGAGACCAATATTCACTTCTTGTCGACTGTGCCTTGAACATTTACAATATATACATCAAGTTAGTTTTATAGGAAATGATCTGCTCTTTCCACTGCTGTTACACAAATTTATAAATCTTTAATGGAATTTGAATTATGGACAAATCTGTGTAAAATTTTAATTAGTAATTTAAAATTGCTAATTTGGGATGGGAAAAAAAATCAAACAATGGAAAACCAGGATGGAATATAACAATATAATAGACTACTTACACTAATAAGCCAAAACATTATGATCACTGCCAGTCGTGACTTTGGATGCTGCCTGGTGGTGTTGTGGGCATGTGACATGGTAACAAAAGTATGTAAGTGGAGCTACACGGACAGGCGATCACCTTAGTGAAGATATGGGCTGCAAATAGGGAACTCCATTGAGACAAGTGACGTTGACAAAGGGCAGATTATTATTAAACAGAACCTGTGAATGAGTATCTCAAAAACAGTGAAGCTGGTTGAATGTTCAATTGCTACTGTAGTAAAAGATGGAAAGATGTAAAAGGACAGTGAAACTACCACTAGGCACTGAATGGCTGGACATCCATAACTTTTCACAAAATGTGGGGTTAGGAGGATTGCCCACTTTGTAAAGTAGGATAGATGGTGATCTGTGGAATCTCTGCTAAAAAGGTACAGTGCTGGGGCACACACGAGTGTTTGAGAGCACACCAATTAATGTACACTGTTGAACATGAGCTCTGTAGCAGACCACTACTAAGTGCTCACATGTTGACCCAATGACATTCTCAATTATGGTTGCAGTGGGCATGGTACCATCAGGATTTGACCACTGATCAGTGGAAACATGTCAGCGCTTTGGATGAATCACATTTTTCCTACACCAGGTCAATGGTTGTCTCCAAAAATGTCATCATTGAAAAGAATGGTGGCTCGAAATGTGCAGCATGGCACTGATGCAGGCTGGTAGGAGCAGTATTATGCTAAGGGAGACATTCTCCTACACTTGTGTGGGACCTGTGGTAGTAGTTGAAGACATGCTGGTAGCTGTAATCACCTGCATCTCTTCCTGCTTGATCTCTTCCCCAACGGCTATGTTATCTTTCAGCAGTATAACTGTCAGCGTCTCGGAATCAGAACCATGCTACAGTGATTTGAGGAGCATTATAGTGAACTCACATTGATGTCTCGGCAACCAAATTTGCCTGAAGTAAACCCTATGGAACCCATCTGGGTCACTATCTGGCGCCATCACTGCATATGGACAAACAAGCTATTAAGCAGTTGGTCTTAACGTTTCGGCTTATCAGTGTCTGATCTAGGTGATGTTTATGAAGTGTGTCTACACTGTCTATCACATGCTGCCATGCTGTTCATATAGCTGTCCTATGCAATTAATTATGCTGACTGTAATTAAACATCTGGTTCAGCTGCCTCTGACTCACTAATTAAGTATGTAAATAAACATGTAAGCAGTTCGTATGGTGTGTCTTGAGACCCCTGTCACTCTGTCAGATAGGCGAGCTGGTCACTGGCCATGGTGCGGTGTGCACACAAGCTACCATGCTCGACCAAAACAAAACTACCTCTGATCTCTTTACTGTTCATCATATACACCACCACAGGGTGCATAGTGAAGGAAGGGTACCTTGCACCACTACTATAGCTGAGTCAGCATAAGTTGATCCCTGACAGTTGCAGTGGGCTGGGTATGGCAGCTTCACACACCTACCTCAACCAACAATATAATACATTTCATAAACGTCTCTATGGCAGTGCATCAGCATTGTATCAGCTCTGCAGACATTTAAACAGTTACTGTTTTTGCCTGAAGCTATTAGCTCTTTGCAACTGAAAGCTGGCAACAGTGCTGCATGCTGTCAGGAATCTTCTTACATTATCTCGACTATAGTCATTCCCTTTACTGTTTCATGTGCAAATGGAGTGAGGGGCAAATAATTTGTCTATATGTTTCTGTATAAGCCCTAATTTCTCTTATCTCATCTTCACAGTCGTTACATAAAATCTACACTGGCAGCAGTACAGTCATTCTACAGTCAGTTGCCACTGCTGGTTCTCTAAATTTCCAAAATAATGTTTCACAAAAAGAATGTCATCCTCCCTCCAGGGATTCCCATTTAAGTCCAAAAATATTTCATGTGCTGAATGAATATACTGGTAAAAATCTAGTAGCATGCAACTTAATTGCTTTTATGCCTTTCTTTAATCCGACCTGGTGGAGATCGGAAACATTCAAGTAGTACTCACGAGTAGGTCGCATTAGTATTCTATATGCTGCCTCCTTTATAGGTTAGCTTCACTTTCCTAAAATTCTCCCAATAAACTGAAGCTGACCATTTGTCTTCCCTGTTACTGACATTATATGCACATTCCATTCCCTATCACTCAACGGAGTTACACCTAAGTATTTAATCAACATGACTGTGTCAGGCAGCACACCACTCATACTGTATTCAAACATTACAGGATAGTTTTTGCTTATCATCTGCATTAACTTGAGTTTTTCTACTTTACAGAGTAAGCTGCCATTCATCACACAAAATGGAAATTCTATCTAAGTTGTCCTGTACTCAGTTATAGTCACATATTGCCACACATTACAGCATCATCAGCAAACAAATTGTTTACGTACATACAGAAAAGGGCAGTCCTTATTAAACTTTCTTGGGCACTCCTGAAGACACATTTGTCTCTGGTGAACAATCACCATCCAAGACAATGTACTGGGTTCTATTAGTTAAGAAATCTGCATGACATTCATGTAAGTCTACATCTACATAGATACTCTGCAAGCCACCATATGGTGCACGGTAGAGGGTACCCTTACCACTACTAATCATCTCCTTTCTTTTTCCACACACAAATAGGGCAAGAGAAAAATGACTATCTATTTGCCTTTGTGTGAGCCCTAATTTGTTGCATCTTATCTTTGTTGCCCTTACGCACAACATATGTTGGCAGCAATAGAATCGTTCGGCAGTCAGTTCAAATGCAGTTCTCTAACTTTCCTCAACAATGTTTCTCAAAAATAATGTCACTTTCCCTCCAAGGATTCCGATTTGAGTTCCTGAAGCATCTCTGTAACACTTACGTGCTGTTTAGACCTACCGGTAACAAATCTTGCAGTCTGCCTCTCAACAGCTTCAATGTCTTCCTTCAATCCGACCTAGTACAGATATCAAACACTCAAGGAGTACTCAAGAGCAGGTTGCACCAGCATCCTATATGTGGTCTCCTTTACAGGCGAACCACCCTTACTTAAAATTCTCCCAATAAACCGAAGTTGACCATTTGTGTTCACTACCACAGTTCTCATATGCTCTTCCATCTCATATCGCTTTGCAATGTTACACCCAGATATTTAAACAGCTTTAGTGTGTCAAGCAGGGCACTAGTAATGCTGTACCAAATATTACAGATTTGTTCTTCCTACTCACCTGAATTAATATACACTTTTCCACATTCACGGCTACCTGCCAATCATCACACCAACTGGAAATTTTGTCCAAGTTGACTTGCATCTTCCTACAGTCACTCAACTTCAACATCTTACCATACACCACGGCATCATCAGCATACAACTGCAGATTGCTGCCCACTCCACTCACCAAATCAGTTATGTATATATAACAACAGTGGTCCTATCACACTTCCCAGGGACACTCCTGACGATACCCTTGTCTCTGATGACCACTTGCTATCAAGGATGACATACTGTGTTCTATTACTTAAGAAACCTTCAAGCCGTTCAAATATGTGTTAACTTAGTCCATATGCTCCTATCTTCGTTAACAGCCTGAAGTGGGGCACCATGTCCAATGCTTTCTGGAAATCTAGAAATATGGAGTCTGCCTGTTGCCCTTCATCCATAGTTTGCAGTAAATTATGTGAGAAAAGAGCAAGCCAAGTTTCACATGAGTGATGCCTTCTAAAACCATTCTGATTCATGGACATAAGCTTCTAAGTCTCAAGAAAGTTTATAGTATTTGAACTGAGAATATGTTCAAGGATGCTGCAGCAAACAGAAGTTAGAGATACTAGTCTGTAACTTTGCGGGCCTGTTCTTTTATCCTTCTTATATACTGGAGCCACCTGTGCCTTTTTCCTACTGCTTGGGACTTTGTGTTGGGTGAGAGATTTGCGATAAATGCAAGCTAGGTTAGGGGCCAATGCTACAGAGTGCTCTTTGTAAAACCAAACCTGGTAATCTGTTCTTTGTGTTCAAACCTTCATTAATAGTCTGCAGTGGAGCACTGTGTCAAACAGCTTCCAGAAATCTAGGAATATGAAAATGTGCTCTTCATCCATGGTTTGCAGGCTAATGTGAGGAAAGGGCAACCTGAGTTTCTAACAAACAATGCTTCCTAAATCTGTGCTGATTTTTGGACAGAAGCTTTTCTGTCTCGAGAAAATTTATTACATCTGAACTTATAATTCTACTACAGATCGATACAAGGATACTGATATGTAATTTTGTGGGGCCTTTCTTTTACTCTACTTATATACAGGAGAGACTTTCATTTTTTTCTAGTCACTTGCACTGGGCAGGAGATTTGCAATAAATGCAAGCTAAGTAGGGGCCAATGCTGAAAAATTCTCTCTGTAAGACTGAAATGTTCTTCCATCTGGATCTGATGATTTATTTCTTTGCACCTCTCTCAGTTTCTTTTCAATGTCAGGGATGCCTGCTTCTATGTCCTTCATAAAGAAGTCTCTGCGACAGTCAAACAACAGTATGTCTGCATGATCCTCTTGCGTGAATTATTTTTTTTAAATAGGAAATTTAAAACTTCAGCATTCCTTTCACTGTCCCCTACTGACACACTAAACTGGTCAATGAGTGACTGCACAGTGAGTCACTGGACAGAAGTCTTTGACCTGCTTACTGATTTTACTTAGGACCATAATTTTCCCAGATTCTCAACAAGATTTTTCACTAAGGTATGACAAAGGAAGCTATATGCCTTGCACAGTGATCTTTTTCTACGTGGACACATTCTTTCCGACTCGCTCTCGACATTTCCGTATTCTTTTTTTAAACCAGTGTGCAACACTATTGCTTCCTCAGCATTTTCCTAATGTTCTTAGTATACTACATTGGGTCTTTTTCATCCTTAATCCACTTAACCAATATATAAAAGCTCTAAAATATTTTCACTGCTTATGGGTTGTCGAACTAGCTTCTCAAGACAGTTCTTGGAAAATGTGTTCGGAACTGCTTCACTCGACTGTCTATCTGTAGCACCTGCAATGAATCCATAGATGCACCAGTCTATGCTCATTAGGTTAAAGCTGCTTCCAACCACATGATCAGTGTACGTCCGTGCTGCTAAGCATATACTTGGTTTGAATAATTGGACAACTGTTATGGCAGTATCAGGTGGCAGTAAAAACACCCGATAATTAGCTTGAGTTCACCTTGGCTGGTTACTTGCTCCCAGATAACTTGACAGTCACACTCAATTTAGACCGACAGAC
Organism: Schistocerca serialis cubense; assembly: GCF_023864345.2. Lineage (NCBI taxonomy): Eukaryota > Metazoa > Arthropoda > Insecta > Orthoptera > Acrididae > Schistocerca > Schistocerca serialis. Next base: position 366,837,775 of record NC_064639.1, on the reverse strand, counting down.
ACAATATTTTTATCATTCGCAATGAATTTTCCTATTCCTATGGCATCCAATCAGTCTTTTGGATACATTCCATGTCTCATTAAATCTTTTGCAGCTTTCTACTTCATGTTACATTCAGCTCTCAATTCTGACTATAAATTGAATGTAGTAGTTTTCCTGTAGGACAGTAAATTCAGGAATTTTGTAACAACTGGTTTGGCAATTTACTGATACAAGCATCTTTACTTTGTATGTTATCTGATTTCATTCTCTGTGTATCGACTGATGAGTGTCCATCACAGGACCTCAAACTATCATTTAGTCTAAAAAATCCCCATGTGTACTCCACAAGTAGTCAGCTTCAGAGTAGCTGCTTCTTCTGCTTAGTGCACCCCTTGGCTATCAAGTGCAGTCCTACAATTCTCCACCCCATAATGTAGGTCCATAAATTTGCAACGAAGACTGTCACAGGATCTATGGAGTGTCTGTTCATACCTACACTTGGCTCCAACTTCACAACCTCTGCCAACCGCCTGTATGAACTGAAGATGGCCTCAGAAACCAAGCTACAGGCATCACTGGTGCCAACTTGAGACACAACTTGAAGATGACTGATGTCTGCACTGTCAATACCCAAAGGCAGTATCTCCTCCACATCTTGGATGAGGTCCCCTGGCAGACGAACTTCTTTCCAGTCCTGGTTACTATTTCTCTAAGGGGTTTCATAACTCGCCTAACATTAGAGGTCCCAATAGCTCTGCCCCCTCTGTCTGCCTGCTCAGATCCTGAGAGCAGCCACTTGTCCACTCACAGGGTGAATGGGCGAGGCCAGGTGGTCATTCCCCACACTGACACTCCAACTCAAGCAAAGTGAACACATTAGAACTGCCACTCACTCTGCAGGGAGTGCAGTCCCCATGTGCCAGATACGCTGTAAGATGACTTGGCAGCAGAGCCTGTAGACAAAACAAGCGACACATGGAGAGTCCTGAGTGAAGTGTTAGTTTCTAGATGGATGCATGAAAAATTTTTGGGTGCTAAACAACGTAATCATCAATGCCCTTTCCTTCAGTAGACCAAAGGCTTCCCTCCTACCAGAATACAAAATGCAAGACGTTGAAACCTGGTGCACCATAAGTGTGATGTCACAAACACTGCATTCCAGTGGGTCTTTCTTGTCACAAGAGATAATCATGCCTCACTGGGCAATAGCTGATACATAGGCGTGTGCACACCACTTTGTCCCTTCACAGAGTTCAAAACGAAGTGCACCATGGCCTAATAGCTGGTATGACTGAGCACAGCTTGTCATTACCCACTTGCAGCCACTGTATTTCCCATTCAGCTGACTCTTTGTCACCCACATTACGACAGCCAACAGGGGGATGTGAAGTTGATGAGTGGTATTTTTGCAGCAGGCTGCTTTTGCTACTCTGTTAGCTTCCTCATTCACCATGTTTCACAGACCCAGCAGAAGACCACCTCTTTCTTCTGCCAATTCAGGAGGAGGATAGTGTCCTGGACCTTATGCTATTGGCTGGGAAAATTTACTGAATACCCTGCAGAGCACTAGGACACAAACTTCCCTCCACCAAGAAGTTTCATGTGCTCCAGTGTCTTCTTGGCCAGCCACAGCTCCACATAGTAAACTGAGAAGTGGCTTAGTAGGCAGCATTTAAGGACAAAATATGGGAAGATAACAGAACACTCATCACTGTCCCACTGCTTTGATCTATCAGCAAAAATCACCATGTGCTCTGTATAATCTGATAAAATTCCATTAAAAACTCATTTTACAGCTAAAGCCAGAATGGTGAGCTTATTGTATCCTGACATATCGAAGTTAAGGATGGACCTGTCAGTCATTCAGGCAGCAGATTTTCTCCATCACTGTTTAAGAATTCGTATGTCTTCCACACCAACTTGCTCAAGATATTTCTTCGCATGGACTGAAAATTGCTTACTAGCCCAGCAGCAAGTAAACCTGCATTGTATAGGTTGCTCAGCTCCAGCACCAGTGACACTATGGTTGGAGATGGACTGCACTTTGTACACATTTGCATCTTGAGTAGCTCTAACCAGATGATATGCGGTGGCTCACCAGCATCAGAGGCTACGAAAGGAACTGACTCAGTATGTATCTGTGGCCAGCCTAAAGCCTGCTTGGTGGGTATCATCCAACATCTTTAAATAAGAAGGCCTAGCTGATCCATACACTATGCTGCTATAGGCAAATCAAGTGCAGACAAAGATTCTACTGAATATTAAGCACACTGAATCAATCTCCTGCCAAGTTCATACTGCTATTTTAAGAGGTTTAGTGTCTTTAAATATATACATTTCAGGTCGTTATGTGTGGCAGTCATATTAACCTCTGATAAAAGATGAAGCTCAAGAACTCGCTGAGATCTTAAAACCGAAGATGGTTCTCCTCAACTGGAGTTCCAGGTAAGCAAATCATTGATGGGAATTTTAAATTCTCCATGCAAAAAAAAAGAAAAACTGTATCAGTCCAATCCTCCAGCCTCCTAAGAGTCAGATGTAGTTTTAAGTTAGTAGTTGTGAGACTGGAGGAAGAGCAAAATACCACAAAGTCAACAACAAATTAGGAACAATTAACTGGGAACTCCAGGTTGAACAATTGGCTGAGTTCCTTACTGTGAAAGAGATACTATGAATCACTAAAATAAATAGCGTTCTCGCTTCCCGCGCACGGGGTCCCAGGTTTGATTCCCGGCAGGGTCAGGGATTTTCTCTGCCTCGAGATGACTGGGTGTCGTGTGTCTTTCATCATCATTTCATCCTCATTCACCCGCAACTTTCCATAGTGGCGGTAAAGAACTCGTGGAGCGGCGGCCAAACCACCCCGCGAGGGGTCTCCCGGCCACCAATGCCATACGCTCATTATTATTACTATAATAAAAAGGGTGACACTCAGAATGCTACCCTGAGAAACACCATTCCATTTAGGGAATGGAATGGAGTATGTAGCACTGACTCAATAACGAAAATATATTTCAGCGAGCAAGGACTGCAACAAGGCAGCGAAATATCCACGAAATCCCCATTCATGCAGCTGATGAAACATGTTGTACTTCCAGGTGGTATTACAGGATTTCTCCAGATTGTAAAAGATACCAATAAATTGCTGTTTGAATAATAATGAGTCTTTTACCACACTCTGTAACTGGAGAACTATCAAGTGCGGATCGGTATTTCCAAAACCCAGATTGGAAATGACTAGGCAAGACCCTGGTTTTGAGAGTCCACACTATGCATTGGCTTATTATCCACTGAGGGGTCTTTCCTATGAAGTAGTGGGCACAACATTCCTGTAGCTATCTAGAGATAACCTGTCATTTCCTGGATTTGAAGTGATATCAGAATCACCTCCCTCCACAGACCCAGATAACAGCCATCATCCCATACCTAATTGAAGAGACGTAGAACTTCTTTTGCTCCTTACTTAGTTGTTGTAACATGCTATATTGAATACTTTCATGTCCAGCAGCAATTTCAAGCTCAGCATTTAGTGCTGACTGTAATTCCCACACGGATAAATGGCAGTTATAGGGCTCCAAGTTTTCAAAGGAAAAGTCTAGTCACCATTTCTCTGTGTGTTCCCTATGTTGTTATAACAGGTAGAGTTCAAAACATAAAAGTGTTTCATCAATGTCTGCATTATTTCCCTAGGTGTTGTTTGGAGGATACCATTCTTTCACATCACAAGTATTGGACTTTTATTCCCTGATAGCTTCCAAATTGATTCCCTTATCTTCGTTACTGGTTTGGAACAGTTAATGGATGTTCAAAATTCTCTCCATGCATTGTTTTCTCCCCTTGATGATATGCCTACCTTTAGCTCTCACCTAATAAAAGGCTGCAAGATCGTTCCTAAACTGACATAAAGCAGCACACCTGTACCAAATTACTAACTTCATTCCTTGACCCACCAAGGGACAGCTTTTCTTCTAGGCTGTCTAGAGGAATGGGGGGATCAGCAGCATGTTGCCTCACAATCTGGATGTTGTCCATTCACTCCTGTGTGCTGTCACAGTGTTATAATATGGCCAATCAGCTGTACAGTGGCCAGTTCACCCAGCCGAACAGCCATCTATATGGTCTCTGTTCAGGCATTGTAGTCACAGCTAAGTGAAGCCACATGAGTCAAGGGAGAGTAAATCACTGGCCTCTTCCCATGTAACAGTACCGGTAATGGCAGGAGAGCAGAGGGGAAGATACAGCAGAGGACAACCCAGCAGCCATGCAGAAGTGCATCACTTACATCTACATCTACATTGATACTCCGCAAGCCACCCAACGGTGTGTGGCGGAGGGCACTTTACGTGCCACTGTCATTACCTCCCTTTCCTGTTCCAGTCACGTATGGTTCGCGGGAAGAACGACTGTCTGAAAGCCTCCGTGCGCGCTCTAATCTCTCTAATTTTACATTCGTGATCTCCTCGGGAAGTATAAGTAGGGGGAAGCAATATATTCGATACCTCATCCAGAAACGCACCCTCTCGGAACCTGGCGAGCAAGCTACACCGCGATGCAGAGCGCCTCTCTTGCAGAGTCTGCCACTTGAGTTTATTAAACATCTCCGTAACGCTATCACGGTTACCAAATAACCCAGTGACGAAACGCGCCGCTCTTCTTTGGATCTTCTCTATCTCCTCCGTCAACCCGACCTGGTACGGATCCCACACTGATGAGCAATACTCAAGTATAGGTCGAACGAGTGTTTTGTAAGCCACCTCCTTTGTTGATGGACTACATTTTCTAAGCACTCTCCCAATGAATCTCAACCTGGTACCCGCCTTACCAACAATTAGTTTTATATGATCATTCCACTTCAAATTGTTCCGTACGCATACTCCCAGATATTTTACAGAAGTAACTGCTACCAGTGTTTGTTCCGCTATCATATAATCATACAATAAAGGATCCTTCTTTCTATGTATTCGCAATACATTACATTTGTCTATGTTAAGGGTCAGTTGCCACTCCCTGCACCAAGTGCCTATCCGCTGCAGATCTTCCTGTATTTCGCTACAATTTTCTAATGCAGCAACTTCTCTGTATACTACAGCATCATCCGCGAAAAGCCGCATGGAACTTCCGACACTATCTACTAAGTCATTTATATATATTGTGAAAAGCAATGGTCCCATAACACTCCCCTGTGGCACGCCAGAGGTTACTTTAACGTCTGTAGACGTCTCTCCATTGATAACAACATAGTGTGTTCTGTTTGCTAAAAACTCTTCAATCCAGCCACACAGCTGGTTTGATATTCCGTAGGCTCTTACTTTGTTTATCAGGCGACAGTGCGGAACTGTATCGAACGCCTTCCGGAAGTCAAGAAAAATAGCATCTACCTGGGAGCCTGTATCTAATATTTTCTGGGTCTCATGAACAAATAAGGCGAGTTGGGTCTCACACGATCGCTGTTTCCGGAATCCATGTTGATTCCTACATAGTAGATTCTGGGTTTCCAGAAATGACATGATACGCGAGCAAAAAACATGTTCTAAAATTCTACAAGAGATCGACGTAAGAGATATAGGTCTATAGTTTTGCGCATCTGCTCGACGACCCTTCTTGAAGACTGGGACTATCTGTGCTCTTTTCCAATCATTTGGAACCCTCCGTTCCTCTAGAGACTTGCGGTACACGACTGTTAGAAGGGGGGCAAGTTCTTTCGCGTACTCTGTGTAGAATCGAATTGGTATCCCGTCAGGTCCAGTGGACTTTCCTCTATTGAGTGATTCCAGTTGCTTTTCTATTCCTTGGACACTTATTTCGATGTCAGCCATTTTTTCGTTTGTGCGAGGATTTAGAGAAGGAACTGCAGTGCGGTCTTCCTCTGTGAAACAGCTTTGGAAAAAGGTGTTTAGTATTTCAGCTTTACGCGTGTCATCCTCTGTTTCAATGCCATCATCATCCCGTAGTGTCTGGATATGCTGTTTCGAGCCACTTACTGATTTAACGTAAGACCAGAACTTCCTAGGATTTTCTGTCAAGTCGGTACATAGAATTTTACTTTCGAATTCAATGAACGCTTCACGCATAGCCCTCCTTACGCTAACTTTGACATCGTTTAGCTTCTGTTTGTCTGAGAGGTTTTGGCTGCGTTTAAACTTGGAGTGGAGCTCTCTTTGCTTTCGCAGTAGTTTCCTAACTTTGTTGTTGTACCACGGTGGGTTTTTCCCGTCCCTCACAGTTTTACTCGGCACGTACCTGTCTAAAACGCATTTTACGATTGCCTTGAACTTTTTCCATAAACACTCAACATTGTCAGTGTCGGAACAGAAATTTTCGTTTTGATCTGTTAGGTAGTCTGAAATCTGCCTTCTATTACTCTTGCTAAACAGATAAACCTTCCTCCCTTTTTTTATATTCCTATTAACTTCCATATTCAGGGATGCTGCAACGGCCTTATGATCACTGATTCCCTGTTCTGTACATACAGATTCGAAAAGTTCAGGTCTGTTTGTTATCAGTAGGTCCAATATGTTATCTCCACGAGTCGGTTCTCTGATTAATTGCTCGAGGTAATTTTCGGATAGTGCACTCAGTATAATGTCACTCAATGCTCTGTCCCTACCACCCGTCCTAAACATCTGAGTGTCCCAGTCTATATCTGGTAAATTGAAATCTCCACCTAAGACTATAACATGCTGAGAAAATTTATGTGAAATGTATTCCAAATTTTCTCTCAGTTGTTCTGCCACTAATGCTGCGGAGTCGGGAGGTCGGTAAAAGGAGCCAATTATTAACCTAGTTCGGTTGTTTAGTGTAACCTCCACCCATAATAATTCACAGGAACTATCCACTTCTACTTCACTACAGGATAAACTACTACTAACAGCGATGAACACTCCACCACCGGTTGCATGCAATCTATCCTTTCTAAACACCGTCTGTACCTTTGTAAAAATTTCGGCAGAATTTATCTCTGGCTTAAGCCAGCTTTCTGTACCTATAACGATTTCAGCTTCGGTGCTTTCTATCAGCGCTTGAAGTTCCGGTACTTTACCAACGCAGCTTCGACAGTTGACAATTACAATACCGATTGCTGCTTGGTCCCCGCATGTCCTGACTTTGCCCCGCACCCGTTGAGGCTGTTGCCCTTTCTGTACTTGCCCAAGGCCATCTAACCTAAAAAACCACCCAGCCCACGCCACACAACCCCTGCTACCCGTGTAGCCGCTTGTTGCGTGTAGTGGACTCCTGACCTATCCAGCGGAACCCGAAACCCCACCACCCTATGGCGCAAGTCGAGGAATCTGCAGCCCACACGGTCGCAGAACCGTCTCAGCCTCTGATTCAGACCCTCCACTCGGCTCTGTACCAAAGGTCCGCAGTCAGTCCTGTCGACGATGCTGCAGATGGTGAGCTCTGCTTTCATCCCGCTAGCGAGACTGGCAGTCTTCACCAAATCAGATAGCCGCCGGAAGCCAGAGAGGATTTCCTCCGATCCATAGCGACACACATCATTGGTGCCGACATGAGCGACCACCTGCAGATGGGTGCACCCTGTACCCTTCATGGCATCCGGAAGGACCCTTTCCACATCTGGAATGACTCCCCCCGGTATGCACACGGAGTGCACATTGGTTTTCTTCCCCTCTCTTGCTGCCATTTCCCTAAGGGGCCCCATTACTTTCCCAGTATTAAACATGCAGATGTCTTCTAACAACAGCAGCCTCTCAACTGCCCGACCCAAGGGGCAGGCAGTAGATGAGCCCACAACACATCATATGCACTGATGTCACCAAGTAACAGGAACGGGTGAGAGAGTTAGTACATGAGATCAAGTTCTGTGCCACCAAGGGGTCCCTGTGGCAGGATGTACACAGAGCACTCTATACGGCGAGATTGCGCATACATTGCCACTGTAGCCTCTTGTAACTCGTTGGTGAAGGTGATGGGTGAGTAGCGATGTGTCTCATTGATGAACCTCTGTGTGGTCAGGATTAGATCATTCTTCCCATGGAGGTGAAATCTTGGCAAAACAGAATTATCCTTGGCCTTGAAGTGTGTCTCCTGAAGGCAGATGCAAGTGGGCCATTCTTGTACAAGCAGTTTTAATTTCTCCAAATGCGTCCAACAGCTATGCAAATTCCACTGAAGAATGGGGTTTTACCCTCAGTAAGTCCTGTCACCTAGGAGGCAAGTTAAAAAGTTGACAGGAGGAGTAGACAGGCTCAGTGGATTGCTCAAACATACTCATATGTCTAGGTCCATCAGACAGTATTTCCCACCTGAAGTTACTACAGCACTATGGTTAGAAAGTTCAACACCTGCTTTATAGTCCCTTGGATGGTAAAGAATCAGACATAGATGTCTTGTGACCAGATTTCTTTTTTGGTGTGGAAGTCACCTGCTTTTCTTTACAATTTGCCTTGGCAGGCACAGCTACAAGTGCCACTAGATGTACTGGCATTTAACTACGAGTTTGTGCCAAGGCATCAAACTTTGCTACTGAATGTTGCAGATGGTACTCATGCTAGCGTCAGTACCAGCTGTTTGAGTTCAGACATCAGACTTGGCAAGTGGTTCCTTGACAATGGTAGAGAATGAAGTTGCAAATGTTTGAGGTTGCACAGCCTCAAAAATCTTTCTTGCTCTGTGTGTGGTAACTACCTGGTGACCTGAAGCTCCTGAATCTTCTGTTCCTGCACATAAAGAGCATGTTCCTTTCATGAGAGTGCATAGGGGCCAGAGCAGTTAACACAACAAGGTAGTTAGGTGTGCAGCTAACCTGGATCAGGAGCATCTAAACTCTATCTCCCCCATGTCAGCTTGTCTTTGAATGCTGGAACTGTGTGCCCAAATTCCTGGCATTGAAAGCAACGCATTGTACTGGACTAAGACATAAGAAAGCAGCCTTTATATATTTAAGTAACTCAGGTGAATTACAGGTGAGTATCAAGCAGGGTACCATTCTGTAACCTTTCAGCAGATTTAGGAGCTACAGCAATTCTCTCCACTCCCCTCTGTTTACAGAATGTGGATTTTCTCTCAGATATGCCCACTTACTGCTTCATGACAACGAATACATTATGCACTGGCATTGTTCTGTTACTGGTATTCAACACTGAAAGAGATGTACGAGATGGGCTACCCACCTGATGTCTCTTTTGTAGTGGGTAGATAAACCTTCCAGCGGCCCACCCCTTCCACTGGGAATTTGAATATTGTTAATGTGAGCTATTTTGGTCCCACCAGTCACTAGGGAATCATCCGTCTGCCCAGACAGAGCTCTGCATGCCTATGTAAACCTTTTACAACTGAGGTGCAGCAGGTTTCTCAGAGGTTGCCTGTTAACAACTGTTTTGCCTCAACAGTCATTTATCTTATTGGAACACAACACACCTTAAGAGTGAGGGTTTTATTTAATAAAGGTTTGCACCATCCTCTTGACCCAAATGATCAATCCAAGACCCCCGTTCCCAGTGACATATAACTTTCCACCGCCACCCCAAACTATAGTCACTGAAGCATGCCCACACCTTATGTTTACAGAGATCTGACAATGCTGACTGGCAGCATTTACCAGTTCTCAGCTCAGGAAACTCAGGGTTGCCAAGCCCACACCCAGCAAATGAATGCTGAGCTCTCTGAGGTGCTTGCCATTTAGAATGATGCACGGGGCACTTGTGGCTTATCGAATGCCATAGACGTGGCAAGCAGTAGTGACCCCTCCCCCCCCCCCCCTCCCCATGCTAGTTTGTCTGCTGCAGCTGCACCCTGAGGCAGCAGCCAGCAGATGGCTAACCACAGCTGACAAAGTCTTCAGCTCTCGTGAAATGCAGCCAAGTCCTCCTGTGTCCACACACATAGTGCAAACAACCTACCCATCCTGTTATTAAAATTCAAATGAAAACAGTAGATACCAATAAAGATAAAATCAAGCCCTATCATCTTCCAGACAAGGATTTATTCTATCAAAATTGTTAAAAACATGAATGCAAGCTACTTGAAAACATACAGCCTAGATCACTACACACTGGCAGACAAAATTTAAGTGAAATACTCTCCTTGTGGTCAACAAATGGAGGCTTGTGCCCGACTGATTTTAGCAGGAAATCTAATTACAGTAACCTAGAAAATTTGTTGATATCTAAAACAGTTTTTTCCTAATGTATTTTTAATATGAAATTCTTTTAATATGAAAAAGAAATTGGATTTTCCCCAGTTTCATCTGGAATGCATTTCATTGTATTTGTTGCAGTCTAATACTGTGTGTTCTGGGCACCCAGTTCAGCAGTCACAAATCATCTTTTACGATACTGAAGATACACTGTCCAACTACTATGATTTCTGTGATTCACCTGAATTGTTTTTCTGATAGAGGTAAGTTACCTGCTGGCGGCTGAGTGAAGTTCCAGCCTCCCGCAGACCAGGCAATGCAAGATAGGCACCCATGGCAGTGGCCACTGAGGGTGCCGAGAAGGCAGTGCCACGCAGGTCTACAACACCCAAGAATGGTTCCCCGTCTGGCTCCAGACCTGCCACCACTGCGTCCATGCGCAGAGGCCTCAACCGGGTGCGCCGGTCATACAGCAGCCGCCTCAGCCAGCAGAACAGAGACCTACAGTGCATGGTTTCTTCATTTGTATTTCAAGAAGTTCCATAACCATTTAAAACATCAGTAATTCCAGAACTCAGGGATTAAATGTAGGCTAATTGATCTATGCACATAAAAAAAAATTTAAAAAAAAAAAAACAGAAATTTTCAAGGGAAAGAAAACAATGGGGCGTAGTGAATATATTAAGGTTCTTTTTTATTTATTATTTTTGAAAACTGTTCAGAATCATGTACATATTTCTGTACAGTACACATTTTTAAGAAAACCAGATCAAACAGACTTTTTACAGTTTTTAAGAGTTAGAAAAGAGCTGTCTAATACTGAGTTGTTCAGTGTGATTTAAGTCCAGTCTTTAAATAAGAACAAAGAGAGTTCTTATTATTCCTTATTTTTTTCATTCAAAAATTTAAACATTCTCTGTCTAAATGCACATACATACTCCACAAGCTACTGTATTGTATATGGCGGGGGTACCTCGTACCACTAATAGTCGTTTCCTTTCCTGTTCTGCTCACAAATAGAGCATGGGAAAAATTACTGTCTATATGCCTCTGTAAAAGTCCTAATCTCTCTTATCTTGGTTCAAATGGCTCTGAGCACTATGGGACTCAACTGCTGAGGTCATTAGTCCCCTAGAACTTAGAACTAGTTAAACCTAACTAACCTAAGGACATCACAAACATCCATGCCCGAGGCAGGATTCGAACCTGCGACCGTAGCAGTCTTGCGGTTCCAGACTGCAGCGCCTTTAACCGCACGGCCACTTCGGCCGGCTCTCTTATCTTCATAGTCCTTATGCGAAATGCATGTTGGTGGCAGTACTACTGTTCTACTATCAACTTCCACTGCCAGTTTGCTAAGTTTTCTCAATAGTGTTTCACAAAAACTACATCCTCTTCCTTCTAGGAATTCCCATTTGAGTTTATGAAGCATCTACATTATACTCATGTGTATCAGCCCAACTGGTAACAAATCTAGCACCCTGCCTCTGAACTGCTAGAATATCTTCATTCAATCTGACCTGATGGGGATCCCAAACATTCAAGCACACTCAAGAATGGATTGCACTAGTGCTCTATATGCAGTCTCCTTTACAGATAACCATACTTTCCTGAAATTCTTGCAGTAAACCGAAGTTAACCATTCACCTTCCCTACTACTGTCCTTAAATGTTTCTTCCATTTCATATTCGTTTGTAGTTTTACTCCTAGATATTTAATTGATGTGACTGTGTCAAGCAGCATACTGCTAATGCTGTACTCAAACATTAAAACATTGTTTTTCTTACCCATCTGTATTAACTTACATTTTTGTATACTTAGAGTACGCTCCCACTCATCTCACCAACTAGAAACTCTGCCTAAGCCATCTTGTATCCTGTTGCAGTCACTCAATGACAACACCTTCCTGTAGATAACAGCATTATCAGCAAACAGCTGCAGATTGCTCTCACCTTGACTGTCAGAGGTGTATGTATGTAGAGAATAAGATCAGTGCCTGGGGCACTCCTGATGATACCCTAGTCTCTGATGAACACTTGCCGTTGAGGACAACATGCTGTGTTCTATTACTTAAGAAGTCTTCGAGCCGCTCACGTATGTGGTTAACTTATTCCGTATACTTGTGCTTTCATTAACACTCTGCAGTGGGCACTGTGTCAAGCAATTTTCAGAACTATAGGAATATAGAACCTGCCTGTTGACCTTCATCCACAGTTTGCAAGATATCCTTGGAGAAAAGGTAAAACTGAAGTTTGCGCAGCAACGCTTTCTAAACCCATGCCGATTTCTCATCAGAAACTTTTCAGTCTCACAGCCATTTATTGGATTCAGCCTGAGAATATGTTGAAGAATTCTGCAGTAAACTGTTGTTGCATACAAGAATCACCTGGGCTGTTTTTTAGTCCTTTGAGACCTTGTACTTGGTGAGTGATTCACAATAAATGCAAGCTAAGTAAGGGGCCATTGTCACAGAGCAGCAATTCTCGATCTGTGTGGCACCCCCCCCCCCCCCCCTTTTGAGAGAAGCTGCATAAACATTCAGTCAGAGCTTATAAGGTTTCAAAGTGGTGCAGAGATTGGGAACTTGCTTTAAATGTTCAGAAATATAAAACTGTGCACTTCACAAAACAAAAAAAATTTTGTATCCTACAACTATAAAAGAAATGAGTCACTGTTGGAAGTGGCCAACTCATACAAATACCAAGGTGTAACACTTGTAGGGAGATGAAATGGAATGATCACATTGGCTCAGTCACGGGCAAAGCAGGTGGTAGACTTCATTTTGTTGATAGGATACTGGGGAAGCGCAATCAGTCTACAAAGGATATAGCCTACAAATCACTTGTGCAACCTGTTCTAGAATACTGCTCAAGCGTGTGAGACTCATACCAAATAGAACTAATAGGGGATATTGAATGCATACAGAGAATGGCAGCATGAATGGTCACAGGATTGTTTAATCCATGGGAGAGTGTCACAGAGATACTGAAGGAATTGAACTGGAAGACTTCTGAAGATAGACATAAACTATCCTGAGAAAGTCTATTAATAAAGTTTCAAAGACCAGCTTGAAATGGTTACTCTACAAACATACTACAACCCTTTATGTATCACTCACACAGGGATCCTGAAGATAAGATTAGAATAATTAGTGCTCACACAGGAGCATTCAAACGATCATTCTTCCCATGCTCCATATGTGACTGGAACAGGTAGAAACCCTAATAACTGTTACAATGGGATGTACCCTCTGCCATGCACCTCACAGTGATTTGCAGAGATGAAGACAGAGAATGGGTGGTACAAGCTTGTTGAAAATAAAAAAATATTCATTCACAAATTGATCAATTTACTCAAAGAAACGGAAAGCAAAATACATTCTGACATCATAAAAAATTAACATTCAACAATATTATGAGACAGTAAGTTGCTACTCACCATATAGCGGAGATGCTGAATCGCAGATAGTCACAATTAAAGCTTTTATCCATTGGCCTTCGTCAACAATACACACACACACACACACACACACACACACACACACACACACACACACACTGGTGCTGCTGGTCGCAGTGTGGTTTCAGTTGCCTGAGGCTATAGTTGTGTGTGTGAGTTGCGCTTGAATGAGTGTGTGTGTGTGAGTTGCGCTTTCATGAGAGTGTGTGTGTGTGTGTGTGTGTGTGTGTGTGTGTGTGTGTGTGTGTGTGTGTGTGTGTGTGCGCGCGCATGTGCCTGTTGTTGACGAAAGCCAATGGCCGATAGCTTAAATTGTGAAAGTATTTTTGCTGTGCCTATCTGCGACTCAGCATCTCCACTATATGGCGAATAGCAACTTTCCTTCTCATAATGTTGTTACATTCCATTCTGGATTTTCCATTGTTAAAATTAAAATTCACTTTCTCAGTGATACAACATACTGATAAATAGGATTTATCAGTACTGGACACTGCATTTAATAATTAACTTTTCAATACTAAACTAACTGCTATTTTTGTAACTATTTGTTACTGCATTGGGCCTGGCTTGCAGAGCAAAGTTTTCAAAGATTAGATATTAGAAATAGATTTTCCTGTGTTTAGCTGAAATCTATACTTTGTTTTCAAAGCAGCCAATACAGAAACCTGGTATTCCATATATAGGATGTTGTAATGGTAACAGTTGATTAACTGCTCTAGTTTTCAGTGCAAGAAACTCATCATCAATCCACTCCAGCCCAGAATTTAAAATGCGATTTATTACTAAACTGTCTTTTGATTCCACCACTTGTTCTGGAGTCTATGAAGACTTATTCTTTGCTAACTGATACACCCGAGTATTTTCACTAACTACCTGTAAGATAAAGAGCAATATAGGGCCATTGATTCTGGTTTTGTCTTCATATAAGGAAAGAAGGTTTGGGGAGGGGGGTGGGGAGATGAAAATTACTATAGCAAATTGGATTGTGAACAATGAAAGACTGAGAAATATTGCCATAGAGTACTCTCTGTAAAACTGAATTTGAATTCCATCTGGACCTGGTGACTCACTTGTTTTCACCTCTTTCAGTTGCTTCTCAATGCTAGGGATGTCTGTTACTATGTCATGTATGCAGGGATCTGTGTGATGATCAAACAACAAAATTTTCGTATGACCATCCTGCATAAATGAATTTAAAACTTCACATTCCTTTTACTGTCTTTTATTGCCCCATCAGAGTGGTCCCTGAGTGACTGGACAGAAACCTCCAAACCACTTAGCAATTCTACTTAGGACCAGAACTTCCTTGGGTTATCAGCAAGATCTTGCTGATGGTGGTATGCTTCGCAGGTCCCCCCCCCCCCCCCCCCCCCTCCCACTCATGGGTACAATAGAAGGCAAGCAAGAAAATTCTACTGGTAATGGACAGAGATTTCTCGTTTCAGAATATACTGCTTCTTCCACTGAAGGAAGCCACATGACTTTTATTGTAATAAAAGACTCCTTGATCTTCTATTGTGATCCACAATCACAAAGCCTACCTAATAACAAGCATTGAGATATCTATGTATTTTCTTAAGGTACTGTAAAAACTGAAGGTGGCTTCTCACACCATATCTTTCTTGAGAAATGTTGGACTTCCGAATGACTCTTAGCTAATACTCCAGCTTCCTTTCTCCTGGTCAACTGAAAGCTTGGGCATCCATTCCATGGGAAACATTAATCAAAATGGAACAATAAAATGAAACAGCAGTTAACTACTTTACAGTGAGTCACTGGTCTTGTACATAACCTTGAGGGAACCTAGGGCATTTCTATTCTTTGGTGTGTGATACCTCTGACATTAATGGCAGCACCATCTGTTGGTGCTACAAAGGACTACAACAGGTTTTGGTTTTCATTTGAATCATGTACACTGGTTCGGTGGGCAAGTGGCATGGTAAGGAAAATATATGTGTGAAGCAGAGAGAAATGGGAAACATTCTACTGTTGATATGGAAAATACACAAACATATGCATCTTGCTACAGTTTTACGCATCTATGGGAATTTGTTGAAGGACAATGAAAGCACAAGTAGGTGACAAGTTGTTAGCTCAACACAGAACTTGAATGTCGGAGGCCAGCCCACTCTGTAAAGCAGGACTGGTGCCAATCTATGGTAGGTCTGACGAGAGCATACAATGCTGATGAAGGCACCTGTGTTTCGGAACACACATTCTTGAATATGGGACTTCACAGCACGATTCCTAGAGTTTCCACCAATGATACTGTCAATTACAATAGCAGTGTGCATCAAGACTGGTCCGTGGATCGATGGGAACCTGTTGCCTCGTCGGCACATCAGGTCAGTGGTAGTATCCAGAGACGTCTTCCTCCAGTCAAAACACATGTTTGACCTCTAACTTAGGCTGGTGGATGCAGTATTATGCTCTGGGGCATGTTCAACTGTGCTTCCTTGGGACTAGAGGTAATAATCAATGAAATCATATGATCTGTAGACTATGTGAACACTATCGTGGTACACTTGCATCTCTTCATGATTAGTGTCTCTCCCAACAGCTAAGCCATCTTTCAGTGGAATAACTGTTCATGTCACAAAGCCAGAACCTTGTCGCAGTGGTTTGAGGGGCTTGATAGTGAACTAACATTGATGTTGTAGGGAGCACATTGTGCTCATGTGGGAGCGATCTAGATGCTTGTAAAACAATAAACTGGTAGCCAAGATCACAGGAATTCTTTTTATTCCGTGTTTACTGGTTTCGGTGATACTAAAGTCGCCATCATCGGATCTTAGGACATATACAGGTTACAACATCAAGGCAAACAATGGTGATATTAATAGTTACCTGCAACACGCAGGCCTTACAAAATTGTCGGTAGCACATAGGCATCCAAGAGAGGTGACATTATAAATATTAAGTGTCTCTATCACATACAAGTGCAAGCTAGGTTGAAACTTCCTGACAGATTAAAACTGTGTGCTGGACCGAGACTCGAACTTGGGACCTTTCACGGGCAAGTGCTCTACCAGCTGAGCTACCCAAGCACGACTCACGCCCCATCCTCACAGCTTTACTTCTGCCAGCACCTTCCAAACTTTACAGAAGCTCTCCTGCGAACCTTGCAGAACTAGCACTCCTGAAAGAACGGATACTGCGGAGACATGGCTTAGCCACAGCCTGGGGGATGTTCCCAGAATGATATTTTCACTCTGCAGCAGAGTGTGCGGTGATATGAAACTTCCTGGCAGATTAAAACTGTGTGCGGGACCGAGACTCGAACTCGGGGGACCTTTGCCTTTCGCGGGAAAGTGCTCTACCAGCTTGAAACATTCCCCAGGCTGTGGCTAAGCCATGTCTCCGCAATATCCTTTCTTTCAGGAGTGCTAGTTCTGCAAGGTTTGCTGGAGACCTTCTGTAAAGTTTGGAAGGGTAGAAAATGAGGTACTGGCAGAAGTAAAGCTGTGAGGACAGGGCATGAGTCGTGCTTGGGTAGCTCAGTTGGTAGAGCACTTGCCCACGAAAGAAAAAGGTCCCGAGTTCGAGTCTCGGTCGAGCCCACAGTTTTAATCTGACAGGAAGATTCACATCAGCGCACACTCCGCTGCAGAATGAAAATCTCATTCTGGCAAACTAGGTACTACTGTTAATATCACCACTGTTTGCCTTGATGTTGTAACCTGTATGTGTCCTATGAGCCGATGTTGGGAACTTTAGTTTCGTCGAAACTGGTAATCACGGAATAAAAAGAATTCCTGCAATCTTGGCTACCAGTTTATTGTTTTACTAACATTGATGTTTCAGACACTAAATTCACCTGGTCTGAACTCGATGGAGTGCATCCGGGAAGCTATTGGACACCATCTCCATGCCCACAAACCAATGGATCATAATTTACAGGAATTGCATCATCTGTGCATTGATACCTGGTGCCAGGAATCTAGCAAGGACTTCCAGGATCTGTGCCACATATAATTGCTGCTTTATTGCATTTCAAAGGTAGACTGACATGCTGTTAAGCAGGCATTCATTATAATTTGGCTCACCAAAGTTGCTCTGCGTTGGCATCAGTGTGGAATAAAAAATGCTAGCTGTCCAATTTCAGCAGATCAACTAGCTTTTCCATTGTATAAATTATCTTAACACACCAGCCAATAATACGACATACGAACCTACATTTGTCTTGCGCGTGAACCTACATTTGTCCTGTGCAAGATAACCTCCACCGTTGCCCATGTTGGATATGACTACAATAACAATTTGTTAAAAAATATGCATGTAGTAATAAAATCAGTTCATGTAGTGCTGTCCCAGTTATACCAAGTGTATATCACTTATGGGTCATTTAAGTCAAGTCATCCAGGCCATGACACACATTATCTAGTTGTGAACTGAGATTTCATGTACTGCATTTGTATCTAATATCATGAACTTTTGCCAATTTTTATTGCTTTATATACATTCTGTTGGTAGCAATTGCTGGAAGTTTGATGCAATTCATTACTTCAAAGCAAACTGTAAAAAATTGGAAATTGGCTGCAGTTTTTAAACAAAAAATGGTATGGTGACAGTTTTTTCCCTGAATTTCCTTTCAGACATGTCATTTCTGAAAACATGTTAGAATCGTCCAATTAAATTTTTGTAAATTGATTTTATTTAATTTTATTGTTAAATTATAAAAAATATTTTGGACAATTGCTTCCCTCTGGAAAACACTGAAAAAATTAGAAAGTGATCAACAAATAATAAAGTTTCATCACACAAAAAATCAGTTTTGAGAAATGAATGGCACTGGGGGAAAGATTTGGAGTGAGATACAGTTGCTAACCGAGAGACATTAATGATGTAATTACACCTAACAATACCCAAACTGAATAAAAATTGCAATATATGAAACATAATTAGACATTATAAAATATATGACAACTTGTACATTACATGACATATGAACACTTTCTTACCTCTGGCATAACCATATAACTCAATGTTAAATTACATAGCATTTTGTTTATAATATTTAAGCATTTTGTCAAAAGCCAATATAGTCAACACTGCACAAAATGCTGGTGCTGCAATCTGCTTTCAAGTTGATTCAGAACTACACATGTGACAAGAACTTTGATGCTTACATTTTTTTTTTTTTTTTTTTTTTTTTTTTTTTGTGTGAGAACCACTTTTCTTCCACCAACTTTGAGAGAATGAGTACAGCCTGTTGCTGAGGTGATATCAACTTCACATAGAATATGAGTGAAAGAAACATCACAAACATCATTATCAGGCCAATAGAAGGATGGAGATGGTCCATGACAATGAATGAACCTTACTGTAACATCTCCTTCTTCACAATTCATGTTCTCAACAATTCCCAAACACCAAGAAGAGTCATATGCACATGCAACATAGCAGTTGGGCTCAGTGCATTCTGGCACTAGAGGCGAAAGTGCATCTGAGAAATCATGCACAATATTAAAATCTGTATCACAGCTCAGCCTTTTTGCTCCAATCTTGTTTGGTGATATTGGTACAATGTGATGCATAGATCGTGTTCCAGGAATCAGGAATTGTTTTTTCACTTGTGAAGCACTGAGAAACATAATATCTGACTTTTACATTTCATCTTTTGAAACAAAGAGAACTGAAATGCCTTGCAGGTTCTCACGACAGAATTCAAATACCTGTGAAGCTGTAAGTATTTGATTTTTATAAACTCTTTGCAAACTTGTTTTTGTGACAAGTCTTTTTAACAGTGCCACCAATGCCCTCACATGGAGATTTGCCAAGGCTGGTAGCAAAAAAAGACCAGCTGCAGTTTACATTGAAGTCGTGTACAAGGTAGCAGATATTTCTGAAATTCTTACAATTTTTACACTGTGCAGCATAACCATCAGTGAAATATTCAACATGCGCAAGATGAATTTCTGGAAATTCACATGTAAAAAAATTCAATACAGTCTTCTGAGTCTGGTACACCAAGGCAACATAATGTTCTAGATCATCAGAAATAATACTAATACTATTGCATGCAACTGTTTGTTGTTTGTCCTTTTTGTAATATATATGGACAGTGTGAAGAGTGCAGCTGCCATTGTTCCAGTTGTACCCTGTACTTCATCTTGAACAACAAAATAGAGATTTTCACTGAAACCCATTAAAATTAACACTGATCATTCACCAAGTGTTTCCTTCTTCATTTTCAGATAATCAGATTGTGAATGAGAAATAAGAGTGTGGTGTAAGTTTTTCCAGTTTTCTTAATTAGTGTGTCACAGAATTCTGATAGAGAAGTGATTTGAACACTTAAAGTCATTCTATCAGTTAATACCCACTGACTGGACTAAACCATCTCATCAGGATCATAGTCTTCTATTTCATTTTCTAAGTGGGTTTGAAGCAAAGAACTAGTGGGGCATTTTTCACACAGACAAAGCATACAGGCTCAGTTATTTATATCACATATTATTTTAATTAGATCTTGGCATTTTCTTTAATAGAAATGGAATTTAGAAGCAATTTAATGTTTTGGTGGTAAATGCACACACATACAGCATGTGTTTCTGATGATCCTGCAAGTATACACTGTTTTGGTCAAAGAAAAGCAAATTTTGAGAATCTTTTTGCCTTCAGGATACTTTTTTTTTTTTACAGAGAGAATACAGTTCAGTTAAATTACTTAAAATAAGATGCTTTTGTTCATAAGTATTTTTGCTGGTGCTCACTTCGTCTTTCTTCCCAGGCATTATTCCTGTGTTTTCGTCATCCAAATAAAAACTTTACTTTTTGCACTGTGTCATATGGCAATGCCATCGATAAAATACCCTTCTTCATTAAAAGAGCTTTTGCTTGTCATACCAAATTATCAGACCAAGTTGGCAGCAGAAGCATAAGTAACGAAATTTTTTCATGATTATTTGTATATTCAATTTTCTGTCTGATTTTGTCCATGAGTTCATCATGATGTTTTGCTTTTTCTTCCAGTTCTGTTAAATCACTGTCAGGGATAGTGCTTGCATCAGCAGCCAGTTCAGCTTGATATGTATGCGAAATTTTAGTTTTCAGAGCCCCAGCTGCTGATTCTAATTTTCATTTGGATGGTGCATACTGACTATGATGAGCAACTGAATGCACCTTTGCAGGAGATACTCCTAAGCTAGTCAAGCTCGTACTGAGCACAGATTTTTCAGGAGTCTGCACCTTCACATTACTGTCATTTATATAGTCTGCTGATGAGTCATCACTTGCTTGCTTTTCATTAATACGTTTGATACAGGTTGGGCACATTTTCTCCTCAGGAATAATGCTAAAGCCTCTAATTTCATGCAATCCAGATGAAACACATTGTTTATGGGGTGCTTGAAGGGATCACAGCAAATTTTCTTATGTAGAGAGAATCTGCACAGGTAACTGTCTTTATGTTTAGCACACACACATCAAACACTTAAATCACAGTATGAATGACTGTTGCTTCGCCATAATAAAACTTCTTGTTCATCACTGGTCAGTTCATTCACACAAGTCAGGGCATTATCACATATATCTTGCAGATACTGTCCAAGAAAACACTGCCTATTTATACTTTCTATAGTGCTTCAGTCACAAAACCAATATTTGCCGTAAATAATTCAAAAGATGATTGGTGTAACTTCAAAAGTAATTAAATAATGAAAAATCATTCTATCACATTGTTTCATACAAAAGTATTTCACATTATTATTGTAACATTAGGGGACTTACTTTGTTTTTGAATGAGCAGTTAAAAACTGCAACAACTGAATTTTTAACCAATCATTGACTCTGGGTACAACTCAGTACAAGAGCTCAGAACTGCACTACTCAAAACAAAGGAACTGGGTGATGCAATACACATAGTGGCAATAAAACAGTGTTCTCAGATATGATTTGTTCCTAGGGAAATCCAATGTAGCCAACTTCAGCAATTTAGTGGTGACATGGTAGTCATGAATTAGAAACTTCAATATTTATATCTAAAAACAAAGATGATGTGACTTACCAAATGAAAGTGCTGGCAGGTCGATAGACACACAAACAAACACAAACATACACACAAAATTCAAGCTTTCGCAACCGACGGTTGCTTCGTCAGGAAAGAGGGAAGGAGAGGGAAAGACAAAAGGATGTGGGTTTTAAGGGAGAGGGTAAGGTGTCATTCCAATCCCGGGAGCGGAAAGACTTACCTTAGGGGGAAAAAACGACAGGTATACACTCGCGCACACACACACACATATCCATCCGCACATACACAGACACATGAAATGTCTGCTTGTGTCTGTGTATGTGCGGATGGATATGTGTGTGTGTGCGCAAGTGTATACCTGTCCTTTTTTCCCCCTAAGGTAAGTCTTTCCGCTCCCGGGATTGGAATGACTCCTTACCTTCTCCCTTAAAACCCACATCCTTTCGTCTTTCCCTCTCCTTCCCTCTTTCCTGACAAAGCAACCGTCGGTTGCGAAAGCTTGAATTTTGTGTGTATGTTTGTGTTTGTTTGTGTGTCTATCAACCTGCCAGCACTTTCGTTTGGTAAGTCACATCATCTTTGTTTTTAGATATATTTTTCCCACGTGGAATGTTTCCCTCTATCAACTTCAATATTTCTTTTACAATAACATTGTTTTTTACACTTCCCATTATTTCCACAAACTGATTCTTTTTGGGTGACATAATGAAATATTTATAATAATAATGTAAATTTTTCAAAGGTATCTATGAGGGGGCAATACCTTAAAACAATTATAGTGTCCATGCATGGATTTTGTTTAAAAGAAATTATTTACAATTTTTCTGAGATGTAGGTGATGGATATTCACTACAAGAAGCATGGCTATAAAAATATAATCCTTCCTCTTTAACTAAAAAAAAAATCACGCTTCCACAGCAAAAACTGTAGGAACTATTGCATTTTTAAATTATAAAGGAGCTCATCTATGAAAGCCTGAATTCCTGAATCTATACAACTTCTTTTTATCCTAAGTGAAAAAGTAATTGACCTGCAACATTTACATTTTGTGAATATATCTAGGTAAACTTCCACTACCCAATATTTCAAGGATTTATGTGACGATGGTGTCATTTCCTAAAATTTCTGGATGGTTTGACATGGAATGACCCTCTCCAGATTAATACATAGCAACACATAAACAGAGAAAAATCTCATCACAAAGCAGGCCTGGTTATCAGCTAACTGACTGAAACTTGCTTGCAAATTTCAGTGGTGTGCCAAATCTGGAACCTTGCAGCTACTCAGATGTGACTCACGACTTTTCCTCACAGTTTCAATTCTGACAGAACTACTTTCTCACTTTTAAAACTTGACAGAAGCTCTCCTCTCACTCCTGGGAGAAATACTGCAGAGAAATAGCTTAGCCATACTCTATCACTCCAGAGGACATTTCCAGAACGAATCTAGGCAACATTCAGGATTTTGCATTCAAGTTCCCAGCCAAGACACAGTTTTTATCTGCCAGGAACTTTCAAAATAAAGTGAAAAATGTCTACAAAGCGAAATATTCATTCTGAAAACAACACATAAGTTGTGGCTAAACCATTTTCCACGATAGTCTTTTTTTCCAGGGTAGCTATTTCAGCAAGGTATCCATAAGTGTTTCTGAAGAGCATTTTCCATAAAAGCCAAATTTGCAAGTTCGAGCTGGTGATCTGGCAAATAGTTTTAATATACCAGACAGATTCAAAATTGCACACACACCACTGCAGAATGAATGACTCATTCTAGGCTATCAGGTTAATTAGACTGAGGTCAAACTCTAGTTCTGCTGGATACTGAACTCATTTCTACGCTAGTGAACAAAATATTTCTCTACCAACTTTGACCTACATGTACTGAGATATTTAATAACAACTACTGTTTTCCAACTAACACAAGACAGACAACAACATCGACTTAGTACTGATCGTCATTGATTGTTCAGAAACACTGATAAAATTCAAATTTTGCAGTCTCACAACTCATCCAAGCAAAACAAATACACTGGGCTCGGAATGCTTTTGATGAATATTAGTTAATTATTACGCAAGTGTAGTTTAATATGACGGCTTTATGACTTAATCTGCAATACTTATGCCTTCAGTAAAGTGTTAGCAGTTAAATTGCCCAATGACTAACAAATACTGGCTCCAAAAGTGTGTAATGTTTCAAACAGGAGAGGCATCTTCTGCCTTACTGAGTCTGACCTTCTACTTTGTCCTGGCAACACATTACCTCAACTGTAATTCTATTGCTTTTCTACATAAACATGGCCTGTAATGCCATTTTTTAATGCCTGAGGATAGGCTGTTCTTTGATAGAAACTGGTAATGTTTCAATGAAACAATGACATGATACTATTCTGCAAAATCATGATCTTTGAAAAAAAGCTATTAAAAACATGTACATCACTGCCTTCTCAAAATATTGTTATGGACTCCCTTCATGTTCCCACATCTGGCATCTGGTGTTCTTTAAAAAAATAAAAAAAAAATAAAAAATAAAAAAAAAACTGTCTTTCTCAAATGTACGTGGAAATGACTAAAAAAACTGTATTTGTTTCATTTACACAGCCACATAGCATTAGCCCGCAAATCTGTGCTCAAAATCTTAGTGCTCATTGAAATTATTTATTTATGCTTAGCAGAAGCCTAACTTTACAATACATGCAGTTATACACAATATATCATTTTTGAAAGCAAAATCAGAAATATCATGGCTAAATTTGGAAATCAGATTACATTGGTCCAATATTGAGCCACAACTGCAGCACTATTGTTTGCAAGCATATGGTCCTGCATTCAATAGATACATGAATAAAAAGGTATTGATACAGGTTTTCCACAGTTCATTCTTCTATGCACCCACACTTGCTATTCTCTGATGTGAAACCCCACAATTTAAGGGAGCACTTCTTGCTGCCGACACCCTACCTAAGTGATCTCCAAACACTCCACATCCCGTTGTAGTCGGCCAGAAGATGTCTTGCCAAGTCTGAAGGGAGATCCAAAAGGTTCTGCAGTTCAAAAGAGGCTTTACCTTACTTTAGCCTGCAATGAGGTAGTTCATGAATGAACAGTGGGTGAAATGAATGTTTTCAGCCTTCAGTTGTTCAAGATTGGTGGCAACTTCTCAACAAATATTTGGAGGTGCAAAACTGGCAAAGACAATAGATCATCTCAACAGGGGTAGGTTTTAAGCACCCTGTAATCATTCAGAGCAGAGTCGACAGTTTTGGCATGAGATGATTTCCACCAAACATGGACATACCCTCCTCCAGAATATCACAGGGACAAAGCAGTGATTCTAAGAACTTGTGTCTCTTAAATTTCTCAAGATGTTATTATGAGCACTAGTGGTATGTCTGACATTGGAGCAGAGTTGTTTGAAGGTGAGGGAGCAGTCAAGTGTTACTCCTAGTTAATTTGGAGGGAAGATATGTTCCAAGGGGGAGCTGTTCCAAGGCACTTATAATGGTGATTTCACAGTTCAATCCTACACCACATAAAGTATTAGAATGTCAAATTTGTGGAAGTCTGTTGCTGCTGTGGATCTTAAATAAACTGCATGGCATACGTACTACTCTCTCTCTCTCTCTCTCTCTCTCTCTCTCTGTTTTCTGAATAAAAGTTTCATGGAAGTTATGCTTAAGTGATGTGCTAAGCACCAATGAAAACAAATTATCACTATTACACTAAAATGTGTTGTACATTTTATTGTTACCATTAGTAAAATCTTAGGAATTTGTGCCTCATTAAAAGTTGAGGCAACAGTAAGTTATTTTTTATCTGTGTCTGGGTGGGGAGAGATACCTGGGTGCAGGAGGTGTGTCACCATCCACAGTGTCGAGATGAATCTTGTTTTCCAGGAGGTCCCGCACATACTGGAAGTCTGCATAATCTCCACCCGCAGCCAACAGAGCGCGTTCTGTCAGCTGGATGATGCGCGGCAATTTTCGGTATTTTGCCAGGCTGCCATATGAACCCAGTGTGTCTGTCGCTACACACACACCGTCCTCAAATGTAAGACCCACCACGCTTGAAGACGTCACGCCAGCGGACATCCTACAACCAAAAGATCTGTACAGCATTCTCTGAAATACCAAGAGTGATTACTGTGTAGTGGTTGCAAAGTGCAGAATTTTATTGTATTCATGAGCAATTGAATTAGGGATAGCAGCTGTATGGAGGGGGAGTGCTTCTGTCACTGCAGGGAGTGGAGCAGTTTAGCATTTCAAGTGGCTGGTGATGTGTCTTCCATGTCTTCCTTATAAATAGATCAATATGCATACAACTGGCCTCCATAGCTGATGTCACTAATGCATGCCTGTGCAGTGGTGGTCAACTAGGAGACAAGCTGGTTCAAATTCCAGAGGACGAAATGTTCATGGCGTGTTTGGCTGGCAAGGGGAAGAGAGATGATGGCATAAAGTTCTTTATTATCAGTCTTTGTGCCAAAGTCCTGGATTAAATTTCAAACCTCTCCATAGTGTTTCATGAAGTGAGTACACATGACATTGTTGATGGTGGTTCATTCATCGTCATGATACAACAAAAAATAACACTACACTACACACGCATCTATTACACTCACCTACATTCTACAAATACTCTAAGACTCGCCTGTCACATAATCTTAAGGAAAGGACTAGTTCACTTTGCTGAACCCACCAAATGGGATATCCCAGCCAACAATGCCATACGAGATTTAGATTTTTAATACACACATATACATGGACAACAAAAAATACATGCCTCTAGTTGGGTCATTTTAGTGACTTGTTTATATTTTCCAGTACTGAGAATGCAATACACTGTGGAGTCACTGAAATATATTGATCTCTTCCCTCACTTGAAAAGAATTAACTTTGAATTCATGAAAGGTTGAAAATTTAAGTAACTGTGAATCAAATGCTGGGTGCCAGATGTTTTTGAATGGCATCTAAGTAGACCCTTCCCTGAAATGAACATACGTGCATTCAAATGTACAGCCTGAAAAAAATGCAATGCCCTCAAGGACTGTGTTCAGTGACACCCCCATATAAAACTACTGTGGCACAGAATAGTAAGAGGTATGAAATTAGAAATTTTAATTAAAACTTATTAACAATAAAGAAAGAAATTCAGTCTTCAGCTGCACAAGAAAACCTTTATTTGATTCACTTTACCGGTTTCAACAGTTTAAAATGTCATCTTTAGCAGTGAAATAGGCTCATATCAAGCCAACCTCAAAATAAGAATTGGATGGTGGCATTCCTTGTAACACAATCAATAAAACAAAGTGACATTACTAAAAATATATGTTATGTGCGATGAGTGGAAAAGATTCCAATTCTACATCATACATAGTATGTAGGACACATGTCAACCACCGGACTGATCATACGACTATAATGTAAGGGCCAGTTCGCAGGGAGGAACAGTTGGCTGAACCCACCACGTAGGATATCCCAGCCAACAATGCAATATGAAATTTACTTTTTTAATATACGTATATGTGTTCAACAACAAATACATGCCTCTAGTTGGGTCACTGTAGTGACTTGTTTATATTTTCCAGTAATGAGAACACATTAGACTGCATGGTGGTGATCTTCGTCATACATACTGTTTATGATGTGGAATTTGACAGGTAACTGTTTGCTACTCATCACACATAACATATATTTTAGTGATGTTACTCTGTCTTAATGATTCTACAGCAAAGGATAACTATCCAGTTCTTAATTTGACACTGTCTTACTAATGATTGGAGCCTTTTTCACTTCTGAAGACGACAGTTCAAACTGGTGAAACCAGTAAAGTGAACCAAATAAAGGTTTTCTTGTGCAGCTGACAACTGATTTTTTATCTTTATTGAAATATCCTAAAGCTGCTGAACCACAGCTAGAAAAAAATCATAAAATCATTAACATTGCCACAGGCAAAACCAAGTCATGCCAGAGACAGATGCCGGCAGTATGTTGCAAGTGGTTCAAGCCCTCAGTACATGACTACACCATCTGCTGAGTGAGAACATGCATTCAGCAGAAAGAAAACAGCAACAGAAAATGAAAGGAACTGAGACAGGCACATTCATTAGCTTTTAAGACATGGTGCAAGAAACTCTGTCTCTTACACAACAGCACTTAACAAGGAACTTACACAGCAGTTAACAGCCTGTTAAGTACATACAGCAGAATAAGGAGGACTCATGCAGTCATTATGAACAGAGCCTCATGTCATAGCCTCACAGTAGCCTCCGTTCTTCCAGCTCTTGCACTTAACTCTGGTAAGTTCATTGGGATTGATGGCCTTCACAGTAATAGCACTCTAGTCCATGATTACAATACTGTAGTGAATCAATGTCCCTGATGCTCCAGCAGAGTCTTTGAACTGGCCGAAGCTGTACTCGAGATGATGGTCTTCACCTGATTTCCTGCTGTTCACTGCCTGTCATCTGCTGACAGACAAACTGACTGCCCTGCAACAACGCCACAATGGAGAGTGCTGCCAGCACTGAACTTCAATGCAGAAGACAGTAACAGGGTCTCTTGGGGTCCAGGTTTCTGTTCAATGGCTGGGCACCTCTGGGTGCTGGAATCTACCAAGCTCGAAAGGTGAGATCAACCAACCATACAACTACTGACACCAGATACACCACTGTTCAGTCATCAAGGATTGCTGTAGAATTCAGAGTAGGAAGAAGAACCTCCAGCAGCCAGCATGAGACCACTTTGTGCTGGCTGCCCGCTGAGGCACCTATGTCGGTAACATCTTGCCTGGGAGAGCAGATGCTGGGCTGACTCAACAGATGTCAGCTACAATCCAACAGGAAGCTGAATAAAGCCTCAGTCAAGGCTGGTGCAGAACAATGAAAACTCATAATCCATCGGCCTCTCTGCCTCTGTAATATGTATATAGTGAAGGGTTGCAGTATTAGTGATTCATTTGCCACGATCATTAGCAATCAAACGGCACTCAAGAGGACTGTCTGCACACCCTCTGTTTTGATTATGCAGACAGTAACTGTGCCAAGTTTAGAGGTGAACAGTGTTTTGCAACATTCATTCTTGGTCTGTACAACCATGCCCCACAAATAATTACCTAGTCTCAAAGAACAGCTTCAACCACTTGAAAGGATTCATATTATAGGCCTGTGGGAAGCTGGATGGGTGTATCAACCAACTGCTGCATGTTATGGGCACAATGTCTCAGCTGTTTGTTGCTGCTTTCAGCAGTGGTCTGTGGAAAATTCCCACACCTGTAGACAAGGTTCTGCATGTCTGTGTAGTACATATGAACATCAAGACAGGCACTTTCTACGAGCAGTGTTGGCCGACCAAACTTCATTCAGGGACAAAACCAGGGTACTTATTGCAATTGCTGTGTCTTCAGGGACTATTGGGAACTGTCTGCTTGCAACAGGATTAAGATCATGACTGCCTTTGGCCAGAAGACCACTGACATCACAGCACTGCCAAGCATGGCTAATCTGGTGTCATGAAAACATTGACTGATGAGTGGAATGGTGCTCTGTTGTTTTCAGTGGTGACACTAGGTCCTGTCTGTATGCGAGTGATGGATGTGTAAGTATGGCGTCGATCTGGTGAGCTGCCTATTCCATAGTGTTTTCGCCCACAACGTACAGGTCCACAGGTCCATCCCAGGTTTCAATGTTTGGGGGGGGGGGGGGGGGGGCTTCAGTTAAAACTCGCTATCGCTTTTGTGTTTCCGTAGAGTAAAGTAACCAGTGCCCACTACATTGCACAAGCTTTTATCCCTGTGCTAGTGCTATTTCTATAACAGGGAGGTGATGTGCTTTTTGAGCAGAATAACGCATGTCCACATACGGCTGCTGCAATGCAACATGCTCTTCTTGGTGTACAACTGCCCTGGCCAGCAAGATCACTGGATCTGTTGCCAATTGAACATGGTATTGGCCATGATGGAGTGGGAACTTACTTGTTCTCCAGGGCCTGCAAGAATCATTCCCCAATTGCAACAAAAGGTGCAAGATGCTTGGGACCATTTGTTCAGGGTGCCATTCAGCACCTTTATGATCTTTTGCATGTGAGAGTACATACCTGTATTGCCACCAGAGGGGCAATGTGTGTTTCATTTGTTCTGAATTTGGTATCACTAACTCCCACAAAGATGAACTACCTGTCACCTCACTTTGTCAATAAAATAATCTTATCCTTAAGGATGTTTCATTTTTTTCTGGCAGCGTAGTAATCAAAGTTACATTGGGATGGTGGTAATGAGAAGATTGGTGGGTTAGGTTTCTGGGTATCTCTAACTGGAGAACCATTTACTCAAAGAGTTTACTCCAGAAATCACACATAAAATATCAATAATAATTACAAGTGCATTTGACTATGAAGTTTAATAGATAAATACCCAACATTACTTTTACACTTAGGTTGCTTTATGGATGATACAGCTGAGGTGCATGTTACTGTAGAGAGGAAAAAAAGAACTGGTTGTCTGTTGCTGCATCTGCTTAGTGCATTCTTCAAGTCCGTCGGTGTTTTTGTGTCTCTCTCATCATCTCAGATAGACGCCGAACAGCACTATAAACTGCTCATAAAATGTAGGTCACATACCTCATGATGTGGCCAGGGTGTGACTCCACATTCGTCAATAATCTGTGACAATGTCAGCAATTGGTTGTTGCTGCCATCCTTTGTCTGCAGTGGTTCCTGTAAAGTTTATGCCATTTCCCACCAGTGTACAAAAATTCTTATAGCCACTTCTGGCCTCTGGAACATACAGCTGCTGGTAATGAATTTTGCTGCCGTGACAAATCTGCCTGCGTGACACCAAATGTATGAGCTCTTGGAGGACCCCTTCCCAGTGTGCCTCCTGCCCCTGTAGAAATGAACTAACCAAAAGTGTGGCTCTGTACCAGACTTCCGCAGGCCTTTGAGTCTTCTTGCCACTGGATGTGCCAACAACTTGCAGCTATTCCCGACTCATGTTTGCAGTGGATAATTAACACCAATTCAGTCTCAGATTCTCATTAGCACATTCTTAGATTATCAGTCACTATACTGTAATGCTCTTAAGCTTTTTCCTGTCGAGTTCAGCATGACCAAGATGTGAACATCAGTGCATTTGATCACAGCCAGATCATAGCACATGGAACACTATCTCAGAGGAAGAGTTCTCATGAAGTGTAGTCAACCCACGAAGCAGGCAGCTCACAAAATCATTGTTAGAGCAATACTTGAATATTGCTCGTCAGTGTAGGACCCAAATAGTATTGACACACGTAACAAAGAACATCTAAAGAAGAAAGGCATGTTACGAGGCAGGTTCTTTTAGTAAGAGGAAAGTGTCACAGAAATAGCCATTCAACACCAATGGAAGACACTTCACGAGACATGTTGTTCATCATAGTGTGGTTTTCTGTTAAAATTCCAAGCGTACCATTCCTAAAAGAGTCGACCAATAAACATATTGCTTCCTCCTACATGAAGAGACCATGAAGATAAAATAAGAAAGATTCTAGCTCATAACCAATAGTTGTTCCCATGAACCATTCATCACTGGAACAAGGAAGAGTGAAGTAACAATGGCAAATGAAATACCCCCGAAAATCACTATAACACAGCTTGTGGAACAAAGACGTAGATTTTATAATATCTCACATTCATTTTTATGTTTTGTAAGGTGCCTTTTATATTTTGTTCATCCCAAGCATAGTCATCACTGAAACAAGAACATATCAATAAAGTCAGTTTGGGTAATAGGTTGCCTCATTTGCTCTTCAGTACAAAGACTCTCCATGCTTGTCTGTCCTCCACAAGCCTCTTCATATTTGCATAACTATCACAACCCACATCCATTTGAATCTGCTTACTGTAATAAAACCTTCGTCTCCTTCTCCCCACACCTCCTTCCATTCCCAAATTAACAATTCATTTATGTCTCTGGTTGTAGCCCATCAACCGATCCCTTCTTTGAATCAAGTTATGCCATAAATTTCTTTTCGCCCCAGTTTGATTCACTATCTCCTCATTAGTTATACGATCTACTCACTGAATCTTCCGCATTCTTCGGTACAGCACTGTATTTTAAAAGCTTCTACTCTCTTCTTGTCTGAACTGGTCATCATCCATGTTTCACTTCCATACAAGGGTATGCTTCGGACAAATACTTTCAGAAATGACTTCCTAACACAAATTTATATTTGGTGTTAGCTCAGCCCTCTTTTTCAGAAATGCTTTTCTTTCTATTGCCAATCCACATTTTATATCCTCTATACTTGGGCCATCTCGGTTATTTTGCTGCCCAAATAGCAGACTTCACCTACCACTTAATGACTCATTTCCTAACCTAATTCCCACAGTTTTTCCTGATTTAATTCAAATACATTTCATTACCCTTGTTTTACTTTTCTTGATGTTCATCTTATAGTGTCCTCTTAAGACACTATTCACTCCAGTCAGGTGCTCCTCCAACTACCTTGCCTTGTCTCTGAACTTAAATTCCCTTTCTAAATTTATCATTGGTTTCTTTCACAGTCTGCTCAATGTACAGACATAACACTGGTGAGAGGCTACTATTCTGTGTCATTACCTTCTCAACTAAAGCTTCTCTTATATGTCCTCTGACTCTTAAAACTGCAGTCTGGTTACTGCATAAGTTGACAATTTTTCGCTCCCTGTATTGTATACCTGCTATCTTCAGGATTTCAAAGAGTTTAGTCCAGTCAGCAATGTCAAAAGGTTTCTCCAAATCTTTTCTTCAACCTACATTCTAAATCGTAGAGTCAGTATTGCCTCATACATTCCTTCATTTCTCCAGAACACAAACTGATCTTTTTCGACAAAAACTGATCTCTGAGGTCAGTTGCGTCATTATTGAACACTGAAAGCAACTAAAAGATTGACGTTTCGAAAGTCTTTGCAATGGTCCTCACACGGCGACTTCAGGGTGCCCTGAAGAGAACTGTTGCAAAGACGGCCAAAACGCCCTCATTTAGTTGCTTTTTAGTGCATAATGAAGTGGCCTAACACCCAAAATCATTTCATTCAAAAGGAATAAATAAAGATTTTAATTGTTTGTAATGTATGTGACAATATCAAGAAAACATGACCTTATAGACAGTTTTAATGATACCATTTCACAGATGATGCCATTATCTTCAATGAAGTACTGTCTGAAAAAGTTGCAGAAATATTCAGTCGGACCTTGATGATTCGAACTGCCAACTTCCTTTAAACATTCATAAATATAAAACTGCACACTTCACAAAATGTAAAAGGGGTAATATGCTGTGATTACAAAACCTGTGAGTCACATCTCTAATCAATCAATTCTTACAAATACCTAGTGTTACACTTTGTGGTGACATACAAAGAAACGGTCACCTAGACTCATTCATAGGTAAAGCAGGTAGCAGACTTCAAACATCTGCCTACAAAGGAGATTATCTATAAAAGATTTGCATGACCTATCCTAGAATATTGCTTAAGTGTGTAGTGACCCATACCACATAGAACGAGAATTTAAGGGTGTACGCAGAACGGCAGCACAAATGGTCTCATGTTTGTTCAACCCTCTGAAGAGTGTCACAGAGAAGATGAAGAAACTGAACTGGCAGTTACTTGAGGATGCACACAAATTATTCCAACAACACCTACTTACAAAGTTTCCAGAAACAGCTTTAACAGGTACATTTAGGATTAAAATACAACCCAATGCAAATCGCTCCAGTAGCGACCGTAAGGACAAGATTAAGTACAGTGTGTACAGAAGTGCTTAAGCAATCTTTCTTCCCATGCAACATGGTAAACAAAATGGGAAGCCCTAATAACTAGTACAACGGAACATACTCTCTGCCACGCACTTCTCATTGGTTCGGAGGGTACGGATGTAGATGTCACTTACAGCACTGAAAGTGGCGTGCTTGGCTGTCATAGTGCAGAGAGTGGGTGCAAACCAAAAATATAGATGAAGATGTAGCTGTAGGAGTCGTGTAGGCACTATGCTGTTCGTACACCACTGTGACAAGGATTTATCAAAATTAACTCCACTCGGGTAGAACTACAGCTGCCTTCATCAGTTGCCACGTGCAGCAAAGCGTTGATGACTGTTGTTATCTTAGACTAACGCATATTGCAATGGCTGGCACAGGGGCCACTTATAGAAAATTACTCGCCAATTGCATACTGCATAACAACATGAGTGCACAGCAACACTATCCAGAATCACCACCATGCGATGGGCTACAGAAGCTTTTGCCCCATTCCGCTAACTGCATGTCATGTGACAAGGCATAGAGGTTAGCATGGGTGCAGGAATACTACAACTGGACGTTTGAAGAATGGAAAATTGTCAAACTGATCAGTCACAGAAAGTGTAGGTACAAACCGAAGATACCCTCGCACACCAAGTTTTGCTCGAAGAAGGTGGTATCCAGAGTTTGACTGGGAGTCAGAGAGCCTGTTACTGAGTCTTCCCCCTCCCCCAATTAACTTACTGCAATATCCACATTTAAGGTACCACAGATGCCTATATTTTAAGATGCAAATAAAATTTATAAAATGTTGTAATACAAATATAACAACATGTTTACATCAGCGGTTAGTACAGTGTTTTTTAAGGTGGGGTGATTCCACTGCCCCAATGACATCCCTTTCCCAACTGGATCTGCACCTTTGTATGTATCACATAAGAAGTTAATTACATGTAATGCATTTCATCGAAAACATAAGTATTTGATCGATTTATGTTTGTTTTTCTTTGACACATGAAATTTTATTTAAATGTCTTTATGGACTCAAAAAATTAAATGTTTGACACATATACCGGCGGTATTTATGCAGCGATGTGGTTGATTGGCAAAACTTTAATTTACCTGTATCACATTCTCTTATGGTTTTTAATTTACTCTGTACCACGTTCTCTCAAGCAACAATGCAGTTTGGAAGTGCAGAATGAGATAAATAGTTTCCTTCCCATGTAACCTACGTCGTTGCACACGTATTCAATAAATTGCTTTTTTTAATTTCTTTTCAAAGAAGCAATTTTCCTACTAATGTGAAATTTTTCTGCTAATGTCACAGTGATAAATTTAGTACCAGTGAGCACAAAATGGCTTGGCAGTTCAGCTAGGGTTAATTTATCAACGCTGTTTCTCGTTAAGACTTCGACTCGTTCTCCACTCCTGATGATTTTCCTGCACGATGAACAGGTGCCTACAACGGAACAAGACGGATGAATACAAGCGAATGTGTAATACTATCCTCCCCCACTAAGTTCACGAGAGACGGTAATTATCGTGCCTAAGTATCTGTACCTACGTTATACAGGGTTGTCCATGGATCGTGGCCGGGCCAAATATCCCACGAAATAAGCGTCAAACGAAAAAACTATAAAGCACGAAACTTATCTAGCTTGAAGGGGGAAACCAGATGGAGCTATGGTTGGCCAGCTAGATGGCGCTGCCTTAGGTGAAACAGATAACAGTTGGTTTTTTTTTTTTTTTTTTTTTTAATAAGAACCCCTATTTTTTATTACATATTCATGTAGTATGTAAAGAAATATGAATGTTTTAGTTGGACCACTTCGTTCGCTTTGTGATAGATGCGCAGTAATGTTCCAATGTGCGTGGGGTTGCGGCAATAAAAATGGAAAACGACAAATGCCGTCGAAACAGATCCATACGCGAAGTACTTCATTTGATGTACAACCACGCGGAACTTGTTCGTCGCTGGACAGAGCGGCGCTGCGCCGAACCTCTTATCTCGGTTTTGGGCAGCGCGGCCGATGTAGACGCAGCTTCAGAAGTTTTTCATTTTGTCTGACTGATTCTTTGAAAGTGTAACGACGAAGGGAGAGTGAATAAAAAACGAGCTCTCCGGTTCTGACCAAGGGTTTCAGGATTTTAAACCAGCTCCTCGTCTAGGCCTTGAAGCCCCAGAGGATGCGACCGGCCGCTGTTTCGTCCTATGCCAGGTGGCGTTATGTGTACACGGTATGTGGGAGAGGGCAGCTATGGTGGGCTACGTAGTCAGCAAGCCGCTCTCCAGGCCGTTTCCCCGACTTTCCAGACCTTACAGCCGACATTTCTCAATGAAGTAGCCCCTCAGTTGGCATCACGAGGCTGCTGGCACCCAGTACCAGTTCTCCCACCAAAGAAAAATCCTTGGAAATGCTGGGAATCGAACCCAGGTACTTCGCATGGCAGCTATCAACGCTGATTTTTTTTTCTTTCTTTCAACCTATTTCTTCGTCGTATTTCGATCAGTCGTTTTGTGTACTTGTCGCATAACACCTTCAAATTCAATCGATGAGACGGTTTTTTTTTTACTACAGAGGGTCCCCAGTTCTCTGACCCAGCATGATGAGCTACCATGCCAGCTCCACTCAGCTACAGAGGTGGGCGGGTTTCAGGATATTTTCTTTAAAAGTGAGGTAAATTCAGGAACTAAAGTCCCTTCCACGAATTTTCAACTGGTACCATATTGCTCGACTCCAGATCTGCTCGGAGTCTGCCCTGCTTAAATGGGTGGATATCAAATCTCAAAGTCACTCATTCACTTGCAGCAATTTAAGCTGTGCTATTAGGCTCCGAACTAACCACCACTCTGGAAATCGCTAAATATTCCAAATAGAGCTGTACGTCATAAACCACTTGAAACCACGTGACGAGGCATCTCTACAAATCAAAGTTATTGAATTTTACGTAACAGCATCCTAACAAATCCTATCTAATTTATATATTTTCTGCAAACTAGTTTGTACAATATAGTGGTACCGAAAGTACCCTCCGCCACACACCATTAGGTGGCTTGCGGAGTATGATGTAGATGTACCCGGAAAAGATGCTGTTGCCTACAATGCCAGTTCGAGAACTTTTTTCAATTTTGATGCACACTGTATATAAATCTTGCACTTGCCCCTCAGCTTCGCGTCCCAAGTGGCCGCTACTATAATTGTGATAATTCCTGTGTAGAACTGGTCACACTGGCTCCGATATCGGTGAGTTCCACCGACGACCGACTTCGATCTTTTCAAGTCAGGATGCCACAAAATGCGCGGTCAGAATGTAACCACTCTTCGCTTGACATACAGACTTCGAACGACAATCGGTTAAATTCAAATAAGTTTGATTTGTTCGGTCGAATCGACCGACGTTCTCAAACACGAAATATGTAATATGAGAAATAAAATGTAGATGTCGTGTGACTAGGGCCTCCCGTCGGATAGATCGTTCACCGGGTGCAAGTCTTTCGATTTGACGCCACATCGGCGACTTGCGCGTCGATGGGGATGAAATGATGATGTTTAGGACAACACAACACCCAGACCCTGAGCGGAAAAAATCTTCGACCCAGTCGGGCACTGAACCCGGGCTCTTAGGATTGACATTCTGTCGCACTGACAACTTTTTTTTATCTCATTTTGTTCGTTGTATATGTTCGGGGCGGACGTCTCATGACACCAGTACAGGATGTTCGTTGATCTGTTCACTCAATTTCTTTTATCTCTGACCGAACACACCGAGCTACCGTGCCAGCTCCAGTAGGTTACTGGGGGTGGAAATGCGCAAAATTGAAAGTTTAGTTCAAGAAAGGAGTTTGTGACATCCTGAGAATAAAAAATAATAAACGGGATATAATTCGGAATCTAAAAACTGAACTCGCAGCTTTATTGTCAACAATAAGTACGCAAAATCTTTATCATGAATTTTAGTCTCAAATAATAACCTCAAAATATAATTAACTCAAGTGAGAAGAGTAGCGCATCCAACGCTTGAAATTACTGTCACCAATCGTTTTCTGGGTTGTTCTAGGTAGGCACTAGACGTCTGCGAATTATTATTACAGCTTACTGATGTTTTTGTGCAAGTTATTCTGTCATTTGCAGTAGTTCACACGTTTCTGCTTTCCAGTGCTCCAGGCGTTCAGAGCATCTCATTCTAAAATTTATGCATGCTGAATCACAGTCATTAATGATTAATTGACATGTCTATTTTGTTTATAGCGGCCCACAGACGGTAAATAATATTGCACAATAATACTGTGCGATATTGTTGACACGCTCCTTATACGTACCAATAATATTATTTATAATATTGTGTCATAACGCTGTGGTTCGGAATGTTAGACGGTAAAGATGCTGCTGCTTTGATAAGAGCTCTATTTCTTTCCAAGTAGAAAAAAAAGGCGGACAAAAATTGGTTCAAGGAGCGTCAAGGGTCACTCACGGAAGCTTGTTGAGAGACTGACATAGAAACAACAAAAGAAAGAAAAAATTACAGCTTTGCGCGTTGAAGGTCCAAGAGAAAATTCACTACTGAAAACGGTTCTTCCCATACATTGGCACTCCTATGGCATTTGCCCCCTCCTCTCTGTTAAATTTCTGCGTACGCCTATATCCCCACCATAAAAAAACAAAACAGTACAATGAGAAACGCAGTTCCAACATGTCAGTGTTTATCTTGTTACTGGTACTTCTTTCGAAGACATGAAACTTGCTAGTGCAATATCACTTTGCAATATCTGAGACACAGCTCTGGAAACGTGTCATGCCATAATACATGCACAAAGGATTATATTTGGGTAAATAACGTATTAGTCAAGTTTTTAACATATCTTCCTTTATGGCCGTTCCCATATTATCTGGGCAAGAAATTATGCTATTCATCATTATTAACAACTGTTTTTTTACTCATCTGTCCTGACATTCCATAATGATTTACACATTTCGACGCACTAAGTAATGTTCTTTCGTCTCGTTTTGAACTCATTTCCCAACAAGGACAACCCTAACCTGCTCGATCTACTTAGCATGCAGGAACTGTTAAGGATATTGTTAATACTGCACACAGACCACAGTCTAACATGAAACTTCCTGGCAGATTAAAACTGTGTGCCCGACCGAGACTCGAACTCGGGACCTTTGCCTTTCGCGGGCAAGTGCTCTACCATCTGAGCTACCGAAGCACGACTCACGCCCAGTACTCACAGCTTTACCTCTGCCAGTATCCTGCCTCCTACCTTCCAAACTTTACAGAAGCTCTTCTGCGAACCATGCAGTTTCATATCAGCGCACACTCCGCTGCAGAGTGAAAATCTCATTCTGGAAACATCCCCCAGGCTGTGGCTCATCCATGTCTCCGCAATATCCTTACTTTCAGAAGTGCTAGTTCTGCATGGTTCGCAGAAGAGCTTCTGTAAAGTTTGGAAGGTAGGAGGCAGGATACTGGCAGAAGTAAAGCTATGAGTACCGGCCGTGAGTCGTGCTTCGGTAGCTCAGATGGTAGAGCACTTGCCCGCGAAAGGCAAAGGTCCCGAGTTCGAGTCTCGGTCGGGCACACAGTTTTAATCTGCCAAGAAGTTTCATATCGGCGCACACTCCGCTGCAGAGTGAAAATCTCATTCTGGAAACATACCCCAGGCTGTGGCTAAGCCATGTCTCCGCAATATCCTTTCTTTCAGAAGTGCTAGTTCTGCATGGTTCGCAGAAGAGCTTTTGTAAAGTTTGGAAGGTAGGAGGCAGGATACTGGCAGAAGTAAAGTTGTGAGTACCGGGCGTGAGTCGTGCTTCGGTAGCTCAGATGGTAGAGCACTTGCCCGCGAAAGGCAAAGGTCCCGAGTTCGAGTCTCGGTCGGGCACACAGTTTTAATCTGCCAGGAAGTTTCATATCAGCGCACACTCTGCTGCAGAGTGAAAATCTCAGTCTGGCACAGTCTAACATAACTGTGACACAGGCGGTCAATATATTTCTAAAGATTTTTATGTAGATTTTTATGTTCTCAATATAGGAAAATTGTGCAGTATTATTGACCTTCTAGGGGCCGCTTTAAACTAGCCCTGGTTACTTATTAACTGCTAACAGCTGTCAACTTCCGTTCAGACTATCATTAAAATTTAGCCAGTGAACTTTCCTATAGAGGCAACATGGCTTATTCTAGCTATCCAATCGATTCAATAAATTTCGGGACTGATTCTTTTTACTTTTTTTGTAGCGGTTGGCAACAGTATTTCGAGTAAGCGAGATCTGTGATGGTGCGCGCTTATTATTAATAGCGTTCGCCCGCAAATGCTCTAGTGAGATAGTTTTTTGCTCAAAAGAGAGGTAACAGCGTCGAACCCTCTAACTCCTTAAACTCCTTACCATCGCCATTCACAGTATTCGAATGCTTTGGTACCAGCTCTTGTGCGAACTGTAGTCTGGCCTTAGGGAAAAGGGGTAGTTTTTAAAATGTTGAATAGATTCAACGGAACTTGACAGCGATTTAAACATAATTCTCGAAGTTTTTACCATGATGTTCAGAGCCTCCACGATCGGTTGTGGCATGGGGAGGGACGTATGGTGGAAACTAATACGGTACCTTAGTACTTTTTAACATAATTTTGTATTTTATTTCGAGGTTATCTTGGAACGGTCAATAACAACATGAGGTACCACATGGTTTTCCATATAACTGCATCATTAAATATTTCTCATGAATGAAATAGTGTTTGTCAACTTTCTAAGCATATGTGTTAACAAAGATACGGTGTTACGATCGCCCAATGACGTGAAAAATAGTTCTAAATAGCAAGCACATTTTTCTCGAATGATTGTGCCTAAATATGTTTCTCAAAACAGAAAGCGCACTGCGGGGAAAACTCACCATATTCAATAAACAAAAATTCCTACGGTTCTGTGAGACTATCCACGAATCTTTCATACCGTTACTACATACAAAGCTACAATGTTGCAGAAGTTTAATGGCAGTCTAAACGCGCTAATCTAATAACTGAAAAACCACAACTATTTACCTTAGTTCTCGAGCAGACGCTTTGTCTCCGTAAGTCAAGTCCCTCAGTGATCACTAATGCACCGCAGCAATACCACTCGCAATAATGACCACGCATCTTCAACAGACAGACACGTGACAACAGCATCCAGCGATGATACAAACTGAAAGCAAAACAGAAAGAACGGCTGTGTCATCCTCAAACTGTGAACTTATAATGTGCGTCAGCACCCGTAGGCAAATTGATGAAATGTCGTCCACATAAAATAATTCCGTCAAGTAATGTTTTTCACTTGTTTTATCTCTAAGTTACTTATTCTCACTGTTGTTTGGTACAACGGAAAAAAATAAGTGCTTGCGATAAGCACTGCAATACAATTTCATGGCATGTGTTAGCCCAAGTAGCCTCACCCCTAATTCTGTAAAGAATCGGACTTATATGCATAAAACAGCATCAAACGGCTAATTATTTTGCAAGTGATTAATGTGCTAGATATTGACGTTGAGCATTTTAAATATTGAGGTTGAAGACGCATCTCAAATTTTATGATGTCATATCTCCTGTGACCGACTTTGTATTATACAATGAGATAATTTTGTAGGTACTTTCAGCGGTTTATGTGGATACTACCGTATCTACAAAGTGTGTTGGGAGTAGAGTTAGTGGTAAATAAATAATAATTAGTCGTGCCTGATGCTGAAGTGTTACTTCGTAAACAGCGAAAATGTTTTCCTTTCAGTACGCGATAAACATTTACATATGCACTCTGCAAACAACTATGAGGTGCATCGCATATTGTACGTCCCATTGTACCAGTTATTAGGGTTTCTTTCTGCACAATTCACGTATGGAGCGCAAGAAGTCTGAATATTTGAATGCCTCTTTTTGTGCAGTAATTATTCTGATCCTATCTTCAGATTCCCTATGTGAGCGATACATTGCGGGTTATAGTATATTCGTAAAGTAATCATTTAAAGCCGATTCTTAAAACTTTGTTAATAGACTTCAGTGCCCGCGGATTAAACAAACCTACGACCATTCGTGCTGCTATCTATTTCAGGTTTCAACCAGCTTTCTGTACCTAGTATTTTGTGAGCTTCACTGATTTTCATGAGCACTTCAAACTTTAGCACTTTGTTGTGAATGATTCGACTGGTTACCATTAGGATTTTAATAGCCTACTCATCTGTGAAGGCATTTCTTTCGATCTTACACTGATACCCTTGGGTTTCCTACAGCTATTGTTATTTAGACTGGGTGGAGAGTCTTCAAATCTAAAAACCTGTGTAGTGCGCACCTGGCCTATTTAGGGGGTCTCTACAGTTCTCAACCCTATGACACAGCCTAAGAAGTCCCAGCCCAGCTTGTCACAGACCTTTTGAAATCTCCATGGTTCAGTTCCACTCGACTCAGAACCAAAGGGCCATGATCAGTTCTGGGGACAATGCTGCAAATTGCAAGCTTCAATAAAACATCATGCGCAATACTGGTCTTAACTTTCTTTGCCAGTCACTGGAATGACCCATGTATGACCTCAGAGCCCAGACGACAGGCATGACTCGTTCCAACGTGTGCTACAGTCTTCAGTTGTTTGCTTAATGTTTCCTCAATGGCTGCTGGAATAGCCTCTTAAACATGCTGAACGAGGTCCCCAGACATACAAAATGAGTGCGCTTGTTGTTTCATTACTGAGAATTTATGAAAAAGTTTGAAATTATGTGTCAAGTTTGTTGGAAGTCGCTTAAAAGCTCTTTCTCAAATACTGGATGAATATAGCCTGTATAATTTGCTCAGCATGAGTTACAATACTTCAAGACGTAGTCCTACACAGTTCCTAACTTTAATACTTTACTTCTTGTGTTAAACCTTTAATGTAAGATAATACTACTTAATGAATAGATTATGGTAGTGTTTTGAACTCAGGCAATAATTATCGGAAATGCTGAAAATCAAATTTTTGTTGGCCCTGGAAGCTGTCAGATAGGCAACCTGCAATGGTGCCAGGGTAACAATTTTAGCCGTAATGACATAGACAAATAGCAAATTGGTTTCCTCCAATTTTCATATGCTGGCACAAATCCAGTGTCTCTTCACTTTTTCTGACTTGTATTCTGTGTCGCTGGTGAATAATTCACTAGTGTCAATTAGAAATACGGAGTAGGTATTCTGGGTGTTTGGGTAAATTTGGGCAGAAAAGCTGCAAACATTAAACACACAGCTTTCCCTACAAATATAAATTATTTTTTTGTTCACTCTGTCATTCACTTGGAAGGGCACAATAGACATTCCTATCTTTTGAAACAGTCAACTGATATCATTACCGGAACGTACTTAGTCTAGTTATAAAACCAGCAACTTGTTGATGCTTGTCAAAAATGTTAATTATCTCTTTGCTAAAGGAAAACTAAAACATCTATATGTGAGAAAAAACATAGGGAAAAAGTGACGTGCATGTTCAATGTCTTTGTTGACCAACCTGTTCAAAAAGCACGCAAAGGTGCAAAGAAATCATGCTGAGGTGTAGGTTGTGCACTACAGGTATCTGAAAACACACAAATTCGTAATTATTTATTTATTCATCCATCCAAATTCCTTTGTGTGGATGTCATTGCAATACATGCACATGTGCAATAGGCCTACTTATAACAGGGGTAAGTTAAGAGTAATGGGGGGAAAAATTAAAATGGCATATAAGAAATTCATTAAACAGACATATGTATTCTATTTATCATTGAATTACGTAAGTCAGGATTTGGGGATCAGAAACAAACATTATTCAAACAAGTGAAATGAATTATAAGACTCCTCAGGCAATAAACTTTGGATTTTAGATTACATGGCATAATTTATAAACAAGACATGTAGGCCTATTGTGTTGCTTGTTGCATACTCCATCCTGTGTGACTATTTTGCTGTTGAGCAACCTCATTATTTGTTTGGAAAATCTCATATAAGATGTGAAACAACTACTAACAAAGAGATAGAGGGGCTGGCCAGTACTTACCTCAGCTCAGTACAGCCGATAGATACACATAAAACAGAACTGAAAATTTACATTCCTAGCTTTCGGAACTTTGTTCCTTCATCAGGGAGGAGAGAGGGGAAAAAAGGGAAGAAGGGAAAGTGGATTCAGTTACTCACAACCCAGGTTATGAAGCAACAGGGAAAGGTAAACAGGGAGGATAGCAAGGATGGAGGCATGGTTGTCAGAGGGAAGCCAAAGATATTCTACTGTAAGTATTGTGCCAGCTTCAAACCAAAGAGGATGCATACAGAAGTAAAGAGGTATATAGTATAAAGATAAACACAACTATGTAGGATGAAAAGATGCGTGAATGGCTAAAGAGGAAAGGGAAAGAGGAGAAGACTGAAGAGTGAAAGGGAGTGAGGTTGTTTAACGTAGGTTCAGTCCAGGGGGATGGCGGGATGAAAGGATGTGTTGGAGTTCAAGTTCCCATCTCCGTAGTTCAGAGGGACTGGTGTTGGGTGGGAGAAGCCAAATGGCACATACAGTGTAGCAGGTTCCTAGGTCCCTAGAATTATGCTGGAGGGCATGCTCCGCTACTGGGTATTGGGCATCTCCTAGGCGGACAGTTCGTCTGTGTCCGTTCATGCGCTCAGCCAGTTTGGTTGTTGTCATGCCGATGTAAAAGGCTGTGCAGTGTAGGCATGTCAGTTGATAAATGACATGTGTAGTTTCACACGTAGCCCTGCCTTGAATTGTGTATGTTTTACCAGTAGCGGGGCTGGAGTAGGTGGTTGTGGGGGGATGCATGGGGCAGGTTTTGC
This sequence comes from Schistocerca serialis cubense, assembly GCF_023864345.2. Classification (NCBI taxonomy): domain Eukaryota; kingdom Metazoa; phylum Arthropoda; class Insecta; order Orthoptera; family Acrididae; genus Schistocerca; species Schistocerca serialis. Next base: position 366,793,704 of record NC_064639.1, on the reverse strand, counting down.
AGCGGGGTCGGTTACAGGGGTAGGAACCGCTGGGTAGAGAAGGTAGTCTGGGAATATTGAAGGGTTTAACAAGGATGTTACGGAGGTTAGGGGGGCGACAAAAGGCAACTTTGGGTGGTGTGGGGAGAATTTTGTCAAGGGATGATCTCATTTCAGGGGTTGACTTGAGAAAGTCATATCCCTGGCGGAGTAATTTGTTGATGTTTTCGAGGCCAGGATAATATTGGGTGACAAGGGGGATGCTTCTGTGTGGTCTGGGGGTAGGAACATTGTTGTTGGACGGGGAGGAATGTATTGCTCGGGAAATCTGTTTGTGGACAAGGTCTGCAGGATAGTTGCGGGAGAGGAAAGCACTGGTCAGGTTATTGGTGTAGTTGTTGAGGGATTCGTCACTGGAGCAGATACGTTTGCCACAAATACCTAGGCTGTAGGGAAGGGAGCGTTTGATGTGGAAAGGATGGCAGCTATCAAAGTAAAGGTACTGTTGTTTGTTTGTGGGTTTGATATGGACAGAGGTGTGGATGTGAGCTTCAACAAGATGAAGGTCAACATCCAGGAAGGTGGCTTGGGTTTTGGAGAAGGACCAGGTGAAATTCAGATTCGAAAAGGAGTTGAGGTTATGGAGGAAATTAAGGAGTGTTTCTTCACCATGAGTCCAGACCACAAAGATGTCATCTATAAACCTATACCAGGCCAGGGGAAGCAGCTGTTGGGTCTTCAGGAAAGCCTCCTCCATGTGGCCCAACTGAGGCGCCAGGTGGAAATGGCATCGCAAGCCATTCCACAGGACTACATCCAGCATCTCTACGATCGTCTCCATGGGAGAATAGCAGCCTGCATTGCTGCGAAAGGTGGATATACACTGTACTAGTGCCGACATTGTGCATGCTCTGTTGCCTGTGTCTATGTGCCTGTGGTTCTGTCAGTGTGATCATGTGATGTATCTGACCCCAGGAATGTGTCAATAAAGTTTCCCCTTCCTGGGACAATGAATTCACGGTGTTCTTATTTCAATTTCCAGGAGTGTATTTGCGTTGTGCATGTTTGGTATGACCATGAAGGAAGTGAGACAACTTGCACTCCAAATAGCTGAGAAAAATTGATTTGTGCCCAGATTCAACAAGGAAAAGAAGATGGATCTGTGGGACTGGGTTGCTGGCTTCTTAAAGCAAAATCTAGACATTCGCCTACGTAAACCTGGGGCAACATCAGCAGCTAGGGCAGCAGGTTGTAACAAACCAGTTGTCCAAAAGTTCTTTTCAATTTTTGAAGAAGTAATAGACAATGAAGGTATTTCAGCATGTAACACTTATAATGTTCATGAATCTGGTCTGTGCAGTGTCCAGAAACCTTTGAAGGTACGAATATTTGCACAGAGAGAAAAAAGCAGGTAGGTGCAATAACCATTGCAGAAAGAGGTGTTCATGCCACCAATGCTGATTTACCCCAGAAAAAACTGGTAAAAAGGAGTTAACTGACATGGCTTCATTAGGAACCAATGGAGTTGTCCAGGAAACAGGCTGGATGACAGGAGACATTTTTTTGAAGTGGCTTGAGCATTTCTATTCTTTTGTGAAGCTGTCTCTAGACTATAGTGCACTCCTCCTGCTAGATAGACATACAGGTCATAAGAATGTTGAAGTGTCTGTTTTGCTAAGGAGAATGGTATCACTATGTTTTGTTTTCCTGCGCACTGCATCCATAGGCTCCAGCCACTAGATATCTCATTTGTTGGCCCACTAAGAACTTATTTTGATTGAGAGGTAACAAAGTGGCTAAAATGTAATCCAGAAAGAGCAGTTTCCCAGTATCAAATGTGTACTCTATTTACTAAAGCCTGTGGGAAAGCAGCAACCCTTGCTAACATTGTTAGTGCCTTCGAACACACTGGTCTCTGACCTCGTAGCCATGACATATTTCCAGGACACCTCTTTGCTCCAGCAGCAACTACAGATATTCCAGTTGTGAACCTCCAAAGACATCTGAAGTGTCTGCTGAGTTGACCACCTCTCTTTGTGAAACCAAAGACAAAGAAACAAACAAAGATGTTGAAGCCATGGAAGTGAATGTCACTCCCACTCAAATGGCATGGCAGACATCATCCCCATTCCTTCCAGCTCATTTGGAAATGAATTCACCAACAGTGCCTACTTAAAACAACTTCTCCAGAGACATGAAGAGAAATGCAAGAAAGGAGAATGTGCTGCAAAGAGGAAACTTAGCTTTGGAAAAGAAATGTTGTATGAAAAAGACTTTTTTGGTGACAACAATGCTCCTTCCATAGATTGTCACTGTTAGTACTGCTTGGAACTATACTCACATTCAAAACCCAGAGAACATTGGTTAAGGTGTCAGCATCATAATTTGTGAATGTGCTGGAGTGAGTCACAGAACAAAAAAACTTTGTGATGTCAGCTCTTGATAATATTTGAAAGTGGAACAAAGATTGATAACAGATTTTAAATGTTCAAAAATGTAAAACTGTGTGTTTCGCAAAATGCAAAAAACATAACATCCTGTAACATCGACATCAATGCGCTATAACATTATCATCAGTAGGCCACAAATTTAAGCAGTCATCTCATACGCATTCAATACTTGGCTGTGATAATGGCTGAACATATAAAATGGGCACAATAGCTCAGTAATGGGCAAAGTAGCTGGCACACTTCATTTTATTGATAGAATATTGGGAAAATGCTGTCAGCTTTCAAGTCTATCAAGGATTTTTTGTCAGTCTTCTGACTGGTGTGATGCAGCCTGCTACAAATTGCTCTCCTATACCAACTCTTCATCTCAGAGTAGCACTTGCATCCTGCATCCTCAATTATTTATTGGATTCCTTGTCTTCCTCTACAGATTCTTCTTGTACCATGGTATTTATTCCTTTGTGTCTTATTACATATCCTATCATCCTCTTTCTTCTTTCTGTCAGTGTAGTACAAATGTTTCTTTCTTCACCAATTTTGCAGAGAACTTCCTCATTCCTTAACTTATCGGTTCACCTAATTTTCAGTGTTCGTCTCTAGCAACACATCTCAGATGCTTTGATTCTCTTCTGTTCCAGTTTACCTGAAGTGTATTTCAGTCCCATTCTCTTGAAACTTTCTTTTATTTCTGTCACTGGTTCTTTGATATGTAGAGTGAATAGCAGGGCTGAAAGACTGCATTTCTGTCTTACTGCCTTTTTAATCTGAGCACTTCATTCTTGGTCTTCCGGTCTTAATTTTACCTCTTTGATGTTGTACATATTGTATATTACTTGCATTTTTCTTACCTTATTCCTCTTCTTCGCAGAATTTTGATCATCTTCGACCATTTTGTGTAGTCAAACACTTTTTTCTAGTTCAACAAATCCTAAGGGGCTGTCTTGATTTTTCTTCACTCGTGTTTCCATTATCAAGTGAAATACCACACTTCCTCTCTGGTGTCTTCCTTTCCTAGAACCAAACTTATCATCAACTAACAGTTCCTCAGTTTTCTTTTCTATTCTTCTGTATACTGTCCTTGTCACCAGCTTAGATACATGGACTATTAAGCTGATTGTGTGATAGTTCTCACACTTATTTGCTTTTGCTGTCTTCAGAATTGAATGGATGATGTTTGTCTAAGAGTCTGATGGCATCTCTCATAAATTATACACACCAGCTTGAGTAGCTGTTTAGGTGCCACTTCCCAGACTAATTTTAGAAATTACAGTGGAATGCTACCTACCCCTTCTGCCTTATTTGATCTCAGCTAGTCTAAAGATCTTTTAAATTCTGATTCTAATACTGGATCCCCATTCTCTTCCATATCGACTACAATTTCTTCATATGTCATGTCATCAGATGATTCCTCCCCCATAAGGGATGTTGACCTTATATAAAAATGGGCAGTGTGAATGGCCACAGGGTGTTTGAACTGTGGAAGAGAGCCACAGATGCTTCTGGAACTGTTACTGAGTGAGGATGTAGGAATATGCTACAGAATGCTGGTCCCATATGGACAGCAAAGAAAAGTTTGGAGTATAGACTAATTACAGTGTGGGCAGAGGCTTTTGAGCATTCATTCTCCCAGAACTTTGAATAAATGGCCCAGAGTACAGCAAATCAGTCTCCAGTTCAATGCTGGATCACAAAATTCAGTGAGCAGTCATACCATTTAGGAACTTGGACACAGAACCATTATCATTGAACACTCTAAGCTTGGAGAAAGATCACATTAACTGATGAACTCTGCTACAAGTTGGTATACACCAATGATAGGAGGTAAAAACACCATGTAAGGCGATAAAACCACTTACAAACAAAAAACCATTTAGTCAGTTCATGGAAGTAATCTACTCTAATATTCTCATCAGGGGAATCTTTAAATGGATTGAAAGGGGTTCTCTAATATTTTTCGATTTCTCTCCCACTACCAAACAGTACAGACTCCTATTTCTAATAACGAACAACAGTCGGCTTGCCTACTGCTTCCCATAAGTCATATTTACCTTCAGGAAGATAATGCAACACACCATTACTCCAGAATTTTGAAGAATACCCCATAGAAATGAGGGTCTGTATGTAGCATCTCAGATAATCAAATCAAAAAGTTACTGAGCTTGTTTGGAATGCCATATTGCAATATGTTCTTGCCTTGAATCCAGCTCAATCCTGTCTCCATAAGTTCTGGGTAGCCATTGAGCAGTCATAAATCATGATGACTCCCCAATGCTTTTGATGTTTTGTGATGTCCATATCATAATGCACCGTTAGCTTGGGAAGGGGCACTGATGCTACTAGTGGTTGTGTCTAATTCATTTGCTTACTGTGTGCAATTTTCTTGTGTATCTACATGCATACCCACCAGTTAGGCTGTAATTTCAAAGCTAGTAACACACATGTCAGTGCACATCTATATTCGTTTTTATTCACCGTTTACCTTCTATACAGTGGAGGAATAGGCATCATTTTTGTACATCACTGAAGATATACTTAGTTACTGAAATATTTAATTATTTTCATAATTTCAGATATTTAGTTATATGTTTTTAAATTTAACATATCTCCACAATCTGTACATCAAAAAAATTATGTTATTGTATAAAATGGATTATCACCCAACCAGTTATACAATTTTATTTGAAGTAATGTCAAAGATATGGACCACTCTGAGGGTGATAATTTATTAGGGATTTTTGGGGAGCTGACTCTGTATGAGTGTGTTGCTTTAAGCAGTCTATGCCTTGGAATGTCCTTTTTCCTGTGCAGAATAAATTTAATGCCTTTAGGATACTGAAAAAAGATCTTGATGCTTGCTTGTCAGAGACTAAAATTCCTATATTGATGTCACCGCATGTAATTATGTTCTCTTTTTTCCTTGATTTTTTTCTTCACAGGTTAAAAATTTATGACGAATATTTATACAGCTCTGTCTGGAGCCCCATTAAGACTTACACCTATCATATTCCGGTCTGTCAGCATTAGGCAGCTGACCTCACTGTCTAATTTGGAAGAGAATAGGCTTACTTCAACTTCTGTGAATTTCAGACCATCTTTGACAAATGTTACAACTCCACATTTTTTTTTTTTTTTTTTTTTTTTTTTTTTTTTTTTTTTTTTTTTTTTTTTTTTTTTTTTTTAGCATCAGCATAGCCTTTAGGAACAGAAAAGTCTATTTCATATTCAGTTATCCAGTGTTGTGATGTAAAAACTATATCCAGTTTCTTGCTTCTGCAGTAATGTTCTAATTCTAGTGCCATATTTCTAATGTTGCATTATTTGAACTATTGCACAATAAGTACTTTATACCTGTTAGTATATGGTTCCAAGGAGCTGGATGTTGTTATTTCTTTCAACATACTAAAGGGCCTATTGTTTGCAGAGAAGGGAGACTCTTTGTAAAGATATGACACTACTCATTATTAAGCTGGGCCACATTACTTACATATAGGATAGACCTTTCCTCACTATGCCACAATACCATGAAGAACCCTCATTGTGTATTGTGGCTTCTCTTGGTATGAGTTGCATTCTCTGGGTGCTTGCTGCTTTTGATTTCTGTTGCTGATTTTGCTATGTATCTTCTAGGTCTCAGGCTCATTCTCTGGATACTCTTTGTAAAGATATGACACTACTCATTATTAAGCTGGGACACATTACTTACATATAGGATAGACCTTTCCTCACTATGCCACAATACCATGAAGAACCCTCATTGTGTATTGTGGCTTCTCTTGGTATGAGTTGCATTCTCTGGGTGCTTGCTGCTTTTGATTTCTGTTGCTGATTTTGCTATGTATCTTCTAGGTCTCAGGCTCATTCTCTGGATACTTTCTTGTGCTGCTGCTGTGGTTTTTTTCTGTGGAGCTTTTTGATGTTAGGTTGCTCAGTGCTGCTGTTGGTGATGATTTTGTAGAAATCACTTGACAAGTGGTTGGTAGATCTTGTATACTGTCCTTCCTTGATTGTTGGCTCTCAGTCAGAAAGAATCATTTTGATGGTGTTAACTTTAACTGGCTATTGCCATTTGCAACAGTAGGTTCAGTACACATTAAACTAGTTTTGTCAGTGTTTTGTCCTGCTTATTCTTTTCTTTGTCAAACAATTTGTAATTAGCACCTGCTTACTTTCTGCTTTGTGAGTGCCTGTAGTTTTTAGTAATACTAGAGCAGAGATTATTTTCATCGCCAAAAACTGTTTTCCTAAGTAGTTAAGGTGTAGTCCATGATTGGTATGAGATCTTCTTCCCAAGCAGCTTATATCTTTAATTTCTTCATTCTTAAAATTGCGCAGCATGTTAACACACAAACCTGACAGTAAATACAAATGTTTATGATCATTACAGTCACATATGTTAGCTTTTCTGTACAGTCTTTCATAGATGTAGCAGCCATATGCAAATCATTTCCATGTATTTCATTTCAAATGGCTATTAACACAATAAAATTGTTTGAACATCAATGATAACTTTGTGTCTGCTGCTTGGAGTGCTGCGTTGATGTTTATTACTTACTCTTTAGAATTGTAACTCATTTACTTTATGTTTATTGTGTTCTCTGCTAACTGTTTATTGACAAGTCACCTATAGCAACTGATTCTTTCCATTCTGTTATTTTGATAAAACTGTTGAAGCCTATTCCCAGTGTTTGATCGAGCACTTATTAAGTACGGGTAGCACTGCATGATCCAACATTCCTATCAGTGGTGGCCCCGGCCCTGAGAAGACTGGCCCAGCAATAATACTGATTACGAGATGGAACACCGGCAGTATCACCTGGCTGTTTGCCTCCCACAGTTGTGGCCACATAATACAGTTCTCTGATATGCCCACGTCAAGGCCAGCTTTTGCTATGCTGGAATTACAGTGGGTGCGACTAAATTTTCTTTGACAGTCAGCTTGACCAATGTTACACATCCACAGTTTAGGATATAATCACATTTCCATGAGCAGAGACAATCCTCGAAAGATCAAACATCGAGCTTATATGTAGAGTACCAGCACTGCAGGTATACTGTATCAGACAAATGCTGACTCAGGAAGACATGGGTGACAGAAAACTGTCCCAGTACCTGTGTCAACTCTGCAGCAAGGTGGCACTGCCTGACAATCTCCTGAACACTTTATGGAGCATCTGTCTGCCACCACAGGTAAAGGCGATCATTGTGTCACAGGCTGAGATGTCTGGATGCTACTGCACAGTGGACTGACCACATCTATGAAGCCATCGCTCTGAATCAACAGATTAGTGCTGTGACAATGTCTAGTAGTGGCACATCCATGACCCTTCCTGTCTGCTGCACAAATTACAATGATCTGTCTGCCAAAGTTGATGCACCGAGCACATATATCGGCACATTCATGTCACAAGGATGTGGTAGTCGCTACAGAGGTCTAGCTGCAAGCAATCTAGGAGCTGTTACTTGACTCAGTCCAAATCAGAGACTGGTCAGCCAATCTGCTGGTGCCACAGGAAATCCAGAGAGAAAGTTAAAAAGTGCAACTTTACTGTATGGTTAAATGATGATGGCGTCGCCTTGGGTAACACATTCTGGAGGTAAAATAGTCCCCCATTCGGATCTCTGGGCAGGGTTTACTCAGGAGGACACTGTTATCAGGAGAAACAAAACTGGTGTTTACGGATCAGAGTGTGGAATGTAAGATCCCTTAATCGGGCAGGTAGGTTAGAAAATTTAAAAAGGAAATGGATAGGTTAAAGTCAGATATAGTGGGAATTAGTGAAGTTCAGTGGCAGGAGGAACAAGACTTCTGGTCAGGTGACTACAGGGTTATAACTACAAAATCAAATAGGGGTAATGCAGGAGTAGGTTTAATAATGAATAAAAGAAATTGGAGCACGGGTAAGCTATTACGAACAGCATAGTGAATGCATTTTTGTAGCCAAGACTGACATGAAGCCAACACCTAACACAGTAGTACAAGTTTATATGCCAACTAGCTCCATAGATGACAAAGAGATTGAAGAAATGTATGAGGAGATAAAAGAAATTATTTAGACAGAGAAGGGAGACAAAAATTTAATAGTCATGATGGACTGGAATTCGATTGTAGGAAAAGGAAAAGTAGCAGGTGAATATGTAATGGGGTTAAGGAATGAAAGAGGAAGCCGCCTGGTAAAATTTTGCACAAGGCATAACTTCGTCATAGCCAACACCTCGTTTAAGGAGCATGAAAGAAGGTTGTATACATGGAAGAGGCCTGGAGACACTGGAAGGTTTAAGACGGATTATATAATGGTAAGACAGAGATTTAGGAACCAGGTTTTAAATTGTAAGACATTTCCAGGGGCAGATGTGGACTCTGACCACAATCTATTGGTTATGAACTGCAGATTAAAACTGAAGAAACTGTAAAAAGGTGGGAATTTAAAGAGATGGAGCCTGGATAAACTGAAAGAACCAGAGGGTTGTAGAGAGTTTCAGACAGAGCATTAGGGAACGGTTGACAAGAATGGGGAAAGAAATACAGTAGAAGAAGAATGGGTAACTTTGAGAGATGAAATAGTGAAGGCAGCAGAGGATCAATTAGGTAAGAAGACGAGGGCTAGTAGAAGTCCTTGAGTAACAGAGAATATATTGAATTTAACTGATGAAAGGAGAAATGCATGAATATCAAGAGCTCAGATGGAAACCCAGTTCTAAGCAAAGAAGGCAAAGCGGAAAGGTGGAAGGAGTATATAGAGGGTCTATACAAGGGCGATGTTCTTGAGGACAATATTATAGAAATGGAAGGGAATGTAGATGAAGATACAATAGGAGATATAGTGCATGAAGAGTTTGACAGAGCACTGAAAGACCTATGTCGAAACAAGGCCCCGGGAGTAGACAACATTCCATTAGAACTACTGACAGCCTTGGCAGAGCCAGGCCTAACAAAACTCTACCATCTAGTGAGCAAGATGTATAAGACACGCGAAATACCCTCAGACTTCAAGAAGAATATAATAATTCCAATCCCAAAGAAAGCAGGTGTCGACAGATGTGAAAATTGCCGAACTATCAGTTTAATAAGCCACGGCTGCAAAATACTAACACAAATTCTTTAGAGACGAATGGAAAAACTAGTAGAAGCCAACCTCGGGGAAGATCAATTTGGATTCCGTAGAAATGTTGGAACACGTGAGGCTGTACTGACCCTACAACTTATCTTAGAAAATAGATTACGGAAAGGCAAACCTACGTTTCTAGAATTGTAGACCTAGAGAAACCTTTTGATAATGTTGACTGTAATACTCTCTTACAAATTCTGAATGTGGCAGGGGTAAAATACAGGGAGCAAAACGCTATTTACAATTTGTACAGAAACCAGATGGCAGTTATAAGAGTCGAGAGGCATGAAAGCAAATCAGTGGTGGGTAAGGGAGTGAGACAAGGTTGTAGCCTAGACCTGATGTTATTCAATCTGTATATTGAGCAAGCAGTAAAGGCACAACAAAAAAAAATTCGGAGTAGGAATTAAAATCCATGGAGAAGAAATAAAAGCTTTGAGGTTCTCCGATGACATTGTAATTCTGTCAGAGACAGCAAAGGACCTGGAAGAGCAGTTGAATGGAATGGACAGTGTCTTGAAAGTAGGATATAAGATGAACATCAACAGAAGCGAAACGAGGATAATGAAATGTAGTCGAATTAAATTGGGTGATGCTGAGGGAATTAGATTAGCAAATGAGAGGCTTAAAGTAGTAAATGAGTTTTTCTATTTGGAGAGCAAAATAACATGATGGTAGAAGTAGAGAGAATATAAAATATAGACTGGCAAAGGCAAGGAAAGCGTTTCTGAAGAAGAGAAATTTGTTAACATCGAGTATAGATTTAAGTGTCAGGAAGTCGATCCTGAAAGTACAGTATTTGTATGGAGTGTACCCATGTATGAAAGAGAAAAGTGGATGATAAATAGTTTAGACAAGAAGAGAATAGAACCTTTCGAAATGTGGTGCTACAGAAGAATGCTGAAGATTAGGTGGGTAGATCACGTAACTAATGAGGAGGTATTGAATAGAATTGGAGACAAGAGAAATTTGTGGCACAACTTGACTAGAAGAAGGGATCGGTTGATAGGGCATATTCTGAGGCATCAAGGGATCACCAACTTAATATTGGAGGGCAGCGTGGAGGGTAAAAATTGTAGAGGGAGACCAAGAGATGAATACACTAAACAGATTCAGAAGGATGTAGGTCAGTAGGTACTGCGAGATGAAGAAGCTTGCACAGGGTAGAGTAGCATGGAGAGCTGCATCAAACCAGTCTCTGGACTGAAGACCACAACAACAACAACATTATTACTATTTCTATAATTTTTTATGATCTCTCGTAAAATTTACAATGTCAATTATAAAAATTATAAATTACACATAAAATTGCCTTTGCGTGTATACACTGATTTCAAATAACATCTTTGTATAGCTACACATTTGATGGTCTCTTTGGCTTTCGACTAGTTTTCAACTCATGTAAGTGTCAACAGCAGCTATTGTCATCCAGAATTCAGAGCAATGCAGAGTGCCAGACGGGCATAAATACTGGACAAGATCCTCCAATACGGCAGTCTCAGGTAGCACCTGAAGAAGGCAACGAGTTACGTGGCCGAAATATTGTGCCAGAGCGACACAAACATCAGGCAGTAGACCCAATTATTCCACATGTCAATGCAGAATCATTTGCATAAGACCACACTTGATAAAACATGGGAACTAGAAGAAATTTTTGTTATTAAAACAGAAGCTAAGAACAATCGTTACAATTCTTGCTTTACTGACAAATGTTCAGATAAAATAAAAGCTGAAACACATCTACCACCTCCTTGCTTCCAATGCAAGTTGTTAAAACTGCCATCAAATATGCTGCTACACTCTTTCTATGAGGCCGGTTCTATAAGACAGCCAGTCTTCAAAAGTACCTTTCTTCACAAACAGTAAACTGCAGCATCAAGCTATTCATAATATAGATACATCCATTATACCCCTAAGAAATCTGATACTCGCTGTTGTAATTAGGTATAAGTACAACACTACCAGTAGACTGAGCACAAGTTTATTCCACAGAAGCGTTAACAACTTCGACACTGTATTAAAGTAACATTCAACAGGAACCAATTATGTACACAAAGAGCTGTAGCAGTACACGTAGAGAACTGAAAGGTCTGGGGCACCCTCTGCAGACAACATAGCACTGCCGCAAGCACCGCCTTTATAAAGTGTGTTTATGTGTCACTGCTTATACAAACTAATTTGTGAATCCCCTCCGAAATGCTACACTGGGAAGCCAGACAGAAGCTTTGAGATAAAATTTGATGAACACTTCAACACAGTGTGGCTTCACAACCTAAGCAAGTCATGAGATAATGGGCGAGTTGTGGTGCCCTGAAAATATTCTAAGTTCGGAGTTGGCGTGGCCTCTTGGCAAGCCATGGCTCGTCAGCAATCACGTGGTGCCGAACACTATCCGGAGCAAGAGGGGTAGCCCCAGCGCGTGCTCCAGGCCGACCACGTGGCTGGGAATCCCTAAGCATCCCGACCGAAATTGCGAGAGGAATTACGAGCACAGTGTTCTACCTGCTGTGGCGTCGAAATATATTGAAAGTGGCTCGTGCAACATGCTCGCTGCCAACGGAAGAAGGGGGACGAAGTCTAGTGGGTGTAAAGACCAAATGTGTGGCGCTCCTATTAAAACGAACGCTCGCCATCCAGGACAAAAACCCTGACAGGATCACAGCCACAGTGATTGCAAGATACAAGACCGCATCAGAAGAGACGCTCGTCGACAGGGGCACATCCCTGCCTCACTATGTCAACAAAAGCTAGGCTCTGAACACCATGGCCAACCCTGGCCACAGAACAGCCAAGAGAATATACTGGGCTCTCAGGGGGAACCTGGCGAAAAACAAAATTGAAAACAAATTTCCGCAGTACAGTTGGAAACGAATATGGCAAACTGTCTCCGAAAACGTGATTAAAGACGCAAAGGAGACATGGTACAAAATAGTAAACAGGACGGTACCAACCAACCAAAGACTGGCGGAGATAAAACTCGTTGCAAGTGACAAGTGTGACGTATGTGCCACGAGTGACACCCTCGAGCACCGTTTCACCTGTGGGAATGCCACCAACATATGGGAAGCGTGCCAGCAGAAGGTGGCCCACATCAACAGAACGGCGCCGGGAAGCATCACAATGGAATCAATTACTGCCCCAGACTCCAAGCCATTTCTACGAGCCAAGCGGCTGGCGACTCTCTGGATCCTCGCCATACGGACACGCCATCGTAGCGCGGAGGCAGACCGACCACCTAGCCTTCCTGATAGACCTCTGGGAGGAGAACATGACAGTCCAGCAAGCAACACACGCGCTACCGCGAGAACTTCAAAAACTTCCTGCAGATTCCACTGCAGACAGCAATCGCCAGAGTCCTCCCCAGCCTATGACCCCCATCCCACCACACTCCCCACAAGAAGAAAGTGTGCAGTGAAAGTGCATAAGTGCAACAGAAATGATAAAGTGTTCCTCGTCTCACCTAAAATATTCAAGTATCATAGTCTAAAGTGTTTCTTCTAGTGAAACAGTGTTACAAGTGCTCCTCACTAAACATCGGTCATGCTCACATCCAAATCAGAGTCAAAAGTACGTCCAATAGTACTACCAGTGATTTCTAAACGTGTATTTGTTAAAAAAGACAACATTTACTTCCTGTCATGTTTGTTTCATAGCACCCAGGTTCAAATGGCTCTAAGCGGTGTGGGACTTAACATCTGAGGTCATCAGTCCCCTAGACTTAGAACTACTTAAACCTAACTAACCTAAGGACATCACACACATCCATTCCCAAAGCAGGATTCGAACGTGCGTTCGTAGCAGCAGCGCGGTTGCGGACTGAAGCGCCTAGAACAGCTCGGTCACAGCGGCCGGCTAGCACTCAGGTATACTTCATTATTTGTACTATATTGTTTTAGGATACAAGCATTACTTAGTGAAAAGTGCCTATTACTCACAAAAATTGAACGGTTTCCTTTATTATATGCTTTACAAAATTTATATTGTTTACTCACACTCACCTCTGCTTCTTATATAACATGACATTGTTTTCTTTCAATTTACCTTTTAGTTTGTAGTCTATGTAAAAAATTTTCTCCCACTTCTGCTCCATCTGTCATGCTGATGTTTTTTTCTCATTCTGTCCCACGTAAGAGTACTGACTAAAGAAAGAAAATCAAACCAGCTTGCACAACATGCCTCTGGCGCCATAAAGTGCATCACATACACAAAATTTGAAGTCATAATCAATGATGTGTTGACCCTAGATATAAATTATTATGCCTGTCCTGCAAAGGTTTATCCACGAACAAAAAGGCAACAAATGGCCATGGAAACGGTTTCGAGGAACAAAATAAGGAAAAATCAAAAAGAAAAAGAATATACAAACGAAAAACTATAAAAACGACAGTGTTGTTAACGAACTGTAGTAATATAAAAGCTTGATAGAAAGAAATGTTTAAAAACGTACCATTGTTAATATTTTAAATAAATATATATTGTTACAAAAAAAGTTCGATTCCCGGCCGGGTGGGAGATTTTCTCCGCTCAGGGACTGGGTAATGTGTTGTCCTCATCATCATTTCAACCTCAACACCGGCGCGCAAGTCGCCCAATGTGCCGTCGACTGAAATAAGACTTGTACTTGGCGGCCGAACTTCCCCGAATGGGACCTCCCCGCAAACCATGCCATACGCTCATTTCATCTTTTGTTTCAGGTGAGCTCTGACCAGTCTAACATTGGACTTATTTAAGCCATAAAGCAAACGCTTAACCCTTTATTTGATAATGTGAATTTAATGTTTTAACTTAACGTTTTAATTATACTTTGCTGGGTTGGAATGCAGTGGGTGTCTTATGAAAGGAAATCATCTTCCGGTATGCTACGGTTAGTAAAGAAAGCCACGTGTGGTGATCGTAAACAGCAAGCGGACGGACAGCTGAGAACCGCACGTCAGAGCAATGGCCGCCGTGTGCCGGAGTAGGGGCGGGGGAGCCGGCGCGCATTCGAATCTACGCGCGGGCGACAATGTAGCGTCGCTCGCCGTAGCGGCTAAGCTTTTCAACCTTTCGTTAGTATTTCCTATCAGGAGGATGGAAGGCATGTTCCAAGAAGTCAGTATACAATCCTAAGTTGTAGAAATCTTAAGTCACACGCTTATCGTCCTGTTGCCTCTGAGCTGACGAAAATAAGTTGATCTTTGTTAGTTTCCTGTTTTATAATAAATTTTCCTTACTACCAGACAATAATCAACAATCCTGAACTTAAATGGGATTGAATTGCTGCCTCAGTGTACGAAATCTGAGTGTAAAATAAATAATAGTCATGGTTTTGTTTAGAAGTATGGTTCTAATTCAACTCGTGTAAGTGTTGTATACAACGTCAGCTGTTTTGGTGAACTGTTTTATCTTCGTGTAAATAACATTGGTTGACCTCGCAAGCAATGGCAATGGGTAACGTGTTCCATTTGTATTACACTCTGTGTAGGCATACATAGCAATTCGTTCGTGCCAATATAAATCATTGACTGAAAAAACATATCGTAATACTTGTTAAGAAATAGAACTGCACTATGCGTGAAGCATTGTAGCAAGAGATAAAACAGTTGCGTACTGGTAACAGTCGTTACTTGTAAATGCGAGATTTTTGTGCCTTGAGCTATCCAACGGTACTAATAACAGAGATGCCACTTTTAACTTACTCTGCATTTTCTAGGAGTTCAAGTTGGCACAAGAAGTAGTTTCCGACTGATTCTCAAGTGGAACATAACCTGTGTTCTTCACCTGTGTCTTACACTTAAATTGACTTAAGAGCCTTTCGCTATATTTTGTGTCTGTTTCAGTTATAGTGACATTATGCAAACTGTTTCTGTTTCCTACATGTGTCGTGGAGGTCTTTTGTCTCCTTGGACCTCCATAATTAAAGTTAAGCAATGGATTACCGCGAATTCGTAAAACTTATTCTCTTCAGCTTTTCTGTTCATGACCACGTGTGAGTGCTAGGCAATGTCTAACTTACATAAATTGTGACTGCTGCATCATAAACTTACTCATACTTTCACGTTTCCTTGTAACTGGCAGAACCTTGTCACAAATGAAAGGGCATTTGCAATTCGCTCGCTTATTATAATTTAGTTCTCATGACTTATTTTTCTCTGCTCTAACTGATGATGCTTAACTCTATGACTTACAACATGATGCAACTAGAAGCATACAAGAGCACAAGCAACCCTTGCAAAAAACCTTTTTTTTGTTGTTGTTTTAGCGGAACAGCATGCGTCTCTGTTGCACTCAATTCCGTCCGGCTAATATATATACAAATAAATAGTTAAATTATTCGTATTTTCTTGTCCTATTTTGATGCTTTCTTATCACCACATCTTTCTTATTTATTTCCTATACCTCGGGGCGTAGGGATGTTTGTTTCTTAAAGCATAGCGAGACGTACTAATAACTCCCTATCTCTCTTCCTTTTACGATTTTTCATGGCGACACCCTTACCCGTCTGAGCGACTTGAGGGTTAGAGGCAGGCAGTGCTGCTTGAGGCGGCACAGGGGCCATGATACGGCTTTAGCCGATCAAAGTGTTATTACGATCCCGCAACTGAATTTCGGCGTTCGCTGGTGAGGTGATCCGTAACAGAGGATAGGGGCCCTCGTACCGAGCAGTGAACTACACAGTTCGTCCCTTTTTTACCAGGGGATTTCGGAGCAATATATACTAAATCCCCTAGCTCATACTGACAGAGGGTAGTGCCTTTGTTGCTATGTTCAAACTGTTTTTGTGCAGCTTTTAAATTACTGTGTTCATCTTTGAGACGGGGGGCTAGCGCTTCCACTTCGCCTATATTGACGTCAGGGGGCTATTTGTCAGTCTCACAAGTGGATTCAGGGGTCTCTCATAGACTGCTTCGTATGGGGAGTATCCCGTTGCCTCATGGATACGACACAAAGCTGAGGTGACAAATTCTACACATGTGTCCCAATCCAAATGGGTCTTCCCTACACAATACGATAGCATTTGCACAATAGTTTTGTGCTCTCACTCCAGGCGCCCGCTAGCTTTAGGGTGAAAGGGAGTAGTTCGCCATTTTTTTAGTTCTTGACATTTTGCAAACCTCTACGGACAAAACTGACATGAAATTTGAACCTTGGTCAGTAAGCTCAGTAGGTATTGAGTCGGGGCTGCCGAATGGTCCGCACGCTACTGTTTCCGCGGTCATGTCCGCAAGTGGTACTAAAATTAGGAACCTGGAAAAGTGTCAAGAATTGACAGTATATTTTTGCTACCCTGATTACTTTGGGGAAAGGGACGTACGAGACCTAAGACCATGTTTTGGAATGGTTTTGTAGTTTCTGGCTATGTTTGTAAAGGTATTTTGGTTCTTGATGGAGGCGATCTTTGCGACAAGGCAAACAATTTTGTATATACTTCCAAACATCCGTTTGTCGACCTCTCCATCAGCATCGTGAGGCTGTTCTAGCATTTTTTGTCCTGTCGCCCCTTAAGGTGGCCTGTAGGCTGTCATGACATTGTGCCATAACATGCTGTTGCAATTCTTTAGGTGTTACTATCCTGTTACCCAGTGGGGTTTTGCAGTATAGTATATCGTCTTCCGTAACAAAATCTGGGACTGTAGCATACCGATGGCAATCTACATGTCTCTCTTGTGCCTCTTTCAATTCATCGATTGAAACATCATCTGTCTGAACATCTCTAACGCTTGTGTTACCCAGTGGGGTTTTGCAGTATAGTATATCGTCTTCCGTAACAAAATCTGGGACTGTAGCATACCGATGGCAATCTACATGTCTCTCTTGTGCCTCTTTCAATTCATCGATAGAAACATCATCTGTCTGAACATCTCTAACGCTTCTGCTTAGACCGGCGGCATTGCTGTGCTGGCGACCAGGATTTTGCCAAACTGTGTAATCACATTCTGATAATTTTAATGCCCATCTAGTCAAGCGACTAGAGGGGTCCTTTAAACTAACATCCATACTAAAGCAGCATAGTCTGTAGCACAGTGAACTGACGTGCAACATTAAAAGTAATTTACTCCAAACATGAGAGCTAGAAACTCCTTCTCGGTAGTACTGTAATTAATTTCTGGAGGCGTAATCAATTGGTCTTGCCTCACCATCATATTCCTGTCTTAAAACAACTCCGACAGCGTAGTCCGTCGAAAGAATAAAAGGTTTTTCAAAATGCTTATACGGGGTGGTCCATTGATAGCGACCGGGCCAAATATCTCACGAAATAAGCATCAAACGAAAAAACTACAAAGAACGAAAAAATACAAAGAACGAAAGTCGTGTAGCTTGAAGGGGGGAACCAGATGGCGCAATGGTTGGCCCGCTAGATGGCGCTGCCATAGGTCAAACAAATATCAACTGCGTTTTTTAAAAATAGGAACCCCCATTTGTTATTACATATTCGTGTAGTACGTAAAGAAATATGAATGTTTTAGTTGGACCACTTTTTTCGCTCTGTGATAGATGGCGCTGTAATAGTCACAAACATATAAGTACGTGGTATCACGTAACATTCCACCAGTGCGGACGGTATTTGCTTCGTGATACATTAACCGTGTTAAAATGGACCGTTTACCAATTGCGGAAAAGGTCGATATCGTGTTGATGTATGGCTATTGTGATCAAAATGCCCAACGGGCGTGTGCTATGTATGATGCTCGGTATCCTGGACGACTTCATCCAAGTGCCTGGACCGTTCGCCGGACAGTTAGGTTACTTAAGGAATCAGGAAGTGTTCAGCCACATGTGAAACGTCAACCGTCAACTGCAACAAATGATGATGCCCAAGTAGGTGTTTTAGCTGCTGTCGCGGCTAATCCGCACATCAGTAGCAGACAAATTGCGCGAGAATCGGAATCTCAAAAACGTCGGTGTTGAGAATGCTACATCAACATCGATTGCACCCGTACCATATTTCTATGCACCAGGAATTGCATGGCGACGACTTTGAACGTCCTGTACAGTTCTGCCACTGGGCACAAGAGAAATTACGGGACGATGACAGATTTTTTGCACGCGTTCTATTTAGCGACGAAGGGTCATTCACCAACAGCGATAACGTAAACCGGCATAATATGCACTATTGGGCAACGGAAAATTCACGATGGCTGCGACAAGTGGATCATCAGCGACCTTGGCGGGTTTATGTATGGTGCGCCATTATGGGAGGAAGGATAATTGGCCCCCATTTTATCTATGGCAATCTAAATGGTGCAATGTATGCTGATTTCCTACGTAATGTTCTAGCGATGTTACTACAAGGTGTTTCACTGCATGACAGAATGACGATGTACTTCCAACATGATCGATGTCCGCCACATAGCTCGCGTGCGGCTGAAGCGGTATTGAATAGCATATTTCACGACAGGTGGATTGGTCGTCGAAGCACCATACCATGTTCTGCACGTTCACCGGATCTGACGTCCCCGGATTTCTTACTGTGGGGAAAGTTGAAGGATATTTGCTATTGTGATCCACCGACAACGCCTGACAACATGCGTCAGCGCATTGTTAGTGCATGTGCGAACATTACGGAAGGCGAACTACTCGCTGTTGAGAGGAATGTCGTTACACGTATTGCCAAACGCATTGAGGTTGACGGACATCATTTTGAGCATTTATTGCATTAATGTGGTATTTACAGGCGATTAGGCTGTAACAGCATGCGTTCTCAGAAATGATAAGTTCACAAAGGTAGATGTATCACATTGGAACAACCGAAATAAAATGTTCAAACGTACCTACGTTCTGTATTTTAATTTAAAAAACCTATCTGTTACCAACTGTTCGTCTAAAGTTGTGAGCCATATGTTTGTGACTATTATGGCGCCATCTATCACAAAGCGAAAAAAGTGGTCCAATTAAAACATTTTATTTCTTTACGTACTACACGAATATGTAATAAAAAATGGGGGTTCCTTTTTTAAAAAACGCAGTGATATCCGTTTGACCTATGGCAGCACCATCTAGCGGGCCAACCATAGAGCCATCTGGTTTCCCCCTTCAAGCTAGACGAGTTTAGTTCTTTGTAGTTTTTTCGTTTGACGCTTATTTCGTGAGATATTTGGCCCGATCACGATCAATGGACCACCCTGTATATCACAATGCGAATTAGAGTTTTGTGCAGCTCAAATGCAACGTTAGGCAGGCACGTTTTTGGTTTGGTTTGGTTTTTTTTAGGGCGCAAAACTGCTATGGTCATTAGCGCCCGGTCCGTGACTTAGGAAACAATAAAAAACCGGAAATGGAAACCAGCAGCAATGGGAATGAAAGTCATAAAAGTTGAGAAACTAAAAGCAGAAGGAAGGCTTAAAAATCCACTACAGAAAGGGGTTGGTTGTCCCCAAAAAAAGCTTCAAATGACTGACGTCATTTCACTGGCACTAATAAATTCGAGAACGCGATCGGCGGAGCGCGTGTCATCTGCTAAAATCGACGATATATCAGGCGATAGCTGTAGACGGGAGCGTAACGGATTAAAATAGGGGCACTCAATTAAAAGGTGTCTTACCGTCCACAGCTGAGAGCAGTGGGGACAGAGTGGGGGAGGATCGCCGCTTAAAAGATGTCGATGGCTAAAAAGACAGTGCCCTATCCGAAGTCTAGTTAAAATTATCTCCTCCCGACGACGCGTTCGGGAGGAAGAGGTCCAAGCACAAGGATTTTTTACCACAAGAGCGCTAGCAGTTGTCAATTTGAAAGTTCTGAACATCATAGCAGTGGGAGAGTGCCACATAGAACCAGCTTTCACTGTTATCCCAATTTCGACTAGTGGTGGCACTTTCAGCGTTATTATTTAGCACCCTTCAACAATTGAAATTCGTAAGCTGTACCCATTCTGTTGTTCTTAATTAGGCATATACGGAAC
Organism: Schistocerca serialis cubense; assembly: GCF_023864345.2. Taxonomy (NCBI): domain Eukaryota; kingdom Metazoa; phylum Arthropoda; class Insecta; order Orthoptera; family Acrididae; genus Schistocerca; species Schistocerca serialis. The sequence goes on along the minus strand of NC_064639.1, from coordinate 366,773,290 downwards.
AAAATGGAAGAAACACGGTTAGATAAATCTTTTGTATAAAAGACTACTATCTTAATTCCAAATTACAGAATTTTCACATTAGTAATTATCTTTAAGTAATACTCCTTCTTTTTGTCCACATCTGGGACCCACTATTTTACGTCTCTTCACTTCCTTCTCCAACAGAAGTGAGGCAATTTACAGTTACAGCTCATGGTTATGCTATTCTCTACACTAACGGGCGCTGGTAAAATATTACCTTGTCATTGTGAATGAAGAAGTTATTCTTTGCATTTAAAAATTCTGGCTTCACTATCTCAATAGAGCACAGAATTAAAAGTGTTGCACCCTGCAACTCTGGTGATGATTACATTCATATTACTGAAGGAAGACATCGAACCAATTTAGAGGCGGGCTGCTATATTTGTTATCGGTAGGTTCGAACAACAGGTAAATGTTACGGAGATGCTTTGGGAACTCAACTGTGAATCCCTGGAGGGAAGGCGACGTTCTTTTCGAAACACGCTATAAAAAAACTTAGAGAAACGGCATTTGAAGCTGAAGTTGAAAAATTCTACTGCCGCCAACATACGTTACGCGTAAGGACCATGAAGATAAGATACAAGAAATGAGAGTTCTTACGGACGCATATAGACAGTCGTTTTTCCTTCGCTCTATTTGAAAGTGGAACAGGTAAGGAAATGACTAGTAGTGGTACAGGGTACCCTCTGCCACGCATCGTACGGTGACTTGCGGAGTATCTATGTAGATGTAGGTGTAGACCGTCTGCTTAACAGCGTGTTGTCCACGTTCGGAGTGCATTGCAGCTTCTGCACGGATTCGATAAGTCTATGGGTTTCTGGAGGTAGGTGGTACCAGACGTCTATGCACAGGTCACGCAAGACACATAAATTACAATCTGGTGGTTTGCGGGCGTGGAGCTGACACTCGATGGCGTCCCCCGGTTTGAGATCAGGCGAATTTGGTGGCCAAGGCATGAACGTTGGTCTCCGTCAAGCTCCTCAAATCACTGCACCACGGTTCTGGCTTTACCACACGGATAGTTATTCTGCTGGAAAAGCCATCGCAGTCAAGCAAGACATCAAGCATGAAAGGATGCAGGTGGTCTGCAGTAATTTTCACGTAGTCCACATCTGCCATGGTGCTTTCGAATACTATCATACGTTATATGGAAGCCCAGATGAATGTTCCTCGTAGCGTAGTACTCCACGCACGAGCTAGTGTCCGGATGACGGCGTATCCGGACAAGATCATCGACCTGGTGTAACAAGAAACATGATCATTCCTACTAGGCGACACTTTTCCATTGATGCAAAGTCCAATCTCGATAAACCTACGCCCATTGCGATCCTAATTGGTGATGTTAGTGGATCAACTTGGTAGCATGGCCGGCCGAGGTGGCCGAGCGGTTCTAAGCGCTATAGTCTGGAACAGCGCGACCGCTACGGTCGCAGGTTCGAATCCTGCCTCGGGCATTGCTGTGTGTGATGTCCTTAGGTTAGTTAGGTTTAAGTAGATCTAAGTTCTAGGGGACTGATGACCTCAGAAGTTAAGTCCCATACTGCTCAGAGCCATTTGAACCATTTGGTAGCATGTAGGCGCCGTATGTTGCAGAACTCCATGTTCAACTACGCGTGCAGAATGGTGATCTGGCCGATTAGGCGATACTTTTCCATTGATGCAACGTCCAATCTCGATAAACCTGTGCCCATTGCGATCCTAATTGATGATTTTAGTGCGTCGTCTGTTGCAGAACCCCATGTTCATCTACGTGTGCATAATGGTGTACTCTGAAACACTTGTACTTATACTAGCACTGTGCTTTATGGTTAGATCTGTCATAGATCGCTTTATGTGCTGTTTTACAGAGTGGGAAAAGATCTGACTGTGCTTTATGGTTAGATCTGTCATAGATCGCTTTATGTGCTGTTTTACAGAGTGGGAAAAGATCTGACTTTCACGTTCTGTGATGATGCGTGGACGCCCAACACTGTGTCGCCTACTCGTAGTCATTAAACGACTTTGGGGTCGCGTGCTCTTCTCGGTTCAGAGCAGCAGATTTAGTCTGAGTAGTGATTCTGGACGTACCCAGGAACATTATCGAACATGATCGTTTTTGTGATCCGTGTATTAATAGTGGTGTTCTGACCTCCAAGTCTTTGAACACAGTACACTCTCCGAACAAGGTTACTGTGATACCGTACTGCTTCCATACACGACCACATCGTACAGCGCAGGTGGAGGAGATCCTGAAGGAGAGGATATTCGGAAAATGGACTGGCCTCTCTGTTCCGCCGATTTAAATCCCATCGAACACGGGTGGGATGTGTTGGAGAGAGGTACGCCCGTCCACAAGACTGCTTACCAACCTTGTAGCCGCATGGGAGCACGTTGCAGAGTATGAAGTGCCGTCCGTGATAAGCACACACCCTGTTCAGAACCATGTCGCCTCTTTCGTAATGTCAAGGGCACCACCATAAATCGGACGACTTCAGTATAATAATTTATCATTTGTGATCGTCTCACTGTGTATATCCCGCGTCCGGCCATCCTGATTTAGGTTTTCCGTGATTTCCCTAAATCACTCCAGGCAAATGCCGGGATGGTTCCTCTGAAAGGGCACGGCCGACTTCCTTCCCCATCCTTCCCTAATCCGATGAGACCGATGACCACGCTGTCTGGTCTCCTTCCCCAAAAACAACCAACCACCCAACCAACTGTGTATATCTTTCAGTTACCTGCTGTACATCACTGTAGTAATTCCTTCCGTGTACGGTCCAAGTTTCATTGTGCTATGTTACTTGGCATACACTTTAAGCAAAATTTATATTCGTGTTTAAGATTTGCACACCAGTGTAGTTTTTTCAGAGATATTTGCAAAGACTCTAACTTAACTTGTTCAGAAAGAAACGGAGAGACTTGGACTAACGTATTTGTCTTCTTGCCTCCATTATCTGGTAGAGGTCAGACATAAATGCCGGCCGCGGTGGCCGTGCGGTTCTAGGCGCTGCAGTCCGGAACCGCGGGACTGCTACGGTCGCAGGTTCGAATCCTGCCTCGGGCATGGATGTGTGTGATGTCCTTAGGTTAGTTAGGTTTAAGTAGTTCTAAGTTCTAGGGGACTGATGGCGTAAGATGTTAAGTCCCATAGTGCTCAGAGCCATTTTTTTTTTTTCAGACGTAAATATTTGTTCTCCCGCTAGCCTGTACATTCACATTGCGCACAATCTGGCCACCAGCGGGGAATATGAGAGTAGACAGTAACTGCATCAGTCTGCTGGGACAGCGACTGATCGGTGAGGCGTCGCATTCGCACCATTTGCTTTGCTGGCGCTAACGCATCCTTGGCGTGCCTGTGCCGGCAAGGCGAATTCTCGTTTCGTGTTCTCTCGTCGCGCAGCGTGTAGGCCGATGGTGTCTGTCTGGCTCGAGGTCGCATCATACGAAACTGTACAGGCTGATCTGCCGCGGTTGAATATTTTGTTCTTGTACTTCGTCCGAAACTGGATGATTGCTTTCGATGTATAAACTGTACGGGAGAGCGAGCTATTTTCAGTTCTTGTACTTCGTCCGAAACTGGATGATTGCTTTCGATGTATAAACTGTACGGGAGAGCGAGCTCTAATCTAGAACCCGATATCATTGCTTTCCATGTAGAAACTGTAAGGGAGAGCGAGCTCTAATCTAGAACCCAATTTTTTTACTTTTTTTTAATTTTTATCTCAGATTTGGTGGCCTTAGCGGCCAACAGGTGTTTACCATCTCAGAGATGGTATCTTTTCAACCAGATTCCATTACTCTTACACGTGTTTGCTAGAGATAGCTGAACGGAATGTTTCCTAGAAAATACTTTGTAGCTTTAGTTTTTCCTTGGTAGCTTTACTTTTTTCAACACACACTACCAGTTTGTGGGAGGTATTTGCTAGGGTTACCTGGACGGAATACATGTTTCTTAGAGCATGCTTGGTGTGTTGTTCACCTTTTTTCAACACGGTCTTTATTTTTTTCCAGACTTTTCCACATAATAGTGAACAGCAGTGTTTTTTAGAGAGTTAAGTAAAAACAAAACTAAAATTTTAAAATTTTATTGACACAAGATTTGGTACAGCGAGCACTAGTGGGAGGGAACGACGACACATTTAGTTTTGCTGCATCGCATGCTGCGGAGGCTGGCCCGAGCCGCCCGACGTCTGGCCCGCAGCGGCGTCTACGCTGGCCAGGGACGCCGCCTCCGGATCACTGCTGCAGCGGCGGCGGCGCCTCCTACAGGAGCGTCGTCGGCGGCGGCGGCAGCTGCGGACAGGAGCAGGGGGTTAAATTTACACGTTCACCGCAAGGCGTGGCAGCTCGTGCCTATCTGCTACAGGGTTAAGCAAGTACCTTCGCCTCCTGCGCCGGCAGGAACGGCGACGCCGCCTCCGACAGCTCCTCCTCCTCCTACGTCTGCACGAGCGGCGGCGGCGCCTACGGCAGCTGCGGCGGCGGCGCCTACGGCAGCTGCGGCGGCGGCGCCTACGGCAGCTGCGGCGACGCCTCCTCCTGCAGCTGCGGCGACGCCTCCTCCTGCAGCTGCGGCGGCGGCGCCTGCGGCAGCACAGCTCGCGGTCGTCATCCCGCGCCGCCAGCTTGTAGCGGCCGCCGCGAGCCGTCAGCACCCCCGCCTCCACCGCCCTCTTCAGCGTGTGCAGCAGGCGCGGCTCGTCCACCTGCACAGAAGCGTCCGCCCCAGGCTCACACCTGCTCCTAACGTCCTGCCAACTGCGACAGAACTAAGGCACGGCTCGCTTAGCGCTCGACTTACCCGTTTGGCGACGGTGGGGTTCTTCTCCACCCAGGCGAGTATCTGCTTGGGAGACGAGCCGTGGCCGTCCCCCAGCTGCTTGAGCGCATCCGAGATGACAGTCAGCAGGCGCTTCCTGCCGCCGTTCGATTTGCTGCCCTGGAATGTAGGAGCCATGGCTCAGCTGTCAGATGGGTGTCCGGTCTGTCGATGGTTCTGCAGCTGCTGCGACCTCCCTGGTCTCGGTTGCTCGCTCAGAAAGCTGTTGCCCGGTGCCGCGGCTCGCTTGCTTTTATAGCTTCTGAACAATGCCGAGGGCCGTTTCCGCAGAAATGATCCGTGCACGTCATTGTTTACCTCATTGTTTCTCGTCCGTAACATACGTGTAATTTACTGCTACATGTTTTGCGTACGTTTCTCACCCAGGAATTATCGTAGTTCTGTTCGTAAACTGTAAACTTTTTTCCCGAATGGAAGCGTTGCAACTTCTTGTATATCCTGTTGCCTGCCATTCATGTTATTTGTGTGCACAACTCATGCACGTTTTGTACGGATTTTTCGAACACGGATGACTGTAATTCAGCGCCTGATCGGTAGATTCTTTCCGGATGCAGCTCCTTGCTTGTCTTCTTACTACCGAACCCGACAATGCCTCACAAGTGCTAAATATCTATGGGAATTGTGTATACATCCTAAATTCGTTGCGCCTCCTCTCTGCCCATTTTCCCATCTCCCCTCTCTCTCCCTCCGTACATCTCCCCCTCCCCTCATCTCTCTGAATTATCTCCTCTCCCTCTCTCTGTCGACCACCTGCCCCCCCTTCTGTATGTCCACTTCCGTCTGAATGTTCATAACAGAATCGCGTAAAAGTTTAAAGTAAATCCGTCAAGATCTTTTCGAGACTTCTCGTAACAACTTTTCCCCTTTATACACTGAAGAGCCAAAGGAACTGGTACACCTGCCTAATATCGTGTAGCCGGCCGGGGTAGTCGAGCGGTTCTAGGCGCTACAGTCTGGAACCGCGCGACCGCTACGATCGCTGGTTCGAATCCTGCCTCGGCCATGGATGTGTGTGATGTCCTTAGGTTAGTTAGCTTTAAGTAGTTCTAAGTTCTAGGGGACTGATGACCTCAGGAGTTAAGTCCCATAGTGCTCAGAGCCATTTGAACCATTTGTTGCTGCGTGTAGCCTGGTGGTGTGTTATGCCCCGCCGTCCAGGAGAGCTGCCCCCCCCCCCCCCTAATATCGTGTAGCGCCCCCGCGGGCACGCAGAAATGCCGCAACAAGACATGGCATGGGCTCGATTAATATCTAAAGTAGTACTGGAGGGAACTGACACCATGAATCCTGCAGGGCTCTCCATAAATTTGTAAGAGAACGAGGGAGTGGAGATCTCTTCTGGATAGCACGTTGCAAGGTATCCCAGATTTTGCTCAATTATGTTCATGTCAGGGGAGTTTGGTGGCCAGCGAAAGTGTTTTGACACAGAAGAGTGTTCCTGGAGCCACTCTGTAGAAATTGTGGACGTGTGGGGTATCGCCTTGTCTTGCTGGAATTGCCCAAGTCCGTCGAAATACACAATGGACGTGAATGGATTCAGGTGATCAAACTTACCTGTCACGCATCAGAGTCGTATCTAGACGTATCAGCGGTCCCATATCACTCCAACTGCACATGCCCCACACCATTACAGAGCCTCCACCGGCTTGAACAGTCCCCTGCTGACATGCAGGGTCCATGGCTTCATGAGGTTGTCTCCATACCCGTACACGTCCATCCAAACTGAAACGAGACCTCCGAACAGGCAACATGTTTCCAGTCATCAACAGTCCACTGTCTGTGTTGACGCGCCCAGGCAAGGCGTAAGGCTTTGTGTTGTGCAATCATGAAGGATACACGAGTGGGCCTTCGACTCCGAACGCCCACATGGATGATGTTTCTTTGAGTGGTTCGCACGCTTACTCTTGTTGATGGCCCAACATTGAAATCAGCAGCAACTTGCGGAAGGGTTGCACTTCTGCCACGTTGAGCAATTCCCCTCAGTCGTAGTTGGTCCCGTTCTCGCGGGATTTTTTTCCGACCGCAGCAATGTCGGAGATTTGATGTTTCGCCGGATTTCTGATACACACGGTACACTCGTGAATTGGTCGTAAACGAAAAAAAAAAAAAAACACTTCATCGCTACTGCGGAGATGCTGTGTCCCGCCGCGCGGGATTAGCCGAACGGTCTAAGGTGCGGCAGTCGTGAACTGTGCGGCTGGTTCCGGCGGACGTTCGAGTCCTCCCTCAGGCATGGGTGTGTGTGTTTGTGCTTAGGATAATTTAGGTTAAGTAGTGTGTAAGCTTAGGGACTGATGACCTTAGCAGCTAAGTCCCATAAGATTTCACACACATTTATTTCTTTTAATATATATATATATATATATTTTTTTTTTTTTTTTTTTTTTTTTTTGCTGTGTCCCATCGCTCGTGCGCAGACCATAACACCACGTTCAAATTCACTTAAATCTTGATAACCTGCCGCTGTAGCAGCAGTAACCGATCTAAAAACTGCGCCAGACACTTGTTTTATATAAGCGTTGCTGACCGCAGCGCCATATTCTGCCTGTTTACTTATCTCTGTATTTGAATACGCATGCCTATCCCAGTTTCTTTGGCGCTTCAGTGTAGATTACACATATATTTATTTATGTAATATATTACAAAAATGTATACCCTATGTCCGTCCAAACGTTCATTAGGGTGTCGCGTATAAAATCTGTAGAAAATCGGTCAAGAACTTTTCGAGATGTTACACATGTATTTATATATCATATACGAGGGTTGGAATTTAAATAGTGGCAACTATTTATTCGCAACCGATACAAAAGATTTACATGTTTGCACTTGTTACTGTCCTTCAGCGTAGTCACCAGCATTGTTTAGAACCCGTTGCCAGCGATGTGGAAGGCGTAGTATATCGTTAGCAGAACATGTTCTGTTGATGGTGCGAATAGACCGGTCTACTGCCTGTCGAATCTCTGGAACAGTTCTGAAGCGAATGCCACAAAGTGGTTCCTTCATCTACGGAATCAAATCAAAGTCACAAGGATTTAAGTCTGGGGAGTGTGGTGGATGGTACAGTACTTCCCAGTCCCATCGACCGAACAGGGCAGCCACAGCCTGCGGTGTATGCGCCCGCGCATTGCCGTGCAAAATGATGGGTGGGCTGCGCAGAAAGTGTCGGCGCTTCTTTCGCAAAGCTGGTCGCAGGTGATGCTCCAAAAACGAACCGTAATACTGTGCATTGACGGTCTGCCGTGGAAGAACGTAATGTGTTAGGATAACACCATCACAGTCGTACACTAGAATCACCATAACTTTAAACCGCTCCATTCGCACCAGCAACAGAACAGGCTCTCTGCTAACGGCATACTACGCCTTCCACATCGCTGGCAACGGGTTCCACACAACGCTGGTGACTACTTTGAAGGACAGTAACAAATGCAAATATGTAACTCTTTGCATCGGTTGTGAATAAATAGTTGCCACTATATAAGTTCCAACCCTCGTATGTAACTGTCAAACTGGTTTTCTTTTCTTTTTTTTTTCTACGATAACATGAGACAGCAGGACTGTCAAACTGAACGCAAAATCTTTTTTATTTTCTTTTTCATACCAAAAATGCCTCTACCGTCCACAATTACGTACACAACAAAAAAGAATCAACGAAATCAATCCGGCCGTTCTCAAGTTACGATCTTACACACCTGATTGTAATTTCCGACTTTCCTTGTGAATTTTTCAAAACATTTTCTGTCATACAAACCTCGTCCTGACAATTACAAACACAACAAAGACCAAATCTGTCGAGCCGTTCTTAATTGATGATATTTCAAACATGTAGCAATTTATGTTAATTTCGCATTTTTCCGTTGGATTTTCCAACTTTTTCTCATACAAATGTTTCCTGACAATAACGAACACAACAGCAACAAAAATCAACCAAATCGGTCAAGCAGTTCTCAGGTGATGATCTTTCGGACATGAGGCAACTATTTTTATTGATGTAGGTTTGTCATTCGTGATACCCATGTACACCGCTGCTATTCGTCTTGTACTGATGTTTCAGACACAGATGATCGTAATTCAGTGATTAAACTGTAGATTTTTTTCCGGATGGTAGTATTTTTAGTCCTTGTTTATCTCATTCTCTACCATTCCGATATTCGTGTAGATTACAGCTACAGGTTGTCCCCATATTTTTCACACACACACATGTAATTGTAATCTAACGCCTAAACTGTACATTTTTTCTGTGTTTTTCAGACAAACTACTCAGCTAAAGTTAAACGAGGTCACTGGATCCGATGGAATCCGGCAAAATAAATAAATAAATAAATAAAACTATGTGCACCGGAGTTGGAAGAAACCACAGAAGACTGGTATCAGAAGCGATCCACAAAACTAGAGTCCAATATCTCTCACATTCATCTGTCGTTGAATCTTAGAATATATCCTGTGCTCAAACGTGTTGTGTTATCTCGAACAGAATGACCTATTCCATTCCACACAGCATGGATTCCGACAAACATCGATGGAGCCGAACTCAAGCGTTTCTGACATTGATTCTGAAACTGGATCAAGGCGTAAGGTGGATGCAGTATTTCTTGACTTTCAAAAAACATACTAACTTTTACTAGCGAATGTACGATCTTGTGGAGTATCAGATGTACTTTGTGACTAGGTTGAGCATTTGTTGGAAGGAAGGCTACAGCGTATTATCTTGACTGGAAACTCGTCGACAGAAGTAGTAATTTCAGGCGTGCTCCGGAGAAGTATTTGGGGCCGTATTAGCTTGGCAGATAGTATTAGCTGTAATCTCAAACTTTCTGCAGATGATGCAGTTATCTAAAATGAAAAGAGATACACGAATATAGAGAGAGTCCCATGAGGATTGGCCAATATTCTGGGTTACGACAAGAACGACCATTGGAATCAAAATTCTACTAAAAATGGACTCTAAAATGCATACCTTTAGAGCTATGAGCACTTATTCATCTTCGATACTGTGAAATTCATCTCTTCTACTCAACAAGTAGTCATAGCTCTTAAGGTATGTATTTTAGAGCTCACGTTTACTAGACTTTTTTTGTTTTGGTCCATGCGACCTCCTCGAAAAATGTGGAAAGCAAACTGTTTGCAGTAGATGGTATTTGTTTCACGGTGTCTAAGATTACGTGCTAATAGCTCCTAAGGTATGCAGATTACTGGACTTTATTACTTCTAATGATCGTTCCTGTGATATCCCCGAATATTGACAATTTTTCTTGGGATACCCTATATAGTTTTCGGTGTGGTGCAAAGCTTGCCCGCCAGTGTGGCCGAGCGGTTCTAGGCACTTCAGTCTGGAACAGCGCGATCGCTACGGTCGCAGGGTCGAATCCTGCCTCGGGCATGGATGTGTGTGATGTCCTTAGGTTAGTTAGGTTTAAGTAGTTCTAAGTTGTACGGGACTGATGACCTCAGATGTTAAGTCCCATAGTGCTCAGAGCCATTTGAACCATTTTTGAACGAATGTCATGGACATTCAACTTCGGCAACACGGCCTTCCAATTTTGCAGATGGCGCAACCCGAACTGCCTGTACGCTCAGTGCACCGCGCGTCTACGGCCAGTAAAGAAGCGACCCGGGAGCTAGCGGTGCACGTGAACGAAATTTACTAGATTGAGGAAGGCGTACTGTGTGCTTCAGGCATCGCAGACTGATAGTAAGTCCCAAAAAACAGAAGAAACCCCTTTCCAAACTTTAAACGCGTTTTGCTAAGAGTCACATTTTTTGTTGGGTTTTTGGACTGCCAAAAAACTACTCAGCCGATTTTGAAGCCGCGTAGCCATTTTTGTAGAGAACTGAAATAGCTGTGGTCGGAACCTCTAAAAGTTCAACAGTTTTCAAAATATCGATCTTTTATGCCTAAAAATAATCGATTTTTTCACTTTTTTCAAATATCCGCCATTCTCTGAAAAAAAACATTTTTTCACTTTTCAGAGGTTCGGGCCATAGCTACACTCATATATTTTAATAATTTTTTGGTTTGGTGTGTTACAGACAACCCTATTTTTGAACCAGGTCGACCCGCCTACCGGTGCACGGCGTGCATTACGATCTTCGACGCCCTTTTGTTTAATAACACCATAATATTTCTGGACAAAAAACTTGATATTCAGCTAAAAGATAGATGAATAAAAGGATATAAGCATTGCTTGACTTATTTTATGATTTCACCTCAAAACAAATGTTGACAATGAGGTAAAAATCGGTCTCCTAGACTAGAAAGCCACCTTAAACAAATATGAATAAATCTCCTTCTCGTCTAGTAATGGCAAGTGAAGAACGTCAGCTTGCACCGTTGTGCACAATCCGTTTCATAAGCATCATATCCCTTCGCTACCATCTAAGGCAGTACAGGTTTAGGTTGGGCCACAGCAGAGGCGGAAGTCGTGACTAACAGAAAAGTCTGTCGCCAGTGAAATTCCTTACTCTATAAACTTCATTTTACTTAATGAGCCAACGGTCATTTCATGTCACAGGGCTCTTATTTTACCTGAACTTGGGATGTTGAAAAATTTGGTGCCGGACTGGAATTCAAATTCAGACTCATCTTTCGTTGTATCCGATCCACGTGGAACAATATACATTCATGCTGATAAATTAACGATAATTGCAGAATTTGGTGCCACACAACGTGGCACTACCCATAACTGGCGCTAGTAGCATACGCACAAAAAAACACAGATCTGTAAGTCCACGATATTGGTGATAAGTTGAGAAAACCGTCCCGAAACACATGTGCTACAAAACGCCACTGTTTTCTGCGCATGTACCCCGACATCAACATGGGATATGATTACCATGCACACGTACACAGGCCGCACAACGGGTTGAAGTACTCTGGATCAGGTGGTCGAGCAGCTGCTGGGGTGTAGCCTCCCATTCTTGCACCAGTGCCTGTCGGAGCTCCTGAAGTGTCGTAGGGGTTTGAAGGCGCGCAGCGATACGTCAACCGAGAGCATCCCAGACGTGCTCGATGGGGTTTAGGTCTGGAGAACAGGCAGGCCACTCCGTTCACTTACTCCTCCACGATGGCAGCTCGGTGGGGCTGTGCGTTATTATCCATTAGGAGGAAGGCGGGACCCACTGCACCCCTGAAAAGGCGGACATACTGGTGCAAAATTACGTCCCGTTACACCTGACGTGTTACAGTTCCTCTGTCAAAGACATGCAGGGGTGTACGTGCACCAATCATAATACCACCCCATACTATCAAACCACGACCTCGATACAGGTCCCTTTCAAGGACATTAAGGGGTTGGTATCTGGTTCCTGGTTCACGCCAGATGAAAACTCGGCGATAATCACTGTTCACTCTATACCTGGACACGTCCGTGAAAATAACCTGGGACCACTGTTCCAATGACCTTGTACTGTGTTCTTGACACCCTGCCTTACGGGCTCTCCTGTAACCAGGGGTCAGTGGAATGCACCTTGCAGGTCTCTGGGCGAATAAACCATGTCTTTTCAGTCGTCTGTTGACTGTGTGTCTGGAGACAACTGTTCCAGTGGCTGCGGTAAGGTCCCGAGCAAGGCTACCTGCAGTACTCTGTGGCCGACTGCGGGCACTGATGGTGAGATATCGGTCTTCTTGTGGTGTTGTACACTGTGGACGTCCCGTACTGTAGCGCCTGGACACGTTTCCTGTCTGCTGGAATCGTTGCCATAATCTTGAGATCACACTTTGTGGCACACAGGGGGCCCGTGCTACGACCTGCTGTTTTGACGAGCCTCCAGTCGCCATAGTATTCTACCTCTCACAACGTCATCAATATGTGTTCTTTGAACCACTTCCAACACACAATCACCGTTAGCACGTCTGAAAACATCTGCACACTTACTCGCTCCACCGTACTCTGACATGCACCAACACACCTCTGCGCATGTGGACTACTGCCAGCCCCACCGTGCGACGGCTGCAGGTCAAATGTACCACATGGTCATACCCCGATGTGATTTAAACCCGCAAACCGCCCACCACTGCATTGTTTCACCATGTATCAGCATTATCCTTAATTTAGGAGCATGAGTGTAGTTCGATAATTTGGTTGTTTTCCCCACGATTGCAAACTCTTTTAGGTCTCCACGAAAGGCACATATGTGGGCTCGAATCCTTGTCCAGCACAAAAATATTCGCGATTTCATTTGAAGCCCTAGCATATGCACAACGAACTATTAGTGATAAGTAATTTTCGCTTTTAATGTCTCTTCGTGTGTTATCAATAGTAACGAAAGATAGGTGGCGTTGTTTCTAGTCAAACACACACACACACATCTCACTACTGGTGAGCAAACAATTCGTGGATAGAAAACAGCGGCGGTAGGTGCCGGGTTGGATCCCCGATCAGGAAAAAAAATTGTATCCGCATTCCACATTCAAACATCTCGCTGCTGGTGAAAAAATTTGATATATAACATCTGATTGTACTTAGTTAAAATTATGATTACGTGCTGGGTTCGAGTCCCCGTCGCAAAACTTCACCTTATGGCACTTCGTTTTAAAACGCGCAAACTTTATATTGAAATTATATTACACTTTTTCCGTTGTTAGTTAACAGGGAGATAAGGATCTGACCAGGATTCCAGGTAGTGCACAAATTTGTCAATTGTGATCTTCTGATCACCTTCTGGCAGGAACTCATGAAGCCACTCGCACAATGCACTTGACAGTACGGCAGTGATGTTGTCAGCAGAGTGGTTTGCTTTAACATGAAAATGCTTTGCTGGGAATGGTCCTGTTGGAGGTGGTATCACGTTGATTGCCTCTGACCTTTTGAGTGATTTACCAAGTCAGTTGGGAGACGCACATTTTAACGTGGATTACGAACCTTGACTTTTTCACATTAATCGCCAGCGTTCAAAGCAGTGAAACGTGACAGATAAAAATTATAGGAATGAACGTTCAAACGTACGGCCTATAGATCCAACGGCTGACAAGTTAACACCGTGCCATAGTACTTAATATGCTACTGCTTCTACAGGAACCGCCAGTGGACGTAGCTGTAGAAAGAAAACAGGTGTTTGCATAGTGAATTATGTTAGCGGACAAGTAGGGCAGAAATAGGCAATAGCAACAGGCTCTCAAAATCTGACAGCAGATTAGCACAGGCAGGGCTGGCTCTACCATATGGGTGTACTAGGCAGCTACTAGGGGAACCAAAATTCAGAGAACACTAAATAGGACGGAAATCCAAAAAATGCCGAGAAACCGGGTATATTGTCAGCAGATTCTCTTCCTCACTATCAAAGTACAAGGTGTTTATAAAGCCACATACGGTTTTCCAGTTTAGTACTTTATTACGGACTAGAAACAACATGAACGTACTAGACATTTCACAACACTAATATAGAGCATTACAATGTGCTCACCCTTCAAATGTAAACGCAAGTACCATCGTTCCTGTATAGCGCGGATCAATCTTGCTAATATGCCTAGCGTTATTTGTTCAACAGCAACAAAAGTGTGGCATTTCAACTCGAACCTGATAAGTTGGCCAGACGAAAAAGTCCATTGGAATCAAATCGGGCGAGCGGGGAGCACAGTCTTGGCGACCCAAGCGCAATCCATCTCCAAGGAAAAGTGACGTTCGGGTAGCACCGGACAAAACTTTTAAGTATTAGATCTCTAGCATAATGATTAACACGTAATAAGTTACAATTCTTGAAGTGAATAGTTAATGTTTGCAAGAGATGAAATAGACTATCCAAAAGGGTTAAGTGCAGAAATAGTGGAGTACGCCATTTGCAGTAAGGAAATAATTGTAAGCCTATATTATAAATCAAAGTTCATCAACATAATACGGGTAGCCTGAATATGAACTGTGATGCATGCTTTCTCCACTTTCTTTTTATGATACTTTACCAGAGATTAAGCCGCGCGGGGTAATCCAGCGCCTTGTCACGGTCCGTGCGGCTCACCCCCGTCGGAGGTTCGAGTCCTTCCTCGGGCATGGGTGTGTGTGTTGTCCATAGTGTAAGTTAGATTAAGTAGCGTGTAGGCTTAGGGACCGATGACCTCTGTAGTTTGGTCCCATAAGACCGTACCACAAAATTATCAAAGCTTAACTTCCATTTTGTAAATACTTCTCTGTGTATGTAGACAGTAATTCCGTGCTATACAGGTAAGGCTATACTAATTATACAGAGCTGCCGAGCGTGCGAAGTGGTGCAGTAGTTAGCATACTTGACTCATATTCGGAAGGATGACGGTTCGAACTCGTATCCGGCACTCCAGATTTAGGTTTTCCGTGTTTTACCTAAATCGCTCCAGGCAAATGCCAGGATAATTCGTTTGAAAGGGGACGGCCGACTTCCTTCCCCATCCTTCACAAAATCCGAGCTTGTGCTCCGTCTCTAGTGATATCAATGTCGACGGGACGTTAAATCTACTCCTCTCCTTCCTTCAGAGCGGCCGTGAAGCAGATAGTAGATAAAGTTAACAATCAAACAGGTGCTTTTGTGGAGGTTTCTCTCGATATTGCAGGAAACTCAGAAATACCAAGTGTACCGTCAGTATTATTCTCACCAGCAAACGTACCTTCATTATCTACTAACTCAAATGTAAGTATACGGGGCAGTCAAATGAAAAGGATGCACACGGAAAAAAGTAAGTAAACTGTTTATTATTTCTAAAGGTAGCGCCATAAATTTATTCCACTGTGAGACAAGCCGGTAAACGCCTTCATGGAAAAATGTTTGCAGTTGCCTCTTCGTCCGAAGCAAAGGCCATGTGTGCCTTACTTCAGGGCTCAAAAAGTATAGAAATCGCATAGGGAGAGAGTGGGACTTATGGGGGATGTGTAAGGGCTTCCCAGCGAAATTTATGCAGTGTAGTCTTAACAACCTTGGCAACATGTGGGCGATTTCCATAGTTTTGGAGCCTTGAAGAAAGTCATTCGCGGCCGTCGATTTGCTTCGAACGAAGAGGTGCGCGCCTGGGTACAATCATGGTTTCGAGTGCAACCGCAAACGCTTTTCCATGAAGGATTTGACCGCCCTGTCTCACAGCGGGATAAATACGCTACTGGCCATTAAAACTGCTACACCACGAAAATGACGTGCTACAGACGCGAAATTTAACAGACAGGAAGAAGATGCTGTGATATGCAAATGATTAGCTTTTCAGAGCATTCACACAAGGTTGGCGCCGGTGGCGACACCTACAACGTGCTGACATGAGGAAAGTGTTTCCAACCGATTTCTCATACACAGACAACAGTTGACCAGCGTTGGCCTGGTGAAACGTTGTTTTGATGCCTCGTGTAAGGAGGAGAAATGCGCTCCATCACGTTTCCGACTTTGATAAAGGTAGGATTGTAGCCTATCGCGATTACGGTTTATCGTATCGCGACACTGCTGCTCGCGTTGGTCGAGATCCAATGACTGTTAGAAGAATATGGAATCGGTGGGTTCAGGAGGGTAATAAGGAACGCCGTGCAGGATCCCAACGGCCTCGTGTCACTAGAAGTCGAGATGACAGGCATCATACCCGCATGGCTGTAACAGATCGTGCAGCCACGTCTCGATCCCTGAGTCAATAGATGGGGACGTTTGCAAGTCAACAGCCATCTGCACGAACAGTTCGACAACGTTTGCCGCAGCATGGACTATCAGCTCGGAGACCATGGCTGCAGTTACCCTTGACGCTGCATCACAGACAGGAGCGCCTGCGATGGTGTACTCAACGACGAACCTGGGTGCACGAATGGCAAAACGTCATTTTTTCGTATGAATCCAGGCTCTGTTTACAGCATCATGATGGTCGCATCCGTGTTTGGCGACATCGCGGTGAACGCACATTGCAAGCGTGTATTCGTCATCGCCATACTCGCGTATCACCCGGCGTGATGGTATGGGGTGCCATTGGTGACACGTCTCGGTCACCTCTTGTTCGCACTGACGGCACTTTGAACAGTGGACGTTACATTTCAGATATGTTACGACCCGTGGCTCTACCCTTCATTCGCCGGCCAATGTGGCCGAGCGGTTCGAGGCGCTACAGTCTGGAACCACGCGACCGCTGCGGTCGCAGGTTCGAATCCTGCCTTGGGCATGGATGTGTGTGATGTCCTTGGGTTAGTTAGGTTTAAGTAGTTCTAAGTTCTAGGGGACTGATGACCTCAGCAGTTAAGTCCCATAGTGCTCAGAGCCATTTCATTTTTTTCTTCCCTTCATTCGATCCCTGCGAAACCATACATTTCAGCAGGATAATCCACGACCGCATGTTGCAGGTCCTTGGTCCTGTAACGGGCCTTTCTGTATACAGAAAATGTTCGACTGCTGCCCTGGCCAGCACATTCTCCAGATCTCTCACGAATTGAAAACGTATGGTCAATGGTGGCCGAGCAACTGGCTCGTCACAATACGCCAGTCACTACTCTTTATGAACTGCAGTATCGTGTTGAAGCTGCATGGGCAGCTGTATCTGTTCATGCCATCCAAGCTGTGTTTGACTCAATGCCCAGGCGTATCAAGGCCGTTATTACGGCCAGAGGTGGTTGTCCTGGATAATGATTTCTCAGGATCTATGCACCCAAATTGCGTGAAAATGTAATCACTTGTCAGTTCTAGTATAATATATTTGTCCAATGAGTACCCGTTTATCATCTGCATTTCTTCTTGGTGTAGCAATTTTAATGGCCAGTAGTGTATATTAACTGCTCTGGTGATTCTTTTTGAAATAATAAGCAGGTTACTCCTTTTTTACACCTGTCTCGCTTTCATTTGGCTGCCCTTTATAACTCAGAAGGTAGTGATTTTAAGGATTCGGTTACAGGTTATGAAACTGCTACAGGAGAGGAATCTAAAGGTACAGAAGCAGATGATCTGAACCCAGCAATAAAATGGAGGAAGAAAGGTGGGTCATAAATGTCAAAAAAGAACAGGAAACAAGAAAATAGAAAAAATGACACTGTGCAAACAGTTGCAACTGCCGAAGTGATATCACATAATCAGAATTACAGGAAAGGCGAACCTGTACAAGTAAACATGTTCAACAATGCCGTGGAATCAGAATCTGTGAATCAAAAGAATGAAATGCCAAGAAAGCGTGTTGAGAAAGGTAAAGCAGATCCTTTTCTAGAATGAAATGCAAAGAATATAAAAGTACAGTGCGTAAGAAAAAAGGAGAACAATCTGAAATAACAAGAGAACCTAGCGAAATACTGTTGCAGGTCAAAGAACAAAGAAATGTGTTCTTCAAATCTGAGGAGAACGTTAGTCAAATATTTAGTACTTTCTGGTCAGATATGAATTGGAAACGACGGAAATTGTGCGTTGCTGCCTTAGTTCACAGGACAGAACAAAATGCAAAGTAGGAGAATCAAGAACATAATGTAGTCTTTAGTACCATTTGCACGTACAGGTTTGAATCCTGTCTCGGGCATGAATGTGTGTGATGTCCTTAGGTTAGTTAGGTTTAAGTAGTTCTAAGTTCTAGGGGACTGATGACCTCAGAAGTTAAGTCCCATAGTGCTCAGAGACATTTGAACCATTTTTGAACGTACAGGATGATGTGTTACACGTTTGTTTGGAAATGATCCTTTGATCTACAGCAATTGGTGAATAGTCAGTTAACATAGTAAAGAGTATAACTACTTCAAAACAGGAAAGGAGTAAAGAACTGAAAGAAAATGTCGCAACTTTTTAGATAAGATTCCTATGTTAGCACCCCATTATTGCCGAAAATCTACTTTCAAGATTTATTTGGCGTCACATTTTTCATCATTTATTGAATTGTACAGAGCGCTAAAAAGTGACTGGATTAACAATAACATTGAACCAATTGCTGTAAAGGATACATTTATAAAAGAAATAAAAGAACCCTAACATCGCTTTCTTCAGTCCAAAGAAAGACGAACGTGATCTCTGTTTTTCTTACAAGTTTTGTAATATTTCCGAGTCAGTACAATGCCCAAGCAGAAAAATATTTTGGGTTGATCTTGGATGTAAAGCAGTGCTGTTAATGCCTGCAACCCAGACCATTCGTCTTTATATTAATGATTAGCTGGCATTTCACAGTTTCACGTTTTATGATTTAGTGGATGGATGGTTCACTGGTATTTTATATTTGGTACAAAGGAGAGCTAGACGCTAATGTCTTTGCAACTTTTATTACAGATTTTTTAGAAACCCAAATAAAAGACTGTGACGAAAGCAAAACTAAAATATTTCATGGTGATGAGTACTGTGCTCAGAACCGAACGTACTTTTCTAAAAAGTGTTAAAACATAAGAGCGCAGCAAGTGGTGCAACCATCATTCAAAAATATCTACTTACGGGACACGCCTAAATGGAATGTTACAGTGTCCATTCCACAACTGAACGCGGGAAGGTAAGCAGAACGCTCTATTCCCTGGCTAACTGGTGTCATAAAGAACGCAAGACGTGGCAAATAGGACTCAGTACAAAATAAAGTATGAAACTCACGATGTTATAGTCTTCCCTAAAGTTGTCTACTATAAATTAATTCATCCGTGGAATAAAGTAGGAGATTCATGTGTAACAAAAATATCAGCACTGAGATATAATCAGTCTGTGAGTACTGAATATAACCCGCATTTTGAAGCCCATTGGAAATGTGTGTATATTATTTACCGCGTCACCATCTCACAGACATATAAAACACATTCACATTACCGGTTTCGGCAAGTAATTGCTATCTTCAGACAGAAAATCCTAGGAAGTTCTGGTCTTACGTTAAATCAGTAAGTGGCTCGAAACAGCATATCCAGACACTACGGGATGATGATGGCATTGAAACAGAGGATGACACGCGTAAAGCTGAAATACTAAACACCTTTTTCCAAAGCTGTTTCACAGAGGAAGACCGCACTGCAGTTCCTTCTCTAAATCCTCGCGCAAACGAAAAAATGGCTGACATCGAAATAAGTGTCCAAGGAATAGAAAAGCAACTGGAATCACTCAATAGAGGAAAGTCCACTGGACCTGACGGGATACCAATTCGATTCTACACAGAGTACGCGAAAGAACTTGCCCCCCTTCTAACAGCCGTGTACCGCAAGTCTCTAGAGGAACGGAGGGTTCCAAATGATTGGAAAAGAGCACAGATAGTCCCAGTCTTCAAGAAGGGTTGTCGAGCAGATGCGCAAAACTATAGACCTATATCTCTTACGTCGATCTCTTGTAGAATTTTAGAACATGTTTTTTGCTCGCGTATCATGTCATTTCTGGAAACCCAGAATCTACTATGTAGGAATCAACATGGATTCCGGAAACAGCGATCGTGTGAGACCCAACTCGCCTTATTTGTTCATGAGATCCAGAAAATATTAGATACAGGCTCCCAGGTAGATGCTATTTTTCTTGACTTCCGGAAGGCGTTCGATACAGTTCCGCACTGTCGCCTGATAAACAAAGTAAGAGCCTACGGAATATCAGACCAGCTGTGTGGCTGGATTGAAGAGTTTTTAGCAAACAGAACACAGCATGTTGTTATCAATGGAGAGACGTCTACAGACGTTAAAGTAACCTCTGGCGTGCCACAGGGGAGTGTTATGGGACCATTGCTTTTCACAATATATATAAATGACCTAGTAGATAGTGTCGGAAGTTCCATGCGGCTTTTCGCGGATGATGCTGTAGTATACAGAGAAGTTGCTGCTTTAGAAAATTGTAGCGAAATACAGGAAGATCTGCAGCGGATAGGCACTTGGTGTAGGGAGTGGCAACTGCCCCTTAACATAGACAAATGTAATGTATTGCGAATACATAGAAAGAAGGATCCTTTATTGTATGACTATATGATAGCGGGACAAACACTGGTAGCAGTTACTTCTGTAAAATATCTGGGAGTGTGCGTACGGAACGATTTGAAGTGGAATGATCATATAAAATTAATTGTTGGTAAGGCGGGTACCAGGTTGAGATTCATTGGGAGAGTGCTTAGAAAATGTAGTCCATCAACAAAGGAGGTGGCTTACAAAACACTCGTTCGACCTATACTTGAGTATTGCTCATCAGTGTGGGATCCGTACCAGGTCGGGTTGACGGAGGAGATAGAGAAGATCCAAAGAAGAGCGGCGCGTTTTGTCACCGGGTTATTTGGTAACCGTGATAGCGTTACGGAGATGTTTAATAAACTCAAGTGGCAGACTCTGCAAGAGAGGCGCTCTGCATCGCGGTGTAGCTTGCTCGCCAGGTTTCGAGAGGGTGCGTTTCTGGATGAGGTATCGAATATATTGCTTCCCCCTACTTATACCTCCCGAGGAGATCACGAATGTAAAATTAGAGAGATTAGAGCGCGCACGGAGGCTTTCAGACATTCGTTCTTCCCGCGAACCATACGCGACTGGAACAGGAAAGGGAGGTAATGACAGTGGCACGTAAAGTGCCCTCCGCCACACACCGTTGGGTGGCTTGCGGAGTATCAATGTAGATGTAGATGTAGATGTGCATAACCCAATAATAAGCTTCGTACAGGTGAATAAACAAGTATAGTGAGGCATTTAACCATCATGAATTCATTTAACAATTCAAAGAGTGTACATCATATCGTCACGTGATAAGAGATGATTTGAGTCTTTTAACATGTTACGATTTGATGACGCAGCGGTGGTGGGGTGGTGTGGGAGGGGAGCGGTAAAGGTGAGGCGCCAGGCATCACGTATGCATGTGTTTCATTTTATGGCGCGAAGAATACAGTTTTCTCTTTTAGAAAGGTTAAAACAAGGCACCCAATCAAGATGCGTTTACACTGCTCGAAACAGCCTCGTGCAAACATGTTGCGAAGCAAGTCTCGCGTAGTGTGAACGCAGTCACAAATTCACTGAGCGCAGGTTTCCTTCTTTGTGATTTATTCAAGCCCCCTGCTGTGCCGCACAACAAAGGATGGCGTGAGGAAAGCCGCTGCTTTGTGCCATGCCGGCTTCCATTATTGCCTTCTTCGACCCCTATTGTTGTCAAGCTTACTATGACGTGTATAGTTCTTCCGTTTGGGTAATCAAATTCCCTTCACTGTACACTGCTAAATCACGATATGAAAATTAGTATGGACACTACAACCCGCACTCCTTTCTAAACTGCGTGCTGTTTGCTATGCACGTAGTAGAAGGGGCGATCAAAAAGTTTCTGTTCGAAGCCCGTACAGTCCAAAATCGGTATGTCATTCAGGCAAACTCGCCGTCGACACTGAGACAATCATCTCGCCGACGCACCAGGTTGAAGGCAACCGTTTGGTAAAATACTTTGTCCTGCTGCTTGTAGAAGTCAGTAACTGCCTGCTGCACATCCTCTTCCGACAGAAATCATCAACCCTTGAATGCCTTTTTTAAGGGACAGAAAACATGATAATCTCATGGGGAAAGATCAGGACTATAGGGCGGGTGCTCGAATGTCTTCCAATTGAGTTGGCGTAAAGTTCTGCATTACGATATTAGCGATATGGGGCACCAACACCACCCACAAGAGATGGGCAAACTGAAACACGCAACTGTTTCGAAACAAATGAAACAATACGATGTAATGTTTCGATACGCTGTTTCGAAACAGTGAAACAGTTTGTGTTTTGTAATCTAATAAACCTACACATTTTATCATTTTGAATGTCTACTGTATAAGTATGTCCATATAAACACAAATGAGGTGCGAGAGCGCTAATCATATCGCAGAAAGTATGAAACTATCACTTAGGCGTATAGGCATTTCGTATTTCCTGCAACAAATGTGCTGCTTTCGTGTCGTGTGACTTTCATACTTTTCAATTGGCTGAGGACAGCCATAGCTGAAGACAGAAGATTCACCACGAACGGAACTGGAGATGGGAGCAAACTGCAGAAACAACGGATATGCTACTGGGGTTCCCACATTCCATTAGTATGGGTAATATACACATCCTGCTAATTTCCATGCACACAAAGGGAATCATTGTGGATAATAGGCACAGTGACTACAGACTCACAAATAACGCCAAATAATTCGAATAAATAACAAAATATAACAGAAAAAAATTTTGTCTTGCAAGGTGTTTCGAACCGTTACTATAAATTCACCATGCTTCCCAGCCCTTCCCGTTCACCATTACACAATCAGTGATATGTCAAACAGATTGCTTGCAATTACACCTACATCAAATGTATGTACATGTCTAATAACTGTCACTCTACGCCTTTTTTTATTCAAAATGTTGTAGGCTTACTTGCGTTTCTTAATATGATTACTGTACATGAACAGAGAAGCGTATGTTATAAAAAAAGTGTAATTTAACTGAATGATTTTTACATATTTATTATTTTGAATGTGAATAATATGCGTTGTTTTATTGTTTGGTTAGTGTTTATAAAGCAGATGTTAACGACATTTCGGAATAGGAGAGTTACCTAGAAACGAAGCTTTATTTTCGGATATCTTAAGCTTCATGCTATTGCTTGTCAAAAAGATTTCGACACTCTTGAAAGTGTTTCATGAAGTGGTATGTTGTGTTTCAGTGCCTGTGCCAAGCCCGAATCTCGTCCGACACAGAGCGGAATGAAACATCACTGTTTCGATACAATTAGTCAGTTCTAAGCACAGGTGGACTGAAACAGCTTTATTTTGAAACAACGATACAGTTTCTGTGTCTGGCTCGAGATCGAATCTGGTCCGGTTATCCGAGACAGGGGCGGAATGAAACACCACTGTTTCGAAACAGTGAACCACAGCCGTTCCGAAACACTGAAACAGTTCCACGTATCGATACACTGTATCGAAACATAGAAACAGTGGCCAAGTCTACCACCCACAGCTATGGTGGTCGACAGAGATTCCGGCTCATTGTTCATTCTCCGATTATTCCTACGTCCTTGTATGTCCTTCGGTAGCCAAGAAAAGAACAACAGCACATTGGTCTTGTTCGGAAGCATTCGGTAACAACGTCGCCATAGTTCACGTTTCCGCACGTACGTCCGAAAGACACGAATGCCACAATACGACCGTCTATATGTCGGTGGTTAATTTCCCACATCAGAGTTGCGCTATGTTGCATTATTCGCTGCAGTACCGCCCTCAAACAGAAACTTTTTTTCTATTGCCATTAGATACGGACATTTGACTGTTGGCGAGATGGCTGATGGGACTACTCAGTTGACAAAAATCAATTGATGTCGACCAGTATTTGACTTCTGCCCGCTGCTTACTCGAACTAACAGATAACACTGTTAAGTGCCTTTCCACTAATACGAAAGCAGAAGTAAGCTGATCTCTGAAATGTTAGATTGATTTTGCAGTGTTCTTATTTATTTACGTATTGTTGTCCGCTGTCTAAAACTGATAGCGCTGGGAAAGACTGTTATTAGCTACATTTTCAATCCATGCATCTACCCCATCAGTCATCTCGCCAATAGTCAGCTATCGTAGAGTGTGCATATTCAGTTGTTAAAGTGAAATGGCATACTATGTAATGAAAGAGAACTTCTTTTGTCGCAATTACTATACAGGCCCATCTCCAGACCTTCAAAGGAAGGAAGGAAGACTAGAGTTTGACGTCTCGTCGATAACGAGGTCATTAGAGACGGACCTCAACTTCGGATTAGGAAAGAAAATCGTCCGTGCCCTTGGCTTCCAGACCTTCAAAGACTGACGAATATGTGGTATGCTTTATGTATGTGAAATCAGATGGAGCCGAGCGGTCTAAGGCGCTGCAGTCATGGACTATGCGGCTGGTCCCGGCGGAGGTTCGAGTCCTCCCTCGGGCATGGGTGTGTGTATTTGTCCTTAGGATAATTTAGGTTACGTAGTGTGTAAGCTTAGGGACTGATGACCTTAGCAGTTAAGTCCCTCAAGATTTCACACACATTTGAACAAATCAGATGACATGATGAGACCTAGTCCAATGCTCGTCCTAGTTCTCACAGCCCTATATCAATGGCTACGGAATCCGCTGTCTACGCACTTGAAAAAGCGTTAAAACATGTAGAAAGTGTAATAAAAAAAACGTTGTAGCAAGTCATGAACGACAGATTTTTCCGAAGAATTAGAAGTACTGACTATGTGCAAGATAAGAACACGTGTACTAGTGTTTCAGAAAACGTGTCTTACGACTGACGATTTTTTACTGAGGCCTTGCTGCCATGTAAACCTCCGAATACCATGGTTGGAAGGAGTCGGGGTGGGGCAGCTAACTTTGTGCCCATTGTGTGAAAATATCGTGAGCTTTTCTGGTACTTTACATTTTAAAGTTTTGAAGAAAATGTTTCTTATGTCAGTAAATTTTTCACTGTAACTTAACCAAAATATTTAATTTCTAGTAGCGAATGTGACTTTTCGCAACAGATGTGATATTCGTATTGTCAGGTTCAACTTTCACACATTTATTTACTTCGTGAGTTACAGGCGGCCGATCCCGATATGTGGTCAAATTATATGCGAGTAGACATGGAAGGCCTCTATGAGGGGGAAGATTTGTCTGATGTGATGGAAGAAGAAGCGGGAGTCGATTTAGAAGAGATTGGGGATCGAGTATTAAAACAGAATTTATGAGATTTGGAGGACTTAGATCAAATAAGATAGAGAGGATGGATAACATTCCGCCAGAATTTCTAATATCATTGGGGGAATTGCAACAAAACGACTGTTCACATTGGTGTGAAGAATGTATGAGTCTAGCGACATACCACCTGATTTTCGGAAAAATATAATCCACACAATTCCAAATATTGCAAGAGCTGACAAGTACGAGAATCATCGCATAATTAGCTTAACAGCTCATGCACCGTAGTTGCTGGCGGGAATAATATAGAGAAGAATGGAAAATAAAATTTACGATGTGTTAGATGACGATCAGTTTGGCTTTAGAAAGGATAAAGGCACCAGAGAGGCAATTCTGGCTTTGCGGTTGATAATGGAAGCAAGACTAAAGAAAAATCAAGATGCGTTCATAGGATTTGTTGACCTGGGAAAAGTATTCGACAATGTAAAATGGTGCAAGATGTTCGAAATTGTGAGAAAAATAGGGTTGAGCTATAGAGAGAGAGACTGGTAATATACAGTAAGCACAAGAGCCAAGAGGGAACAATAAGAGCGAGCGGACGACCAAGAACGAAGTTCAAAATGGCTCTGAGCACTATGGGACTCAACTTCTGAGGTCATTAGTCCCCTACAACTTAGAACTAGTTAAACCTAACTAACCTAAGGACATCACAAACATCCATGCCCGAGGCAGGATTCGAACCTGGGACCGTAGCGGTCTTGCGGTTCCAGACTGCAGTGCCTTTAACCGCACGGCCACTTCGGCCGGCTCAAGAACGAAGTGCTCGGATTAAAAAGGGTATAAGACAGGGATATAGTCTTATGTCCCTTCTGTTCACTCTGTGCATCGAAGAAGATATGGTGGAAATAAAAGAAAGGTTCAGGAGTGGAATTAAAATTCAGGGTGAAAAGACATCAATGCTACGATTCGCTCATGGCATTGCTATCCTGGATGAAAGTAAGAAAAATTACAAGATCTGCTGAATGGAATGAACAAACTAACGAGTGCAGATATGGATGGAGATTAAATCGAAGAAATTAATGAGAAGAGTAGAAATGAGAACAGCGAGAAACTTAACATCAGGATTGATGGTCACGAAGTAGATGAAGTTAAGGAATTCTACTAGATAGGCAGCATAATATCCAATGACGGACGGAGCAAGAAGGACATCAAAAGCAGACAAGCACTGACAAAAAGGGCATTCCTGGGCAAGAGAAATCTAGTATGGTAGTGAAACATGGGCTGTGCGAAAACCGGAACAGAAAAAAATCGAAACATTTGAGATGTGGAGCTACAGATGAATGTTGGAAATTTGGATGAGGATGCTCTACGCAGAATCGGAGAGGAAAGAATTACGTGTAAAACACTGACAAGAAGTGACAGGATGATAGGACATTTGTTAGTACATCAGGGAATGGCTTCCATAGCATTAGAGAGAGCTGTAGAGGGCAAAAACTGTAGAGGAAGACAGAGATTGGAATACATCCAGCAAATAATAGAGGACGTAGGTTGCTAGTGCTACTCTGAGATGAAGAGGGTAGAACAGGAGAGGAATTCGTGGCGAGCCGCATCAAACCAGTCAGAAGACTGATGACTGAAAAGAAAAAAAGACATGGAGATCGACAGCATATCAATTGACTCTCGTAACTGCTCACATTCCAATTCTTCCCACACTGCCTCTCCAACGTTGTCCTCAGTCGTCTTCGCACTGGGTCTCCTTTTTTCCCGACTGATCAGTGAGCGCAGAAGGTTTAAATACCACACACGCCTTATTTATTTGGTCGTCACAGGCACCAAATCGGATAGATCTTGTTGATTTACTTAACTCTTTGTGATAAACGATTTTTTTAAAAAAATTTTTACGCAGAGAATTACAAGCAACTGCTTTTTTATCTGTCGCTGCTCATAGCCTTCCACAAACGTGCGTTACTCCCACATGTTTAAATAAATTCCGGAAGCAGCTGTCCATAGCATTGACGCATATCAGCTACTCTAGAATTCAGTATGCACGCGAAGCCCACCTACATTATTACACGGCTAGCATGGTTCATGGTGCACGTTCCAATTGCAAATATAACGGCTTCCAGGGAAAACAAAAATTTAATTTTCAACAATTCATATAATTATAGACAGAATTTAAAATTTGAGATTCTGTCATAATTTACTCAATAACAGGTATATAGTCTTATGTGGAAGGTTTAACATAATAAGACAAGTTAGAAACTGTATGCACATCTTGAGGCAGCATAATTCATGGCGCGCAAATACCCAGACTTTAATCACCAAGTATTTGAGAATTAGAGAGCTTAGTGGCTTGCAACAACTTTACAAATTATTTCAGACCTTTACAAAACATTTACTCGCTGAAATCCCCCACAAAATAATGAAAGGAAAAAAGTTTGTCGCCTACTACTACACTTTCGCTGTTCATGCCATAAAATTATTGCATCACACATGAGATTTTAATTTGTTGCTTCTTTCCTACTAACTCTATTCGCAACACTATCCACATATACCAGTGAATGTACTTAAAAATTTTTGTCATTTTACGACGACGTCACAAACATTGAGACGCGTGAAAAACAAGCTTTTACTTCAAATGGAGTGCAAATTACACGATCTATAGTCATCCAGTGTTTGGTAACGAGAGCACATAGCGACTTTCAACAACCTTTAAACATAATTTCAA
Source organism: Schistocerca serialis cubense (assembly GCF_023864345.2). Taxonomy (NCBI): domain Eukaryota; kingdom Metazoa; phylum Arthropoda; class Insecta; order Orthoptera; family Acrididae; genus Schistocerca; species Schistocerca serialis. Next base: position 366,745,270 of record NC_064639.1, on the reverse strand, counting down.
GCCTTTTCTAAATATATCTCGCTTACATTTTCAACGTCAAATATTTAACACATTAAGTCATTTGTAATCAAATTTTGAAGTTATTTTGTACATGGGAATTAAATTCTCTACAAAATTGGGATCTTAATGGTAAAAACTAGACTGAACAAGCAAGCAGCTGATTTAAACGCTTTTCGCACACCATATTTGTTCACACGAACGCATTTCAGATCACACGAACGATTTTTGCACAGATATGATTTGCGCCCACATATTTGAGCAGTTTTGCTCAAGTTACCAACTCTTTGACTTCCAGGCTTGCGCACGTTTGGTATCTACGCCCATTTCCGATCCGCGCGAAAACGACCAAACATTTTGTGAAACTTAATTATGCTTGCCAAATATTTGACCGTGTGCGGTGCAGTTTGACCTGTTTGTCAAACATAGATAATGTTTGACTTGTTTTTGAGAAATTTTGATTGACAAAAAGTTTGACAAGATAGCGGACGTTGTTTGTGTCGACGTTTCGCAACATATGTTTAGTGGAAAATTGTTTTATTGCAATTTATCTCACTGTATAGTGAGTTTCCACCACTATGAACGATACAATCAAGTATAAAAACAAAACAGCACTGACAGTTACCAAAATGGTAGCGGTACCACGTCCCCCCGCCGGAGGTTCGAGTCACCCCTCGGGCATGGGTGTGTGTGTTGTCCTTTGCATAGGTTAGTGTAAGTAGTGTAAGTCTAGCGACCGATGACCTAAGCAGTTTGGTCCCTAAGGAATTCACAAACATTTGAACATTTGAGATGTACCACATCTTTCCCAGCCAAATACTATCCATGAAGAGATTGTGAACAACATATTTTACGCGTACGGTGGCATACAAGCCGAGTGGAATGAAATAAAAGAAGTCGAACTTCTCCCTTTCGTCCACGGTCGATGTGGACTATATGTTTCACGTTGCTGTATTTCAATCACCTGTCTTTAGGGGACCAAGTACAAGAGAATGTATTATTTTCGCACACTTGTGTCTCCCTTTTCAGTGTGGGTGTGAAGTACCGCTAAACAAGTTATTAAACGTTTCACTGTCCATCCGCAGAAAGTTGATGTAATCATCAGATTCTGAGTGAAACATCTCCATAAGGCAGAGGTTTCCAGTTGTATATTTCTCATTTTAAAGCAGTCCCTGAACCAGCTTCTTGTTTTCTTCTTCTCTAAACGCGCTGCCAGAGGCAATGCTGGCAATGCGTCATCTGCGTTTGTAGCCATTCTCACTAGCGCCAGTGTACGTGCTTCTTTGATACATCCTAGCTAGATAAGAGCGAATTTGACAGGCAAGTCTGCTCTTTAAGGACGGACGTAATGAGTTTTAAAAAGTTGCATGGTCCATTCGAAGAAAGTTGACGTAATCATAGGGTTCTGAGAGTAATATTTTCTTTAGCGTATTTTCACGGGTACATCTCTCATTTCAAGCAATTCTCTGGACCAGCCTTTTTTTTCGTCTCCTTTAAACACACTGCCGAAGTCAGTACCAGGACTGCTTTGTCTGCGTTTTTCTCGATACTCTCAAAATACACACGAACTTGAATAGCGTCTGCTTCAAAGTGATGTTAAATTGACATATATTTTTTGAACGTGTACAGAATTGCTTGGCAAATCCGTTGCTAGATAAGGGCGATTTTGTAGAACACGTTTGATCGTTTACGGGGGTCTTTACTACGTGTATGTGTGTGTGTGAGTTATGATGAGCATGGACAAACCGTTGCATGTGGACCAACCTTTAATTATCAGTCAAAATCATTAGTGGAGTAAGCAGCGCCGCTGCTGCATTGTGGTGGGACAAGCACGAGCCGTTGGCCAACAGACCCCAGCCGACAGTTGGCAACAGCTTCCTGTAGTTTGCGCGCACTGATTTCGAGGGCGTACGTAAATCGTTCGTTATAAAAGTCACATTTCACGTACGAATTACTGTTCCATTCGCATTTACCAATAATTAATATGCATATAGTTGTTAATCGCACGAAGTAGGTAAGTCTTTAAGGTCGATGAACGTGTTGACGTCACTAATGGGATTCACACGGTACACATTTTGTAAGGAGTGGATACGTCCACAGTAACGTTCGTATTTGAATGGGCTTGTGGAAGGACCGAAGTTTGATTTATTCTGGTGTATAGTGTTACTATTTCAGTGAGACTGTTGAAAAATCGTACAGTAGAATCAGCCATTTTCGTAGATAATATTTTTGTCACATCTGTATAACCAACGTGGATTAATATCTCAGATGTTGGAGCACCTGGATTGTGCATTATTTGAGAGCTTGCTTTGCTTTATCGAATCGCAAGCAGTTGCCTTACAGGGACGAATGGCAGCAGTTTAATGTGAGAGTGTCATTCAGAAGAAGGTGTGCAAACGTGTGTGTGTGCGGCTTTTCTCTGTGTTTGTGTCCGCGATATATTTTGTGAACCATGTACGCGAACAACACCATTAGAGAATTCCACTCTGCGGTAAGAGCCGGCAACTTCCAAGATGTGATGGATATGCTGACGAAAGGAGCAGACGTCGAAGCAGCAGACATTTTCAAGGTACGAGCGCTACACATTGCTGCGGAGCAAGGGCATTTGGACATTCTTAAAGAGCTTATCGCACGGGGCTGTAAAGTAAATGCACAGGCGTCTTGCTCTACTCCGTTGTTTAAGGAACTGGAACGGGGAGTGACGCCGTTACATTTAGCAACTAGACATGCCGACCCAATGATCACGCTCACATTGATCAGTGCAGGCGCTAATGTGAACGCTGAAAGTAGCTCCAAAGTGTCCCCACTGCACCATGCGGCACAGTACGGCCATTTGCCCGTGGTGAAGGCTCTAGTTACTGCGAATGCAGATGTGAACGCCGAGGACAAGAAAAAAGTCACCCCACTATTTTTCGCTGTAGCGCAGAATTTTGAAGATGTGGCCGAATTTCTTATACAAAGCCGTGCTCGTGTAAATGCTAGAAATGCAGAGCGTGTAACACCATTACATTTCGCAGCAGAAAGGGGGAACGTAAATATAACAAAGCTGCTGATCCAGAACAAGGCCGCGATTAATTCAGAGACTCTGGAAGGCTTCACTCCGCTACATGTGGCCATACAAAACAGACAGGCTGCAGTGAGCCAGTTTTTGATAAACAGTGGAGCAGATGTGAATGCGAGAGATAACGATAGGTGGACTCCTTTGCATAATGCTGCATACAGTGGATACCCAGCGGAAACCGCTAGACTTTTGATTGCGAAAGGTGCTAGTGTGAATGCGAGGGACAAGATTGGAAGAACACCCTTGCACTTTGCTGCAGAGAACCATTTTACCGATGTAGTTACCATCCTCATCAAGAACAAAGCTGACGTGAATGTCACTGACAATCGAAGGTACACACCATTGCATTGCGCCGCTTACGAGGGTCATTGGGATACTATAAAAATTCTTATCGCTAGTGGTGCTGAAATTGATCCGAGGACAGAAAATCAGACAACACCATTGCATACCGCAGCGGACTACTGGCACGTCGAAGCAGTGAAATACCTTTTGGCAGAAGGAGCAGCAGTTAACGCAACTGACAGCAATGACTGGACGCCGCTTCACTTTGCAGCTTATGAGCGTTCCACCCAAATCTCTCCTAAAAGGTCGGGACACTCAGGTACACAGGCGCCGAATTCGAAACTAAACACTATGAAAGCTCTCATTGAAAACGGAGCAGATATAAATGCAAAGGGAAGCAACGATGAAACAGCTCTGCATGTAGCCGTAGAGTATGGCGATCCAGTAATTGCAAGGTACTTATTAGAGAATGGTGCATACTACAACGCAATTACGCAATCTTTGTTTGGTACCTTAACAGCATCAGACATTGCTGCGCTAAAAAGACACGAGAATGCAAATGCTTTATTCCGTGCTACAGAAAAGCTGTTTCAAGCTGTGAAAAGAGCCAAGTGTGCTGAAATTGAAAAATGTTTTCAAGAAGGGGCATCAGCCAACAGCAGAAGTATCCAGTATGAAACACCGCTTATATATGCATCTTGGAAAGGAAATTTAGCCGTTGTTAATGTTTTGCTTAAAAATGGAGCGGGTATTAATTTGAGCAATAGTAGTGGCATTACTGCTCTGCATTATGCAGCAAAATTTGGGCATCATGAAATATTGTGCACCTTATTGCAACATGGTGCAGTATACAATGCAAAAACCAAAACAGGCAGAAAATCACCACTACATTTCGCTCAAGAAGGAGGACAAAAAGAAGTCACAGAGACTCTAAACCTGATTGAAAGCATGTTTAGTAGAATAAGCAAAAATGATAACACAGTGCTGAAAGAGTTAAATGAATTAAAGGATATAAAGTACGCTGAATTTCTTGCAATAAAAAACTGCAAAAATGTAAATAAAGAATCTCTGTCACAAATAGCTTCAAAAAATGGATGTGATGAACTTTGTAAATTTTTTTCTGATTTGTAATGGTGAACTGCTTGTTTGCTACTCATTTATGTCAGTGAATGGTTTTGATTAAAGTAAGGTGTAGTTATATTGCATGCTACTGATTTTCTGAGATTTTATACACTGGAAAATTATATTTTAGTGTTTTTGTAACCTGCAAAGTAGCCATCATTAGCAGTTTCGTGGAAGACAAAATTGCTTCACAGTGTAATGGCAATCTATGTACATTCAAGATGTTTAAATTGTCATCTTTTACTTCATTCTATTACTGGTTAACTGACAAACAAAAAGTAAACATTTGCACATCTGGCAATGCTTACCAGATGGCTTGAATACTCCTCTGAATCAGTGCTTATGTTACTGTTTGCTACCAAGAATTATCTAATTTAAAGCATTTCAGAAGTTCACAGTCTTCACTTTTGTGTAAATTTTCATTATGTGAGTTTTTGTTAGTGAACTGATACCATCATGTGTGTTACTTCCATAACAGTCTAGTCTGTTATTACTGTACGTATTTCATAATCTCTCTCACTACACTCTTGGAAGCACGTGAAAACAACCAGTAACTTAACTACTGGTAATTATTTGAATCCTCACAAGGCTTATAATTTTCTTAACAATGCATCAATTACTCACTCCATTAACTGAGAAAAACAAGTTCGAGATAAGTTGCATACTGGAGATGTATTGTAAAATAATAAAAATACATTCCGTTTATTGAAATAACAATGTGAACGAGATGTTGCATAGATGAAGGCTATACTGTAGCTGTTATTTATAAGCCATATGGATCTCACTGTACTCATTTTTGTAATAATTCAATAAAGTCTTTCAATAATTTGCTGTAAAATTTCCATAACTTGCATGTTTTTATAATCTGAGAGGAATCTGTTTCAAGTAGGAACACTGTAGCCGTCATACTAGGCTGAAGCTATTACCTTTTCGTAACAGTGAAGGCTGATGGGTATCACACCATAAAATCAACTAAACATGCCAGATGTTTTAAATAATAAATAAGAAGTAATGCCCTTTATGTAAAAAAAATTGTCTTAAATGTATTGTAACAAGAGCTAGTCAATAGAAAAATGAATTTGTATTTTGCCTATGCATGTTTGTAATATTTATATGCTTTACTATCAGTTACTTGCATTTGCAAAAACTGGTCACAGATTTGGAGCCATTTTTGTTTCAACATTTATTGTTGTGTGTGCAGCATTTACAGTACTTTTATAATAAAAAATAAAAATTGCAAATAACATCCAAGTAACTTTCTTGGACATAGAGAATGTGTACCGTAAACAACTAGTTACATAAAAAAATAGGTGCATTCCTCACAGTTATACAATTTAGAGTCATGATTCAGGTACAGATAGCAGCAGTATTGATTAAAACTGGAAGTGATCATAAATGCAGGACACAAATGGAAACTTACTGCTAATCCAAATATTTTTCATTTATGTTTGAATTTAAGTAAGTCTCATGCTAGTGAAAGCTTCAAATTTGCACTACAGTATTATTTCTTAATTGGGGTTCCAGTACACAGAAACTATAAAATGATGAGGAAAATTGTGTAACAGTAATGGGGTCTGGCAAAAAGCCTATAGATGAACAGTTTATTCATTTAATTTTTTGCGTAGAGTCAACAAAAATGACTATTGCAAACGCCAGTCTTGTTTACATAATTATGAAGATGTTCATTGAAGTACAAACAAAACAAATAGTTGATATAAGTCAGCAAGACTATAATACAAGCACACAAAGGGAATGTGGTGTCACAGAAGTAGGTATACAACTAAAATATTTCTAATACAAAGTGTAAGATCACTTGTTTTCAACTTGGAATTCAGACAGAGACTACAAACATTTCTTTTCCAGGAATAATTTGAGTTTTGTTTTAAAGATTTTTCCATCATAGGCACCTAAGTCTTTTGGCAATTTGTTGAACCAAATTTGACCACTGATGTGTGGGCTGCAATCTATTATTTTTAACTTTGTTCTTTGCCTAAGGTACCGATTTTTATTTCTAGAGTTGTGGTCATGTAAGTCGTTGCATCTTCTTGAATCTTTTTGACAATTTACAAAAAATAAAATTACCTTATATAAATACAGGGAATACACTGTAAGGTACTTATGTTGCACAAAAATCTCTCTAACAGAATCATTATGACCCTGATCATGCATTATTCTAATTGTCTTCTTCTGCAACCACATTAATCTGTCGAGGTGTGTATCAGCAGCACAGCCACGAAGTTCAATACCATAATTTAGTAGCCTAATGGATATATTGTTCCATAGTAAGCAGTTTGAATAGTAGGGTTTGTAACTATTTTTGCAAGATGACTGAGTAGGTATAATCCACTACTAATCTTTCCACACACAAAGTTAATATGATTTGACCACCGCAAGTTTTCATGTAAGTATAGGCCCAAGAAATTTGCAGCTATTAGTGTGTGCTGCCTCAATTCCATACACATTATTTATCGAGAGATGATGAGAGTTAACAGTCTTGAATGATAATAATTGTAATTTATTAACATTGGCCTTAAGCTCTTGTTCTTGAAAATAATTAATTATGGTTATTACTCCATCTGTTGCAGAAGGTGTAAGCTCACAGGTATTTTTGCCAAAAAACAACAGAGATATGTCATCTGTGTAGCTCACTATTATGGAATTTTGTGGCTCTGTGACATCATTCACATAGACTAAAAAGAGAAAGTGGCCAAGAATACCGGTAGATCCCTAGGGCACCTTGTTTGACAGTTTCATTAGAAGACTGGGCGGTTGCAACTCTGTCATTAATTTGGTATATAAGCTTTGTGCACTGCTTCCGGTTTGCCAACTAGTTGGTTAGCAGTGGTACTGCTGAATCTTTTAAGCCATATGCCTGAAGTTTCTTTATTAACAGGTTATGTTTAACTGAATCAAATGCCTTGGTAAGATCAAGGAATATGGCTGTTGCCAAATTTCCTTCATCTGGTGCATGATTGCTATGATAGTGCTGTGGTTTTTCCTGAAACCATGTTGTGTTTCAGTGAGTAGGCTATTTGTTGTGAAGTAGTCACTGAGTTGTGAAAGTAAAACATGTGTTGTTGTGGTCTTCAGTCCTGAGACTGGTTTGATGCAGCACTCCATGCTACTCTATTCTGTGCAAGCTGCTTCATCTCCCAGCACGTACTGCAGGCCACATCCTTCTGAATCGGCTTAGTGTATTCATCTCTTGGTCTCCCTCTTAAGATTTTTACCCTCCACACTGCCCTCCAATACTAAATTGCTGATCCCTTGATGCCTAAGAACATGTCCTACCAAGCAATCCCTTCTTCTAGTCAAGTTGTGCCACAAACTCCTCTTCTCCCCAATTCTGTTCAATACCTCCTCGTTAGTTATGTGATCTACCCATATAATCTTCAGCATTCTTCTGTAGCACCACATTTCAAAAGCTTCTATTCTCTTCTTGTCCAAACTATTTATTGTCCATGTTTCACTTCCATACATGGCTACACTCCATACAAATACTTTCAGAAACGACTTCCTGACAATTAAATCTATACTCGATGTTAACAAATTTCTCTTCCTCAGAAATGCTTTCCTTGCCATTGCCAGTCTACATTTTATATCCTGTCTACTTCGACCGTCATCAGTTATTTTGTTCCCCAAATAGCAAAACTCCTTTACTACTTTAAGTGTCTCATTTCCTAATCTAATTCTCTCAGCATCACCCGAGTTAACTCAACTACATTCCATTATTCTCGTTTTGATTTTGTTGATGTTCATCTTATATCCTCGTTTCAAGACACTGTCCATTGTGTTCAACTGCTCTTCCAAATCCTTTGCTGTCTCTGACAGAATTACAATGTCATCGGCCAACCTCAAAGTTTTTATTTCTTCTCCATGGATTTTAAACCTACTCCGAATTTTTCTTTTGTTTCCTTTACTGTTTGCTCAATGTACAGATTGAATAACATCGGGGATAGGCTACAACCCTGTCTCACTCCCTTCCCAACCACTGCTTCCCTTTCATGTCCCTTGACTCTTATAACTGCCATCTGGTTTCTGTACAAATTGTAAATAGCCTTTCGCTCCCTGTGTTTTACCCATGCCACCTTCAGAGTATTCCAGTCAACATTGTCAAAAGCTTTCTCTAAGTCTACAAACACTAGAAACATAGGTTTGCCTTTTCTTAATCTAGCTCCTCAGATAAGTCATAGGGTCAGTATTGCCTCACGTGTTCCAGTATTTCTACGGAATCCAAACTGATCTTCCCTGAGGTTGGCTTCTACCAGTTTTTCCATTCGTCTATAAAGAATTCGTGTTAGTATTTTGCAGCTGTGACTTATTAAACTGATAGTTCGGTAATTTTCACATCTGTCAACACCTGCTTTCTTTGTGATTGTAATTATTATATTCTTCTAGAAGTCTGAGGGTGTTCCGCCTGTCCCATACATTTTGCTCACCAGTTGGTAGAGTTTTGTCAGGACTGGCTCTCCCAAGGTTGTCAGTAGTTCTAATGGCATGTTGTCTACTCCCGGGGCCTTGTTTTGACTTAGGTCTTTCAGTGCTCTCTCAAACTCTTCACGCATTATCATATCTCCCATTTCATTTTCATCTACATCCTCTTCCATTTCCATAATATTGCCCTCAAGAACATGGCCCTTGCATAGACCCTCTATATTCTCCTTCCACCTTCTGCTTTCCCTTCTTTGCTTAGAACTGGGTTTCCATCTGAGCTCTTGATATTCATACAAGTGGTTCTGTTCTCTCCAAATGTCTCTTTAATTTTCCTGTAGGCACTATCTATCTTACCCCTAGTGAGATAAGCCTCTACATCCTTACATTTGTCCTCTAGCCATCCCTGCTTAGCCATTTTGCACTTCCTGTCGATATCATTTTTGAGACGTTTGTATTCCTTCATGCCTGCTTCATTTAATGCAATTTTATATTTTCTTCTTTCATCAATTAAATTCAATATATCTTCTGTTACCCAAGAATTTCTACTAGCCCACGTCTTTTTACCAACTTGATCCTCTGACTCTGTACAACCTCTGGTTTAGTCAGTTATTCAGGCCCCATCTCTTTAAATCCCCACCTCTTTGCATTTTCTTCAGTTTTAATCTACAGTTCATAACCAATAGATCGTGGTCAGAGTCCACTTCTGCCCCTGGAAATGTCTTGAAATTTAAAATCTGGTTCCTAAATCTCTGTCTTACCATTATGTAATCTATCTGAAACCTTTCAGTATCTCCAGGCTTCTTCCATGTATACAACCTTCTTTTATGATTCTTGAACTAAGTGTTAGCTATGATTAAGGTATGCTCTGCGCAAAATTCTACCAGGCGGCTTCCTCTTTCATATCTTACCCCCAATCCATATTCACCTACTACGTTTCCTTCTCTCCCTTTTCCTACTCTCGAATTCCAATCACCCATGACTATTAAATTTTCGTCTCCCTTCACTACCTGAATAATTTCTTTTATCTCACCCATACATTTCATCAATTTCTTCGTCATCTTCAGAGCTAGTTGGCATATAAACTTGTACAACTGTTGTAGGCGTGGGCTTCGTGTCAATCTTGGCCACAATAATGCGTTCACTATGTTGTTTGTAGTAGCTTAACCGAACTCCTATTTTTTTATTCATTATTAAACCTACTCCTGCATTACCCCTATTTGATTTTGTATTTATAACCCTGTATTCACCTGACCAAAAGTCTTGTTCCTCCTGCCACCGAACTTCGCTAATTCCCACTATATCTAACTTTAACCTATCCATTTCCCTTTTTAAATTTTCTAACCACCTGTCCGATTAAAGGATCTGACATTCCACTCTCCGATCCATAGAACGTCAGTTTTCTTTCTCCTGATAACGACGTCCTCTTGAGGAATCCCCGCCCGGATATCCGAATGGGGGACTATTTTACCTTCGGAATATTTTACCCAAGAGGACGCCATCATCATTTAACTATACAGTAAAGCTGCATGCCCTCGGGAAAAATTACGGCTGTAGTTTACCCTTTCTTCTAGCTGTTCTCAGTACCATCACAGCAAGGCCGTTTTGGTTAGTGTTACAAGGCCAGATCAGTCAATCATCCAGACTGTTGCCCCTGCAACTACTGAAAAGGCTGCTGCCCCTCTTCAGGAACCACATGTTTGTCTGGCTTCTCAACAGATACTCCACCATTGTGGTTGCACCTACAGTACGGCTATCTGTGTCGCTGAGGCACGCAAGCCTCCCCACCAACTGCAAGGTCTATGGTTCATGGGGGGGAGGGGGGGGGGAGGAAAACATAATAAAAGATTTTGTTAAATATGGGGATTAATGATACTGGCCTAAAGTTTTCAACCTGTTTTTTTTTTAGTTCCTTTCTTATAGCCTATACTGGTTTTACTACACTTATTTAAAAATGAGTCTGGGAAGGTGTTTTCCTTAATACAACAGTTAATGAGATTGATAATAGGTTTAACTAATTCCTTGTGGCACTTTTTAACTAGGGCTCTAGATATCTCATCCCATCTAGCTGAGTGCTTGATCTTCAATGTGCAGATTATTCGACTTATTTCATGTTCACTCACAGTTCTGAATTCAAAGTTTATATATTGGTTTGAGCAAATGTTAATCGTGCTGTTTTGGTCATCAGGTTGAGTTGGAATGCCACATGGAGTGATGAAATTTTTATTGTAAATGTCACAGATTGTTCTCGGATCTTCTATTAATTTTTTCTCATGCAATATGCATATTTGTTTTGTATTCACATTTGATGGTGCTTTCTGGTATTGACTGATGGGCTTCCAAGATGCTTTACTCACATTGTCAGATTTAATGACTGTATCACTGTGCACCTTTTTCCTGAAAGCTGTGCCTTAAACATTTTCTTGGCTTTATAATACTTTTCCTTAAGGATGATAACCTCTTGATTTATAAAGAAATAGAATTGATCCCATTTCTTGTTTGAGCCTTTTACCTCGTAAACACAGTTCCATACCTCATTGGCTAGTTTATGTTTAAGGCGATTTGTATTGTCATTGTTCAAGATTCGTTTCTGTTCCATGACATTTGTTGCTTCTGCTGTGTTTACACCCATGTACTCAACACACTGACAATAGTGGTCAGAGTAGTGAAAATCTTTATTTCTGTGACAGTATAGAGTATGATAAGCTTGAAACCCTATGAGTTGCTAATAATATATGGATTTGTTGTCCATTTTTACACCGCAGCATTAAAAATTAATGGTGGCCTATGGCATGTGAACATTTATGTCTACTCCTGGTTGCTACTGTATACAGTACTCTCAAAAAAATTATAGTATCAAGCAAGTAATAAGGTCATTACAAGACGTCCCTGCCACCCCTGTCCCCTCCACCCTTTCCCTCAGCCCCCTTCTCTTTTCTGTGTGTTTTATGTAAGCTAAATTTAACATAGGAAAATTAGGAGGAAATTCACAACTTTGGAAAGAGGGGAAAACTGTTTCCTCAACTACTGTTTACCTCATATTGGTAGCTTTCATTTAGAAATCAAAGATTAATTGTTATCAACATCTGTAATCATAGAAGCATAACTAAGTGATCTTTGCTACTCATTGTGTCACCAACGCAAGTTTTCAGTTCTCGAGTCTCAATGACGATGTACTTTGTAGAAAGTGGGAATTGTATCACAAGTTTTTAATTTCTTCTTAATGGGTAGAGATTCCAAATTTTGTCCATTATGTCTGATAGGGCTTGGTTGGAGATAAGGCATGGTTGAAGACCTGTGCACCATATGAAAGCCATCCCAAGTTTTGATACTCGGCAAAGTCTACATTGATATTAATCTTGTGTCTTGCATTATGATTGTGCAAATTGTAACTTGTTGGAAACTTATCATTATATGGATAGGCTAATGTACTGGTATATACACCGATCAGCCAGAATATTATGACCACCTATCTAATAGTCGGTAGGCACACCTTTGGTATAGAGGCGTTGGTAGGTTGCTGGATGGAGTTGGCACTACATCTGCACACACAATTCACTTAAGTTCCGGAGGGGAGGGAGGGGGAGGGGAGGGAGGATATGAGCTCTGACACCACATTCAGACACATCCCAGATATGTTCAATCAGTTTCAGATCTGGTGATTTGACGGATCAGCGTATCAATTGGAACTTGCCACTGTGTTCCTCAAACCACTGAGCCACACTCCTGGTCTTGTACATGGTGCATTATCTTGCTGAAAAATGCTGTTGCTGTCAGGAAACGTGATCATCATGAGGGGGTCTATGTGGTCTGCAACTAGTTACAATACGCCTTAGCTGTCATTGTGCCTTGTACAAACTCCACTGAGCACATAGATGCTCATGTGAACGTTCCCCAGAGCATAGTGGAACCACCACCAGAGTGTTTCCATCCCACAGCACAAGTGTCAAGGAACTGTTCCCCTGGAAGATGACTGTTTCACACCCTCCCATTGACATGATGAAGCAGGTATCAGCATTCATCAGACGCTGCAGTTATCTGCACTGCACCAATGTCCAGTGCAGATGGTCACGTGCCCGTTTCAGTCGTAGTTGTCGATGTTGTGTTATTAACATTGGCACATGCAAGAGTCGTCAGCTGTGGAAGTCCACCATGCACTGTTTGGTGCACTGTGTGTTCAGACACATCTGTACTGTGCCCAGCATTAAAGTCTGATGTTAGTTTCACCCAGATACCCCTTGTCCTGTTTTACCAGTCTGCCCAGCCTATAACATCTGATATCTGTGATGAGGGGTGTCCAGACAACCCTGTGACATCTGAACGTGCCTTTACTCTGGTTTTGCCATTTGTTGAAGAAACTCACCACAGTACTCCTTGAATACCCAACAAGTTGTGCATTTTCCGAAGTGCTCATGCCTCCGGAGCATGACAATCGGATAGATTGCAGGCCTTCCCCATTCTACTCATGACAGTTCACTCACTGATATGCAGCATGTGTGTGTCTTGACTAGCAGTCATTCCTCTCTAGGTGATGCTGCTATCACCAGGATGGGTTTACATCGATAGTTGGTGGTCATAATGTTCTGGCCGATCAGTGTATTTATCACAAGTGAGTGCTGTGGACAAGTTTGACCATAATTGTAAATGTTAATACAGTTTATCAAAATACAGTTAATTCAGTAAATCACGTATATGATGGCTTTAAGGTTAATGATAATATTAAGATTACTGTAAAAGATTCCACTTCATACGGTGTGGAATTTGTTTCTTTTTTTTTTATATATAATGAATTGATGTTGTTAGGAAAGTGTATTATTGTGTTCCACTATGAAGAACACTTCAGTGATAGTATGTCATGGCATGGGGGCCATTAAAGTTATTGCAGTTTCTTGTGCTCTGATCCATGCAGAGCTGTTTTGCAGATATGCATTGGAAATTCTGAAGTAATCCTTAAAAAGACAATTGTTTTGTTTATATGCACGGGTATTGAATGTTCAGTATCTTTGGTGTAGGGGGAAGAGGATGTCATGCACCTTGTCTTATTATGTTGAATATAATTCAAATAGCTCAAAATGGTTCAAATGGCTCTGAGCACTATGGGACTTAACATCTGAGATCATCAGTCCCCTAGAACTTAGAACTACTTAAACATAACTAACCTAAGGACATCACACACATCCATGCCTGAGGCAGGATTTGAACCTGTGACCATAGCGGTCGCGCAGTTCCAGACTGAAGCGCCTAGAACCGCTCGGCCACCATGGCCGGCTCCAATAGCTCATTTTTTGGTTTTGGGTATGGTTTGGCTGCAGGGTCTATTCCTTGAGACTACAAAGGATGAAAGTATGCAAAATAAATTACTACTCCTTTCTTCAAGTCAGAATTGTTGAGATTACTGCTCAGTGCACGCATGCTGAACTGAGGTTTGTGATTAATATATCTACATGGTGACACCATTTTAGTATTAATCACATAATTTTACACAACATGTGAATGATCTTTAACAGAATTTGATGGCAGCGGATAGGTTTTGTTATTACAGAATTGTGTAATATGTCTCTTCGTGAGATTAGGGCTGTAACTGTTTGCTGTAAATCATAAGTAGGCTTATTTAGATATTGGCTGTTCTGTGTTAAGTTAAGTTGATTTTGAAGTCTTGATTACTTGCTTGTCATTGTCAAACACAGCAGTTTCTGAATGGTCATTTGAAGTTATTAGAGAATCGTTTGTATCAAGTTTGACCAGAAGCAGACCGGGCATTGACTTGTAAGAAATTCTATATTTTATTTTCTGCATTTCCAAAATAAATTTTATTTCTTAGGTGCAGTTTTATGAATGTGACTTGAATTCTGTTTTGTAGGTAATATCTATACATCTAAAATATATGTTGCCATTAAGACCGACATATTTTTGTTCAGCAAATAAAACTTTGTGGTTCGCATACGCAAAGGGCTTGGTGAGGTAATATAACATACCAACAGGGTAGTTTTATGACATCTTGGGTTGTCGGGTGTTCTGCCGGATATCAGCGTCGTACTTGCACGATATTTCGGTCACGTAGCTCGAGACCTTCATCAGGTGCGACCTGAGACTGCTCCTCGAGTGTACCTGGTCCAGTATTTATGCCTATAGCCTTCCCCCTCCACCAACGGCTGCAGGCGCTTCCTCTGTGGTCCGCGCCCATTCCCTGCGACCTGCTGGAGCGTTGCTGCTCCGTTTTCCGTCCGCTGCGGTTCTAGGTGTTCCCTCTGCGGTCCGCGCCCACCAAACCCGCTCCTGGGGGTTTCATCTACGGTCTGGGGTACCAGGCGTTCCCCCTGCGGTCCGCGCCCGCTCACCACGACCTGTTGGAGCGTTGCCGCTCCGTTTTTCGTCCACTGCGGCTCTGGATGTTCCCTCTGCGGTCCGCGCCCACCAGTCCCAGTTCTGGGTGTTCCATCTTCGGTCTGGTGCTCCTGGCAGTCCGTCAGGGGCTCGTTTACCATCTCCATGTCTCTGGTTCTTCTGTTTGTGTAGTGTTGCAGCTGGCCCCGTTGCTCCTTTAACAATTCCAGAGCCGGATCCCAGGCTCTGCTTAGCTGGTACCCTGTGTCACGATTCACAAGATCGTCAGCCATTTTAATCTCAATCGATTCTCTTATAACACTGTCCCAAAATCTGGGTGTTTGTGCTAGAATCTTGGTATCCTCATACTTCATGGTATGATCTAGTTCTAGACAGTGTTCAGCAATGGCTGACTTAGTCACCTGTCTTAATCTAGTGTGCCTCTGATGTTCTTTGCACCTGATCTCCACAGTTCTTGTCGTCTGGCCAATGTAGGACATGCCACATTGACAAGGTATATTGTAAATCCCTGGTTTTCGTAACCCCAGGTCGTCTTTGACACTCCCCAGCAGTCCCCCGATCTTGTTGGATGGACAGAAAACACACTTGATATTGCGTTTACGCAGGATCCTACTGATTCTGGCAGAAATAGAGCCAGCATAGGGCAGATATGCCACCTTCTTTGCTTCATCTTGGTCTTCTTCAGGAACCTGTGGTATAGTGGCTGGTCGGAGTGCCCTCTCAATTTGTCTGTCCGTGTATCCATTCTTGGAGAAAACTGTTTTGAGACGTTCTATCTCTATGGGTAGATTCTCTTGGTCTGATAGGGCACGTGCTCTGTGGACCAAAGTCTTCAGAACCCCATTCTTCTGTGCAGGGTGGTGACAACTGCTGGCCTGCAGATATAAATCAGTGTGTGTTGGTTTTCGGTACACACTGTGGCCAATTGATCCATCTGCTTTCCTCTGGACTAGTACATCCAGAAATGGCAGCTGGCCATTCTTCTCCAGTTCCATGGTGAACTTGATATTAGGGTGGCATGAGTTAAGATGTTCAAGAAACTCATTGAGCCTGTCCATCCCATGTGGCCAGATCACGAAGGTGTCATCCACATACCTAAAGAAGCATGTGGGTTTAAATGTGGCTGTCTCCAATGCCCTCTCCTCAAAACTCTCCATAAACATGTTGGCAACCACAGGGGACAGTGGGCTGCCCATAGCGACACCTTCAGTTTGCTCGTAATATTGGTTTCTGTACAGGAAATACGTGGATGTCAGTGTATGACTGAACAGGTCCAACAGAGCACCATCAAATTTCTCTGCAATCAGTTCTAGTGAGTCCTTCAGTGGGACCCTGGTGAACAGCGATACCACATCAAAACTAACCATGATGTCTGAATCTGTGATGTGCAGTTGTTTGAGGCGTTGCAGGAAATCTCCTGAGTTGTGGATGTGGTGAATACATTTCCCCACATATGGAGCTAGGAGACCTTTCAAGTACTTGGCTGTTGTGTACGTAGGGGCCCCAATATTACTGACAATAGGACGTAGGGGCACGCCCTCCTTGTGTATTTTAGGCAGACCATACAGTCTAGGTGGCACTGGCGCTTTTTCCCGTAGTTGTCTGATGATCTTATCAGGCATCCCTGTTTCCTTCAAGAGAGCACTTGTCTTCTTGGCCACCTTGTCCGTTGGGTCACACTCCAGAATTCTGTATGCAGGGTCCTCCAGAAGTTGGCGTACTTTCTCATCATAATCCACCCGCTGCAAGATGACAGTGGAGTTCCCTTTGTCTGCTGGCAGTACCACAATGCTGTTGTCTTCCCGTAGTTTCTTGAGTGCAAGCCTCTCCTCGGTTGTGATGTTCGATTTCGGCGGCCTGGCCTTGGTGAGGGCCCTGCAGGTCTCTCGGCGGACTTCCTCTCCCACATTAGGTGGAAGTGTGGCTGCAACTTGCTCTACTGCACTGACGAAACCTGAAATGGGTATGTTTCTAGGGGTCGTAGCAAAGTTGAGACCCTTGCTGAGTACCTTTAAGGTTGTATCATCAAACTGTATGCCACTCAGATTCGTCACCGTGCGTGTCTCTTCCATCTGCTGTGCTTTCTTGCTCATGCGGTCAAACTTTGCAGATTGGCAAGATGAGGCATTCCTTCTAGCACACTCAGCTAAAGACCAGGAGGCACGGTCTACCCAATGCCAATCTTCTCTTGTTAAGGAGGCTGCCATGTACAGATGAATGTGTAACAGCTCCCTGGCCACAACATCTAACCTGTGGCGCATATCTCGAATCCTCTCTCTCACCAGTGCCATGCTAGCTCTGCATTTTATCTTGTTCGCCGCTCTGGAGTTGATGTGATGTTTAATTCTGGCAAATACTGGTACCACTTCTCCATCTCGACACCTCAGCAAAAAACTGAGAGAACTCAGCATCTTCCCTTTCTTCTGCCGTAGCTTGTCCAGCTTCTTGATATTCTGATACATCTCCTCCCCGTAGAGACTTTTGATGTAACTCTTCAGGCTTTCCCGGCGGTCTAATGACATCTTGGGTTGTCGGGTGTTCTGCCGGATATCAGCGTCGTACTTGCACGATATTTCGGTCACGTAGCTCGAGACCTTCATCAGGTGCGACCTGAGACTGCTCCTCGAGTGTACCTGGTCCAGTATTTATGCCTATGGCCTTCCCCCTCCACCAACGGCTGCAGGCGCTTCCTCTGTGGTCCGCGCCCATTCCCTGCGACCTGCTGGAGCGTTGCTGCTCCGTTTTCCGTCCGCTGCGGTTCTAGGTGTTCCCTCTGCGGTCCGCGCCCACCAAACCCGCTCCTGGGGGTTTCATCTACGGTCTGGGGTACCAGGTGTTCCCCCTGCGGTCCGCGCCCGCTCACCACGACATGTTGGAGCGTTGCCGCTCCGTTTTTCGTCCACTGCGGCTCTGGATGTTCCCTCTGCGGTCCGCGCCCACCAGTCCCAGTTCTGGGTGTTCCATCTTCGGTCTGGTGCTCCTGGCAGTCCGTCAGGGGCTCGTTTACCATCTCCATGTCTCTGGTTCTTCTGTTTGTGTAGTGTTGCAGCTGGCCCCGTTGCTCCTTTAACAATTCCAGAGCCGGATCCCAGGCTCTGCTTAGCTGGTACCCTGTGTCACGATTCACAAGATCGTCAGCCATTTTAATCTCAATCGATTCTCTTATAACACTGTCCCAAAATCTGGGTGTTTGTGCTAGAATCTTGGTATCCTCATACTTCATGGTATGATCTAGTTCTAGACAGTGTTCAGCAATGGCTGACTTAGTCACCTGTCTTAATCTAGTGTGCCTCTGATGTTCTTTGCACCTGATCTCCACAGTTCTTGTCGTCTGGCCAATGTAGGACATGCCACATTGACAAGGTATATTGTAAATCCCTGGTTTTCGTAACCCCAGGTCGTCTTTGACACTCCCCAGCAGTCCCCCGATCTTGTTGGATGGACAGAAAACACACTTGATATTGTGTTTACGCAGGATCCTACTGATTCTGGCAGAAATAGAGCCAGCATAGGGCAGATATGCCACCTTCTTTGCTTCATCTTGGTCTTCTTCAGGAACCTGTGGTATAGTGGCTGGTCGGAGTGCCCTCTCAATTTGTCTGTCCGTGTATCCATTCTTGGAGAAAACTGTTTTGAGACGTTCTATCTCTATGGGTAGATTCTCTTGGTCTGATAGGGCACGTGCTCTGTGGACCAAAGTCTTCAGAACCCCATTCTTCTGTGCAGGGTGGTGACAACTGCTGGCCTGCAGATATAAATCAGTGTGTGTTGGTTTTCGGTACACACTGTGGCCAATTGATCCATCTGCTTTCCTCTGGACTAGTACATCCAGAAATGGCAGCTGGCCATTCTTCTCCAGTTCCATGGTGAACTTGATATTAGGGTGGCATGAGTTAAGATGTTCAAGAAACTCATTGAGCCTGTCCATCCCATGTGGCCAGATCACGAAGGTGTCATCCACATACCTAAAGAAGCATGTGGGTTTAAATGTGGCTGTCTCCAATGCCCTCTCCTCAAAACTCTCCATAAACATGTTGGCAACCACAGGGGCAGTGGGCTGCCCATAGCGACACCTTCAGTTTGCTCGTAATATTGGTTTCTGTACAGGAAATACGTGGATGTCAGTGTATCACTGAACAGGTCCAACAGAGCACCATCAAATTTCTCTGCAATCAGTTCTAGTGAGTCCTTCAGTGGGACCCTGGTGAACAGCGATACCACATCAAAACTAACCATGATGTCTGAATCTGTGATGTGCAGTTGTTTGAGGCGTTGCAGGAAATCTCCTGAGTTGCGGATGTGGTGAATACATTTCCCCACATATGGAGCTAGGAGACCTTTCAAGTACTTGGCTGTTGTGTACGTAGGGGCCCCAATATTACTGACAATAGGACGTAGGGGCACGCCCTCCTTGTGTATTTTAGGCAGACCATACAGTCTAGGTGGCACTGGCGCTTTTTCCCGTAGTTGTCTGATGATCTTATCAGGCATCCCTGTTTCCTTCAAGAGAGCACTTGTCTTCTTGGCCACCTTGTCCGTGGGGTCACACTCCAGAATTCTGTATGCAGGGTCCTCCAGAAGTTGGCGTACTTTCTCATCATAATCCACCCGCTGCAAGATGACAGTGGAGTTCCCTTTGTCTGCTGGCAGTACCACAATGCTGTTGTCTTCCCGTAGTTTCTTGAGTGCAAGCCTCTCCTCGGTTGTGATGTTCGATTTCGGCGGCCTGGCCTTGGTGAGGGCCCTGCAGTTCTCTCGGCGGACTTCCTCTGCCACATTAGGTGGAAGTGTGGCTGCAACTTGCTCTACTGCACTGACGAAACCTGAAATGGGTATGTTTCTAGGGGTCGTAGCAAAGTTGAGACCCTTGCTGAGTACCTTTAAGGTTGTATCATCAAACTGTATGCCACTCAGATTCGTCACCGTGCGTGTCTCTTCCATCTGCTGTGCTTTCTTGCTCATGCGGTCAAACTTTGCAGATTGGCAAGATGAGGCATTCCTTCTAGCACACTCAGCTAAAGACCAGGAGGCACGGTCTACCCAATGCCAATCTTCTCTTGTTAAGGAGGCTGCCATGTACAGATGAATGTGTAACAGCTCCCTGGCCACAACATCTAACCTGTGGCGCATATCTCGAATCCTCTCTCTCACCAGTGCCATGCTAGCTCTGCATTTTATCTTGTTCGCCGCTCTGGAGTTGATGTGATGTTTAATTCTGGCAAATACTGGTACCACTTCTCCATCTCGACACCTCAGCAAAAAACTGAGAGAACTCAGCATCTTCCCTTTCTTCTGCCGTAGCTTGTCCAGCTTCTTGATATTCTGATACATCTCCTCCCCGTAGAGACTTTTGATGTAACTCTTCAGGCTTTCCCGGCGGTCTAATGACATCTTGGGTTGTCGGGTGTTCTGCCGGATATCAGCGTCGTACTTGCACGATATTTCGGTCACGTAGCTCGAGACCTTCATCAGGTGCGACCTGAGACTGCTCCTCGAGTGTACCTGGTCCAGTATTTATGCCTATGGCCTTCCCCCTCCACCAACGGCTGCAGGCGCTTCCTCTGTGGTCCGCGCCCATTCCCTGCGACCTGCTGGAGCGTTGCTGCTCCGTTTTCCGTCCGCTGCGGTTCTAGGTGTTCCCTCTGCGGTCCGCGCCCACCAAACCCGCTCCTGGGGGTTTCATCTACGGTCTGGGGTACCAGGCGTTCCCCCTGCGGTCCGTGCCCGCTCACCACGACCTGTTGGAGCGTTGCCGCTCCGTTTTTCGTCCACTGCGGCTCTGGATGTTCCCTCTGCGGTCCGCGCCCACCAGTCCCAGTTCTGGGTGTTCCATCTTCGGTCTGGTGCTCCTGGCAGTCCGTCAGGGGCTCGTTTACCATCTCCATGTCTCTGGTTCTTCTGTTTGTGTAGTGTTGCAGCTGGCCCCGTTGCTCCTTTAACAATTCCAGAGCCGGATCCCAGGCTCTGCTTAGCTGGTACCCTGTGTCACGATTCACAAGATCGTCAGCCATTTTAATCTCAATCGATTCTCTTATAACACTGTCCCAAAATCTGGGTGTTTGTGCTAGAATCTTGGTATCCTCATACTTCATGGTATGATCTAGTTCTAGACAGTGTTCAGCAATGGCTGACTTAGTCACCTGTCTTAATCTAGTGTGCCTCTGATGTTCTTTGCACCTGATCTCCACAGTTCTTGTCGTCTGGCCAATGTAGGACATGCCACATTGACAAGGTATATTGTAAATCCCTGGTTTTCGTAACCCCAGGTCGTCTTTGACACTCCCCAGCAGTCCCCCGATCTTGTTGGATATACAGAAAACACACTTGATATTGTGTTTACGCAGGATCCTACTGATTCTGGCAGAAATAGAGCCAGCATAGGGCAGATATACCACCTTCTTTGCTTCAGCTTGGTCTTCTTCAGGAACCTGTGGTATAGTGGCTGGTCGGAGTGCCCTCTCAATTTGTCTGTCCGTGTATCCATTCTTGGAGAAAACTGTTTTGAGACGTTCTATCTCTATGGGTAGATTCTCTTGGTCTGATAGGCTACGTGACCGAAATATCGTGCAAGTACGACGCTGATATCCGGCAGAACACCCGACAACCCAAGATGTCATTAGACCGCCGGGAAAGCCTGAAGAGTTACATCAAAAGTCTCTACGGGGAGGAGATGTATCAGAATATCAGGAAGCTGGACAAGCTACGGCAGAAGAAAGGGAAGATGCTGAGTTCTCTCAGTTTTTTGCTGAGGTGTCGAGATGGAGAAGTGGTACCAGTATTTGTCAGAATTAAACATCACATCAACTCCAGAGCGGCGAACAAGATAAAATGCAGAGCTAGCATGGCACTGGTGAGAGAGAGGATTCGAGATATGCGCCACAGGTTAGATGTTGTGGCCAGGGAGCTGTTACACATTCATCTGTACATGGCAGCCTCCTTAACAAGAGAAGATTGGGATTGGGTAAACCGTGTCTCCTGGTCTTTAGCTGAGTGTGCTAGAAGGAATGCCTCATCTTGCCAATCTGCAATGTTTGACCGCATGAGCAAGAAAGCACAGCAGATGGAAGAGACACGCACGGTGACGAATCTGAGTGGCATACAGTTTGATGATACAACCTTAAAGGTACTCAGCAAGGGTCTCAACTTTGCTACGACCCCTAGAAACATACCCATTTCAGGTTTCGTCAGTGCAGTAGAGCAAGTTGCAGCCACACTTCCACCTAATGTGGGAGAGGAAGTCCGCCGAGAGACCTGCAGGGCCCTCACCAAGGCCAGGCCGCCGAAATCGAACATCACAACCGAGGAGAGGCTTGCACTCAAGAAACTACGGGAAGACAACAGCATTGTGGTACTGCCAGCAGACAAAGGGAACTCCACTGTCATCTTGCAGCGGGTGGATTATGATGAGAAAGTACGCCAACTTCTGGAGGACCCTGCATACAGAATTCTGGAGTGTGACCCCACGGACAAGGTGGCCAAGAAGACAAGTGCTCTCTTGAAGGAAACAGGGATGCCTGATAAGATCATCAGACAACTATGGGAAAAAGCGCCAGTGCCACCTAGACTGTATGGTCTGCCTAAAATACACAAGGAGGGCGTGCCCCTACGTCCTATTGTCAGTAATATTGGGGCCCCTACGTACACAACAGCCAAGTACTTGAAAGGTCTCCTAGCTCCATATGTGGGGAAATGTATTCACCACATCCGCAACTCAGGAGATTTCCTGCAACGCCTCAAACAACTGCACATCACAGATTCAGACATCATGGTTAGTTTTGATGTGGTATCGCTGTTCACCAGGGTCCCACTGAAGGACTCACTAGAACTGATTGCAGAGAAATTTGATGGTGCTCTGTTGGACCTGTTCAGTGATACACTGACATCCACGTATTTCCTGTACAGAAACCAATATTACGAGCAAACTGAAGGTGTCGCTATGGGCAGCCCACTGTCCCCTGTGGTTGCCAACATGTTTATGGAGAGTTTTGAGGAGAGGGCATTGGAGACAGCCACATTTAAACCCACATGCTTCTTTAGGTATGTGGATGACACCTTCGTGATCTGTTCACATGGGATGGACAGGCTCAATGAGTTTCTTGAACATCTTAACTCATGCCACCCTAATATCAAGTTCACCATGGAACTGGAGAAGAATGGCCAGCTGCCATTTCTGGATGTACTAGTCCAGAGGAAAGCAGATGGATCAATTGGCCACAGTGTGTACCGAAAACCAACACACACTGATTTATATCTGCAGGCCAGCAGTTGTCACCACCCTGCACAGAAGAATGGGGTTCTGAAGACTTTGGTCCACAGAGCACGTGCCCTATCAGACCAAGAGAATCTACCCATAGAGATAGAACGTCTCAAAACAGTTTTCTCCAAGAATGGATACACGGACAGACAAATTGAGAGGGCACTCCGACCAGCCACTATACCACAGGTTCCTGAAGAAGACCAAGATGAAGCAAAGAAGGTGGCATATCTGCCCTATGCTGGCTCTATTTCTGCCAGAATCAGTAGGATCCTGCGTAAACACAATATCAAGTGTGTTTTCTGTCCATCCAACAAGACCGGGGGACTGCTGGGGAGTGTCAAAGACGACCTGGGGTTACGAAAACCAGGGATTTACAATATACCTTGTCAATGTGGCATGTCCTACATTGGCCAGACGACAAGAACTGTGGAGATCAGGTGCAAAGAACATCAGAGGCACACTAGATTAAGACAGGTGACTAAGTCAGCCATTGCTGAACACTGTCTAGAACTAGATCATACCATGAAGTATGAGGATACCAAGATTCTAGCACAAACACCCAGATTTTGGGACAGTGTTATAAGAGAATCGATTGAGATTAAAATTTCTGACGATCTTGTGAATCGTGACACAGGGTACCAGCTAAGCAGAGCCTGGGGTCCGGCTCTGGAATTGTTAAAGGAGCAACGGGGCCAGCTGCAACACTACACAAACAGAAGAACCAGAGACATGGAGATGGTAAACGAGCCCCTGACGGACTGCCAGGAGCACCAGACCGAAGATGGAACTCCCAGAACTGGGACTGGTGGGCGCGGACCGCAGAGGGAACATCCAGAGCCGCAGTGGACGAAAAACGGAGCGGCAACGCTCCAACAGGTCGTGGTGAGCGGGCGCGGACCGCAGGGGGAACGCCTGGTACCCCAGACCGTAGATGAAACCCCCAGGAGCGGGTTTGGTGGGCGCGGACCGCAGAGGGAACACCTAGAACCGCAGCGGACGGAAAACGGAGCAGCAACGCTCCAGCAGGTCGCAGGGAATGGGCACGGACCACAGAGGAAGCGCCTGCAGCCGTTGGTGGAGGGGGAAGGCCATGGGCAGTGACCGAAATATCGTGCAAGTACGACGCTGATATCCGGCAGAACACCCGACAACCCAAGATGTCATTAGACCGCCGGGAAAGCCTGAAGGGTAGTTTTATGTTTTAAGTTTGCCTGTATTTAATTTGTTTGGCTGTATATGGTATTTTCTCTGAAGATTCCAGTGTGAAAATCAAACTGAGAAACAGTGAACCCGTTTCGCTCACAATTTATGACTGTTCCCTTTCTACAGATGTTTTTATGAAAACTGGAACAAGTGAAATGGATTTACGATTTGCTGATTTGAGCGTCTCCATTTTTTGTAGTTGTCTTGCATCAATGACTAATAAAAAAGCTCAAAGGTGGCTTTTTAGTGCATTTACCTGTGTCAGTGACTTAATGGCTTTCACTATCTCGTTGTGGGTAGTATTTAGTAGTTTACACTGTTGCCTGTTAGTAGTGTTTACAGTGTGTACTCCATTGAATCTGATTCATCAATATTTGATTGTTTATTAAGAGCTGCAATGTTTACAGTTATTGTGGGTAAGTAATCATTAAATTTAACAATATGATGAAAAGGATAGTTGCTACCCACCATATAGTAGAGGTACTGAGTCGCAGATGGGCACAACAAAAAGTCAGTCACAAAATCAGCTTTCGGCCAACAAGGTCTTCATCAAAAATAGACAACAGACACATATCGGGATGAGAAGGAAAGGTTGGTTTTCCGAAAGATTGCATAAGTAATACCTCTTTTATATGTGTGTTCTACTGCCACCACTTAGAGTTTTTATCTATTCTTTTACAAAATATAACAATGAATAGAATCAATTATTGATTATATAATGTAATGGATAGATAAAAAGTGTACTCACGAAGCGGTGGCAGGGGAACACGTACACAGAAGAACGTAACTTAATATGACATTTTTTTCATTAAGAAACAACCGTGCTTGTTAAAATAATTTTTGTCAAGCACGATTACATTTATGTTTATAGAGCACTGACTTTGACTGTTATGAACTGTGGTTTTAAGGTCTATTTGCAGCACAGGAGGGCCATGCATTTTTCTTTTATGATATAGGCATGTTTTACTATCATCATTTGACAAACATTGTCAGGTAGACTAATTACAATAGAATTTACACCCAAATAACTGAAACTACTTTGGTTAGGAACATCTTGTCATTGGCTGTTGTGCTATGGCCTTTAGTTTACACTAGGAACTTTGCTGTGGAAAATAATGCAAAACTGGACGTTGACAACTAGCCTATGTGTCCTTGATCCGTAAGTAATATCAGATCAAGAAATCTAACATTGTTTGTTAGAAAAAGAAATCTGTATTAAAATCTCCTCAAACAATGAGTAGTTAAGACTCCATGTATTTACTAACTGCCAGGACACAAAATGCATGAGGGTGAATCAGTAAATGAAACAGAATATTTTGATTTCTTTGGTGTCTATATCGACAAGACTATGAACCGGACGTCATATGTTACAGATATTCTTAAATACCTAACCTGTGGAACTTCTGTTTCATGAACAATAACTAATTCTGGAGATGAAAATGTGAAAAAGTTGATTTACTTTTTCTATTTTCACCCACTAATACTTATGGTATTATGTTATAGGGAAACTTTAAGAAAGAAAGTGTTTGTTGTGTAGAGATGCATAAAAGGGTAATAAGTGGTGTCCACACTAGAAGCTCTTATAGGCACATCTTTAAAGTATCGGGCATACTGACAACAAGCTCACAATATATTAATTCCATTATGAAGTTTGTTGTCAACAATCAATGACAATTCAAAAACAACAGTAACATTCATTAATGAAGGAGAAATGACAGACGCTATCCTTCACTCGGCTTTAGTATAACACTGAAAGGAGAGAGGTATTCAGCTATGAAAAATTTTTGATAATCTTTCCAGAAATGTAAAGAATGTAAAGTATTATGTTATCAACTTAAAAATAAGCTGAAATAATGTCTGCTTGATAACTTTTATTGCATAGGAGATTTCTAAATATGTAATAATAGTATTTTTAGTGATAAAAGGAGAGGGGGAGGGAGGATGATGCAAGCATAATTAAGTATAAATAAATCATGAAATCTGAAAAGTAGTTTCCCTTATGTAAATGGTCAGCATATTGGCGTTTTATAAAACTGATTCATTCCAAATCACTGTAAGAGGCACTTATGATCCTCAGAATATGCAAATAACTAAAGTAAACTCTAAACAGTTGATGAAACTTTGAATATTTCCTTTTGGTGGTCTGCAGACTGTCAGCATTGCTAGCTTGTATGTTCCATGTGCATTCTTATGGTTTTGGCTGGTTCGTGACGCATTGCTGCCTCCATCTAATCCTGTTCTGGGCCAACTAATTTGTATTTGGTATTTTCCTCTTTTAACTTTTTTATTGTTCTTCTTCCTATTTTCTTCCTTTTTTTTATATCCTTCCACTGTACCTAGTTAATAGCTGGTGTCAGAATTCCTTTTCCTCGCACTACATGTCCCACCCAGTCTGCTTACCTTTCCTTAATTAGGTTTAGGAGAGGTCTGTGTTCCTTTACGCTTTTCTGTGTTTCATTTTATTTTCTCCATTCTCCTCCAAACCCATATCTTGAAATCTTCAATTTTTTCTCTTCCTCTCATTTTCAATGTCTAGCTTGTCCAGCTTCCACAGCTGTACAGAAAACCACCCTATACAAAGCATTTGACCGCCCTTTCTCTTAACAGCAACTCTAGGTTATTGCATGATAAGCATTTATTTTTCTGAAAAGTTTGCTTTGTCATTCTCTCTCTCTCTCTCTCTCTCTCTCTCTCTCTCTCTCTCTCTCTATCTCTCTATCTCTCTCTCTCTCTCTCTCTCTCTCCCTCCCCCCTCCCCTCCCCCCAACTCATCCAGTCATCAGTTAGCATGGTCCCTAAATATTTGAACTATGCAAGTAATTTGAGTAATTTGACACATTTTCTTTCACTCTTGAAATGTCTTTAATAGAGAAATTTAAAGCAGTTTTATACAATCCCAGTGTTTTTAGAAAAGACCAGTCACCCCTTTTTGTGCTCACTATGCCTGGTGTCTCCAGGAGGCCCTTCATTATTCCAGCATGGCTCCCATTTCTCGGAGTCCATTGCTGTTATAAATAATCAAATTCATTTTTCCATTGATGCATAATATGAAAGGGGAACAAACAACCTAACACTAACTGGTGTATGCAGATTGCAGTTATCGTGCCAGTCATTTACTAATGTATTATAGGTTGTTCATATTATGTTAAAGCTTAGCTTGGTTTAAACAAATGGAAGTCGTATTTGTAGAACAAAATTTTTAATAAAGGCAATTTACTATTCTTTTCACATTGTTAACTATTTGTCACCAAATTTCATAATTACTAACTTTGTCTTATCAGTCCACTTTCTACCAGTGCAATTACTGAGTGGCTGTTTTATCAAAAACCTCTCAAATAAATCGTAAGACATACATACAGAGAATACACTAATTTTCAGGTTGTAAGTATAATTATGTTCATAACATGTCATTATTCTGACAGAAATGTATATTATAAATGTCAGTGAACAAAAAAATGAACTTTAATCACATACCCATAAATTTACAACACAAAACCCCCTAAAAGAAATCCTTACATTACAAAGTGCTGCAAACACATCCTATTATCCAAATCATGTCTCAATAAATACTTCTCATGAATGTCATTGTGTCTTCGTCTATTTGTTGTTTCCTGCTTTTGACATGTTACTGCTTACAATCAGTGTTATTTAGCATATTTAACCAATTGCCTGCATCTGGGTCCTTCATTTTTTTGTCTTAAACAGCTGCTGTGGATATGTTAGTGTGCGGATAGCATTCTCCAGACTTTCTCCTTTTAGACTATACTCACCCTACTATCTTGCTAGCGACCTGTTACAATAGCTTACCCAGATGACATTATACTCAGAGATTTTACATTAGTTATTCAGTTTTACTATTTCCTTCAATGCATGTCATTAATTGGGTGTCGCAAATATTATTTTTGCTGAGTTGACATTGGTATCTGATTTTACTTTTACATTAATACAAAGTCAAATTGTTATTCCTTCAGACTATCCACTATCAAAGTCGCTAACCAGGTGCTAAAACAGAAAATTACTACATTGTTTCTTCGCATTAGTCAGTTAACACTTCCTTAATTCTCAAATAATACTTCTCACATTAATACGTAATTCTCTTGCCATGGTTCATCAAAATTTGCGATGCTTTTTGAACTCTTACATAGTTTAATACTGTATCTTACAACTTCAGGAAAATGTTCCTTTATAAACTTTCGTTCTTTCTTACAGGAGAAGTGCACTGATATTTATTTTCAGCATACCTTTCGGTTAGTACTGGTCACATATCATTACAATATTTCAAGATATTATTCAGGATTTATATCAAAAATAGAAAATAAGTAATAACAGCAGTGCTCTACCCCTACAACAAACTGGAAACCATACAGTCTGCTAAGTTTTGTATAGACTGGTTCACATGCATTTTCATGCACAGCTCATGAAACTTAAATTTACAGGTGTTCCCTTGCCATCATGTCTCCTGTTTCTTTCATTTCCTTTCTTTTTCATCATTTCTTTAGCCAGCTCTATCATTTATTATTGGGTTATCACACTTAGAGTAGGAAATTATATTTCTTAACTGATTATATTATGGAGTTTCTTACCAAAACTGCCATGTTCTTCATAAAGAGCAAACCTTGTAGCCCCATTCCATAATTTATTCAAAATGTGCAGTATGCATAGTCTATGAATGTGATTTTTGCTTCAGTAGCTTCTACACAACAAGTTGATCTCCTTCATCATTCTTTCTCTCACATTGCCCTGTGGGAAATAATTTGACCTCTTTATGTGTATAATCTTATGTGTACCCACATATCGCATAAATGTGTCGGACACAAACTGAGGTCCATTATCAGACAACAGTGTTTTTGGAGACCCCACACTTCTGGAAAATAATTTTACTCTAGTACTGTACTGGATCTCTTAATAGAATAAAAATTCACAAATTTATGAAAAATATCAAGGACCAAAAACACAAGTTGGAGTTGGTAATGGGCCTAGTAAATCTACTGCTACTAAATCTTCAGGAGCATTTGGCAATACTGAGTGCATCAGATCATCATTAGAATAATGGATATTTGGCGTATGTCACAAGTAGTCAATCTTTTTCTTAGTCTTCTCCACACATTACCAAAAAATCACAGTTTCTAACTATGTAGTGACCATACCTCTGACGTAAGTAGTTAGTTTATCTATATGCTGCTGGGGAAAACACAATTTCCTCTGTTGTTTACGCAAAGGCTACCTCCTTGACAATACACCTGTCCAGATTGTGTAATACTGATTATGTTTAGTGGTTCTCTGAATTATAATTGTATAATACTGATTATGTTTAGTGGTTCCCTGAATTATAATATTGTTTAACTTGTCTTACATTCTCATCTCCATTCTGCTCACCCCTTGTATATTCACACACCTTTCTAATATTTATCTTCTCTATTATCCCTGTTATGTAAAATAGCTTGTTATTGTTCTCCAATTTAACAATATGATGAAAAGGATAGTTGCTACCCACCATATAGTAGAGAGTATTGTTCTCCAAGACATTAGCTATTATGTTCTCCTTACCTTTTGTGTACCTAATTTAAATATCAGACTGTTCAAGAAATAAAGCCCAAGGTGTCAATCTTGGGTGTTTTAACCTGCTATTTTGTGAGAAACCCATTTCTTTGTGTCTGTAAACAGTATTATTTTGTGACCTAACAAGTATCCAATTTTTTAAAACTATATACTATTACTGTATGCTATTGCATCTTGGTCTAGGGGGGCCGGCACAGTAGTCTGGCAAGCTCAGTCAGAAGGGTAGCTGCTCTCTGTAATTAAAAAAAACTGAGTGACTGGTTCAACAATGAATTTGAATGGTTGTCATGGGAAATCCTCCCCAAACAAATGCAATGAGCAATAACAAACAAAATGAGATCAATTGAAGAAAGGGGGTAGCCTCCTTGATTACTAATAAAAACATCCTCAGTCCCAGGTTCGAAACCCACCACTGCTTAAATTTTGATTAATAATCAGCATTGGTGGTCAAAGACTTCTGGTATAAGAAGTTGCCTTCATCTTGCCAATGGCCTTGTCAAAGGGGATGTAGGAGTGGATAGAGGTTCAGGGCACACTCTCTTGCCCTTCAGGTGGGAAAGTGTCCCTAAAGGCACAAGAATCAGCAATGATCAATGACATGAGGATGCAGAAGGCAATGGAAATCACTCCATTAAAGACACATAATGTATATCCATAGTGCATGCGGCCTGTGGTTGAAAAAGTATCTTGGCGATCTCTTCATTGGCAGAAGATTCTGGAATAGCCTCCATTTGGATCTCTGGGAGGGGAGTCCCAAGGGGGAAGTCACCATGAGGAAAAGATTGAAAAACCAATGAAAGGATAATGTTCTACAAGTCAGGGCACTGAATTTAAGAAGTTTGAATGTGATAGGGTATCCAGATAATCTGAAAAGGGAACTGAAGAGGCTCAATCTAGACATAGTAGGTGTCAGTAAGTGAAATGGAAAGATGACGGACTTCTGGTCACATTAGTATAGGGTAATATAAACAGCAGCAGAAAATGGTATAATGGGAGTAGGATTTATTGTGAATAGGAAGACAGGGCAAGGAGTAGGTTATTGTGAACAGTTCAGTGATAGGCTTGTTCTCATCAGGAATTGACAGCAAACAAACACCGACAACAATAATTGAGGTATACATGCCAAAGTAGCAAGCTGAAGATGAAGAGACAGAGAAAGTATATGAGGATATTGAACACGTAATGCAGTAGGTAAAGGGAGATGAAAATCTCGTAGTCATGGAGGACTGGAATGCAGTTGTAGGGGAAGGAATAGAAGAAAGGGTTACAGGTGAATATGGGCTTGGGAAAGGAATGGGAAAGGAGAAAGACTAATTGAGATCTGTAATAAACTTCAGCTAGTCATAGCAAATGCTCTGTTTAAGAATCATGAGACAAGGAGGTATGCTTGGAAAAGACCAGGTGATACAGGAAGATTTCAGTTAGAATACACAAAGAAGTGGGACACAGAAGTACTAATGAACGATGAGGTACACTTGAAGTTCTCAAAGGTTATAGATAGTCGATGACGTAAGGAAGTACAAAAATGTTCAGGGAAATTCAAGAATACTGAAATAAAGTCGCTGAGGAATGAAATAAATAGCAAGTGCACGGAAGCTGAGACGAAATGGCTACATGAGAAATGTGAAGAAATCGAAAAAGAAATGATTGTCAGGAAAACTGACTCATAATATAGACAAGTCATAGCAACCTTTGATGAAATTAAAACCAAGTGTTGTAACATTAAGAGTGGAATGGGAATTCCACTGTTAAATGCAGAGGAGAGAGTGGATATGTGGAAAGACTACACTGAAGGCTTTTATGAGGGAGAAGATTTGCCTGGTGTAATAGAAGAAGAAACAGGAGTCGATTTAGAAGAGAATGGGGAACCAGTATTAGAATCAGAATTTAAAAGGATTTACAAGACTTAAGGTCAAATAAGAAGGGATAAATAACATTCCATTAGAATTTCTAAGATCATTGGGAGAAATGGCAACAAAATGACTGTTCACATTGGTGTGTAGAATATATGAGCCTGGCAATATACCATCTGACTTTCAGAAAAATGTCATCCACACAATTCCAAAGACTGCAAGAGCTGACAAGTGTGAGAATTATCGTACATTTAGCTTAACGGCTCATGCATCCATCTTGCTGCCAAGCATAATATAGAGAAGAAAGGAAAAGAAAATTGAGGATCTACATCTACATTGATGCTCCGCAAGCCCCCATTTGGTGCATGGCGAAGGGTAGCCTGTACCACTACTTGTCATTTCCTTTCCTGTTCCACTCAAAAACAGAGTGCCAGAAAAATGACTGTCTATGTGCCTCCGTATGATACCTACTTTCTTTTATGTTATCTTTGTGCCCCTTCCGCGCAGTGTATGTTGGAGGCAGTAGAATCGTTTGGCAGTCAGCTTCAAATGCTGGTTCTCTAAATTTTCTCAATGGTGTTTCTCGAAAAGAATGTTGTCTTCCCTCCACGGATTCCCATTCGAGCTCCAGAAGCATCTCCATAACACCTACGTGATGGTCGAACCTACCGGTAAAAAATCTGACATCTCACCTCAGAATTGCTTCAATGTCTTCCTTCAGCCAGACCTGGTACAGATCCCAAACACCAAGACATGCTCCTAGGATTCATGAAACTGGAAAAAGTGTTCAACAATGTCAGATGGTGCAAGATTTTCGAAATTCTGAGGAAAATTGGGAAACACTATAGGGAGGTATGAATAATAGACTTTATATACAAGAGCCAACAGGGAATAATATGAGTGGATAACCAAGAACAAAGTGCTCAAATTAAAAAGGATGTATGACAGTGGTGTAGTCGTTCACTACTACTGTTCAATCTGTACTTTGCAGAAGTAGTGATGGAAATAAAAGGAAGGATCAGGAGTGGAATTAAAATTCAAGGTGTAAAGATATCAGTGATACGATTCACTGATGACATTGTTATCCTCATTGAAAGTAAAGAAGAATTACAGGATCTGCTGAATGGAATGGACAGTCTAATGAGTACAGAATATGGACTGAGAGTAAATCAAAGAAAGACAAAAGTAATGAGGAGTAGCGGAAATGAGAACAACGAGAAACTTAACATCAGGATTGATGGTCATGAAGTAGACGAAGTTACAGAACTCGGCTACCTACACAGAAAAATAACCAATGATAGACGGAGCAAATAGGACATCAAAAGTAGACTAGCACTGGAAAAAAGGGAATTCCTGGTCAAGAGAATCTACTAGTATCAAACATAAGGTTTCATTTAAGGAAGAAATTTCTGAGAATGTACGTTGGGAGCACAGCTTTGTATGGTAGTGAAGCATGGACTGTGGGAAAACCGGAACAGAAGAGGATTGAAGCATTTGAGATGTAGTGCTACAGATGACTGTTGAAAATTATGTGGACTGATAAGGAATGAGGAGGTTCTCTGCAGAACTGGAGAGGAAAGGAACATGTGGTAAACACTGACAAGGAGGAGGAACAGGATGATGGGACATCTGTTAAAGACATCAGGGCATAACTGCCATGGTACCAAGGGAACCTGTAGAGGGTAAAAACTGTAGCGGAAGACAGAGATTGGAATACATCCTGTAAATAATCGAGGATGTAGGTTGCAGGTGCTAGTCTAAGACAAAGAGGTTGGCACAGGAGAGGAATTCATGGCAGGCCACATCAAACCAGTCAGAGGACTGATGACCCCCACCCCCACCCAAAAAAAAAATTAAAAAAATGAACTGCTATTGCCAAATGCTTCAAGTTCTGCAAAGTATATAATAATGCTTTTCATGTTGGTGGAGGTTTCTGCTTGCAAATGCTATATCTTATCTATTACTCAACAACTGTCTTTCCCAATTGGAACAGTTCTACTCCCAAACCAAGAAAACTAAAATCAGGTGACATAAGAAAGTAATGATCAACATGGATGGCAAACAATTTTATTGTTAAGTAATTCTTCCCTTAATTACATGAAAATATTTTTACAATGCTCATTACAAACCTCTACAGCATTCTTCTTTTATAACTTACTCAAAGTGGCTCATTAAAGGATTGATTGCTGACAAATTTTTGACAGAACCCAAATATCCTAGCATGGATTTATGTTGTTTCTTAATCAAATATGTTTCATTACATGATTGAGCACTGACAAATTTTTCATAAAAACCTAAATAACATGGCTATTAAGTTGTTTCTTGAAGCTGAGATTTCTTCAGTCGCCATAAATTTACTTGGATCTGGCCTTATACCTGTTTTGTTAATAAGTTGGTGTAGAAATTGAAATCTCTCTATCTCTCTCTCTCTCTTTTTCTTTTGCATACTTGTATTCACTTTTCACTTCATAACCCCTCTTCATACTGCTTTCAAAACCTCATCTGGGAGAACCCAGTGTTTGTGCCATGATGAATTTGCTTTAAGTGTATCATCCACATATATACTCTACTTTATTTAATAATTCATTTCCTAAGGTCTTGAACATGGCACAACTGATATTGATGGTACTTACCTTTGTGCAGAAAGATTGGATATTGTTTAGATTCTTGTGCGAAACTAATATTCTAAAATTTGAACCCAAGGAATTTGTGTAGTATTTCATTTATGCTTATAGGCCCATTACTTTCCCTGGTTACAATTTCACTTAATTTCTTGGCCTCCAGTACAACTTCAATACCTCTATATTTTTCCCCACCATTATTGACTGCTTGCTCTCTCAATAAACCCCAACTTAACTATTTTCACTATAACTTTTCTTACTTGGAAATTTGTGGTAAGTTTTATGGGACCAAACTGGTGAGGTCATCGGTCCTTAAACTTACACACTACTTGATGTAACTTAAACTAACTCACACTAAGGAGAACACACACACCCATGCCCAATGTCCGACAGGGGGTGCACACCTCAGACTGTGCAGCTACCCCGCACAGCTTTTTCTTACTTCTTCCCTTTGATACACTGGTACAGGGTAGGGTTTTATAGAGAAAGGATTATGAGGTTTCATTACCAATCTACATTTGAAGTCTTTGACAAACTTAAGATGGTCTGAAAACACTTCACTATTCCTCACTAGAACCTCTTCTAAGTACCTTTGTGTCTGCAGCTTTTGGTCTAGTGGCTAGCTTTGCTGTCTCTGGATCATGGGGTCCTGGGTTCCAATTCCTGGCCAGGTTGGGAATTTTTTCCACCTGTGGACTGGGTGTTTATATTGTCCTCTTCATTTCATCATCATTCAAGAAAATGGCAAGACTGGACAGTAATCAGATTGGGAATTTGTATGGATGCTGATAACCATGCCGTTGAGTGTTGTCATGATTCCTCATCATCATCATCATCATCCAAAGTTATACATCTAAAAAATAAATCCACTTCAACATGTTTTTCAGTACACATTTTCTTAGTCTTCTTCCGTTGAGAAAAAAAAACAATATTTATATTTCATTTACACAAAAACTCTGTATCAAGTTTAACATCTGTGATCCAATCAAGTGGAAGTTGGATAGCAGGACAAGGAGTTCCACTGAGTGGAAACCACTGGGCTCATGAGGGTACACGCAAATTTTATTTCAAATACTCAGTGAAATATGGTAGTAGCAACAGACAACAGATTCTTCATGAACAACTTGGTGGAAACCACTTTAATTTTAGTGCTTAATAGAAAAGGTGAGTAAAAGAATTACAACATTAGCAACAATAGTTAAGGCTTAAATAACAATTATAAATCTCTGATTATAAAACATTTTTTTTCAGTTATTTACAAGACCATGGAACCACCGAGTATTTAACTGACAAAATTGCACATTTGAAATTTGCCTGTGGGCCCTACGAAGCAACATTTTATTGAGCAATTATCATGCTCTAATCGTATAATGTTCTAGTAATATCAGGTGCCACAGCAAGTGATGTACATCATTAAACACACAGAAAGAACAAATTGTCTGAAATAAGTGTATATAACCAACATTCACACCCTTTTAAGAAACAACGGAAACAATATTTTGTCACAAAACTGTTACAAGGTAACAGACAATTTGCAGCCACCGCAATGGTTTACCACAACAGCCAGGAGCAGTGATGTCCTATAGACACCTATTTGCACAGATTTAGTCACATCACTGTGTGTAACCAAACAAAACATGCTAGGCGGCAGCTTTTTGAGTACATTAGACTAAATCTAGAACACATTTAAAGTAAATTATTTTCTTTTAATGCTGGCAATAAACAAAATAGATCCAAAATGAGTGAATCCTCAAGACAATTAAAATACTGAAATACACCCAAACAGATGTGAAAGGCACCTTTGTGTAAATTACTTAAAAGGGATGCCAAGCAACAAG
The DNA here is from genome assembly GCF_023864345.2 of Schistocerca serialis cubense. Classification (NCBI taxonomy): domain Eukaryota; kingdom Metazoa; phylum Arthropoda; class Insecta; order Orthoptera; family Acrididae; genus Schistocerca; species Schistocerca serialis. The sequence goes on along the minus strand of NC_064639.1, from coordinate 366,708,701 downwards.
GCAAGAAATTTGCTTGTTTTATTCTATTACTACACTTTTTCAGTGTACTGTTACACACTGAACAGTTTATACATATCTAACATTATGAGAATGAGGGCACAGTTGAACCAAATTACAACATGCAAAGTAAACTTGCAGTGTACCTTAGCCACAGGACTGGTAATGAAATGACTCATGCACCATATAGTAATTTGCTTAATGTCAGTTCCGTAACGAAAATGTTCCAAGGTAAAACCCAAATTCAAACAGGCGCCATGGAATTTTGAAGTGTGTCTTTCAGCATTTAACTCCTGACAAAAGCTGGCACAGGGCAGCAGCAGTCCAGTGAAGGAAACAGCTGTAGAGAAGGATGACAACCACAGTGGTAATTCCATGCACAATTACTGCTCACATTGCCATGATGAAACCCAGTTCCACCACTCGTCCCTCCTCCCACTTTCACCATGCAACGAGATCAGACTGCCGTACACATCTGCTAACTCACAGCTGTACCAGGTGTAGCCATCTCCATTGTAACACCACAGTTGTTCTCCCCAGCAATTCTCACTCCTTGCCCTCTCCAAACCATCTCTTCCTGACATGCACGTGCCACATGTTCTAAAAGCTCCTCATTCCAAAGACCATCATGCCATCAGCACTCACCTGGTGGTGCAAGAATCTTCGAGTGATAATGATACGATTGCATCTAAGACAATATGCGCGTATCAACCTCCCCCTTCCCCCCTTAAGGTGGAACGGGGGGTGCAGGAACATCAGTACACAACAGTACAGGAACATCAGTACACTAGTATCATCAACCACATACCCAGATTTAACCTGATTTAAATATGTTGTAATGCTTCATCGCTGAGCAAGAAATTAACGTGCAGTGGCCTTCTGATGAGCAAACATGGTCCAAGAAAAATTGGTAATAGTTTACTGGCTGTCCTTTGAGTGCCATGACTTCCAAAATTTTTGCAATGACCCAATTGCAAACCTTGACTAAAACGGCGTGGTCCCTCAGTTATACTTGCTACTCGGTCAAGTATCTCAGGCAAAAGATCATTTAATGACCAAATGTTGACCAAAGGAGAATTAAGAGGAAAGGAAAACATTAATTTGGCCAGGGTGGTCTTGTGTGTGTCTCATTGTTCACTGCATTAAATGTGAAGGATAGCCAGTTCAAAAACTGATTGCAATGTCTTTGAGGATACGAGTGGTAGATGGCCAAGGCAGACTTTGGATCCTGTTGATCCTCTCACTGAAGAACAACTGGAGATAACAAGCAGTGGTAGTTAATATGCTATATCCCATGGTTTGTAACAAACGTTTTATTAGAAATAGAAGCAGGAGCACTGTTGCTGACTAGACATCAAGGAGAATCAAAGCTGGCAAATATCCCTTCCAGATGTTGGATACTTAGTGTGGATGTTGTGCCTCTGCTGGGGATCAACCATACAAATTTAATAAAAGCATCAACTGCTATGAATCCAGAATGGTTACCCTTTTTGCTATGGGGTAAAGACCCAGGTAATCGACAGACAACTTGATTATTCACTCATATTCCCTAACAGACAGAAGCAACCCCTTCTTTGTTCCTGTATCAGGCTTAGTCCTCTTGCTGTCATCCCAACTTGCAACCAGTTGGTGGAAATCAGTGTCCACTGCCTTTCAAGTCTACTTTGGATCTTGTCATTGCTCTTCCTTGATGTTACTGAACACAAATGGTGTCTCTGTTGATATCGCCATAACTCAAGGTCTGGGTATGAGTCTGTAGATGAAATTTACGATGTTTCAAATAAAACTTATATTTTTCCAATGCAAAGAGAACTGTCAGGGTTTCTAGTAAATAAATTGAGTATTCGGCCTCAGCTGGAGATAAAATACCTGATGTGTAAGCCAAGGCATGTCTTTGCCCATTGCATTTCTGTAACAAGACTGATAATACACCCACATTGGATGAGTAAATCTGTACAATGAAAGACAAGTTAAAATTGCGGATCCATAATACAGGAGCACTACTGAGAGCTTGGTTAAGTGAATCAAATGCCACCAGTTGTGGGTCACACCAAACGAACTTCTCCCCTTCTCAACATAATTGAGAGATGGGAGCAGCTAATAGTGCCAAATTTCAGAGCAATTAACCATTCCAATAAATTGGGCAATAGCGTTTTATCTTGCAGAATCAGAAAATCATAAATGGCCTTGATCGATTGTGGCCAATATACTTCTTCTAGCTAATATAACCTTCGAAGGTTTCACAGTAAGACCAACCCTCTTCAAATGCCCCAAGACTTGCCTGAGGTGATCTATGTATTCCTCAAAATTGGTGCTGTCCACCACCATATTGTCCATGTAACACAGTGAACACCTTAGGCCCCACAAATGAAGGAAATTTGGAGGGGAACAAACTCCAAAACAACTCTCCATTTTAATGCTCAGTAGTAGTCCTACCTTCCAAGTCCATTCCCTCCAAAAAACTTTCTGCTACATCCCTTTTGGCAACTCAACACACAAAGCAGAAATAGCCATTGAGACACTGTTAATATATTTACTCACATGTCCATCCTGTGCCTGAACTCAAAAGACATACTGTTCCACTAACTTTTTCTTCCCAATATGCTTAAGTAAAATCTTACAGAAATCAATCAATATTTCCCCCTTTTCCAAGACTTCAGCCACTACCTTACTTATGCCACCTGCCATCAAAGGGAAAATAACCTGGAGAACCAAACTATAAGCAACTTTTAGCACAATGGCTTGCTCCTGCATTCTCACTAAGAAACACAACAATTGTACTATGCGATTAGCTCATTCAATAGGAAAGCCAGGTACCCCTTGAAGAACAGCTGTTAACAAAATAGGTAATTTTCTGAATGGGTTGTTTAATTCCTGCCCCTAGTTTTCTATTTTTCCATCGCTATGGTTAATATTTAGAGCCTGTTTTCCTCCTGCCTATGAAGGACAAAATGTGTTATTGAAAGCTCTTCCTGCAACATCTGAATCTCTTTTAACAGAGCATACATATTTTACTCTATTCGCTAGATGATTCAACAGGGCTTGCACTCAGCAAATTTGCCTTTGAGAGGGGGAGGCAATGCTAAAAACTGATACACTACCCTGGAAATCTGTGAGAAGAGCTTTACAAGCAGAACAAGCTGCACCCACCTCACCATCTGACATAGCTGTGATGTTTACAGGCACACTCAAGGCCACCCACAACTGCTGGCACAGTTCAGTGACATTACCATTCTCGGGCTGTTGTCTTACATGAAGTTCATATTGTAAATAGGTAATAGGTCTTGTGGAGGTTTCTCATGCACATCACATTCCTTGCTCCCATAATGATGGTAGCTGCAGTAAGAGCAAAATAAACAGCAAAAGCATAGAAAACAGTATACAGCAGAAGGACACACTCTAGCAACTACTGTACTCTTATTCTGTCTCACTTGTCAATGTATGCTCTCTCCTATTAGTAAATTGGAAAGTAAACTACTTGCTACCACTGAGGTTGAGTAACAGGCCACAGGATTCCTCTGAGTGGAAGCTGCTGGGCTCATGAGAGTGCACACAAATTTTATTTTAAATACTTAACAACACACTAGTAGCAACAGACAAGAGAGTCTTTCATCAACAAATTAAACCTCATGTTAAAATAATTTTTGTTGCTTCAGTTGCTTCCAAGACTGTGGAACACCGAGCATTTAACTGATAAAACTGCACATTTAAACCCTGCCAGTGTAACCAACCAAGCTGAATTATATTGAACATCTATCATTCTCTAATATTGTAATATTATAGTAACAGCACATGCCAAAACAACTGATGTACATCATTAAACGCACAGTGGGAACAAATTTTCCAAAACAAATATAACCAACACTCCCTCCCTTTACAAACAAGAAAACAATATTTCGTCAGAAAACTATTACAAGGTAATAGACAAGTTTCAACCACTGCAGTGGTCTACCATAATGGCCAGGAGGAGTGCTGATGCCCTGTGTGTGCCCATTTGTACACCTCTAGTCACACCACTGTACATAACCAAATAAAACACACCAGGCAGCAGGTTACAAATACATTTGACTACATCTAAATTATTTTCTTTTAACACTGACAATAAACAAAATAGATAGCAAAATGTGTGAATCCACAAGCCAATAAAATACTGAAATACGCCCACTCAGATTTGAAAGGCATCTTTGTCTAAATTACTTAAATGGGCTATCAGTCAACAAGGTAAGACATTTGCTTGTTATATTTTATTACTACACTTTATCAGTAATGTACTGATACACGCTGAACAGTTTAAACATATCTAACATTATGAGAATGAGGGCACAGTTGAACCAAATTACCCCATGCAAAGTAGGCTGTGGGGTACTGTAGCCACATGACCAGTAACAAAATGGCTCATGAGTCTGATAGTAATTTGCCTAATGTCAGTTCCCTATTGATATCGGCCAAGGTAAAACCCAAGTTCAAGCAGCTCACCAATAATGTTGAAGTTTATGCTTCGTCAATTAACTTCAGATGAAAGCAGGCACAGTGCAGCAGCAATCAAGTGCAGGAAATAACTGTAGAAAAGGATAACAACTATGACAGCCATTCCATGCATGACTGCTGCTCACATCGCCACAACAGAACTCATTTCTGTCACTTGTCCCTCCATTTGCTTTCATCATGCAAGAAACATCAGACTGCTATACATGTCTGCATATGGGCTGCAGCTCACTGCTCACTCACAGCAGTACTAGAGATAGACACCTTCATTTCATCAACACACCTTCTCTCCCCAGCAAGTCTCTCTCCTTGTCCTCTCCATACCCTCTCTCTCTCTCTCTCTCTCTCTCTCTCTTTCTCTCTCTGAAGGGCATCTGTCCCACCGTCCCATCCTCACCGGCCGTGCGGTTCTAGGCGCTTCAGTCTGGAACAGTGTGACTGCTATGGTTGCAGGTTCGAATCCTGCCTCGGGTTATGGATGTGTGTGATGCCCTTAGGTTAGTTAGGTTTAAGTAGTTCTAAGTTCTAGGGGACTGATGACCACAGATGTTAAGTCCCATAGTGCTCAGAGCCATTTGAACCGTATTTGTCGCATCCTCTAAAAGCTAGGAAAAGTGGTAGATTTCAGAAAAGTCATCCAGAACCTCGGATCAGGGGAGATTTACTGAACAGGATGAGAAGGAAAGACTGATTGTTGGGGACTGCACTGCATGAGATTTGAAAACCTGAGAGCTTGAAGGTGGAAGGCAGGGTAATATGCAAGACAGAGAGTACTTCTAAAACATCACGTTTGAGTTAATAAGAGTGAGATTGTGCATAACAGGTGAGAGGGGGATATGAAAAATAGATGAGTAATGAAATGTAGGAAACTAAAATGGAGTAAAGGAAGAAGTAGTTATCATACTGAGAAGAAATGCCAAGACAGAAGCGATCAACATAAATTATGACCAGGTGGGTGGGAAGAACCAACAACATATAGCATTAGTTCTTACCTGCGGAGTTCTGGGAAACTGGTGTATGGGGGAAGAATCCAGATGGCACATGTGGTGAAACAGGCACTGAAGTCACGATTGTCATTTTGTAGAGCAAGCTCTGCAGCAGGATATTGTGTGTTACTAGTTGCCAGTATACACCCTCCACCTATGCCCATTCATCCTAACTGATAATTTGGTGGTAGCCATGCTGATGTAAAGGCTGAACAGTGTTTACATAACAGCTGGTATATGACGTGTCGTTTCACAGGTAAACACTGTTCGGCCTTTTACATTGGCATGTCTACCACCAAATTATCAGTTGGGATGAATGAGCATAGGCAGAGGGTGTGTACTGGCAGCACACAATTCCCATTGCAGAACATGTTCTACAACATGACGATTGTTACCTCAGTGCCTGTTTAACCATATATGCCATCTGGATTCTTCCCCCAGACACCAGTTTCCCAGAACTCTGCAGGTGGGAACTAGTGCTACAACATGTCCTTGGTTCTTCCCGCCCACCTGGTCTTAATTTACATTTATTTCTTCTGTCTCAGAATTTATTCACAGTATGGTAACTACTCCTTTCTTCACTCCATCTTAATTTTCTACTTTTTCTTACCTGTCTATTTTTCACCGTCCCCCTTCCAGCTCTGTTGCACATAATTCACTTAGGCTCTCACTCTTTTTAACTTGTACACAGTGTTTTAGCAGCAATCTCTGTCTTGCATATTACCCTGTCTTCCACCTTTAAGCTTTCAGGTTTTCAAATCTCATCTGGTGCAGTCCCCAACAGTCAGTCTTTCCTTCTCATCCCGTCTGATAAGGCTCCTCTGACCCAAGGTTCTGGGTGACTTCCCTGAAATCTACCTCTTTTCCTAGGCCTCTTCAGTCCTTTTCCTTCACTCCTCTTCCTTCCCCTTCAACCCTTCTGCATGACTTGAACTATTATTATTCAAACCGTTTTCCCAGAACTGACTATTTCTCTGTGGTTATACGTGCCCTAGAGCAAGCCCCCATTGGAGCAACTCTCTGTTTCTCTGATTGTTTACATAACCAGTTCCTTCACCATTCCTTTCATTTCTATGTATATGATTACTATCGAGATTCCTGGGATTTTGGTTCACCCATCTAATTCTCCTTGATCCTAAATTATTGCACTGTTCTACTCTTCTCATTCTGTTTACCTGTACCTCCTTTCTTGCTGAACGTCTTATGTCCATTTCATTTCAATAATACCTTTTTACTGTTCATTCTTACAATCCTTCCCCCGTAATTCAAAAATTCATTGATGGTGACCTTCAGGGCCGGAAGCCAGAACTATCTTACTTTGGGTGGTATGTTATTTTCCAAACCAAGTATTATGGATTCACTATTCATTCACTATCAATTATTTATCTTTATTAATCCAATGCATGCAAAACATACTTCTCTCCTCCCCAAAATTTACTCAAGATTTCCTTTTGTTCACCTTTTGATGAATATTTACCCAAGAACATTTTTTTTATCTCCTCCCAGTTTTTACAAAAATCATCTACCTTAGGCACCCATCCATAGGTGTTACCTAACAAATAACTCCTATAAATGAAATCAATCACTTCCTGCTCAGACAAAGTATTTGGTAAATACTGAAGTCTCATGAGATTTATAGGATATATATTTCTATACGGTTCAGACGTGTTGAAATTGTTACAACTAATAAATACTGGTTTAGTTGTAATAGCACCCAAGTTAGATGGAATATTAGATTTTATAATCCAGTTCTTTACAGACATTCTTCACTTTGTCCTCTTGACAAAATCTCATTACTAATTTTCTGATTGTTTCTTTCATTTTTACAGTCGGACTATCAATGCTGCTTTTGAGATGAATACTATACTGGACGTGCTCTGCCACATTAATAAATAATATCATCATATTTTCAGCAATAGACACTTAACTGCACCCTTGACTCTCTTCATACATGTCCTGTTTAATGTTAACTTCTTCTATTATTTCTGAGATACGTTCTTCACTTTTAATATCATAGTACTCTGTTGGCGAAGCCCTAGCCATTTCATTAATGTTATTCCTGTCATTCATTTTGTCATACAAAATTGATCCTAATCCAGATATGAGTATACTGTCCTCATAAAGTTCACTTTGAACTACCACCACTTTAACTTCATTATTTCGTGGACGTTACTCTTTATCACAAAAGACATGTTTTTTGCTTTTTTGTCAGTCATCTTGAAAATAATAATTGATTACAAATACAAACAACTTTACCTTTCAGCATTTGGTGCTATTGACGTTAATATAGTTTATTTCTTTTCACAAGTCTTCTGTGTTTATGCCTGGCCAATCCAACATTGGTCAGTGGTCTTCAAATACTGCTGTCACTTGTAAGATTTCCTATTGGGTGATAGAAATCCAATATAGCAGCGACCTCCTGGCTTTCTATTGGCCGGTAAATTCTTTCTTTTTACTAGTCAGTATCCATGTACGGTTCGTTTGTGAGGTATAGAATTTACACATGCTTTCCCTATATATTTGTCAGTGCACCAGCCACTCATATCGCTAATATGGGCACTTTATATAATATTTACCACGTTCATTTTTATACTAATTTGTGGTATGCCCATAAATAACAGTTCCTCATAAGTCCCATAGTGCTTAGAGCCATTTGAACAGTTCCTCACTTCATACTTGCAACTGAATCTATGTAAAAGATTAATGCCACTGTGAATATACATGTCACTTTCACATTAGATCCTAATGCTCTTAAAGTCTTTGAGTTGTTTTGGTAGCACCAAGGTGGAACTCATTCTTACCAAAGGGCCACCATTTGGTACGTTACTGGATTTTACCCAAATAGCAGTGTTGCTTCTCTGCATTATGAGGTTTCCTGCCATAGTTTTATTTAGTGACAAGTTATGTAAATAATGAACTTAGCACTGTAGTATTAACTTGAGGTATTGTCAGGCTTATAGGTACCAGTAATCAGCTTGTTTTCAATGATTTGCACAGTATATTTATCACAGGACTCACCTACACTACGATTCTTTTGAAAAAGTGGCAACATACTGGCTATACACTTTAACTGTTGAATTCTGACTAACAAATAACATGAAACTGTTTTTGGTTATGTACCAACTACAGATAGTGGATCTTCAATTCCTGTAGCTGGTTGAACATAGTGAAGTAAACTTTGATAACTGATACCAACACAGAGATGTTCTTATTTTAACAACATACATAAGCACTGCACCTAGTGATGTTCAATTTGTGTAGCTGGCTGATTATAGTAACCGTACAATTTGATAACTGATACCAGCCTAGCTGATAGCTACACAGAGATGACCCATTTTAACAACTTAATGTAGGCTATGTAATGATTATGAGATGAATGTTGTCCTCCAACTTATACATGGTAACTGCACATCATGCTAGCTAGACCCAGGCTGGCTTCTAATCTCACAGAGATATTTATGTTTGGATGGCTATGGTAGACTGACTCAAACTTTGTCCTGCACACCTACTTACACACATGCTTAAAAATAAAAATAAAAAATCTCATGTTACATATCAGTTATTACCACAAATGGTAGCATAATTGAAGTGTACAAAATTATAATGGGCAAAAGAGCAAGACTGTTTAAGTCAGATTTCTATTACCAGAAAAAGCAACATTACATATGCTACTTTATAGATATGATTTCTGCTACTATGTGGATTCACAGAGTCTGCCATAAGTTATTAAAATGAAATTTTCCAAATCTGATAATTAGCAAACTAACAGTTTATTCTCATAGAAGTAGGTTTCTGTGGCAACAGGTGTAACTAGGGCTACAAAACTATGTTACTACAATTTGGAAATGATGGCAAGTTAAAATTGGGACATTCCGGAAATAAAAACTTTGAATATGAATAACTTCTTAAAAAGAAATTTTTTGAAAAAAATGAAGACAGTTGTTGAGAAGAGGGAATTGAGGGCTTTTAGATGAACAGTCTGAATTTATAAAAAAACAACTATTCATCCACTAAAAATTTCAACTCCACATGTTATTAGGAATAAAATATCATGAGTATTCTTTTAAATACTTTGTTTTTGTGTAAAGTAATTATAATATTGTCTTCAGTAATCAGAAAACTGCCCCGTGGTAATTATGAACCCCTGCTTGTATGAGAAACTAGTTATTTTACATAAGTACAGGATATGTATTACATAACAGAGAAAAAATTATTTATTTAAGGAGTAGAACTGTAGCAGTTGCAGCCATCCGACATTGCCATGTCTCAACCTCTCGAAGATGTTTACAGTCTGAGAGTGTACGTTGGTGAATTGCCCCAACCATGTTGTAGACACAGTGCACTCTATTGAACTGCACAGGGAATACTGCTTTACTGTATCTCCACTGTGCACACTAATTTCCTGGGGTCAAAAGAGTATTGAGAATAATGTATTTAATTAAAAACTTCAAACTGTGTAAATCATGAGAATAGTGCAAAAAAATTTTTGACCAGTTCATTGACATGATAAATATGTACCAGCTACGTAGCAAGAATGATTGAACACGCACACAAACGCAGTTCATATCTTTGGCAATATTTTACTTTCAGATAAAGTACATTCAACAGTTTTGGGATGTCCAAATCTGCCACATCACCAAAAAGGTAATGCAATGGTTAATTTGCTGTGTCTATATTTGGGAGTAGATTGTCTTGAGACCCTGGCTGACTAGAGTTATGTCTTCTGCAATTTCTCTACAAGAACACAATTGAATCTTGTTCTCATGGCGGTCTACTAAGCTAACACTCAATCTCTAATCATATCCATGTCTAGAATATGCAAGAATTCAGTGCTCTGCAAATAGAATCTTTTAATCCTACTCATGCCTGGTTCACCTTATTTGTGAAAGTGTCAGCTTTTTGCTGGTTGCAGTTTCTTTTCTATTTGTCATTTAATTTGGAACATGGGCTTATTGTTGCCATTCCTTTCTTTATCTCTCTATCAGTTCATTGCTCTTTCAATTATGAGATCTGTCAATATTTTATTTCTTCATTGATATACTTTAGTAGTACTTATATTCCATAGTTTCTTTCACATCTCTGCTCCTAATTTTGCCTACTTTCACCTCCCACATGCTACAGGCTTTTCTCATATAATGTGTGCCTATTTTCTTAGTTCCAGAATCACCTCTATTAACCTCCACTATTAAATTTCGTACTGTTACCACTATTACAGTTTTGCTGTTTTAAGTACCATTTTCTTGTCTTTTTTAATATTTCCTCTTGTCATCATTTTTTCTCCATTGGAAATTCTATGTGTTGTATGCTAGTAAGTTGATCTTTTATTTATACCTGGGATTAATTTGCGGTACGTATTCATATGTTTTTGACAGTACAGCTTAATATAGATACATCTAGTGAAACAAACTACATTTTATTTGTCATCAACTCAAGTGAGTAGTTATACGGCACATTTACCAATTCATGTGGTTCAATATGATGTCAGTGATATACCAGTAGAAGGCCCAAATTTATTTCACAGGTACAGAATGTGTAGCTTTCTCTTCTTTTAATGCCAATCACACAGTGCGGGGTCTATCGTCCTGCATTATTGCCATTATTTTGTTTGGTCATACCATCAGCTTAGTACAAGTCTTGCCTTAAAGCATTCCAATAAAATGTTCTTTAGCCATCAAAAGGACTGCTTACCCATCAAGTTTGAGGTAAGCTGCTTGCTTTGTCACTGATTCATCATCTAACTGTAAACCAGGGAAGCAATGTTTCTCACCAGACCACTGTTGAAAGTATTTTCACAGTTGCGCCAGTGGCACATGACATGAACAGTATTCCAAGTGCCAGTTTAAGCTACTCTGTCGTATGCAGAATCTTCTTGTGGTAACTCACTAGTGGTCAGAATTTCACCACATGTGAAGGGTACTCATCAACTTTTAGTTAAGACCCACAAATAAATAAAGTTGCTGAATTAATTTCTTGTTTGTCTTCAATTACATTTCTGCAGTTTTGGGACATACTGAAATCCCCACACCTCAGTACCATATGTTGCCATAAGAAGAATCAAAACAAAGATGCATAGCCCATCTCTACTTTATCAATGAGGTATCCCATTTTGCTTCGGTTGCTCTGCTAGCCTGCTACTTTACTGTAGTGCACATATTTCAATGTATACTAAAACTGCAAACAAATAAAATTTAGATACATAACTTTATTTTCCATGATTATAAATAAAACTTTATGAGTACCCCTTTCTGTATCTAATACTAACTTTCCTACAGCTTAGGCATCTGCTACAGATATATCCACCCCCACTAAATCCCTCAACATGTATACCAACAACCTCACCCAGGTGTTCCTCTTCTACAACTGCTACAAAGACATAATCTACTACAAAAACATAATCCACAACAAAACCTCTCAGCCAATGTCCTCCTCTCATTCTCTGACTGCTATAGTTTCTAATTGCAAGAAAAGGCACATGCCTTGTCATATAGTACCACCAATGTTTTGAATGCAACAGTACTTTACTCTGTCAATGCTGTGACTTCATTAAGTTAAGCCCTGACATCAAATCCACTCTCTCTGATATCTTCCCCATACCACCCACTATAGTGTTCTGTCATCTTTTTAATTTTCTTAATATTGTTGTCAATCAATATAACATTCCCCAATCGTTATCAGTACCCCAAAGTTCCTTCACCTGTATTATTCCCACTGTAAAAGCCATCACTACACACCTACCCACTACAACAATGTACTCCAGGCCCAACGTTGGTAAGTCAAAAAGAAAAAAAAAAGTTGTTTCTGAACCGCAGCTGGTTGACATCTTCAACGAATGCTGATATTTCAACATGGGCACAACCCATAATGTTTGAGGCACAAATGCTGCTGGGAGTGCAGTACAAGGCAATTTAAAACCTTAGTATGTGGACCTAGACTGATCAAGCACCGTAATATGGCATATGCACAAAGACAATTCACAAACCTAAACCATCAGCTCCACCTTAGAACCAAAGATAACAGACATCTGAAGTTATTGGTAATGAATATTAATTACCAACAGATGAGAGAGTAGCATTAATTTTGTCACTCTGCTGTTTGACTAGTGAGTGAGAGCAGGATTCCAAGCAGAGTTTAAGCAAAAACCACCATCTATGTTTATATGGTCACTTGCTAATTTAACCTCATCTGCTTCCTTAATAACACCATCCCAGTAGCTGGAAGTGCATGCCAGAATTTCTGTGTTCTATTCGTAAGATAACCAGTATAAACGCAACATTATGCAGCAGATTTCCTCAGCTGTTGTAAATGTGTATTATGCTTAAATTCAACAGACTGGTCGTCCACGGTTCTGATTGTCTGACTATTGTATGACATACTATGACTGCAAGCGATATGGTGCACTCTTGCCCTTCAGAAACCATGACAATCGCATACATACCTCTAATACACCCTAATCTTAGATGGTAGTAAAAAATCACAAGTTACACTGTGTTTTCACAGAATATGACCAATTCTGTTGGAAATGCTACCGGCATGAGGAAAAAGGTTGTGGAGTGACACCTCGTTATTTTCACCACTGATCTGATTCATGGTTAGTTGATAGTTCAGCACAAGTCTGGTCTGTCTTTATAACCATTCTGGTGTTGTGTGACTGCAGAGTAGGCTAGCTCAACTGACAAACTTTCAGGGTCTGAGATGATGTAGACCCTGTGGACTAAAGCACATTGGACCCCTTCATGCAAAATCAGATAGTGAAAACAGTCAGCCTGAAGACACAAATTGTGTGTGTTTGCTTCCTATAAATGGGATGTCCCAACATGCCATCAACCTTTCCCCTGACCAAAACATCAAGGAAAGGAAGGCCATCATTCTTTTCCACCTCCATAGTGATGCAAAAATTTGGGTGTATTGAATTCAGGTATTCTAAAAATCTGTTTAAGTTCTCACTTCCATGAGGCAAAACAATAGAAGTAACATCTACAAAAGTAATCAGGTTTCAATGCGGCTGACTCCAAGGCATATTCCTCAAAATCTTCCATAAACAGATTGGCAATAACAGGTGAAAAAGTGTTCCATCTGTCTGATCATAGAATGAAAAGTACGTGATAGTCAATACATGTCTAAATAGGTTAATTAAATCAATACCAAACCTGACTTCAAGTAACTGTAACGAATCGGACAGAGGAACGTGAGTGAAGCATGAGACCACATCAAAATATCAGCATGTCATTCAGACACAATCCCTCTAATCAGTGTAACGAATTTGCTGAGTTCTTAATGTGATGTACACACAATGTACAAGTGAGTTCAACAGGTAAGCAAGGTGTTTTGCTACCAGTATGTCAGAGTATCAACTTTATTGACATGGACCTAAGAGAAACCTCTTCCTAGTGGGTTCTTGGAGGGGGGGGGGGGGGGGGTGGAGCTAGCCATATACTCTAGGTGGGGCAGCACAGTAAGAAATAAGACTCCTAATAGTCTCTTGTAAAAAGAAATTTTCTTCAGGAGGCTGTTAATCTTCATCAAGTGTTGATGAAGGCCTTAATGGCCAAAAGCTTTAATTGTGAGTCTTTTTGTTGTGCCTATCTGTGACACAGCATCTCCACTATATGGTGATTAGCAGCTTTCCTTCTCATAATTGTTACATTCCATTCTGGATTTTGCATTGCCAAATTAAGCTAGGTTTGAATGTTTCTGTCACCCAGAGTATAATATTAAATCTCAGCATTCTGTGATCAATCTTGTGGAGATGACTTATTTGACACAGCTGTATCTATGTTACGGAAAGATTTCCACTGTGGTCTGATGCTCATATGTTTGTCAGTTGTTTGAATTTATAGGTTATGTCAAAAAGGCTGCCTTTAAATTACTTTGTGTCTTATCTCTTCTTCTTATCAGTGTTTTCCATATGTTCTTCCTTCATTGATTCTGCAGAAAACTTCCTCATTCCTCATCTTATCAGTCCACTGGATTTTGAACATTCTGCTACAGGTCCCACATCTGAATCATTTTGGTACTTTTCTTTTCTGGTTTTATCACAGTCCATGATTCTCTTACAGACAATGCATTCTCTAAATGTAAATGTACATTCTCAGAAATTAAGGCCAGCATTTCATATTAGCAGACCTCTCTTAGTCAGGAATGCCGTGTATGCCTGTGCTGATCCACTTTTTATATTCTACATGTTTGATCTGTCATGTGTTATTTTGCTTCCGAGGTAGCAGAATTTCATAATTTTTTTACTTCTTGGTGTTCAGTTTTGATGTTCACTGCTAAACTCATTTCCGCTTCTCCTCATGATTTTCATCTTACTTCAGTTTACTTTCAATCCGTGTTCTGTGCTCATTAGATTGCCTTGTAATTCTTCTTCACTTTCTCTGGGGATAGCAAATCTTATCATTGATAGCCTTTCATTCTGAATTTTAATACCACTCTTGGAACTTTCATTTATTTTTGTCGTTGCTTCTGCTATATACAAATTGAACAGTATGGGTGAAAATTTATATCGCTATCTTTACACCTTTTATTAATCCAAGCACTTTGTTTGTGGTCTTCCATTCTTATTGTTCCCTCTTGGTTCTTGTATATTACCAGTATTTCCCTATAGCTTACTACAATTTTCCTCAGTATTTTGAATGTCTTGTACCTTTTTACATTGTTGACTGCTTTTTCCAGGTCAACAAATCCTGTGAATGTGTCTTGATTTCTCTTAAGTGTCGCTGATTTTCGGGGTCCTTTAATTTTTCCAAAAGCCAAACTGATCATCATTTAACAGATTCTCAATTTTCTTTTCCATTTTTCCTTATATTATTCTTGTCAGGGACTTGGATGGTATGAGTCATTAATTTGATTGTGCAGTAGTTCTTGCACTTTCCTGCTCTTCATGATTGTGTGGTTGATATTTTTCCAAAACTTGGATGGTGTGTCTCCAGACTCATAGAGTCTACACACAAACTGTAACAATCTCTTGGTTGTGACCTCCCTCAATGACTTCTGATACTCCAAAGGAATGTTATCTATCTCTTCTACATTTGATTATTTGTCTTCGGATGCTCTGTTAAACTCTTATTCCCCATGTCTTCGATATAGATTCCCACTTCTTCCTCAATCGTGTCATCAGATATGTCCTCTTTGTAAAGGCCTTCAATGTACTATTTCACCTATCTGCTCTTTCCTCAATCTTTAACAGTGGAATCCCCGTTGCACTCTTAATGTTGGTGCACTCGCTTTTGGTTTTTTGAATCAGTCCTTCTGACAGTTGTTATAGTTTTTATGTCTTCACCTTTTTGCTGCAGTCACTTTGGCTTGGCATCCATGAACTTCTTATATTTATGTCATTCCTAAATGTTTTACATTTCTGTATTCCTTAATTTCCCTCAACATTATTGTGCTTCCTTCTTTTGTTGATCAGTTGGCATATTTCTTGTGTTACCCAAGTTTTCTTTGCACTTACCAGGTGCAGAAGTATGAAACCAGAATTTGGTTGCAATAACTACACAGTCTGTTGTTTGAAACTGATAAACAATATTTTATTCAAAATAATCTCCATTGCCATTTATACATTTCTCCCACCTCTCCGGCAGGCTATGAATGCCACGCCAAAAAAACAGTTCTTCTTTTGAAGCAAACCAGTCAGTGAGCCATTTTTGTACATTTCATACAAATTGAAGCATTGTTCAACGAGAGTGTGTTCCAATTATGTAAACAGATGATAATCGGATGGAGCCCAGTCTGGAGAACAAGCCACATGCCCCATTATTTCCCAACTGAATGCCTTGATTGTTTTCCTGACCTGTTCTGCTCTGTTTGAAGGAGCATTATCATGGAGCAATACGACTTTGTGTTGCCTTTTTCCATATTGCAGTCATTTTTTATGTAATGCTCGATTGAATTCAATCATTTGCTGTTGGTAGCGATCAGCATTAATGGTTTCACCAGCTCGTAATAGATGATACCCTTCTGACCCCACCAAACACAGAGCATTGTCTTCTTTCCAAAGCAATTTGTTCTTGCACTGGATGTCTTTGGTTTGGCTGGATTCACCCTTGATTTGCGATGCTTAGGATTCTCAAAATATATTCATTTTTCATCACCTGTCACTACTCGATGAAGAAACAACTTTCTTTTGTATCTGGTGAACAGCATTTCACAAGTGGCCTTTCAGTTTGCTTGCTGCGTTTCATTCAGTTCATGTGGAACCCATTTTCTCCACTTTCTGCACCTTTCTCATAGCTTTCGACCAAAGAGAAACAGCTTTTTGCATCACATTCAATTGTTCCTTGAGTTCCTGTTGAGTTTGAGTATCGTCTTCATCCAATAAGGCCTGCAATTCGTTGCCTTTGAACTTTTTTGGTGGTTTCCTGCACTCATTGTTTCTCACGTCAAAATCACCACTTTTGAGTTTTTTGAACCACTCAAAACACTGTGTTTTCCCAAGAGCCTGTTTGCCGAAAGCTTCAACAAGCATTTGATGTGATTCTGCAGCAGTTTCCTTCAAATGATAACAGAAAACCAATGCTGTCCGCAAATTGTAGTTTGTAGGCACAAAACTCGACATGTTTATAGGTTTGAACAAGATACCGATGTATAGAACTTGGATTACTGTGTGTTGGCATACATCGTCGATGGTTAGCATCATATTTACAGAAATTCCAGTCTCATACTTCTACATCTGGTACATGCCTAGTACTTGCGTCTGACAATCCAACTTCTGTGACTAGCCTTCAGCTGAGCTGCCTACTGTGTGGTATTCATCATCACAGTATCTATAGCCTCAGAGAACTTCAAATGCATCTCATCGTTCCTCGGTATTTCGATATTCCACTTCTTTGCAAACTGATTCTTCCAGACAAATCTCTTAAGCTTCAGCCTACTCATCATTACAATATTTGAGTCTATGGCTTCTTGTGGATACAGCTTACAATAAACTATGCAAGATGTTTTTCTGAGGAGAAAATCTTCACAGTTCATATTGGATCATGGAATATTCTGATTAATGTCTTCTCTAGTTTCTGCAATTTTAAACATCATATTCTCTGTAACCAAACAGTTCTTCACTAGTAGAAGTAGGAAATTGTGGTAAGGAAAACACACCACAGGCAATAAAACTGTTCTTTACTAACAGCCATACAATTTCCATAGCATTTACTTCTGAATAATATGGTGGAAACAGCAGAACAGAATGCCAATATAAACCTAAAGTTTTTGCTACAGCTATTATGATTCAACACTTTTGATTTTTTAAGGTTTTATAACAAGAAACTAATTGAGCCAAAGTGCTTTCAGACTTTTCTATTTTAAGTGTGTTTGCGGTAAACATCACTTTCCATCTGTAGATGAAACCATTCACCAGTTTTCAACAGATTTAGTCCTTGCAGTCTGCTCCATGGTACATTCACATAATACAGTCTTGTTACCTTTGTGTACTTCCTGAGTCATTCTGTTAAAACAAGTGCTTGTATTCTTTGATTTGATCCACCCAACCACTCATAAGATCCAGTGAGAGAACTACGAACGGAAGTATATACAATGGTTCTGCACTCTCTAAAAGTATTTCTTATTTTGTGTAAAAAGACACAGTAGCAAATTCACTTTGAATGTCTAAATGTTCAACTTGTTCATGTTATGTGAAGTTTTCTCAATGTTATACATGTGATATACTCCCACATTTAAATACACTGCCTGACAATGGTAGTGAACCACACAGAAGACATGATTGGATGTCAGTGTAATTTTGTACACAGAGTTTCAAAGAGGTCTCATAGTATTTCTCCACTTGGCTGCCCAGTCGAGTTGTGCAATTTCTAGATTTATGGATCATTCAGATGGGACAGCAGCCCAAAGTTAGATTGCATGGGAATGCGAGGGCAGGGATACTTGTCATCAAGGTTCTGGTCGACCATGTCTGACCACCACCCGGGAGGATTGCCTTAGTGTGCACCAAGTACATCGTAAGCCCCTCACATCTGCAGCTGCCATGTAAGAACAAGTAATGGATTCCCTGTAATAATCTGTTTTATCCTGCACCACTGGTCAGAGACTAGTAGCAGTCAGATTATGGAATTACCATCGGTATATAGGTTGCTGTTAAGACTACACACACATCCATGTGACTGCTCTGTAATTCACAGTTAAGTGCCTCGGAGAGGGTTCATCAAATCACCATCAGACTATTTCTCTACCGTTAAATTCTCAAACAGCATGCAGGAAAAATAAACACTTAAACAGTTCCATACAAGCTCTGATTTCTTTTATTTTAGTGTGATAGTCATTTCTCCCTCTCCGTATGTAGGTGGGCAACAACAAAATAATGCCACTTTTGGAGGAGAAAGTTGGTAATTGCAATTTTGTGGAAAGATCTTGCCCCAACAAAAACTGCCTTTGTTTTAATGATTGCCACCCCAACTCACATATCATATGTGTGGTAAGTTCTTTCCTATTTCATGATAATACTAAATGAACTGCCCTTCTTTGAACTTTTTCGATGTTCTCTGTGAACCCTATCTGATACAGGTCCCATACTGTACTTAGCCAAGGGCAGATAAGCATAGTGTAGGTAGTTTCTATAGTAGACTTGTTGCATCTTCTAAGTGTTCTGTCAAGAAAACACAGTCTTTAGTATGCCTTCCCTACAACATTATCTGTGCAATTGTTCCAGTGTAAGTTCTTCATAAATGTAATCCTAAGTATTTAGTTGACTTGACAGCCTTTAGATTTGTTCTATTTATCATGTAACCATAATTTAATGGACATCTTTTTGTGCTCATATGGATGAACTCAGACTCATCATTATTTAGAGGCCATTGTCACATTTTAAACCATTCAGAAATCTTTTCTAAATCATTTTGCAATTGGATTAGATCTTCTGATGACCTTACTAGATGGTAAATGACAGCAATGTTACAAGTAATCTAAGAGGGTTGCTCGTATTTTCTTCAAAATCATTTATATAGATTGGGAACAGCAGAGAGCCTTTAACACTTGCTTGGAGAACACCAGAAATCACTTCTGTTTTACTTGATGACACTACAACATAAATGGCTAGGTTTGGAATGATGCCTTGATCCGAAAGCATGGACTGCTGATGATGGTGTCATAATGTGTTCAGTGATGAATTGTGGTCTGCAGTACCCCCCATGGCCCATTTTGGCAAATATGTTGCCGGTCCGAGGAAAGGTCCCAGTCTTACAATGTTTTCAAGAGACACAGTAGTTTTACTCATGTGTCATGCTATGGGGAGTCATCAGGTATGAATTGAGGTCACAGCTGATAGAGACTGAGGGAACTGATGGCACAATGGTGCACTAAGGACATCTTGGGTGCTCATGTGTTACCTCTTTTGTGACAGTATCATGGTACCAGTTCTGAACACCTGCAAGAGTCTGGATGATTGTAAAACAAACCAAAATGGCCTTGCTGTTCTGGTACTGTGAACGGCTGAAAGCAAGGGGAAACTACAGCCATAATTTTTCCCGAGGGCCTGCAGCTTTACTGTATGGTTAAATGATGATGGCGTCCTCTTGGGTAAAATATTCCGAAGGTAAAATAGTCCCCCATTCGGATCTCCAGGCAGGACTACTCAGGAGGACATTGTTATCAGGAGAAAGAAAACTGGCATTCTACAGGTCGAACCTTGGAATGTCAGATCCCTTAATTGGG
This sequence comes from Schistocerca serialis cubense, assembly GCF_023864345.2. NCBI lineage: Eukaryota > Metazoa > Arthropoda > Insecta > Orthoptera > Acrididae > Schistocerca > Schistocerca serialis. The sequence continues at coordinate 366,688,578 of NC_064639.1, read as the reverse complement.
CAGGTAGGTTAGAAAATTTAAAAAGGGAAATGGATAGGTTAAAGTTAGATATAGTGGGAATTAGTGAACTTCGGTGGCAGGAAGAACAAGACTTCTTGTCGGGTGACTACAGGGTTATAAATACAAAATCAAATAGGGGTAATGCAGGAGTAGGTTTAACAATGAATAAGAAAAATAGGAATGTGGGTAAGCTACTACAAACAGCATAGTCAACGCATTATTGTGGCCAAGATAGATACGAAACCCATTCCTACCATAGTAGTACAAGTTTATATGCCAACTAACTCCACAGATGATGAAGAGATTGATGAAATGTGTTGTTGTTGTGGTCTTCAGTCCTGAGACTGGTATGATGCAGCTCTCCATGCTACTCTATCCTGTGCAAGCTTCTTCATCTCCCAGTACCTACTGCAACCTACATCCTTCTGAATCTGCTTAGTGTATTCATCTCTTGGTCTCCCTCTACGATTTTTACCCTCCACGGTGCCCTCCAATGCTAAATTTGTGATCCCTTGATGCCTCAAAACATGTCGTACCAACCGATCCCTTCTTCTAGTCAAGTTGTGCCACGAACTTCTCTTCTCCCCAATCATATTCAATACCTCCTCATTAGTTACATGATCTACCCACCTTATCTTCAGCATTCTTCTGTAGCACCACATTTCGAAAGCTTCTATTCTCTTCTTGTCCAAACTAGTTATCGTCCATGTTTCACTTCCATACGTGGCTACACTCCATACAAATACTTTCAGAAACGACTTCCTGACACTTAAATCTATACTCGATGTTAACAAATTTCTCTTCTTGAGAAACGTTTTCCTTGCCATTGCCAGTCTACATTTTATATCCTCTCTACTTCGACCATCATCAGTTATTTTACTCCCTAAATAGCAAAACTCCTTTACTACTTTAAGTGTCTCATTTCCTAATCTAATTCCCTCAGCATCATCTGACTTAATTTGACTACATTCCATTATCCTCGTTTTGCTTTTGTTGATGTTCATCTTATATCCTCCTTTCAAGACACTGTCCATTCCGTTCAACTGCTCTTCCAAGTCCTTTGCTGTCTCTGACAGAATTACAATGTCATCGGCGAACCTCAAAGTTTTTACTTCTTCTCCATGAATTATAATACCTACTCCGAATTTTTCTTTTGTTTCCTTTACTGCTTGCTCAATATACAGATTGAATAACATCGGGGAGAGGCTACAACCCTGTCTCACTCCTTTCCCAACCACTGCTTCACTTTCATGCCCCTCAACTCTTATAACTGCCATCTGGTTTCTGTACAAATTGTAAATAGCCTTTCGCTCCCTGTATTTTACCCCTGCCACCTTCAGAATTTGAAAGAGAGTATTCCAGTTAACATTGTCAAAAGCTTTCTCTAAATCTACAAATGCTAGAAACGTAGGTTTGCCTTTTCTTAATCTTTCTTCTAAGATAAGTCGTAAGGTCAGTATTGCCTCACGTGTTCCAACATTTCTACGGAATCCAAACTGATCTTCCCCGAGGTTGGCTTCTACCAGTTTTTCCATTCGGTCTGTAAAGAATTCGTGTTAGTATTTTGCAGCTGTGCCTTATTAAACTGATAGTTCGGTAATTTTCACATCTGGCAACACCTGCTTTCTTTGGGATTGGAATTATTATATTCTTCTTGAAGTCTGAGGGTATTTCGCCTGTCTCATACATCGTGCTCACCAGATGGTAGAGTTTTGTCATGACTGGCTCTCCCGAGGCCATCAGTAGTTCTAATGGAATGTTGTCTACTCCCGGGGCCTTGTTTCGACTCAGGTCTTTCAGTGCTCTGTCAAACTCTTCACGCAGTATCTTATCTCCCATTTTGTCTTCATCTACATCCTATTCCATTTCCATAATATTGTCCTCAAGTACATCGCCCTTGTATAAACCCTCTATATACTCCTTCCACCTTTCTGCCTTCCCTTCTTTGCTTAGAACTGGGTTTCCATCTGAGCTCTTGATATTCATACAAGTGGTTCTCTTTTTTCCAAAGGTCTCTTTAATTTTCCTGTAGGCAGTATCTATCCTACCCCTAGTGAGACAAGCCTCTACATCCTTACATTAGGCCTCTAGCCATCCCTGCTTAGCCATTTTGCACTTTCTGTTGATCTCATTTTTGAGACGTTTGTATTCCTTTTTGCCTGCTTCATTTACTGCATTTTTATATTTTCTCCTTTCATCAATTAAATTCAATATTTCTTCTGTTACCCAAGGATTTCTATTAGCCCTCGTCTTTTTACCTACTTGATCGTCTGCTGCCTTCACTACTTCATCCCTCAGAGCTACCCATTCTTCTTCTAATGTATTTCTTTCCCCCATTCCTGTCAATTGTTCCCTTATGCTCTCCCTGAAACTCTCTACAACCTCTGGTTCTTTCAGTTTATCCAGGTCCCATCTCCTTAAATTCCCACCTTTTTGCAGTTTCTTCAGTTTCAATCTGCAGTTCATAACCAATAGATTGTGGTCAGAGTCCACATCTGCACCAGGAAATGTCTTACAGTTTAAAACCTGGTTCCTAAATCTCTGTCTTACCATTATATAATCTATCTGATACCTTTTAGTATCTCCAGGATTCTTCCAGGTATACAACCTTCTTTTATGATTCTTGAACCAAGTGTTAGCTATGATTAAGTTATGCTCTGTGCAAAATTCTACAAGGCAGCTTCCTCTTTCATTCCTTCCCCTCGATCCATATTCACCTACTATGTTTCCTTCTCTCCCTTTACCTACTGACGAATTCCAGTCACCCATGACTATTAAATTTTCGTCTCCCTTCTCTACCTGAATAATTTCTTTTATCTCGTCACACGTTTCATCTATTTCTTCATCATCTGCAGAGCTAGTTGGCATATAAACTTGTACTACTGTAGTAGGCATGGGCTTTGTGTCTATCTTGGCCACAATAATGCGTTCACTATGCTGTTTGTAGTAGCTAACCCGCACTCCTATTTTTTTATTCATTATTAAACCTACTCCTGCATTACCCCTATTTGATTTTGTGTTTATAACCCTGTAATCATCTGACCGAAAGTCTTGTTCCTCCTGCCACCGAACTTCACTAATTCCCACTATATCTAACTTTAACCTATCCATTTCCCTTTTTAAATTTTCTAACCTACCTGCCCGATTAAGGGATCTGACATTCCACGCTCCGATCCGTAGAACGCCAGTTTTCTTTCTCCTGATAACGACGTCCTCCTGAGTAGTCCCCGCCCGGAGATCTGAATGGGGGACTATTTTACCTCCGGAATATTTTACCCAAGAGGACGCCATCATCATTTAATCATACAGTAAAGCTGCATGCCCACGGGAAAAATTACGGCTGTAGTTTCCCCTTGCTTTCAGCCATTCGCAGTACCAGCACAGCAAGGCCGTTTTGGTTAATGTTACAAGGCCAGATCAGTCAATTATCCAGACTGTTGCCCCTGCAACTACTGAAAAGGCTGCTGCCCCTCTTCAGGAACCACATGTTTGTCTGGCCTCTAAACAGATACCCCTCCGTTGTGGTTGCACCTACGGTACGGCCATCTGTATCGCTGAGGCACGCAAGCATCCCCACCAACGGCAAGGTCCATGGTTCATGGGGAGTGATGAAATGTATGATGAGATAAAAGAAATTATTCAGATAGTGAAGGAAGACGAAAATTTAATAGTCATGGGTGACTGGACTTCGTTAGTAGGAAAAGGAAGAGAAGGAAACGTAGTAGGTGAATATGGACTGGGGGTAAGGAATGAAAGAGGAAGCCGTCTGGTAGAATTTTGCACAGAGCATAACGTAATCATAGCTAACACTTGGTTCAAGAATCATGAAAGAAGGCTGTATACATGGAAGAAGCCTGGAGATACTGGAAGGTTTCAGATAGATCATATAATGGTAAGACAGAGATTTAGGAACCAGGTTTAAATTGTAAGACATTTCCAGGGTCAGATGTGGGCAGATGTGGACTCTGACGACAATCTATTGGTTATGAACTGTAGATTGAAACTGAAGAAACTGCTAAGAGGTGGGAATTTAAGGAGATGGGACTTGGATAAACTGACAGAACCAGAGATTGTATAGAGTTTCAGGGAGAGCATTAGGGAACGGCTGACAAGAATGGGGGAAAGAAATACAGTAGAAGAAGAATGGGTAGCTTTGAGAGATGAAATAGTGATGGTAGCAGAGGATCAAGTAGGTAAAAAGATGAGGGCTAATAGAAGTCCTTGGGTAACAGAAGAGATATTGAATTTAATTGATGAAAAGAGAAGATACAAAAATGTGGTAAATGAAGCAGGCAAAAAGGAATACAAATGTCTCTAAACTGAGACCAACAGAAAGTGCAAAATTGCTAAGCAGGGATGGCTAGAGGACAAATGTAAGGATGTAGAGGCGTATATCTCTAGGGGTAAGACAGATACTGCCTACAGGAAAATTAAAGAGACCTTTGGAGAAAAGAGAACCACTTGCATGAATATCAAGAGCTCAGATGGAAACCCAGTTCTAAGCAAAGAAGGGAAAGCAGAAAGGTGGCAGGAGAATATAGAGGGTCTATACAAGGGCAATGTTTTTGAGGAATATTATGGAAATGCAAGAGGATGTAGGTGAAGATGAAATGGGAGATATGATACTGTGTGAAGAGTTTGACAGAGCACTGAAAGACCTAAATGAAAACAAGGCCCCAGGAGTAGACAACATTCCATTAGAACTACTGACGGCCTTGGGAGAGCCAGCCCTGACAAAACTCTACCATCTGGTGAGCAAGATGTATGAGACAGGTGAAATACCCTCAGACTTCAAGAAGAATATAATAATTCCAATCCCAAAGAAAGCATTTGTTGACAGATGTGAAAATTACTTAACTATCAGTTTAATAAGCTACGGCTGCAAAATACTAACACAAATTCTTTACAGACAAATGGAAAACTGATAGAAGCTGACCTTGGGGAAGATAAGTTTGGGAAATGTTGGAACACCTGACCCTACGACTTATCTTAGAAAGTAGAACAAGGTCAAACCTATGTTTCTACCATTTGTAGACTCAGAGAAAGCTTTTGACAATGTTCACTGGAATACTCTCTTTCAAATTGTGAAGGTGACATGGGTAAAATACAGGGAGCGAAAGGCTATTTACAATTTGTACTGAAACCAGATGGCAGTTATAAGAGTTGAGGGACATGAAAGGGAAGCAGTGGTTGGGAAGGGAGTGAGACAGGGTTGTAGCCTATCCCCGATGTTATTCAATCTGTATATTGAGCAAGCAGTAAAGGAAACAAAAGAAAAATTTGGAGTAGGAATTAAAAGCCGTGGAGAAGAAATAAAAATGTTGAGGTTCACCGATAACATTGTAGTTCTGTCAGAGACAGCAAAGGACCTGGAAGAGCAGCTGAACAGACTGGACATTGTCTTGAAAGGAGAATATAAGAGGAACATCAACAAAAGCAAAACGAGGATAATGGAATGTAGTCGAATTAAATTGAGTGATGCTGAGGGAATTAGATTAGGAAGTGAGATGCTTAACGTAGTAAATGAGTTTTGATATTTGGGGAGCAAAATAACTGATGATGGTCAAAGTAGAGAGGATGTAAAATGTAGACTGGCAATGGCAAGGAAAGCGTTTCTGAAGAAGAGAAATTTGTTAACATTGAGTATAGATTTAAGTGTCAGGAAGTCGTTTCTGAAACTATTTGTATGGATGTAGTATATGGAAGTGAAATGTGGACGATAAATAGTTTAGACAAGAAGAGAATAGAAGCTTTCGAAATGTGGTGCTACAGAAGAATGCTTTAGATTAAATGGGTAGATCATATAACTTATGAGGAGGTACTGAACAGATTTGGGGAGAAGAGAAATTTGTGGCACAACTTGACTAGAAGGAGGGATCAGTTGGTAGGACATATTCTGAGGCATCAAGGGATCACTAATTTAGTATTGGAGGGCAGTGTGGAGGGTAAAAATCATAGAGGGAGACCAAGAGATGAATACACTCAAAAGATTCAGAAGGATGTAGGTTGCAGTAGGTACTGGGAGATGAAGAGGCTTGCACAGGATAGAGTAGCATGGAGAGGTGCATCAAACCAGTGTCTGGACTGAAAACCACAACAACATCGCATTGAGACTTTAAAATTTTCTTTCATATACGTAACTGCAAGCAATATATATTGGAATATAGTGTGAGTTCTTGTGGTGCCTACATGACCAGTCAGTCTGTCCCTTCAGGAAAGAAATGGTTCTTTCGAGTAAAAGCCACTGACAGGTTATGCTTTTAGCCCTCTGATAACTGCACTAAAGCTGCCCACACCACAGACTATAAAGTAGGGAGACATAAGAAAGCGGTCATGTGGTTGCTACTGGCTGCACCGCGGGAGGCAGAGGACAGTGTAGTCACTCCGTTGTGATTCAGATTCTAGACAGAGCAGATGCTCATATTTTCCTTCTATCTTTCCAGCAGAGCAGATGGCCTCATGCTGTCTGCCTCCATCTCTGCTCTATCCAGCTAGTTAATACATGAACCATCTTTCTCTCTTCTTCCTATTTCTTCACTTTGAAAACACCTGGACCGGTGGACAACCCTACAGTTCAGCCCAATGAGTCCACATGTGCTCTGCAATTTTAAGAATATACCAGGAGTTTCCTTTAATTCCATGTTTTCATTTCAAACTGGGCTCCCTTTCAGCCCATCCATCTCCCATGCCTGGCACAGTCTTCTCCCACATTAGGTGCGGTCTGCACATATTGGTGTCAGGATTGTGAGCAAATCCACAATTCAGCCTGAAAGGTGGTCTTGTAATTTTTGGTTGTCTGGTTGGTTGTTAGAGAGAACTCTTGTACTCTGCTGCACGACTGGCTGCCATATTGTACCAGCCTCTCTGACGTGGATGCGCTGTGTCCACGCATACCATTGCATGGGGCAAAGTCTACTGCATTGTCCGCTGCCTGGCCACATCACTGCTTTCTGCAGCATGGTCTAAATCTCACTGAGTGCACCGAGTCTTGCTGTGGAGATGCATGTAGGGACCTCTGCTGCCCACTCCTACCACTGTGCCTAGAATCGCTGTTGCTGCCACATTCCACATAATGTGAGATGATGAGTGTACTGTAAGTGTTGCTATCAACTAAGGCATTGTGGGCAGCTGTTCAGTGGAGAATGTCAAAAGTGCATAGGAACTTCACATTAGGAAATTATAGTTTTAAATATAAATAGACAAGAACTGTCCTGTTGAACATTTATAGAACTGATATTGTGTAATAGTCCTTTATTTTGACTCCTATTGCCTGGAATTTGCTAGAAGGTCAGTGCACAGCTGGTGACAGATTCAAATATATTTAGAGAGAGGGTTTTCCTGAATGTTGTGGTACTAGGCTCTGATTTTATGCCTTAGGTTGTTGCTTGTATGAATTTTTCCCTTTTGAATACCTAGAAGTATATTATTGAGATAAATTTTGTATATTATTCAATTATTGCCTTTTGATTAGATGTGTTGTTACTTACAATGACATGAATTTAAAAAAAATTGTTATTATAGTTAATGCCTGTATAATTTAGACACACATTTCCATTGAAACTGTGTGCTGCAGTGGATTTCTTATTCATGTTCTGTGCTCTATTGTTGCTGAAGTACTTCAAGCTTAGTTATTAAGTGATGAGAAGTTTCCATAGGTATAATTTTGGATGTTATAAGATGGCTTTAGGGTAGAGTTTTCTGTTAATCTCCACAGCCTTGCTGCTTGCAGGATGTGTGTAGCATTCATAGAGTGCCCCAGCTGTTTGTGACAGTTCTTCCATTTTCATTTTTCTGTTGTGTTCCGCTCTACCCCTTTTTTTTTATCTTTCCTAACAACTCATGACTGAGCACTGATGGAAGTAGATTTCCACCCCTACAGACAAGAGGGTCTGATGCGTAGTGCCCCCTTCCTTTCCCTCTAAACTGCATCTAGCAGAAAATTCAAACCGTCATCACACTAAGACCTTTCAACCTTGGTGGCAGTAATGGGATTAGATAGCTGTAGACCTGTGTATGTCAGTACAGTTATCAAAAAGAGATTAGCATCTGCTGCCACTGTAACCACTAGAATGCTATCTGATTGTAAAATGAAGCAATTAAACTTTCTCTACCTTTCCTTCTTATTGTATCTCTCTACATTTTCTTTCCCCACCTTGTATTCTTTCTCTGGTCATGTCTGTTGTTTTTTCATAAGTGGCAGTTGCTTGGAACTGGTTAACTCAAGGCATGAAGCTACAATGTATTAAGTGATGTAATGTGAGTTATGACGAAGGACGAAGGAGAATTTGTCTGTTGTCCCCAGCAGAACTGATCTCTCACTGAAATGAACTAGCTCTTTTTCATGACTCAGCACTCACCATTCACTCACAAAAATAAGTAAAAGGAAGGTACATTGTGTCTTTAATTCAGGTCATTAAATTTATATTTTTATCTGATTTTTGAAAGAACATATGAAGAGGAGTAATAATTTTTTGTTATTTCTGTAGTAATTTTCAGATACAAGAGTTTTTAAGTATGAATGCATGCTTTCATGGTGATATCAGTTAATAAAACATTCTCTGGTTTCATGTTGTGTCAAGCGGTTTACTGCCCACAAGCTTTCGGCAGAGATCTCATCTACCATTGTCAAGTGGATGACAGTCATCCACCTGACAGTGGCAGAGGAGATCTCTGTCAAAAACTCGTGAGCAGTAAACCACTTGACGTGGCATGAAAGCCAAGAATGTTTTATTACGAGTTTTTAATTTCATCTGTTGTAAAATTTGTAAATATTACAACAAAATCCTAAATATCTTTTGTCAGGTAGAAAAATTTTAACAACGAAGACTGATTCTTGTTATATTTTGATACTTTTATTGGAAAAAATATTTAAAAATTATAACAACTGTAATTAAAGTGCACCTGCAGTCATCATTTACAGTCATTATTACCACATACATCCCCATCAAGGAAAAATTAATCAGTATTGTCATTTATAAAAAAAAAAATTGACCCATTTTAGTCGATGCATGTCTCTTTCTCTTCTTAGTGAACATTTGTCCTGCTTTAGAAAATATTCATTCACAGGCCACTAATGTTGCTGTGATACATAACACTTTTAGAACCAGTTGATACAGTACTGGCCACAGCAGTTTTCTTGTTTCCCACCAGTTTAAGGGATTGCTGTTTCTAGGCAAATATCCCTCCACTATATATTTGTGCAGTTTGACAATTGCTGCACTTTCTGGGTCGCGACTTGCTTGAAGCCGACTAGTAGTCTCATTGAACTCCTTCCAGATTGAAGAAATCTCTTGTGTCACAGTGGTATCTGGCTGAGAAATGAGCTCTGTGTTTTCTTGTTGAACAACCAATGCTACACTCTTGGAAATGGAAAAAAGAACACATTGACACCGGTGTGTCAGACCCACCATACTTGCTCCGGACACTGCGAGAGGGCTGTACAAGCAATGATCACACGCACGGCACAGCGGACACACCAGGAACCGCGGTGTTGGCCGTAGAATGGCGCTAGCTGCGCAGCATTTGTGCACCGCCGCCGTCAGTGTCAGCCAGTTTGCCGTGGCATACGGAGATCCATCGCAGTCTTTAACACTGGTAGCATGCCGCGACAGTGTGGACATGAACCGTATGTGCAGTTGACGGACTTTGAGCGAGGGCGTATAGTGGGCATGCGGGAGGCCGGGTGGACGTACCGCCGAATTGCTCAACACGTGGGGCGTGAGGTCTCCACAGTACATCGATGTTGTCGCCAGTGGTCGGCGGAAGGTGCACGTGCCTGTCGACCTGGGACCGGACCGCAGCGACGCACGGATGCACGCCAAGACCGTAGGATCCTACGCAGTGCCGTAGGGGACCGCACCGCCACTTCCCAGCAAATTAGGGACACTGTTGCTCCTGGGGTATCGGCGAGGACCATTCGCAACCGTCTCCATGAAGCTGGGCTACGGTCCCGCACACCGTTAGGCCGTCTTCCGCTCACGCCCCAACATCGTGCAGCACGCCTCCAGTGGTGTCGCGACAGGCGTGAATGGAGGGACGAATGGAGACGTGTCGTCTTCAGCGATGAGAGTCGCTTCTGCCTTGGTGCCAATGATGGTCGTATGCGTGTTTGGCGCCGTGCAGGTGAGCGCCACAATCAGGACTGCATACGACCGAGGCACACAGGGCCTACACCCGGCATCATGGTGTGGGGAACGATCTCCTACGCTGGCTGTACACCACTGGTGATCATCGAGGGGACACTGAATAGTGCACGGTACATCCAAACCGTCATCGAACCCATCGTTCTACCATTCCTAGACCGGCAAGGGAACTTGCTGTTCCAACAGGACAATGCACGTCTGCATGTATCCCGTGCCACCCAACGTGCTCTAGAAGGTGTAAGTCAACTACCCTGGCCAGCAAGATCTCCGGATCTGTCCCCCATTGAGCATGTTTGGGACTGGATGAAGCGTCGTCTCACGCGGTCTGCACGTCCAGCACGAACGCTGGTCCAGCTGAGGCGCCAGGTGGAAATGGCATGGCAAGCCGTTCCACAGGACTACATCCAGCATCTCTACGATCGTCTCCATGGGAGAATAGCAGCCTGCATTGCTGCGAAAGGTGGATATACACTGTACTAGTGCCGACATTGTGCATGCTCTGTTGCCTGTGTCTATGTGCCTGTGGTTCTGTCAGTGTGATCATGTGATGTATCTGACCCCAGGAATGTCTCAATAAAGTTTCCCCTTCCTGGGACAATGAATTCACGGTGTTCTTATTTCAATTTCCAGGAGTGTATTATTTCTGCAATATTCTTCACGTAGCAGTCTTGAAATGTTTTGTCATCTGAAAATCCTTGCCTTTGAATGGGGGCTCCAGTAACATTGCCTGACTAATAAATTCATTGGTGGAGATACTGCAAACCACTCTGATAACTCTTTAAGCAAGTTATCAACCAATGAATATTTATTGAGGATATTATTTGTTTTGGTCTTCAAGTCTTCAAATATATCCAAAAACAAAGATGATGTGACTTACCAAACGAAAGCGCTGGCAGGTCGATAGACACACAAACTAACACAAACATACAAACAAAATTCTAGCTTTCGCAACCAACGGTTGCTTCGTCAGGAAAGAGGGAAGGAGAGGGAAAGACGAAAGGATGTGGGTTTTAAGGGAGAGGGTAATGGGCCATTCCAATCCCGGGAGTGGGAAGACTTACCTTAGGGGGAAAAAGGACGGCTATACACACGCACACTCACACATATCCATCCACACATATACAGACACAAGCAGACATATTCAAAGACAAAGAGTTTGGGCAGAGATGTCAGTCGAGGCGGAAGTGCAGAGACAAAGATGTTGATGAATGACAGGTGAGGTATGAGTGGCGGCAACTTGAAATTAGTGGAGATTGAGGCCTGGTGGGTAACAGGAAGAGAGGATATATTGAAGAGCAAGTTCCCATCTCTGGAGTTCGGATAGGTTGGTGTTAGTGGGAAGTATCCAGATAACCCGGACGGTGTAACACTGTGCCAAGATGTGCTGGCCGTGCACCAACGCATGTTTAGCCACAGGGTGATCCTCATTACCAACAAACACTGTCTGCCTGTGTCCATTCATGCGAATGGACACTTTGTTGCTGGTCATTCTCACATAGAATGCATCACAGTGTAGGCAGGTCAGTTGGTAAATCATGTGGGTGCTTTCACACGTGGCTCTGCCTTTGATCGTGTACACCTTCCGGGTTACAGGACTGGAGTAGGTGGTGATGGGAGGGTGCATGGGACAGGTTTTACACCGGGGGCAGTTACAAGAGTAGGAGCCAGAGGGTAGGGAAGGTGGTTTGGGGATTTCATAGGGATGAACTAAGAGGTTACGAAGGTTAGGTGGACGACGGAAAGACACTCTTGGTGGAGTGGGGAGGATTTCATGAAGGATGGATCTAATTTCAGGGCAGGATTTGAGGAAGTCGTATCCCTGCTGGAGAGCCACATTCAGAGTCTGGTCCAGTCCCGGAAAGTATCCTGTCACAAGTGGGGCACTTTTGTGGTTCTTCTGTGGGAGGTTCTTGGTTTGAGGGGATGAGGAAGTGGCTCTGGTTATTTACTTCTGTAGCAGGTCGGGAGGGTAGTTGCGGGATGCGAAAGCTGTTGTCAGGTTGTTGGTGTAATGGTTCAGGGATTCCGGACTGCAGCAGATTCATTTGCCATGAAGACCTAGGCTGTAGGGAAGGGCCCGTTTGATGTGGAATGGGTGGCAGCTGTCATAATGGAGGTACTGTTGCTTGTTGGTGGGTTTGATGTGGACGGACGTGTGAAGCTGGCCATTGGACAGATGGAGGTCAACATCAAGGAAAGTGGCGTGGGATTTGGAGTAGGACCAGGTGAATCTGATGGAACCAAAGGAGATGAGGTTGGAGATGAAATTCTGGAGTTCTTCACTGTGAGTCCAGATCATGAAGATGTCATCAATAAATCTGTACCAAACTTTGGGTTGGCAGGCCTGGGTAACCAAAAAGGCTTCCTCTAAGCGACCCATGAATAGGTTGGCGTACGAGGGGGCCATCCTGGTACCCATGGCTGTTCCCTTTAATTGTTGGAATGTCTGGCCTTCAAAAGTGAAGAAGTTGTGGGTCAGGATGAAGCTGGCTAAGATAATGAGGAAAGAGGTTTTAGGTAGGGTGGCAGGTGATCGGCGTGAAAGGAAGTGCTCCATCGCAGCGAGGCCCTGGATGTGCAGTATATTTGTGTATAAGGAAGTGGCATCAATGGTTACAAGGATGGTTTCTGGGGGTAACAGATTGGGTAAGGATTCCAGGCGTTCGAGAAAGTGGTTGGTGTCTTTGCTGAAGGATGGGAGACTGCATGTAATGGGTTGAAGGTGTTGATCTACGTAGGCAGAGATACATTCTGTGGGGGCTTGGTAACCAGCTATAATGGGGTGGCCGGGATGATTGGGTTTGTGAATTTTAGGAAGAAGGTAGAAGGTAGGGGTGCGGGGTGTCGGTGGGGTCAGGAGGTTGATGGAGTCAGGTGAAAGGTTTTGTAGGGGGCCTAAGGTTCTGAGGATTCCTTGAAGCTCCGCCTGGACATCAGGAATGGGATTACCTTGGAAAACTTTGTATGTGGTGTTGTCTGAAAGCTGACGCAGTCCCTCAGCCACATACTCCCAATGATCCAGTACCACGGTCGTGGAACCCTTTTCCGCCGGAAGAATGACGATGGATCGGTCAGCCCTCAGATCACGGATAGCCTGGGCTTCAGCAGTGGTGATGTTGGGAGTAGGATTAAGGTTTTTTAAGAAGGATTGAGAGGCAAGGCTGGAAGTCAGAAATTCCTGGAAGGTTTGGAGAGGGTGATTTTGAGGAAGAGGAGGTGGGTCCCGCTGTGACAGAGGACGGAACTGTTCCAAGCAGGGTTCAGTTTGGATAGTGTCTTGGGGAGTTGGGTCATTAGGAATAGGATTAGGATCATTTTTCTTCATGGCAAAGTGATATTTCCAGCAGAGAGTACGAGTGTAGGACAGTAAATCTTTGATGAGGGCTGTTTGGTTGAAATTGGGAGTGGGGCTGAAGGTGAGGCCTTTGGATTGGACAGAGGTTTCGGATTGGGAGAGAGGTTTGGAGGAAAGGTTAACTACTGAATTAGGGTGTTGTGGTTCCAGATTGTGTTGATTGGAATTTTGAGGTTTTGGGGGGAGTGGAGCTGGAAGTGGGAGATTGAGTAGATGGGAGAGACTGGGTCTGTGTGCTATGAGAGGAGGTTGAGGTTTGCTGGAAAGGTTGTGAAGGGTGAGTGAGTTGCCTTTCCGGAGGTGGGAAACCAGGAGATTGGATAGTTTTTTTGAGATGGAGGGTGGCATTCTGTTCTAATTTGCGGTTGGCCTGTAGGAGGATGCTCTGAACAGCCGGTGTGAATGTGGGAGAGGAAAGATTGAGGATTTTTATTAAGGATAGGAGTTGACGGGTGTGTTCATTGGCTGAGTTGATGTGTAGGTGAAGGATTAGGTGGGTGAGGGCAATGGATTGTTCAGTTTGGAACTGGTATAGGGACTGATGGAAAGAAGGGTTACAGCCAGAGATGGGAATTTTAAGTGTGAGGCCTTTGGGGGTAATGCCAAATGTCAGACAAGCCTGAGAAAATAAAATATGGGAGTGTAATCTGGCTAGGGCGAAGGCATGTTCGCGGAGGGAATGTAAATAAAACTTAATGGGGTCGTTGTGGGGATGTTGTGAGGGTGACATGGTATTAGAAGGTGGAAAGTGTAACATGATGCTGAAATGAAAATGAAAATAAAAACATATGGGGAGAGATAAAGGTTAACTAGAAAGCAACTGGAGATCTGGTGTGAGAAAAGGCGAAAAAGTGTTGGTTATAGCTGGGCTATGTTGATCCTGTGGTGAACTTGGGTTGGTAGACAACGATGTGCACAAAGGTTAGGTGGTTGTGTTGCCGCCGAAACACGTTAAAGGGTGGAGCAATTCGGGAAAATTTCGAAAAAACTGCGTGTAAATGTATAAAAGGAGTGGTTTTGTGGTGGCAGATTGTGAAAATGAGGCTAACAATTGTCTGACGAAAAAATAATGACGTTAAAACCTGTGGGAAGCGGCTAAAAAAGATCAGTGATGTGGGAAAAACGGAATGGAAAAAAAAGCGAAAGTTATTAGAACTAAGCGAAATGGCTGTTTAATAGCTGAAAGGAACGGTTTGTGAACTGGAAACGGTGGATTTTATAGCAGCGGTAGGCTGAAACCGGAAAAAAAAATTTTAGGTTATGGTTTGGAAGTGGGTTACGTATTATTGAGTATATATAGGCGGGATAAAATTGTATGGTAGATTCGGTAAAGAGGAGAAGGTGAATACAAAGTGAAACTACTTGCAAAAACAGAAAGAGAAAATAAGGCACCAGAAAAGGTTTCGAAATGCTACAGTGACAATAACAAACGTAATTGTTGGATTCAAATTAATTATATGAATATAATAGAGGGAAACATTCCACGTGGGAAAAATATACCTAAAAACAAAGATGATGTGACTTACCAAACGAAAGCGCTGGCAGGTCGATAGACACACAAACTAACACAAACATACACACAAAATTCTAGGTTTCGCAACCAACGGTTGCTTCGTCAGGAAAGAGGGAAGGAGAGGGAAAGACGAAAGGATGTGGGTTTTAAGGGAGAGGGTAAGGAGTCATTCCAATCCCGGGAGCGGAAAGACTTACCTTAGGGAGAAAAAAGGATGGCTATACACTCGCACACACACACACACACACACACACACACATATCCATCCACACATATACAGACACAAGCAGACATATTCAAAGACAAAGAGTTTGGGCAGAGATGTCAGTCGAGGCGGAAGTGCAGAGACAAAGATGTTGTTGAATGACAGGTGAGGTATGAGTTGCGGCAACTTGAAATTAGCGAATATTGAGGCCCAAATTATAATTGACCATTTAGGCACACACACACCAAATTCTGTCTCTTCAACTGTAGAGAAAGGATGGTACTCTCTGCAAATTATTTTTAAAATGCCATACTTTTATTTAATGTGAGTGACTTTATAATACAAAAAAATTCTTACTGGTTACTATAAATTGTAAATGAAAGCAGTTGAGGGTGAGAGCACCACAAAATGAAATAAATCAGGACTTGATCCAGAACCTGACAATGCTGAATGGTTGAATACAACTTGAGACTCAATTTGCCTTTCTTGGAGGATACCTTCACCCCAGGTGGAAGCAGATGTCAGTGAGGTTTGTTCATGAGAAATGATTTCTTGAATTTATGCATCGATTGATGGTGATCCTTATTGGCTTCCTCTTCCACATCGGTCCAGAGGCACTGTAGGACACTTTGATTTTAGAAGTCTCTTTAGGTTTGATGATGATCCAGAAGCCATGGCAATTATCTACTGACAGTAGCAGCATTTTCCTTTTTCTTCCATTTTGGTAAAGCGGTACTGAACACCACTCATAATTCTTGCAGGCAAAGGCAATGTGAATGACATATTGTTGTGCAGCACTGAAAAGTACACTGCTAAAATTAAAATATTTACTATTAATGTAGCCATTTTAAATTGAAAAACGTTAAAGCAAGAACAAATATATATGCAGCACATTCTATAATCAGAAGTTATAGAGTAAGATGTAGAATGTTGTGATCTGCAAAACCTAGACCCATAATCATGTAGCTTATACCAAATATGAAAAGGTCTGCAGCTCACGAAGGCAAGCCTGATTATAAGCAAGGATTTCACTGCTGAAAGATAAAAATTTTGAATAATGTGATTCAAATTTGGGCTACATAGCATGTGAGCAAGAGATGGCAGGATAATGGTGCAGGTAAAGGCTGGAAAAAAGCAGTGCAAATGAACTCTAAAGCTTGTGCTTTAGGAGCTATGAACTTGTCTATTCATGCAGCCACTACTTCTACCAGGTCTGTATTCCTACTGTAGAACATCACCACTTTCAACTCATTTCGACAGACTCCACCATATATTTCCGAATATCAACATCCACGACTTTCTTCCATGGAACATGGACACCTGGCTCAAGTCAAGCATGCTGTCCAGTTTCCTAAATATAGACTCCGCTGTCCTAAGACACCACAGAAGTAACAGATGGGCAGGTGTAGTAGTGGCTTACAAATGCTTTAACTTATTGTCAAATATACGTTCGTAAATATAAAATCCCTTAAGAAAATTTGCATAATGTGCATCCTCACAGACCTCCGAAAGTAGGTGGGATAGAATGTTACAAAACCGATCTTTCAAAATTTGATTCAACTTACAAGCATACAAATAATGCTAGGAACACTGACATAAATATTTTGCCCTTCTCTGTGAAATTAATGTGTTTAGTTTCTTCTTCAAATGTAACAGTCATCTTACAATATAATATTCATTTCTTATTCTCTAAAATATACAAGGAATAAACTGTGGCAACATACAGAGACTTTAAGTGTATTAGTGTGCCTGAAGTGATTGAACTTGCAGCAGATGTACAAGAGGTAATTTGGGAGACGATTTCCATACTGGTCCTGGACATGAAAGACCAACTCCATGGATTTACTCCTGAACTAACTCTATTACACAATGAATACGTTTCCACAAGAACCAGAAACCTGAATAGAAGACCTACACCTTGACTAATCGAAGAGCGAAAATAGTTGGAGACAGTGCACATCGAACTTACAAATGACCTCTTACACTTGAAAATAAAATTGATTACATGCAGAAACAAAACAGAATCAATCAATCTGAGAGAAATGATAAGTAAGATATGTCAATACATTAATCTGAAACATAAAGAACAGAAGCTCTATGGAAAAGCTTCAGCGATCTAGGGAGGAGTAGGCAAAGTAGAAACTGCAGCTGATACCATTGTCCCAACCAATGAACTAAACTAGTACTTGACTTTAGTGATAACCTTCATTGACACCAGCAGCAAAAAATTCTTTCTTGAGCTGACAATGCTGTCAAAAAATCCTTCAGCTCAGGACAGGACAAGACAGGACAGGACGGCATTGCAGTCCAAATGATCAAGCTTACTATTGACCCACTACTGCTCACAATAATGACTGCTCCCTAGACCTTGAAACTCTTGCCTGGACCAACACTCGCTCCCATCAGAATACAAGTACTAGAGATCCGAAAGCTAAGAAGGATAGCTGGGTAGTTTCTGTGTGATGGGAGAGTGAATGTAGACAACAGAAAGTAATTGAGAGTGAAAAACGTAAATGAACAGATTAAAGAATACATAACCAACTGGAAGGATTATGTCACAAGAATGGAAGATGACAGATTACCAAAATTGGTGATAATTATTACACAGTGGGTAGAAGATATTTAGGAAGACTATGGAAAATCAAAAATTCAATCAAGAGGGCATACAGGCAAATACCTAATACATGCAGAGAGAAGAACAAGAGATATTGTATTATAAATGTAATGATTTTTTAAGTAACTGTGATTTTAATATGTTTTGTAATTACATATAAAACTCCAGTCTGATGTAAGAGGACTACTGAAGGCATTAATCTCTTTGGGTTAAATGAAAAATAAAAAAATTAAACATAACATACAGGTTGTCCCAGGTTGAATGGTCAATATTCAGGGATATGACAGGAATGATAATTTGAAGCAAAATACTTGATGTGGACTTATGCATTATTCTGAATGACCACTGTTACTTATTTTCTTTGTTGTTCAGTATATTGTCATTGTTCACAAGGTACCATAGTAGTTTAGATGAAGTCGAGATGAATAATTTGATGGAGAACATGTGGGCTATCAAGCCAGGAACTACTGCAAACTGACTTACCTACCCCTCAAGGCATGCATGTTGCACAAGATTTTCCGTATTCTCCAGCTAGTCCCTGACAAAAAAATGAATAGAACCATTTTAAAGGAAATTTAATGTAGTTTAATTTTATATTGCAACAAGTTTTTGCTGGAGGCCACAGATTGCGTGTTGTTCAAGAAAAACATACAAAATTAACTTTAAATACAGTCCATCTCAGAAATCATATTTAGCTTTTTGCTCTGAATGACCGTTCCTGTCATATCTCTGAATATTGACCAATTCTCCTGAGACAACTTTTATGTGTGACTATCATGTGTGTTAAAATAGTTATGTGTTATATAAATCGTTATGTTTAGTCTAACAAAGGAAAATCCAGGATGGAATGTAACAATACAAGAGAAGGAAAGTTGCTAGTAAGGAGGAGGCTGGGGAGGCGGGGGGGGGGGGGGGGGGGATAGTGTGGTGGGAGTGGCTGACAATGAAGTGTTTGGGTGTGGTGGTGAAATGATGGCTGTGTAGTGCTGGAATGGGAACAGGGAGGGGGCTGGATGGGTGAGGACGGTGACTAATGAAGGTTGAGGCCAGGAGGGTTAAGGGAACGTAGGATGTATTGCAGGGAAAGTTCCCATCTGCGCAGTTCAGAAAAGCTGGTGTTGGTGTGAAGGATCCATATGGCACAGGCTGTGATGCAGTCATGGAGATGAGGGATGTCATGTTTGGCATTATATTTAGTCTCGTATCCACCCAAAGTAATTAAAACCTTCATAAAGGCTACCAACACACCAACAACAGCAACTATAAATGCAACAGACATAGAAGAAGACATAATAGTACAACTAACAAGAACACTCACACAACAAGAAAACAGAAGTGCAACAACACAAGAAGATGAAGATTAGAAGAAATCAAATAAGAATACAAAGAAAAACTGAACTTGGACGGAGAGGTACTCAGTCAACAAAGCGAGCTGCAAGCTGTATCACTGTGCCAAGAGTGCAGAGAGCAGAGTGATGACTCAAGTCACCATGTGGTCTTCTCCGTGTTATCTCGTCTGTGAGAGCTAGTGGCCTTGGTGGGGAACAGTGAGCTAGCTTGCAGTCAGATCCGTAAGAGTGGTGGAGAGAAGTGAGCTAGAGAGCTATCTTGCAATCTGATTCCTGGGAGTGGTAGGAAGTAGTGAGCTAGAGAGATGGCTAGGGTCCAATTGGTGAGACTGGTGGAGAGCCTGAGCTGTTGGGAGGAGAGTGATACCAGGATCATTTTGTGATACGCTCCGACTGCACGGTGGCTGAAGACTGCAGCTTTTATGATCACTGGGAACACATTGCTAGTGCAGTGCTAAGTCAAAGGATAAGAAGTAACAACTCACTCAAAAGTATGTAAACATTTATTGAACTTCTGCAATTTAGAACTCAAGAGCAGGAGAAACATGATGCTGGAAGTGTTTTGTGCCTTAATATACTGAAGCACATCTGCCTTGTTTGCCCTGGTAGCTGCATGGTCAACATGGCAAATTGTGAACTGAAGGGGTCCACATTTGATTCTCAGATGTGTTGAAGATTTCTTTTTTTTCACTTGGAGACTGGGTAAAGTGTTGTGTTTACTTTCATACGTTCATAATTATCTTCATCCCACTCATTACAGGCACCAGAGATGCATTTTGAAATCAGATGAGCTACCATTCATTTTTTCCGAATTATCCTTCACCCAACTTTTAGAAAGATCAGGTTCTTTCAATCAATTCGGGAGTGGACTGCCCATGTCTAGTAGAGGAACTCTGGCTCGAGTTCAAAAGAATAGTTGACCATACACTATTTAGATAAGTACCCAGTAGAACAGTTCATAATGGGTGGGAACCTCCATGGTGTACAGTCAGAATAAAGAAATATCTAAAGAATTATAGATTACTGCATAGTAGAAGTAAAACAAACTATATGGCTTTAGATAGAGAGATGCTGAATGAAATGCACTTGGCTGTCAACAGAGAAATGCATGATGACTTCAATGACTACCACAACAGAATATTGTCAAGTGATCTTTCACAGAACCCAAAGAAATTCTGGTCATCAGTAAGGAATGTTAGTGGCACCAAAATTAGTGTCCAGTCCTTAGCAAATGAACCAGGAACTGAAATTGAGGGTAGAAAAGCAAAAACTGAAATTCTTAACTCTGTTTTCAAATGTTCCTTTATGAAGGAAAACCCAGGAGCATTGCCATAATTTAATCCTTGTACCACTGAAAAGATGAATAAAATAAGTAGCATAAGTGGTGTCGAAAAATAGCTGAAATTGTTAAAATTGAACAAAGCTCCAGGGCCCGATGCAATCCCTATCAGATTCTGTACTGAATTTGTGGCTGACTTAGTCCCTCTTCTAACTATAATCTATTGCCACTCCCCTCAACAAACAACTGCGCCCAGTTCTTGGAAAAAGGCACAGGTCAAAACCATCTATAAGAAGGGTAGTAGATGTGATCCACAAAATACCATCCAATATCCTTGACATGAAATGGAATGATCACATAGGTTCAGTCATGGGTAAAGCAGGTGGTAGGCTTCAGTTTATTGGTAGAATACTGGGGAAGTGCTATCAGTCTACAAAGGAGACTGCTTACAAGTAACTCCCAGTTGTAGAATGTTGCTCAAATGTGTGGGCCCATCCCAAATAGGACTAACAGGGGACATTGAACATATACAGAGAAGGGCAGCATGAATGGTCACAGGTTTGCTTAAACCATGGGAGAGTGTCACAGAGATACTGAAGGAACTGAACTGGAAGACTTGAAGACAGAAGTAAACTACCCCATGAAAGTTTATTAAAAAAGTTTAAAAAACTGTGTTTAAATGATTACTACAGGAATCTACTACAATCCCCTATGTACCTCTCACATAGGAGTCATGAGGATAAGATTAGAATAATTACTGCACTCCCAGGGGCATTCAAACAATCATTCTTCCCATGCATGTGAATGGACAAGAAGAAACCCTAATAACTGGTACAATATGAAGTACCCGCTGCCATGCACCTCATGGTGGTTTGGGAATATAGATATGTAGATGTAGATAATCCATTTGTTAAAATATGCAGACAATTTAAAAGTGTGAAATGCATTGACATGAGTAATGTAGGGCATAGATTTCACTCACAACATGGACTACACTTGTACGACTTGGGTAAAGAATATCTGGCGAACCTGATAACCAAAAAAATAAAAAAACAACAACAAAATAACTTCAAAACCAAACCAACAGTTGCATTGCTATCACCAAACACAACATGAACAACAAAAACACCTCAAAATTCTGTAGAACGAAAGAACCATTAGCAGTAGCAGTAAAAATGCAAACAACTGCAAGGACTCAGTAGAAACACCACTGGATAGTGAAGTGAATGACAAGAAAATTATAGCTCTTCACCATCCAAATGATTTTTTAGACAAAGACAAGAAAAACAAGAAGTCTTCAAGGTAAGAAGCGCTTAGCACTTCTCAGTTCTTCACCAGAATATCCAGTCCATAAGAAATAAAGTGCAACAACTAGAAGTGGAACTGCAGACTACTGATAGCTCACTTTTTGCATAATATAACACTGGTGCAGGGGATCTGATATTACACATTTAGCTCTATGCTCATATAATACAGCATGCCATTATACAGTGAAGAGCCAAAGAAACTGGTACACCTGCCTGATATTGTGTAGAGCCCCAAAAACATACAGAAGTGCTACAACATGGCACACACTCAACTAATGTCTGAAGTAGTGCTGGAGGGAAATGATGCTTTGAATCCTGCATGACTGCCAGTAAATCCATAACAGTACGAGGGGGTGGAGATCTCTTCAGAACAGCACATTGCAAGGCATCTCAGATATGCACAATAATGCTCATTTCTGGGGAGTTTGGTGGTCAGCAGAAGTGTTTAAACTCAGAAGAGTATTCCTGGAGCCACTCTGTAGCAATTCTGGATGCGTGGGTTGTCGCATTGTACTGCTGGAACTGCCAAAGTCTGTCAGAATACACAATGGACATGAATGGATGCAGGTGGTCATGCAGGATGCTTACGAATGTGTCACCTGTCAGAGTCATATCTAGATGTATCATGCCCCACACCATTACAGAGCCTCCACCAGCTTGAACAGTCCCCTGCTGATATGCAGGGTGCATGGATTCATGAAGTTGTCTCCATATCTGTACACATCCATCCACACAATACAATATGAAGCAAGACTTGTCTGACCAGGCAACATGTTTCCAGTCGTCAGCAGTCCAATGTCAGCTCTGGAAGCCCATGCCAATGACGTTTAGTTGAATGGTTTGCACACTGACACTTGCTGATATTCCAGCACTGAAATGTGCAGCAATTTGCAGAAGGGTTGTGAATTGTGTTTTATTCATCTTGTGTGTCACCACCAGACACCATACTTGCTAGGTGGTAGCCTTTAAACCAGCTGCGGTCCGTTAGTATACGTCGGACCCGCGTGTTGCCACTATCAGAGATTGCAGACAGAGCGCCGCAACACGGCAGGTCTAGAGAGACTTCCTAGCACTCGCCCCAGTTGTACAACCGACTTTGCTAGCGATGGTTCACTGACAAAATACGCTCTCATTTGCCGAGACGATAGTTAGCATAGCCTTCAGCTACGTCATTTGCTACGACCTAGCAAGGCGCCATGTTCAGTTACTATTGATATTGTAAATAAAGTACAGACAAGAGCTACGTTCAACATTAATGGATTAAAGTTAAGTATTCCACCATCTGCGTCCGTTTTTCTAGTCTAAATTCCTTGTCCTGTTCCAGACCTCACGCCAGCCTGCGTGAGCTTAAACACGTGCCTTTCGGCTTCCTCTAAAATTCGTGGGTTGGCTCTCCTGCCAATCCACAACACATCTCATGACGTACATTTGCCATCCATTTGGTTTGCATACAGGAGACATGTCAAAAATTTATAAAACAGTTACAGTGATTTTTGTGTTAGTAAATAAAAGCACGATTCTAAATAGTAACACTATAAGGATATTTCTTGGAGTGCGTAACACGTTGTATCCAGCTCAAATTTCCAGTTTGTCCTGCATGGATTCATCCACTGAGTAACACTTCAGTGTCAGTACCTCATATAGCTTTCTTTTAAGTGAACTTAAATTCATCTGCATCAACTTTTTCCCTTTTAATTTATTACAAATTTTCATTCCCATGTATTGAGGTCCCTGGGCATACAGTCTGAGGCAGTGGGTGGGGAGCATAAAATTTTCTTTGTTTCTAGTATCATGTGAATAGAAAAAATGGTTTCCCTCAAATAATGCCATATCTGGTGTACAAAATATAATAATCTCATATGTGTGTAAGGATGGCAGAATTAATATTTTAAAGTTTCTAAATAATGGTCAACATTGTTCTTTGTGATTTGCAGTGCACATATTTCAAATGATTTTTTTCTGTATTTTTAGCACCTGCACTACGTTTGTCGAGTTACCCCAAAAAACAATACCATACCTAATAATGGATTCAAAGTAGCTTGTATATGCTACTTTTCATGTGTTCATGTCAGTTGTAGTTGATAATATTTGCATTGCAAATGGAAAGCTGCTCAGTTTGTTTGCCAGGTATTCAATGTGTGCCTGCCAGCTCAAATTTTCATCTACATTTAAACCTAAGAATTTGACTGAGTCAACTTCTTCTATATCTTGGTTGTTGTGTACAATCTTAATCTGCTCACATTTTGACTGTTTGGTTTTGAACTGCATCAGGTGAGTCTTAGATATGTTTAGAATCAACCCATTTAGCTGAAACCAAGTTTCAAAGGTAATGAGGGTACTGATCACAGATTTGGGATTTTTTTTGAAATCCTGGTCTTCAACTAAGACAGAAGTATCATCTGCAAACAGATCTGATGGGGAGCTGATATTTAATGGTAAGTCATTAACATAAAAGAGAAATAGAAGTGGACCTAATATGGAGCCTTGTGGAACACCCTGAGGTGGTTTCCCCCCCCCCCCCCCCCCCCCCCCCCCCCCCCCAGTGATAAAAATGATATGCGTCATTTGAAGAAATGCTAACTCTGCTTTCTGTTGGAAAAGTAGGATTTAAGCCATTGTAGGGCACTGGTGCTAATGCCATACTTTTCAAGTTTGTAAAACAAGCACTGCATGGTTTACAGAATCAAATGCCTTTGTGAGGTCGCAGAAAATTCCTGCCACTTTATTTCTCTTGTCTAATGATGTACTTATTTTACTGTTTACTGCGTCTATGGTGTTTTTACCCTGATGAAAACCAAATGGATTGTTTAGAATAACAAAATATTTTGCGATGAAATTTTGGATTTGTGCAACAGCAAGTTTTTCAGATATTTTAGATAGGACTAGGAGAATCGAGATAGGACGATAATTTCCCATGATCTCTCTTCATCCCTTCTTGAAGAATGGTTTGACTTCAGCATATTTCAGTACTTCTGGGAAACAGCCCTCCTATTTGAGCTTGTGAGTTTGTAATTCTATTGTGTACCATTTTAATAACTTTGGTGAGTTTTCCATTCCAACCTGCAGATTTTTGTTTCTTAATGTTAAAATAGCAGTTTCTGCATCCTCCACAGAAACTTTCAAGAATCTTGTAAAGTTTTCAGAATTGTCACCTCGGCCAAAGGGGTTTATTTTGTTGTGATAATCTGTTACATCTACATCAGACTTTGCTACATTTATAAAGAATTCATTAAAGTACTCTGGTATTTGAGTTCGATTTACAGTAGTATTTCCTTCAATGCCAATTTTTGAAATTTCTTGTTTACAGGCTTTGACACCTAACTCAGATTTAATGACCGATCACACAGCCTTTGTCTTATATCTATGATTTAAAATTAGCCTGTTATTTGCCAGTTCATTCTACTCAATAGATATATTTTTGGATATAGTAAGTTGTTAATTTCCCCAACACCTACAAAAAAAAAAAAAAAAAAAAAAAAATGGAATGTCATGTAATATTTTGTGTAATGTAATATCTTGTATAGACACCTTATATTAACCTGACACGTTCCACATAATTATGTAGTGTCATATTCATGATCTATGGAACTAGTACTAATCTAATCAAATCTCTAATCTAGTTGTTATGCTGCCCTGGCAACTCTTTTAAATATGGTTTTATAGAGTTTAACATATTTAATGAAATCAGTATCTTTATTATATTCTAGTCCTCTCTGCAGTTGCCTTTTTCTTATACTGGAAATTTTTATGCCCTGGGTAATCCACTTTACTTTATTTGTTATTTTACTGCTGTAGAGTCTAGGTGGAAATGTTTCATTAAAGTCACCAAGAAAAATTTTTAGGAATTCATCAACATTTTCGTCACTTGAGTTACAATGATCAAAAGGTCATGTTTTCTCTTTTAGCTTCTCACTCAATGTTAGCAAGTTTTCTTTCCTAAAGTTCCTGCTCATATGGGCTCTCATACGTGAAATGTTCCTGTCTGTCTCTGGCAGCTCAGACAGTGTGGAATGATTTGAAACATCTAGATCTAGACAAAATTTATACACATCTTCATGTACATAATTAGTTAGGACATTCAGAATGAGCAGGAGAGCTTCTGTAAAGTTTGGAAGGTAGGAGACGAGGTACTGGCAGAAGTAAAGCTGTGAGTACCGGGCATGAATCGTGCTTCGGTAGCTCAGTTGGTAGAGCACTGGCCCGCGAAAGGCAAAGGTCCCGAGTTCAAGCCTCGGTCGGGCACACAGTTTTAATCTGCCAGGAAGTTTCAGTTAGGACATTGTCAATACATTGCTGATGGCCCATTGTCTCTGGCAGATTCAAAGAATTTCAATTTGAAACCATATTTCTTTACTAAGCCAGTGAATCTTGAAGCATGGATACTATCACATGTTGTTGTTGTTGTCTTCAGTCCTGAGACTGGTTTGATGCAGCCCTCCATGCTACTCTATCCTGTGCTAGCTTCTTCATCTCCCAGTACCTACTGCAACCTACATCCTTCTGAATCTGCTTAGTGTATTCATCTCTTCGTCTCCCTCTACGATTTTTACCCTCCACGCTGCCCTCCAATACTAAATTGGTGATCCATTGATGCCTCAGAACATGTCCTACCAACCAATCCCTTCTTCTAGTCAAGTTGTGCCACAAACTCCTCTTCTCCCCAATTCTATTCAATACCTCCTCATTTGTTATGTGATCTACCCATCTAATCTTCAGCATTCTTCTGTAGCACCACATTTCGAAAGCTTCTATTCTCTTCTTGTCCAAACTATATATTGTCCATGTTTCACTTCCATACATGGCTACACTCCATACAAATACTTTCAGAAACGACTTGCTGACACTTAAATCTATACTTGATGTTAACAAATTTCTCTTCTTCAGAAATGCCTTCCTCGCCATTGCCATTCTACATTTTATATCCTCTCTACTTCGACCATCATCAGTTATTTTGCTCCCCAAGTAGCAAAACTCCTTTACTACTTTAACTGTCTCATTCCCTAACCTAATTCCCTCAGCATCACTCGACTTAATTTGACTACATTCCATTATCCTTGTTTTGCTTTTGTTGATGTTCATCCTATATCCTCCTTTCAAGACACTGTCCATTCCGTTCAACTGCTCTTCCCAGTCCTTTGCTGTCTCTGACAGAATTACAATGTCATCGGCGAACCTCAAAGTTTTTATTTCTTCTCCATGGATTTTAATACCTACTCCGAATTTTTCTTTAGTTTCCTTCACTGCTTGCTCAATATACAGATTGAATAACATCGGGGAGAGGCTAAAACCTTGTCTCACTCCCTTCCCAACCACTGCTTCCCTTTGATGTCCCTTGACTCTTATAACTGCCATCTGGTTTCTGTACAAATTGTAAATAGCTTTTCGCTCCCTGTATTTTACCCCTGCCACCTTCAGAATTTGAAATAGAGTATTCCAGTCAACATTGTCAAAAGCTTTCTCTAAGTCTACAAATGCTAGAAATGTAGGTTTGCCTTTCCTTAATCTAGCTTCTAAGATAAATCGTAGGGTCAGTATTGCCTCCCGTGTTCCAATATTTCTACGGAATCCAAACTGATCTTCCCCAAGGTCGGCTTCTACTAGTTTTTCCATTTGTCTGTAAAGAATTCGCGTTAGTATTTTGCAGCTGTGCCTTATTAAACTGATAGTTCGGTAATTTTCACATCTATCAACACCTGCTTTCTTTGGTATTGGAATTATTATATTCTTCTTGAAGTCTGAGGGTATTTCGCCCGACACATACATCTTGCTCACCAGATGGTAGAGTTTTGTCAGGACTGGCTCTCCCAAGGCTGTCAGTAGTTCTAATGGAATGTTGTCTACTCCCGGGGTCTTGTTTCGACTCAAGTATTTCAGTGCTCTGTCAAACTCTTCATGCAGTATCATATCTCTGATTTCATATTCATCTACATCCTCTTCCATTTCCATAATATTGTCCTCAAGTACATCACCCTTGTATAGACCCTCTATATACTCCTTCCACCTTTCTGCTTTCCCTTATTTGCTTAGAACTGGGTTTCCATCTGAGCTCTTGATATTCGTAGAAGTGGTTCTCTTTTCTCCAAAGGTCTCTTTAATTTTCCTGTAGCCAGTATCTATCTTACCCCTAGTGAGATAAGCCTCTACATCCTTACATTTGTCCTCTAGCCAACCCTGCTTAGCCATTTTGCACTTTCTGTTGATCTCATTTTTGAGACGTTTGTATTCCTTTTTGCCTGCTTCATTTACTGCATTTTTATATTTTCTCCTTTCATCAATTAAATTCAATATTTCTTCTGTTACCCAAGGATTTCTACTAGTCCTCGTCTTTTTACCTACTTGATCCTCTGCTGCCTTTACTACTTCATCCCTCAGAGCTACCCATTCTTCTTCTACTGTATTTCTTTTCCCCATTCTTGTCAATCGTTCCCTTATGCTCTCTCTGAAACTCTGTACAATTCCCGGTTTAGTCAGTTTTTCCAGGCCCCATCTCTTTAAATTCCCACCTTTTTACAGTTTCTTCAGTTTTAATCTGCAGTTCATAACCAATAGATTGTGGTCAGAGTCCACATCTGCCCCTGGAAATGTCTTACAATTTAAAACCTGGTTCCTAAATCTCTGTCTTACCATTATATAATCTATCTGAAACCCATCAGTATCTCCAGGCTTTTTCCATGTATACAACCTTCTTTTATAATTCTTGAACCAAGTGTTAGCTATGATTAAGTTGTGCTCTGCGCAAAATTCAACCAGGTGGCTTCCTCTTTCATTTCTTACCCCCAATCCATATTCACCTACTACGTTTTCTTCTCTCCCTTTCCCTACTGACGAATTTCAGTCACCCATGACTATTAAATTTTCATCTCCCTTCACTATCTGAATAATTTCTTTTATTTCATCATACATTTCTTCAATTTCTTCTTCATCTGCAGAGCTTTTTGGCATATAAACTTGTACTACTGTAGTAGGCGTGAGCTTCATATCTATCTTGGCCACAATAATGCGTTCACTATGCTGTTTTTAGTAGCTTACCCGTATTCCTATTTTCCTATTCATTATTAAACCTACTCCTATATTACCCCTATTTGATTTTGTATTTATAACCCTGTATTCGCCTGACCAAAAGTCTTGTTCTTCCTGGCACCGAACTCCACTAATTCCCACTATATCTAACTTTAACCTATCCATTTCCCTTTTTAAATTTTCTAACCTACCTGCCCGATTAAGTGATCTGACATTCCACGCTCCGATCCGTAGAACGCCAGTTTTCTTTCTCCTGATAACGACGTCCTCTTGAGTAGTCCCCGGCTGGAGATCCGAATGGGGGACTATTTTACCTCCAGATTATTTTACCCAAGAGGACGCCATCATCATTTAACCATACAGTAAAGCTGCATGCCCACGGGAAAAATTACGGCCATAGTTTACTCTTGCTTTCAGCTGTTCGCAGTACAAGCACAGCAAGGCCGTTTTGGTTAGTGTTAAAAGGCCAGATCAGTCAATCATCCAGACTGTTTCCCCTGCAACTACTGAAAATGCTGCTGCCCCTGTTCAGGAACCACATGTTTGTCTGGCCTCTCAACAGATACCCCTCCGTTGTGGTTGTACCTACGGTACGGCCATCTGTATTGCTGAGGCATGCACGCCTCCCCACCAACTGCAAGGTCCATGGTTCATGGGGGGGGACTATCACATGTGATATCAATATTAAAATCAGCAGCTGTTACAATTTTTTCCCTTTTTCCTCTACAAAGGTCTTCTAGCATAATTTGAAGCTTACGTAAGAATAGTTCTATTGTTGATGTCCCTGGAATTCTGTATATTGAGATTATTATAATATTTGCTAGTGAGTCCACTATTTGTACACAACAGCTTTCAAACACACATTCTTCATTTAAATAATTAAAACAGTTTCTGGTCTCTTAATTTATATCATTATGTAGAAGTATACATGAGCCTCCATGTGACTTGTTTCTTCTGCAAAAGCTACTTGCTAATCTGAAGTTCCCTATTTTGTTTAGAATTTTAATTGAGTCCTCAGTAAACCAGTGCTCATTTAAACAAACAGCTCTAATATTTGCACATTCTGACAGAATGATTTCCAATTAATCTATTTTGGAGCTTTTATTGTTAGAAGCATCAGTGTTAAACCATTTATATTGCAGTGGATAATGTACTTACTTTGAATAATAGTTACGGGCTTTAGCACATTTCTTGCCAGATAGTGGTTTGGTTTTGTCTTTCTCAATGCTACACAAGTTTTTCACCCTCATCACTACTTATCAGTTTCCCTTATTTTTTATGACCTGGGAAGTATCTATGAACATCTAACTGAGCATTTTTGAGCGCAACCTGTTCAGATGTAGATCGTCTTTGGCAAGACACTTTGCACTTAGAAATTTGTTGGGATCAATGAAAACGACTCCTAGTTTATTGCACTGTTCTTTAATATTGCCGTTTATTCTCTGCACATAGCTGTTACTCACTGACCTCCTCTACACATGCCACTTATTATTATTCTGGAATTCTAGTAGAGTATTCTGGCTGTTTGGATGAGGTTTCTTGTGTGGCTTACAATTTCTTCCTCCCTGTTGTTTTGAAGTGAATATGTTCCCACATAGATAAAAACACCTTTTGGATTTCTGCTATGCTTATCAGCTGCGTTCTCTCTTGAGTTGCACTTCTGTCATGTTGAACGATTTTCTTCAGTTGTCTTTGGTCCCATTCTTGCAGGATCTTTTTCCAGCTGCAGCAATGTTGGAGATTTGATGTTTAACCAGATTCCTGATATTCACAGTACAATCATGAAATGGTTGTACAGGAAAATCCCCACTTCACTGATACCTTGGAGATGTTGTGTCCAGTCGCTCAGGTGCCAACTATAACACCATATTCAAACTCACTAAAATCTTGATAACCTGCCATTATAGCAGCAGTTACCGATGTAACAACTGCGCCAGACACTTATTGCCTTATATAGGCATTGCCAACTGCAGTGCCATATTCTGCCTGTTTACACATCTCTGTATTTGAATATGCATGCCTATGACAGTTTCTTTAGCGCTTCATTGTAGTAGGACTACTATGAAGCCGTACGGGATTAGCCGAGCGGTCTAAGGCGTTGCAGCCATGGACTGTGCAGTGGGTCCCGGCGGAGGTTTGAGTCCTCCCCCGGGCATGGGTGTGTGTGTTTGTCCTTAGGATAATTTAGGTTAAGTAGTGTGTAAGCTTAGGGACTGATGACCTTATCAATTAAGTCCCATAAGATTTCACACACATTTGAACATTTGTTTTGACTACTATGACAGGTGGCAGGTATATATGTAAAAGAAGGGATTATGTATAAATTTAGGAATGACATTATTTCATTAAGTAAAGAAAAACATGCAGAAATATCAGCTGAGAGGTAAGAAAGCCACATATGTTTCAAAGAGTAACTATACTATGATTGTATTTACCTTTCTCCCAATGGTGACATAGATATGCTCATAGCAAAACTAGTCCAAGTACTGGCTATGGTTACTAACCCTAAGGGGAAAATTCTCATTTGTGGGGATTCAAACATAAAAACATTGAACCCAGATGGCTTCTGCAACACATTTTTCAACATTATGTACAGCTATAGAGTATCACCATTGGTTACGACAGCCACAAGCCACAGCCACAAGCATTCAGCATCAATCATTGGCCATATACTGAGTTGGAGAAAGAAAATGTTGTTGTATGTAATCTAGGCCTTTCAGTTCATTCTAGTCAGCTCTTAAAATTAAACAATACTAAAATACTCACATATAGAAGGGTCTTCTCTAAGCAAAAATCGGGCTGAATTTACCAAGCAAATGAAACATGGGAAGAAATATACATGGGGACTAGTACAGATAGCAAGTTTTCGAAGTTCCTATCAACATTTAAATTCAGGTTTGAAGAAATGTTCCTAAAAGTACTATGAGTCACTACAACTCAAACAAAAATAACAGGGCAACCAATAGGGTAAGGAGATCATCTGTAACCCTCAAACACCTCAGCAGCATAAAAAACAACCATAATGATCCTGTTTTCCAAAAGCATTACCAAACACACAAAAACATGTAGAACAGTTTTAGTAATGGTAAAAAGGTCTGAAAATGATAAAATTATAGAAAAGATAGAAAACAAAATAAAAGCAGCCTGGAAGTCATCAAACAAGACAAATAGAAAAAAGACTAAACAGATAAACATACAGTTACAGCAAAATGGTACCACTATAGATGATCCCAAAAAAATTGGAAACTTTGCAAATCAATATTTCAGCACCATTGCCAACAAGCTGCAACACAAATTTGGCAATATACAGCCTATACAAACACTGAATTATGTTCCAAATACTGTGATGCTGTGACCCACCACTCCAGAAGAAATTAGCAATGTTGTTTGTATCGTAAAAAGTAAAACCTCACCAGGTGTAGATGCAGTGCCTGTGTGCTTGCTGACGGACTGTAAAACAGTATCAGAGACTGTTTAGTGCACATCATAAATGAATCATTCACCACAAGTTGATTTCCAGAGGCACTAAAGCATGCAAAGGTCCTGTCCCTACATTTTTTTATTTTTTTAATGTATTTACTGAGCATCCTTGTATCTCATCATTATAAAAAGGATATGGTATTTGTCATACATCACCTTACATAGAAAATAGGACATGAAAAGATTTACAATTATATGTCTACAAATAAAATATTATTACATATAACATGAAACCATACGCATAACGACATTCACAATATGCTAAATTAGAATAATAAATGAATACAATTAAGTTTTCAATGTGCATTTTGGGTCATTCTGATGAAGGAAATTAGCTAATATATATTGAATGCTGATGATTTAAGTATTCCTTGAAACTATAAAAACTCTTGCTAATTAACATTTTTTATGTTCTTTTTTGAATATGTGGAATTTTGGTATACTCTTAATTTCCTTTGGTAGTGCACTAAATAAAATTTTCATCTGATAAGCAACACTTTTTTGATACATAGCTTTTGTGGGACTTTCTCTATGAAAGTTGTCTCTATTTATCATTTTGTAGTTATGAACTTGACTGTTTAACAAAGAATGTTCCTGGTATGCCTTCATAAAACATATACTTTCATAAATATAGATGCATGGTAGAGTCATGATTTTAAGTTCCTTGAAAACTATTTTACATTATTCTCTGTGTGTCATACTTCTGATTATCCTTATTGCCCTCTTTTGAAGCACAAACGAGTGTTTGACCGAACTGGTATTCCCCTAAAATAAGGCAGTGGTAAAAGTCGATATCACTGATAATGAATACAAACGATCATATTTTTCCAAGCTCCAAAATATGAGAGGCGATCGGTGGCCTTGAGTTCCTGGAGTCTGGATTCTTGAATACAGTAGCACTGGTGTTTACCCATCTGGCAGGCCTCAATACACATGCCACATGAGGCGGATTCCTCGCCTCTCTGATCTGTGGATTTTAAGGGAGAGCATTCCTGAGACGAACCTCTGTCACCAGTAGACGCCAGAGGAGGAAGCTGCTTCTCTGGCCAGGTGCAGGGCATGGTTCCCAAAAATGGTGCTGCAGGAACCACGTGAGGAAATGGCCTAGCACCTCCCAGGTCAAGTTTATTTGTGCTGCAGGAACCACGTGTGGGAAAGGCCAAACACTTCCCAGTCAAGTTTATTTGCATGACTCCTGGTTACCGAATACTGGATGTTGAAGTCGAGGGAGAAAATACAACAGGTACTGTTGATGGCCTGGCCAAGGCAGTGGTAAAAGTCGATATCACTGATAATGAATACAAACGATCATATTTTTCCAAGCTCCAAAATATGAGAGGCGATCGGTGGCCTTGAGTTCCTGGAGTCTGGATTCTTGAATACAGTAGCACTGGTGTTTACCCATCTGGCAGGCCTCAATACGCATGCCACATGAGGCGGATTCCTTGCCTCTCTGATCTGTGGATTTTAAGGGAGAGCATTCCTGAGACGAACCTCTGTCACCAGTAGACGCCAGAGGAGGAAGCTGCTTCTCTGGCCAGGTGCAGGGCATGGTTCCCAAAAATGGTGCTGCAGGAACCACGTGAGGAAATGGCCTAGCACCTCCCAGGTCAAGTTTATTTGTGCTGCAGGAACCACGTGTGGGAAAGGCCAAACACTTCCCAGTCAAGTTTATTTGCATGACTCCTGGTTACCGAATACTGGATGTTGAAGTCGAGGGAGAAAATACAACAGGTACTGTTGATGGCCTGGCCAAGGCAGTGGTAAAAGTCGATATCACTGATAATGAATACAAACGATCATATTTTTCCAAGCTCCAAAATATGAGAGGCGAACGGTGGCCTTGAGTTCCTGGAGTCTGGATTCTTGAATACAGTAGCACTGGTGTTTACCCATCTGGCAGGCCTCAATACACATGCCACATGAGGCGGATTCCTCGCCTCTCCAAGTGTTCACGTAGCTCTTCATCTGTCTGCAGTGTTAGATCCCAATGGAAAATTAATTTGTTTACTATGTTAGATGCTTTTGGTGTGTGATTGTAACAGGCAACTACTAAGTTGTTTATGAGGGAGTAACGCTTTGGACTGGGTAGAATTTGCCATCTTAATTAAGATGGAACCACTTTGCAATTTGGCAAGGAAAGAAAGCTCACCACGTAAGTTCTTAATATTCTCCACAAAAAGAACATTGGTTTAGTAGAGAGAAAGGAACATCCAACTCTTTGGGTGCAAACCAGGAACTGAGGGGAATAACTGTCGATAAGTCGCTTGGCTTTGTGTTCCTCCCTTGGTGTAGTCAGGAAGAAAAAGTTCCTAGGGTCTAATGATCGACACTAAACTGCTGTCTGTCTGAAGAGAGTGCTGGGCCGTTGCAGTCATCAGCTGATAACTTTGATCGTTTGTGGCGCCATATATCCACCATGATGCCACCTACTCTGAAAGACGGCTCTTCCAAGGGCGCCACTCAGCCAGAGAAAAGACCACCTGGCGTGGTGGCCGGTGCTTTGAGTCCAGTGACCCCGAACGGGCAGGCAGCACCAACAACGTGTTCCCTGCATGGTCTGGGGACTACCATCGTAAGGGTACCTGACAACCCCACACATGGACTGGCTACCATGCTGACTAGTGCGCGACTTTCCCCACATGACCGTCACAATCTGTAAAAGTTTTGAAAAAGTAGAGGTCAAACCAGGATGTGGGGGACTAAACACAAATTAACGAAATATCTGATGTAAAATGATGGCACAAAGTGAAAGAAACAAGAATCGGCATCCTACGAGTGAGCTAGGTTGTCAGCAGGTAATACATCCTAGATAATAAGTGCGAGAAAGATATAGTCAGGGAGTAAAATTGCAGTACAGGAAAGGAAGAAGTACTGCAAGGGTTCGCCACACACGTACTAACAAAAGAGTCCACTGCGGGATGAAGATTATTAACTTCAGTAGGATTAAGCACCATCCCACATTCAACTTGATGTGAGCTAATTTCTCACCCATACTTTCTCTTTGACATAGGATGCAGAGGAAGCGCTGTGGAGTATTCAGCTCGATCACCAGGATTATCACCTGTAGACGTCTATCTTTGGAGTACCGTCAAGAACACAATGTATGCTACGAAACCATAATCTCTGTACGATCTAAGAGCAAGTTCAGCAAACCAGCGATTCTATTTCTTTAGAATAAACGCAACTGGTACACTATGTGATCAAAAGTATCCGAACACCTGGCTGAAAATGACTTACAAGTTCGTGGCGACCTCCATCGGTAATGCTGGAATTCAGTATGGAGTTGGCCCACCCTTAGCCTTGATGACAGCTTCCACTCTCGCAGGCATACGTTCAATCAGGCGCTGGAAGTTTTCTTGGGGAGTGGCAGCTCATTCTTCACGGAGTGCTGCACTGAGGAGAGGTATCGATGTCGGTCGGTGAGGTCTGGCATGAAGTCGGCGTTCCAAAACATCCCAAAGGTGTTCTATAGCATTCAGATCAGGACTCTGTGCAGGCCAGTCCATTACAGCGATGTTATTGTTGTGTAACCACTCCGCCACAGGCCGTGCATTATGAACAAGTGCTCGACCATGTTGAAAGATCCAATCGCCATTCCGCAATTGCTCTTCAACATTGGGAAGCAAGAGGTGCTTAAAACATCAATTTAGACCTGTGCTGCGATAGTACCATGCAAAACAAGGGGTGCAAGCCCCCTCCACGAAAAACACGACTACACCATAACACCACCGCTTCCGAATTTTACTGTTGGCACTACACACGCTAGTAGATGACGTTCACCAGGCATTCGCCATACCCACACCCTGCCATCGGATCGCCACATTGTGTACCGTGATTCGTCACTCCACGCAACGTTTTTCCACTGTTCAGTCGTCCAATGTTTGCGCTCCTTACACCAAGCGGGGCGTCGTTTGGCATTTACCGGCGTGATGTGTGGCTTATGAGCAGCCGCTCGACCATGAAATCCAAGTTTTCTCACCTCCCGCCTAACTGTCACAGTACTTGCAGTGGATCCTGCTGCAGTTTGGAATTCCTGTTTGATGGTCTGGACAGGTGTCTGCCTATCACACATTACGACCCTCTTCAACTGTCGACGGTCTCTGTCAGTCAACTGGTGAGGTCAGCCTGTATTATTTTGTGCTGTACGTGTCCCTTCACGTTTCCACTTCACTATCACATCAGAAGCAGTGGACCTAGGGATGTTTAGGAGTGTAGAAATCTCGCGTGCAGACGTATGATCAGACGTTTGATACAAGTGACACCCAATCACCTGACCACGTTCGAAGTCCGTGAGTTATGCGGAGCGCCCCATTCTGCTCTCTCACGACGTCTAACTACAACTGAGGTCAAAAAAATGGTTCAAATGGCTCTGAGCACTATGGGACTTAACTTCTGAGGTCATCAGTCCCCTAGAACTTAGAACTACTTAAACCTAACTGACCTAAGGACATCACACACATCTACGCCCGAGGCAGGATTCGAACCTGCGACCGTATGTTTCTGGCGGTGTCCGGATACTTTTGATCACATAGTGTATATTGCTCTGTTCTAAGTCGTTGTCGGCGATGCACTGCCGTTACATTGAGCGTATACCAACTTAAGTTACAAGTAAACGAATACAACACTAAAAACGTTTGATTTCTGTGTACTTTAATTAAAGGCATAATCAGTTTCAAAGACTGCTACTCAGGGTATTACGGGTATAAGTACAGATTTTTTCTGTTGCTGACTGAGAACGGTGTACTGAACAACACTACGTTAGTATTTACTTTATTTGTAGACTAATAATTATAGCTGTTGCAAGTCGTATGTTTTTAGATTGGGTAGTATTTCCAAGTACATGTGACAAAGAGCAACCCATTAATGCTTATTTTCCCCTGGGCGGCAGGTCAGGTGTTTGCACAAAATGATTAATCTGTATTGAAAGGGGTAGTCCACTTAGTGGTGCAGTTACGACCATGCAGCAAAATCAAGCAGTAAATTATATGACGTATTTGTGGAAAGACTGATGTGTGTAGATATTAAGATATCACAAATAAAAATATCTTTACTTATGCTCGAACACCTGTGATCAAAGAATTATAACTGATCAATACAAAAACAAATGGTATTCTACTTGCAAGGAGCAAGGAAGTGGCAGGCTGTGTTAATACATAAAATGGAGACCACTTAAAAATTTGTTAATCTCGAATGTCAAAGGTTAACACAATAGTTTTTATTTCGAAGAGAAATAAATTTTACGGATCCTTAAAATCCAGATCCTGTGGATTCACAAGTTCCCAAAGGTACGGTTTCCTAACACAATGTTACACAGAACTCGCTCTCATTCCTTCATTTACTGCTTGCGTAACTCACTGTAAGAGCTAGGGCCATGGTAGCAGCTAAATGGAGGAAGTTATCCCATCTTGCGCCATACATATTATGCTTGTTTCCTGGACCTAAATAAAAACACAAAAAGATCATTGTACAATGAATGGAATCAATAGAAAAACAAGTAGCTGCTCCAATAACCCCTGCGGAGGATTTTTAAGCTTTAGAAAAACACCACTTGCTCTTGAATCACACATCCCTTCACACCCAATACTATCACCATATTCCACTTGAAGACCAGCCTTCCTGGCCTTGGAAAATAAATTCCTAATCCGTGCACAAACAGCCACTGCGTTCTCCCCGAGTAGATCAATACTACTTTCGTGGTTCTTCCCTTGACTAGCCACGCTCAGATTATTAAGTCATTTTGCCTCATCTCAAATTCTGTTGGACTATGAGATTGGTCACTGCACTCAAATCAGTAAAGACACCTCTGTCAAAGCAACCTTAATCGTGCCGACGTCAGAACTCACCACATTGCAGTCAAAACATCTACCCACACTGGTTTCCTGATCATGTGATGAGTTAATGAAAAGCAAGCCTAATATCTGTCAGTTTTCGTCCCAGGCCATTATTTCATCCTTCAGCTCGACTTCGTGCAGCTGGATCGGGCAGCATACCTCCATGGCCACCATATCCGAAATAGTACAAGATAAAACAATAACTGGAAACAACCACAACACAATCAGCAGTGACAGCCACTTCCCAGAACAAACACACCCTACTAACAGTTAGGTGCAAATTATTTTACTTACAAGGAACAAGGAAATGGTTGGTTGTGATAAACATAAAATGGGGATCACTTAGTTTATCAAAATCAGGTATCAAAGTTTAACAGTTGTCGTTATTAATAAGATCTATAAATTTTGTGGCTAAAAATTTATAAAATTACAATAAAAGCTTTTAAATACCGGTATATAATCTGAATAATTTAAAACCAAGCTTTGAAAAATCTATTAATAATAACAATATTTCTTTTGTGGGCCACTGCTTACGAAGGTTGGAAAATAGTATAGTGTCTTAAGGACCAGTAGTATGCAGGTAGCAAACAGAGCAACAGCTGTAAGATAAAGTCCTAGAGCAATGCCGTGTTATATTATCCAACTTCTTCTCGAGAAACGTTCACTCAGTCAACTTTGCAATCCACGATCAGACGACAACATTTTTGAAGAACGCCTACTGCGTGGCCACCAGAGAAATGCACTGCTGTGCAAAACTTAAGGATTAAAGCGACTTTCGGATGATGTGTCACTGCCATTCAACATACAGTAGCTCGACGAAACTTGGACCACACGTAGAAAAAACTGCTAGAACATAGAACAGATGGGAACTGAAAGAAATATGTCGCGAGAAGAACAAAAAATGGTTCAAATGGCTCTGAGCACTATGGGACTAAACTTCTGAGGTCATCAGTCCCCTATAACTTAGAACTACTTAAACCTAACTAACCTAAGGACATCACTCACATCCATGCCCGAGGCAGGATTCGAACCTGCGACCGTAGCGGTCGCGCGGTTCCAGACTGTAGCGCATAGAACCGCTCGGCCACTCCGGCCGGCGCGAGAAGAACAGAAATGACACTTTTGTTCAAAGACAATAATTACAATGAACTCACAACAATTTATGATGGTTCGCTTGATATTAGAAAAAGAATGACATGGGGCTTAATAGGGTATGAGGTCATCATAGGTGGAAGTGCACGCTCTGCCACATGCTTCCATGCTGACCACAAGGTTGCTAAGGAGTTCTTTTGGTAGCCCATTCCATTCCTCTGCTAGTGTGGTTGACTGGATGGTCGTTGGTGCGTGTGGGATTGGTGCAGTATGTCTCCCCAATGCAGCTCACACATCCCAGTGGGATTTAAGTCAGCAGTACGGGCAGGCCAGTCCATTCGCCGAATATCCTCCTGTTCCAAGACCACCTCCACCAGCACTGTTCGATGTGGTTACTCATCTGCAAAAATGAAAAGAAACGCATGGGGAAGGTGTACAGCGTGACAATAGCCTTTACCAGTGAGTGTGCCATGTTTCAAGATTTTGAGGTCAGTACGCTCATGCAACATTATGCCTCCCGACACCATGACACCAGGTTGCATTGTGTTCCCGCAGCTCGCCGTATGAGAGTACATCCAAAACCACTACTCAGACTGGTTCTGCTCTTGTCCGAGAAGAGCACAGGACCCCATTCATCGCTGGTCCCGTCACTATGTTCTTGTCACCACATCAGATATTTCTGTCGTTATGCAGGTGTCAACGAAACCATATACATGGTCGTCGGCCAAAGAGACCATCGCTATGCAGTCGCTGTGCCGCCGTGGGGCGTGAGACTGCGTACCTTGCAGTCCTGTTAAATGTGGTTGCAACTGCGTCCATTGTTTGACATGGGACCGTTCTTGCCTGTTGCACAATGTAGCGGTTATCTGCTGCTGTAATTGACCGTGCTCGACCACCTCCGCTGCTCTGGACAGCATTGTCTGTGGTTCGAAACACTCCCAATGCATGTGAAACAATGCTGTAAGCAGTACCAAACTCGTCACGCTTCGTCTTTCTTCCAGTTTCCCGATAATACTTACCCGTCTGAAGTCATCCAAATGTTGTCTCTGGGCCATGTTATAAAGAGCAACACCACCAGCGCACCGTGACTGCTCGCAGGTCGACACTCATTATCTTTTTCCGTCCCGTTGCGGGCTCAGCTCCATTTGGCGCTAGAGTCACGCTGGCCTCAAACCATGTGACGTTCAGCTTTTTGTGCACTACAGGGAGACCTCTAGCAGCATGCTCCCGCACTTCCATTTGTTCCCACCAAGTTGTTGATGTGTTATGTTACTTTATCTATCTTGTCCATAAGTTTTACAGAGCAATGTATATGCAGGCAGAAGGTAACTCAAGTTCGGCAATTTCAAACGGTTGGTTCATGCCCAACTGCTCAACGTCGCCCTTTTCGCTGCTAGTGGACGCTCGCTGCATTGCCGCCGAATACAGTTCTCCCCTTCTCTTGCTGTCCTGATCGCTGTGTTGCATCCTCGACACCAGATGGCGCAAAAACACGGCGATGGCACTGCAGAGATCGTGCGCCAAGCGGGAATTTAAAATGTGTCTGAAGATCCAGCACACTGACACAGCTATTGTACCACGTTACACCAATTGAGAAAGCAGTAAGGAAACCCAAGAGGCATTTAAGTTCAGATAGAAAAAAATTAAAAAAAAACTTTAATGTTGCCGATGCCATATTAATTGTCAGAGATGGCAAAGTAGAAGATTACTTGAAGGGAATGCGTAGCGCCTTGAAAGGACATTGTAAGAAGAACATCAAAATAGACCAATGTTAATGGAACATAGAGAGGGAGGAAGATCGATCCAAATCAAATCAAGCTGTGGGATTTAGATTAGAAAATGAGACATTCACCACTTATACATGGGACTCCAAAACCGGGCTTCGTAAACCGATTTCCCAATACCGCTTCTGGGTAATCATGTTAACACTTCGAAATCGATTCTGGTTGCCGGTTTTCCAATTCCGCATTTGATTTTTGCTTCTATTAAAACGTAACA
Organism: Schistocerca serialis cubense; assembly: GCF_023864345.2. Lineage (NCBI taxonomy): Eukaryota > Metazoa > Arthropoda > Insecta > Orthoptera > Acrididae > Schistocerca > Schistocerca serialis. The sequence goes on along the minus strand of NC_064639.1, from coordinate 366,647,390 downwards.
GGTTCTGAAACGTGCTTAGGCTGTCAAGTTTCATCTTGTTTCTACAAATTTTCTATTATTATGGACGTAGTGGCTTTTTGTAGAGTGAAATATAAGTACAAATATTAGACTGAAGATAAATAGCGATTGTGCTGCCTAAATCAGAAACTGTAACAGCTGTTTACCCAGCACCATATTTAACTAGACTAGCAAAGCTGCTCCAGGCCTTCATACGTAAACGCTGCAGCGGAGCCGGTCAGAGTGGCCGAGCGGTTCTAGGCACTACAGTCTGGAACCGCGCGATCGCTACGGTCACAGGTTCGAATCCTGCCTCGGGCATGGATGTGTGTGATGTCCTTAGGTTAGATAGGTTTAAGTAGTTCTAAGTTCTAGGGGACTGATGACCGCAGCACTTAAGTCCCATAGTGCTCAGAGCCATTTGACCCATTTTAGCTACAGCGGAAGACGGTTTCCTAAATTTGGTTTCCGCCATCTGGAAGATGTGTCGCATGTAAACGTAGTGAGAAAACAACAGACGAGTATTATTGTTTGGTTAACAAAATAAGAGACAATGATAGAAGTAGGGAGGATATAAAACCTCCTGAAAAGCACACCCAGTCTGAGTGATGAACCAGACCAACTGCCGTTAATTTGCCCCATCGTTCTTAACCGTTCGCTAGTAAAACTGAGAAGGGCGAAAACAACAATGGTTCGAGTATTACGCTCCGGCAAACACTGTAAGATGGCTTGCCAAGTAGAGATGCAAACAACGACCACTAATCACTAACTTGTGTCTCTGACCTTCATGGAGAGTGCGGTATCCTAGTACAATCTAAGAAAGTTTCAGTGATTTAATTACGACTCAAGCTTGTCATTAAATTCTTCATTTGTGTGGCCATAGTGTCCGTAGTTGCTTTACAATACTTGAGGGTATTTATATTCTGTCATTGCAACTACAAAAATGCTTTAATTTTTTTTCTTCACCAGACGCGTTTCGCTTTATTAAGGTAAAGCTTCATCAGTGGTCTGTAATTAAACTATTTACATTTTGATTTGCTTTTAAATCGAAAAACGGTTCGTTAAGAATATGTTGATTTGTACTTATGGTGATTTTCGCTTGATTTCTCGCTTACATCGGGACATGTCGTCTGCTAGCACATCGTTGCTTTTCTGCGTTAGACATGACAATTTTGGTATAATATTTAGTTGTTTTGCAGCACTATGCATTTCTTATGTTTTTCATAACACACTTTTATGCACACCACTGTATTCTGTTTTCGTACCTCTAAGTATTAGTTGTGATTTGTGATTTGTAGTGTTGTCAGAGTCTTTTATGTAAAAGCTATATTTATTTATTTATTATTGTATGTGTGTAATTATATTTAATTATGTTTCTGTGTATTTAAATACTGTGTAAGAGTAGGGAAGGAGTAATAGTGGAGGAATTTTTGCTTCCAAGATAGCAGAATTCCTCGACACGCCTGGATAGCCGTGAGTGTTAAGCCACTGTTTATGGGACGGGGAGATGCGCCAGCCCCCGATCGAATCCACCTGGCGGAATAACCACGGTCGGTCTGCCGATCGGCCTGAATGTGGTGTTTAGGTGGTTTCTCACATCCCATTAGACTAGATGAATACTGGGTTGCTACACAAGTCCCTCCTCCGTTACACGATTCGCAACCATTTTGAAAACTTTCACTCACTTTCACATGACTAATACTACTCGCAGACAGTTGGAGTACGCGTATTTCCGTCCCTGGGGAATACGAGGTGGCGGCAGAAACTGCGTCCATCCAGTCACCGCTTAAATTAACTATGCCCTACCCATTCCTAGCCATGGCGACCCTGCGGTGATGCGGGACAAAGGAAGAAGAAGAAGGTAGCAGAGTTCCTTTAATTCGTGACTACCAATTTTGATGTTTCGTTCCTCGTTATTCCCATTTCTGCTACTCCTCATTTATTTATTTATTTTTCTTTCGGTTTACTCTCAACCATTTCACGTTTCCACACAGATAGAAAAAAATGCGGTGGGGACCTTTCGCTTAGTAATACGTTTAGAAATATAAACGCAATTCTCACAACTTGACAGGAAAGCTAGAATTGAACGATATTCTTTACTAATTGTCTTTATAGATGAAATTTACTGCCGGTTAAAACTGTATGCTGGACCGAGACTCGAACTCGAGACCTTTGCCTTTACTCGGTTTTTTTTTTTATTACAGAGGGCAAGCAGCTCTCTGACCGAACGCGCTGAGCTATACAACGCGACTCATGAGCCCTCCTCTCAGCTTTACTTCCGGCGGTACCTCATCTCCTATGAGAAGGGGTCGTGAGGCTTGCTTGGATAGGTCATTTGGTTGAGCACTTGCCCGCGACAGGCAAAGGTTCTGTATACGAGTCACGGTAGAGCACACAGTTTTAGCCTGCCAGGACGATTCATCTCAGCGCATACTCCGCTGCAGAGCGAAAATTTTATTCTAAACTTTGTATACGTTTGTGTGAGTGTGCTTTCCTTAAGTGGCACACTAGACCTGTGCTTGAGAATTCTGTAATTAGTGGCGCAGTTTGCTGGAAATTCTCTTCTTCTGCTCGTCGGCGGTGCTGTTACATCGGCCGGAATCTATGTGCAACGATAAATGACTTAACGAAAACTAGCTGATACGTCCAGAAAAAAGACGCGAAAAAATGGTAAAATGCAATTCCGTAGAGAATAATAATCTTCCTCCGACGAAATCGGACCGTGGTTGCAGGTTTCTGTCGAAAAAATGTTCATCCCTTACAACCATCTATATGACGTCGTAGTGCGCAGAAAAAGGAAATACGTCGATTGTCTAATTAATAAAAGGCGATGTACCTTTTAACCAAAACTTCAAAATAATACGCTCTGAAAATAGTTAATTCATTCCTCAAATTCAATCGATTCTGATGATACTTCTGCCGTAACAATAAGTTAAACTTTCTACCTAACACAGTTTTCGTAATGGCTGACTTCAGCAATGCCTGACATTCATAAAAGTCTCCGTACTGTTTTCATCATGTATTCTTCCGCGTTTGCTTGAATCTCATTGGATTTCGTTTCGCGTGGGACGGAAGCCAAGCTGTGTCCAGTACATTCAAGTACGATCATAGGATACGTTTCAGGCTGTGTTGCACACACGTGGACTGAGCGATAATGCGAGACAACAACCTTACCGGCGCATTTAACTTGGAGAGCACCGGCCAACCAGCTGCTACAACTAACCTGCAATGATGTGACCAGTTGCAGAGAAACAATGCAGCTTCGAATGTCATTTAATTCTTAAAGAGAATGAAATAATATATAATATTCTGCACAACTCTACCACTACCGCGCGCTTCTAAGGTAAAAAAAAAAAGTTCAAATGTGTGTGAAATCTTATGGGACTTAACTGCTAAGGTCATCAGTCCCTAAGCTTACACACTACTTAACCTAAATTATCCTAGGGACAAACACACACACCCATGCCCAAGGGAGGACTCGAACCTCCACCGGGACCAACCGCACAGTCCGTGACCGCAGCGCCTTAGACCGCTTTTTTGAAATATATATATCTCATTTTGTTCGCTTTTGTTCGTTGTATCTGCTCGGGGCGGACGTCGTAAGACATCCGATTAAGTTCGTTGATGATCGATTAACTCAGCTTTTTTTATTACAGAGGATACGTAACCCTCTGACCGGACACGCTGAGCTACCGTGCCGGCAACCGCTCGGTTAATCCCGCGCGGCTGCTCTCGTTCCCACCTAACATAGTCTTCTAATTACAAACAAGAGTGATGAAGATTCCTAACTTAAACACAGGGTAATTTTTCTGATCAGGTTACTGTACGAGTGATGCAAAAGGATACTGCAGGGATTTCACCGTACTGTTGAATACTGAAGCCACTGAAGGTATTAATTACGGTCAATCGTCTGGTAATCTCTTCGCTCCTTCCTTACCCGAATCCGAGAAATACATTTTAGTTGTGGATCTGTCATCTGCTACATTGATAACGAGTCAAAGAACAACAGAATCCACGAAGCCACCCAGGCGCCGCATATTCGTGGCGTTCTATATCCCATCAGCGTTGGACAGTGACATGTGAAAAAACTGCGTGCGTTATAGTTCCAGTACGTTTGGCGGCTTAACAATTTTCTGCTTAACAGTCTTGTTATTTTTCGCGACAAATCCCTTAACTTGGCTCCAGATCAGTTCTGCTGGGTTCATATTGTAATGGTACTGTGGCGACTGTAAAAATGCGGCATTTGTATGGTGCTGTGAAAATCATTGTTTTTCATGTTTTTACGACTCTTATCACTCTCGTTCGTGAGAGACTACATCTGTGGTATGAAACAATGGGCACAGACCAAACAAAGAGTATTTGGTCTTCTATTTTTCTCTTAAAAATTAAATTATGTTTTCTTAATTTAAGCAACCTTTATTAACAATCTTTCATAAAATATCGATAATTAAGAATTGATATTCGAAATGAAAACAGGAATTTGGGGTGCAATATTTAATTAGAAACAAAAGGACGTGCATTATTCATAAAAAATGATTATGAATTTTACAATTACGAGATGTAGGTATTTCAAACTGAAAGAGAAAAAAGGATGACCAAGGCAAGACTTTAACCAGCGACCCATGACCTGCACCTTATCATCGACCTACTACGCTACCGCTTTCGCTATACGTCCAACGTCACATGTATCGAATACAGTCCCTTGGCAAACTCAAAGCCGATGTTTTTCTGTAAATTTATAGAGAACATTAAGAACAACCTATTTGTCGGCACTTTTTAACCGTATTCCACACGCGTGTTTCACTACACATTTTCATACAGCATGTTAACAGTGCGACAATCAGAGCACAACAGTACAGAGACAGTGACTGTAGGAAATTTTTGAAGTAAAAACTGCATAGCTAAAACGTGATTAAGAAAAACGTTGATGGCTGTTAGTACAATAGAATATCTTAGTTTCATTCCACGTAACTTAGTAATAAGATATCTAATACAAAAGTAGGACCTGTATTGAAGAGCGTAAAAACACCAGTGTACGTGTTCTGCGACTTCTGACCAGTCATCGCGTTTGTGTTAGCTTGCCGGTCTCTGTGGCCAAGTGGTTCTAGGCGCTTCAGTCCGGAACCGCGCTGCTGCTACGATCGCAGGTTCGAATCCTGGCTCGGGCATCGATGTGTGTGATGTCTTTAGGTTAGTTAGGTTTAAATAGTTCTAAGTCTAGGGGTCTGATGACCTCAGATGTTAAGTCCCATAGTGCTTGGAGCCATTTGAACCATTTGTTTGCTTACATCAGGTTCATTCTTATGATGTACGGAGTATAGCTTCTAGAACATGTCTATTCTTGACGAATACTCCAACCAATGGAAAGTTGCATTTAATATAAACAGTTAACATTGCTAGTTTATGGAATAGCACTGCGCCTCTAAGAACGCAGAGACCATTCGCTGTCTGTTATTAGCGATTGTCCCTTACGTCGATAATGTTAACAAATGCCATGTATTTGGCGAGGTATCGTCTTTGCGTACAAAATTACAGTTAAATTTCATTGACTCAGCTTTACATACACAGGAGATGAGGTGGCATCTAACTACGACAGCGTCTTTGTGTACATTTAAAAGTCATTGACCCTGCTTCACTTATTCAAGAACTGAGTGGCACCTAATTACGATATGCTGTCCTTGGATATTACAAGCTGATGTTGTCTGTAGAAGAAAACTGGTGCATAGCTGCGTAGATCTGTGGACACCAAGATCTTTAAAAATTGTGGTATTTTTCTTTTTCCTTCATTTAGCCTTTATTATATTTATTGGCTGCTTAAGATCTCGTCGATAATGCTCAAAAAGACAAACTTTTACGGAACAACCTAAATGTCTGTTCTTCTAGTCCTTTGTATGCAACTCTAGGAGCCTTTTCTGTCTAGCAAAATACGTGCTTAGTCCATAACTCCGAGCACTCTATTTACAAAAAAGGCGTGTACTATACGAATACTGCCAAAAGAGTAGAGGCATGTGAAAAGTGGTGGTGTGAAAGGACGGACGTTGCGAAATAAATGTACCTGCTTGCGTGATGTACGACGTTCGCTAGATCACCTCCATTTTCCCCTTCCACCACCCTCTCTTTGGGGCGCAAGTTACGAGGCCCGGTAAGCGCCGATAATGAATAATTTATATCCTGTTCTTGGAAGAAGTGTTCTGAAGAGCACGCTACGTGAGTGCCCCGTAAGAGCGAGCATGGCTGAGCACTATGCCATCAGGTGTGGCAGGTGTGTGGGGCAAATGAGCAGGTACTGCGTCCTAGTTCAACATTTTTTTTAAATTTTAGCTTTTTGTGAAAACTGTTGCGCGTGGTGAAATAATGTACTACGTTACGTGAATCAGTTGTTTTTTAAAACCATTTTCATTTCTATTACAAGTAAGAAGGGATAGACTGAATCAATGCTTCGATTCTCAAGTTATATATTGGAGTCACGAATGATGGCGGTCGAGTTTAAGCTTGTTCTGCGCACCTACGTCACTATGCTCCGACAGCTAATGAGTGTTCAGCATGTTCTGAGCGCTCTGCTTTGAACGCCGTAGCTAATACGAACATTAAACGTGATCGAAGCGAGCTGTTTAGTGAATTTCGATTCCATTTGTTGCGAGTTGTCATCGCTGATTGCGGTGGTAAGTGATAAAGTCTGCATAAGTAAACGACAGACAGAATTTGCAGAATATACGCTTTCTTCAAGCGCAAAGCAAGCACATGCGCGTACCGCAGCTGTCACTTGGAATCGTGGCCGGCCGAAGTGGCCGCGCGGTTCTGGCGCTGCAGTCTGGAACCGCGAGACCGCTACGGTCGCAGGTTCGAATCCTGCCTCGGGCATGGATGTGTGTGATGTCCTTAGGTTAGTTAGGTTTAACTAGTTCTAAGTTCTAGGGGACTAATGATCTCAGCAGTTGAGTCCCATAGTGCTCAGAGCCATTTGAGCCAACTTGGAATCGTCAACAGTACATGTGCCTCGACATGCGCTAACTGCCAACGTTCGCGAATCAGGCTATAGAAGTCCTTGAGAAACATGGTGTTGATTCACTCTTTGTTAGTACACTGAAGAATAAATACATTAATGTTACAGCTTCTATTAGGCTTCATCAGAATAGTGAGAAGTTCAGAACTGAAATGGGTACCAGGCAAGGATCATGCAAGGACATTTCACATCACCAGAACTATTCTCAGCAGTTCTAGGGGACGTTTGAGGATCCTTAAACGTAAACACAAAAATGGAATTCTGATTACCTTGATTTCGCCGGCAACAGTGAGTCGTTTGCCTCTGTTGTAGTTCTACATCTACATTTATGTGATTGTTCTGGAATTCACATTTACCTGCCTAGTAGAGGCATCATCGATCCACCTTTAAGCCACTTCTCTACCGTTCCAATCTCGAACAGCGTGTGGGAAAAAACCAACACTTAAATCTTTCTGTACTAGCTCTGATGTCCGTTATTTTATTATGATTATCATATCTCCCTGTGTAGGTGGACGTCAACAAAATAGTTTCACACTCTGAGGAGAAAGTTGATGACTGAAATTTCATGACAAAATCTTGCCGAAGGGAAAAACGCTTTTGTTTTAATGACTGCCACCTTAATTCGTGTAACATATCCGTAACACTCTCTCCCTTATTTCGCGATAGTACAAAACGAGCTGCCTTCTTTGAACTTTTTTGATGTGGATCCCACACTGCACTGCAGTACTCCATAAGAGGGCCGTCAAACCTAATGTAAGCAGTCTCTTTAGTATATTTTCGAAGTGTTCAGGCAATAAATCGCAGTCTTGGGTTTTCTTTCCTCACAACGTTATCTATCAGATCGTTCCAATTTAAGTTATTCGTAATTATAATCCCAAACTATTTAGTTGAGTTTACAGTCTTCAGATATGTGTGACTTAACGTGTAACCGAAATTTAGCGGACTCTCTTTAGTACTCCTGTGGATTGCTTCACACTTTTCATTGTTTAGAGTCAATCGTCGCTTTTTGCACCATACAAATATTCTATCTAAATTATCTTTCGTTTAGTTTTGATCATCTGATGACTTTGCAAGTCGATAAATGATAACATTTGCCAAACAATCTGAGAGGGCTCTTCTGATAGTCTCCTAAATCTTTTATGTTCATCATGAACAGCAGAAGGACTATAATACCTCCTTGGGGAACGCCAGATATTACTTCTGTTTTACTCGATGACTTTCCGTCAGTTATTGCGAACTGTGACCTTTCTGACAAGAAATCGCGGAATCCAGTCACACAACTGAGACGACACTCCATAGGCACGCAATTTAATTAGAAGTCGCTTGTGAGAAACGGTGACACAAGCCTTCTGGAAATATAGAAATATGGAATCAATTTAACGTCCCCTGTCTGTAGCAGTCATTACTTCGTGAGAATAAAGAGATAGTTGTGCTTCACAAGAACGGCATTTTCTGAATCTGTAGTGACTATTTCTCAATAAATCGTTTACTTCGGAGTGGTTCATAAGGTTCGAGGGCAGTGCATGTTCCAAAAGCCTACTGCAAATCGACGTTAGTTATATGGGTATGTAATTCACTGGATTACTCGTATTTCGTTTATTGGGTATTGGTGTGACATGTGCAACTTTCCAGTCTCTGGATAAGGATCTTTCGTCGTAGGAGAGGTTGGTTGTGTACTGCACGATTGTTAAGTATGGAGCTACTGTGTCAGCATATCTGAATGGAACCTGACTAGTATACGATCTGAACCGGAGGCCTTGCCTTTCTTAAGTGTTTTAAACTGTTTCGCTACACCGAGGATATCTACTTCTAAGTTAATGATGTTGGCAGTCGTTCTTGATTCGAATTCTGGAATATTTATTTCCTCTTCTTTTGTGAAGAAATTTCGGAAAACCTATGTTTAGTAACTCCGCTTTAATGGTACTGTCATCAGTAACATCACCATCGTTATTGCGCAGTGAAGGTATTGGCGCCGCCTTACCACTGGTGTACTTTACATACGACCAGAATCTCTTTGGGTTTTCTGCCAAACTTCGAGACTATTTCGCTGTGGAAACTATTAAAGGTATCTTGCATTGATGTTCGCACTAATTTCGAGCTTCTGTAAAACTATATTTCAACAGCGAATGGAAGAATCTAACAGCGCAAATTTTAAAGTAGGCCTGAAAATCAAATACAACAAAATTAAACTAATGTGTGATGAATACATCGAAAAGTAAATAACACAAATTAGCAATCAGCGCACAGATCCAGTTGATGGGTGTTTTTACTTACGGCAGCTGAAGATAGTGCCTGTATGGCAGGAAAAGAAGTTAACGTGGGCGTAAAACAGGCGTGGATTGTTTTTGGTAAATTAATAGGATTTTCATTCATCAATGCATTAATTTTTCACTAACTCGTTCATTGTATTTTGTAAACCCCATGCAGAAGGAAAGCTTTAGGGTTGTGGAACAAGTAGACATACCTATTAACAAACGACAATAAAATAATAAACACTTCATCTGTACTCTACATTACCAATAAATTATGACCATACTCTCTCTCTCATTTCCTGGTGTTTATCTCATCTTACATGGTCGGCTGATTTCATGATATGGCAAATTTATATTTTAACTTTGAGGTCTGATGCTCTCCCTGTCTGTAGAGTCGTCAGTTAACTCAAGGGATGGAAGACACGTTCGCCATCTGCCTGTGAATCATGTAAACATTGGTCGTGTCTGTATATCGTATTTTACAAGCCGGAGACTGGGACAAACTCTGCATTTACCTAAGCGGGCGTGGAAAACAGCCTAAAAGCCACACTTTGGCTGGTCGGTGTACGAGACTAACGGTCATTATTTCGCCGCACCTATTAGATATGGGTCCGTCACACCTCCTTGTCTCGAAAGCTTTTATTTTACAGTATGTCTTTACAACAATTTATGTGATTTCCCTGCTTCTCAATGACTGGCATTTTGAAATTCTCATTGTTTGATTCAAAACACCACTTGTGTTCACTTACCGAATGACTCAATTAAGGGTCCAGGAATCTCTTCCAGAGAAGGGAAATGGCGCTCATGTGTACGTTGCTTCAGATTTGGATATAGGTCGGCATCACTGATATTCCCGCTGTAGGGGAGGTGGTAAACTCCCGAAGAGTGCTCGTGCAGCTTTTCCGTCACGACGTTTCCGATCTGTGTGGAAGTGTTGACATGGAAAATGAGAGGCCCAGACTCCAGGACCTGAGGCAGTACGTTGAGCATTTTTCTGTGCAATATCTGCGCGAAGTAACGTAAACACAATGCCGGAGAAACATAACTCCCTTTTTAGCTGTTTCCACTTCACTCAGGGTCTACAGTTGCAACAATGCATGTGCAGTACATGAAATGACTACATCTATAGTTCAATAGCACAAGCGGTTCTGAGGTACCAGGTGTCAACCCATGTTGAATCACTCATTTTAGTACTTGATGTAGCTGACATGGATGGCAGTGCAACGCTGATTCTGACATCCGGTCGATCGTACAGATGGCGAATGCTTTCCTGGGATACGTTATGCAACTCCTATTAGACTTGTTCACGTAGTTCCGTCGGAGTTGTTGGTTGACGATTCGTACGGTTCACTTCTCGTCCCATCATATTCCACACATGTTTGGTAGGAGACAAGCTCGGAGACCTAGCTGGCCAGGGAAGTTGCTGTATATTTTGCAGAGCACTTTGAGTTTCACGGCCAGTGTGTGGCTGAGCATTGTCCTGTTGAAACATCACTTTCCTATTGCAAGAACGGCAAAAAATGGATCTAACAACATGCTGCACTTGTCGAGCGCTGGTTAGCGTCCCCTCCAGAAACACCAAAGGTGAGCGAGTGTTGTAGCTTTGTCGCATCCAAGATCATAAGGCCTGAGGTGGGGCCATTGTGTCTTGGACGAATGCACTTTACGAGACTGCGCTCACCAGTCTACGTCATAGTCGCAGGCTCAGACATGGTAATTGGATGTCTCTATAGGCCCCCTGGCTAAGCAGCTGTTGTGGCTGAGCATCTGAAGGATAATTTGGAAAATATTTCGAGTAGATTTCCCCACCATGTTATAGTTCTGGGTGGAGATTTTAATTTGCCGGATATAGACTGGGAGACTCAAAACTTCATAACGGGTGACAGGGACAAAGAATCCAGTGAAATTTTTTTAAGTGCTTTATCTGAAAACTACCTTGAGCAGTTAAACAGAGAACCGACTCGTGGCGATACATACTAGACCTTCTGGTGACAAACAGACCCGAACTATTTGAAACAGTTAACGCAGAACAGGGAATCAGCGATCATAAAGCGGTTACTGTATCGATGATTTCAGCCGTAAATAGAAATATTAAAAAAGGCAGGAAGATTTTCCTGTTTAGCAAAAGTGACAAAAAGCAGATTACAGAGTACCTGACGGCTCAACACGAAAATTTTGTCTCAAGTACAGATAGTGTTGAGGATCAGTGGACAAAGTTCAAAACCATCGTACAATATGCGTTAGATGAGTATGTGCCAAGCAAGATCGTAAGAGATGGAAAAGAGCCACCGCGGTACAACAACCTAGTTAGAAAACTGCTGCGGAAGCAAAGGGAACTTCACAGCAAACGTAAACATAGCTAAAGCCTTGCAGACAAACAAAAATTACGCGAAGCGAAATGTAGTGTGAGGAGGGCTATGCGAGAGGCGTTCAATGAATTCGAAAGTAAAGTTCTATGTACTGACTTGGCAGAAAATCCTAAGAAATTTTGGTCTTGTGTCAAAGCGGTAGCTGGATCAGAACAAAATGTCCAGACACTCTGTGACCAAACTGGTACTGAAACAGAGGATGACAGACTAAAGGCCAAATACTAAATGTCTTTTTCCAAACCTGTTTCACAGAGGAAGACTGCACTGCAGTTCCTTCTCTAGATTTTCGCACAGGTGACAAAATGGTAGATATCGAAATAGACGACAGAGGGATAGAGAAACAATTAAAATCGCTCAAAAGAGGAAAGGCCGCTGGACCTGATGGGATATCTGTTCGATTTTACACAGAGTACGCGAAGGAACTTGCCCCCCTTCTTGCAGCGGTGTACCGTAGGTCTCTAGAAGAGCGTAGCATTCCAAAGGATTGTAAAAGGGCACAGGTCATCCCCGTTTTCAAGAAGGGACGTCGAACAGATGTGCAGAACTATAGACCTATATCTCTAACGTCGATCAGTTGTAGAATTTTGTAACACGTATTATGTTCGAGTATAATGACTTTTCTGGAGACTAGAAATCTACTTTGTAGGAATCAGCATCGATTTCGAAAAAGACGATCGTGTGAAACCCAGCTCGCGCTATTCGTCCACGAGACTCAGAGGGCCATAGACTCGGGTTCACAGGTAGATGCCGTGTTTCTTGACTTCCGCAAGGCGTTCGATACAGTTCCCCACAGTCGTTTAATGAACAAAGTAAGAGCATATGGACTATCAGACCAATTGTGTGATTGGATTGAAGAGTTCCTAGATGACAGAACGCAGCATGTCATTCTCAATGGAGAGAAGTCTTCCGAAGTAAGAGTGATTTCAGGTGTGGCGCAGGGGAGTGTCATAGGACCGTTGCTATTCACAATATACATAAATGACCTTGTGGATGACATCGGAAGTTCACTGAGGCTTTTTGCGGATGATGGTGTGGTATACCGAGAGATTGTAATAATGGAAAATTGTACTGAAATGCAGGAGGATCTGCAGCGAATTGACCCATGGTGCAGGGAATGGCAATTGAATATCAATGTAGACAAGTGTAATGTGCTGCGAATACATAGAAAGATAGATCCCTTATCATTTAGCTACAAAATAGCAGGTCAGCAACTGGACGCAGTTAATTCCATACATTATCTGAGAGTACGCATTAGGAGTGATTTAAAATGGAATGATCATATAAAGTTGATCGTTGGTAAAGCAGATGCCAGACTGAGATTCATTGGAAGAATCTTAAGGAAATGTAATCCGAAAACAAAAGAAGTAAGTTACAGTACGCTTGTTCGCGCAGTGCTTGAATACTGCTCGGCAGTGTGGGATCCGTACCAGATAGGGTTGATGGAAGAGATAGAGAAGATCCAACGGAGAGCAGCGCGCTTCGTTACAGGATCATTTAGTAATCGCGAAAGCGTTACGGAGATGATGGATAAACTCCAGTGGAAGACTCTGCAGGAGAGACGCTCAGTAGCTCGGTACGGGCTTTTGTTAAAGTTTCGAGAACATACCTTCACCGAGGAGTCAAGCAGTATATTGCTCCCTCCTACATTTATCTCGCGAAGAGACCATGAGGATAAAATCAGAGAGATTAGAGCCCACACAGAATCATACTGACAATCCTTCTTTCCACGAACAATACGAGACTGGAATAGAAGGGAGAACCGATAGAGGTACTCAAGGTACCCTCCGCCACACACCGTCAGGTGGCTTGCGGAGTATGGATGTAGATGTGGATGATCATCACGTGCATACAGGCAGTATCTGCTTTCATCGCTGAAGACCACGGCGCGCCATTTCACCCTCCAAGTGATCCTCTGACGGCACCAGTCGATCCGTGCACGTCGATGACTTGGCTTGAGTGGAAGACAGGTTAAAGGTGTACATATACAGGTGCTAATAATCGGTTCGCATCAGTTCGTGTTGACACGTCTCTCTTATCAGTGCTGAGGTAGCTGTACAATCTGCCACTGCCGCCTTACATTATGAGTATCCTGGAGGACGTCTGTGCAGCGTGTACGTCCAGAAACTCGTCTACAGGTGAGGGAATGTTTACGTGACCACTTATATCAGCATCGCCGCACGATTGAGGCAGCATACCCAATCTACGTGGCCTCACTGGGAAGACCACAGTTTGACGCCTTTCGAATTCACTCATTTGGTAGTAGGAAGCACGAGTGTGTCTCAGTGGCATGGTTGCCTGCTTGTTTGACACGTTTGCACCACACTGAGCCTCCTGGCTGTCAAAATTCCCTATTAAAAGACGGACAAAGATGGTGCTTTGGTAGTTATGTCATCTGTTGGCGGGTGACGCTGACACCATTATCAGTACATCTACTATCTCCTAGGTGGCATGTAACGACGTTGGGTCAAAACTGACGTCGTCTTTCCAGGTGTACTGAATTTTTTTTTCCTGCAGAGTAAATTGCTTTGACACATGCCCGATATGGAAGTTTCTCTCTCATGATGATCTCTTGGTGGTCGTAAGCAGTGACAATCTCTTACTTGATCGTACGCTGGTTTGGTCGTAGGGTTGTTCCCATCATTGGACTGGTATAATAACTTTGTCTCAAAGTCTTTACCCGTCGTTCTTACAGCAAAGAAATCAGTTCGACACTTTTAACGTCGAATCCTTGTTTCAGCAAGCTGTGATATCAGGTTATTTCAGACTCGTTCTGGGGTCGAGCACGACACAGAAATTTTTCTCTTGTTCAAATAATTTGTGAACGTCCTGAATAGTCACTTTGGTGGAATTATTATGATGTCGGAAAGTTTTCCACGTGCTGCACAGCTATGTTCTACAGGAGTACTGTACTTCATTTATCTGTCGATATTTTCAGCCTTCCTGGTGTATGATTAACATTCATCCTCACACGTCCACCACGAAGACAATTAAACAAGATTTTGTCAGGTTTTTGCCCCGTTACATTTCTGCTCTTTGACAGTTACAGCAAACGAGAACAGAGTATGCCGCATTTCAGGCTCGCGTTACTTATCAACAAAGGGCAATCGAAAGGCTAAGAATTTCCTCAAGCTTTTGACTGCGACTTGCAAATTGCCGATGTCGTTGCGCTATCTAGTTCTCAGTGCTACCAACCTGCTCATTATTTATAAAATGAGCCGTATAGGCATTCTCTCTCTCTATCTCTCTCTCTCTCTCTCTCTCTAGACTTTACACTCGTAGTTTGTTTCCCACTCATCCTCGTATAAGTGAAGAGACGCTCGTAAAAATGCCGAGATTTTAATGTTTTTAACCTTATGTTCGGCTCATAAATAAAATTTACTGAATAGAAAATCGCAGCCTTAATGTATTTATTTCTTAAACATTTATAATTATACCTTGATTTATCAGAAAAATCTAATAATAAGATTATGTTACTACGTCATATAAGCTTTTAATGGAACGTTGGTGATATGAAACCAGAAGTACTGGTCTTTATACAACAAAGTCTCATACTGTTTGTGCTTCATCACGTACTTTCCGCTGTTTGAGTGAGTTGTAACTGAGTTATAGTTGATCCTGTATTATTTTTGCTGAAAATGAACTTGGTCTTTAAAAGAGGATCGATGTGATTCCGGCTTATTCGATATAGATCTTCTACCTTAACCTTATGATGAACTTCAGACAATCTGTCTGAATGAAATGAGAACCAACATCGTCTGCCAATAGGTAGCGAGCATTTATTTGCCCGTCTTCTTTTTCTTGACGTAATGTTTTTGCCTGACCTCTCCTCCCCCCTACGCCGGAATGTGTGTATCCACGTGTCTGCACCTTAGTGTTATCTCATATGGAAGTGTGTGAACATTTGCGAAATATTTGCGGGATGTGGGTGTCAGCCTCGTATTCACCTAGTAGGCCGTGTGAAACCGCCTAAAAACCGCATCCTACTGGCCGGGACACCGTTGCTAATCCGTCGAGCGGATTCGATTCGGGGCCGGTGCGCATCCCCGAATCCTGGAAACAGAGTGCTAACACGTGGGGCTATCTGGGTGTATTTGCTCATAAGGTCCGCAACGTTGTTAATATTAATGAACTCCAGCTGATCTGCATTAGTTTCCGTGGAATACACTCTACTATACCACCAAGACTGATCCACAGTTAGATAGGAGTTTACGCTACCAAAAGCAAACGCAACTTGATATACTGTCGATCGCTGGTCAGAAGGATGTTTTGTCTCCGTTTTCATTATTGTCTGTGATGGACCACACATCTCAGCGAGGTGGCCCTGTGTTCAGAGCACTTGAACAGTACTCTGAACTACTTTCTGGACAGGAAATTAGATTTTTCACGATTTCCTTACGAAATAAAACCGGTCCAAGGGGGTGCAATACCGACTTATCTCAAGTAAATACACTGTTTTTGTGAGTGTAACATTAAGTAGAATAAACTCATCTTCGTTTTTTCGGCGAACTTGGACGCTGCAGTGGCTGTAAAGGAGTTAAGAGCATCTGCTCCGTCAAATTTGCTGCAACTTACTAAGTTCCTCACAGTGTAGCTAACAATTCGGTGTGACAAGAGATATTTCAAGTAGTCAGGTTCGACTCAAAGTTTCACTTTTACAAATACATATTTATTGCTTCGCCTGGCTCAGGTTTCACGCACAAAAACTGTTACAAAACAGGCTCTCTCATGGATTATTCAATAATTACAGGCGATATCATCCATTATTACTGGCAGAAAATTTGAGGAGTACAATGAAAATCATGTTACATTCACAAACTGATATCAGAATATGAAGCAGCAATCCGCTCCTAACACAGTGCAACAATAATTTCACTTGGTTCGTAGTTCTTTAGTAACGAACTTTACAAACTACATCGCAAGCAATGCGTTTTTTATAAAATCACTTATATCATCAAAGTTATTGCGGAAATTATTCTAGAGTTACAATCCATCGGATGGATTCGATGGTCCGGCAGTCGAATCAGAGCAGAGATGTTTTTGCGCTCGATGAAACTGAAAAGAAATTAAAGACGAAATATGAATCAGGATAATAAATTGCCTTTGAAAATGACCAGATAGATGAGATAACGATTTAGAAATTTTATTTGAGCCTGAAAATATGGCAGCCTATCACCTGAGGTCTACATTTCATTGCATACTTATCCCAAAGATCATTTATTACCACAGTTCCCTTTACAGTTATCAGTCTTGACTAAGATGTACGGACTCCCCTGTATCTCCTCATTACCTCCGTCTTCTTCTTCACATAAATTTCTACTTTTTTTTTTGTAGCTAAAACCACCCTCACCTTGATTATTATCCCACTTATTATAGTAAACTGGTTGCAAAGCTACTACAGGCCTCTCAGGGTTCTCTAAATTACCCTCATTTTTTCCTTTCTGTCAGACTGGATGTAATTTATTGCAAATTGCCTCTATTTTATCGAAAACATTAACATTATTATCCATATTATCGTAATGATCGCGCCGGCCGCGGTGGTCATGCGGTTCTAGGCGCTCGGTCCGGAACCACGCGACTGCTACGGTCGCAGGTTCGAATCCTGCCTCGGGCATGGATGCGTGTGATGTCCTTAGGTTTGTTAGGTTTAAGTAGTTCTAAGTTCTAGGGGACTGATGACCACATATGTTAAGTCCCATAGTGCTCAGAGCCATTTGAACCATTTTTTTTGTAATGATCGCAGACAACTTTCAAGATCTCGTCATCAATACAAATTAATCTTTCCTCATCTTTGGTGTCAGTGCTTCTGGTTTTCTGACACCCATCTGCAACATATGCTACTCTCGTGCCACTGTATCATATACATCGCCCCCCTGCAAATCATCATCCCTATTTACATCATCATCTCCATTCAAAAAATTATCTTTAATCTCCACATAATTCGTCCCATCTAACCCATCATCAAAAATAATCTAATTTATTAAATCATCATCAGTGCCATCTGCAACATAATCACTTACAATATCAAAAAATCTCTCAGAATTACTTTCACAAATCATACAAATATCATCAATCTCCTCAGCCTCAGCATTGGAACTGACACTTTCTGTTTCCGCCTTTGGCACAAGATCACCAGACTCACTAGTTTCAGCATCAGAAAGAACAGACTCACTCACACGGCCCCTACCTTCACTACTCATCAAATTATTTATACCATGAAGATCAAAGTTTTTATCATCATTATCATTAACAACAACAACAACAACACTTTTACCCCATATTCTTACTATTCTCTTGACTATACAGATTATAAAATGTTTCTGCACCAGTCTACATTAATATATTTCACCACTTTCTAAAACTCTTCTATTGTATTCGTCAAACTTCATTACTCTCGAAAAATTTCTATCAAAACGTAATGTGCCCACCTGCCGAGTTTCCTTCTTATTGAATATGTGGAATTTCACATTGCTTTCTCTGTTCGTATAGTATTTTACCTGATTCCAATGATTTTCTCTCGTCCCAAACTGACATGTGCCCATCGAGGCGACTATCAGTTTTCCTGTTAGTTGACCCTGTTGTCTTGTATTCCGGTTGTGATATTCTCTACTTTTTCTCTCCCATGGACTATTCCTGCTACCTATTTCTCTGTTTGTATTCCTATCTCTGTCACTCCACTGGCTACCCCTTCTGTTTTCTTCCCCATGATAATCATTTCTGAAGTTATTCCCATCTCTCCTCACATTGTTACCCCAATTATTACTCTGATTCCATCCGTTTGGTTGATATCTGTTATTTCTATAAAATTACTGTCACTATTTTCATTTCGTTCCAAGCACTGTTGGGTTTGCCCACCCATTTTAGGAATTTCTCTACAGATTCGTCCAGTCCACACACAAGTCCTCAGTGCACTGTAACCGGAAGATCCCTGTTCATTGTGTCAGCCTGAGTTCATCAAATAGTTTACTTAAATTACTGAGCATCCTAAGACGTTTTTCGCAAAATGGGTTCGTGCTTTGCTGTCTGTCTCTATAAATCGGTTATCCGAAAATACACTCTTTATTCTCCCTTGCTCTGTATCAGACGAACATTTATTTAAAAATCACCTCACAAATTCATCACAACACATTTCAGTATTAATATTTTGATTTGCCCATGATAATGCCTCGGCATCCGAGAACTTCTTTACAAATTTGATTTTCAAATTATCAGTCATACCACTTACAAAGCTGCAAGAAGTCAACAGGATGAATTTTATTGTCACCTGGAAATTGCTTCATTGAAATGTTACTCCAAAAGCTAACATAATTATTGATAATTCTTTTAGCTATTAAATTTTCCTGCAATTCAGTAAATTTCTTGTTCATATTATTCATTTCGCTATTACATGCATCTATATTGGTAGTTCAAGTTTTTTTTCTACCTTAACGACCTTGGAGTCTAGCTCCGACCCTTCATAACTGCAACAAACTTCTAATTTTTACCATTTAAATATTAAGTCTAATTTACTGTTATCTATCACATTTTTCAAATTTTCTACATTTTCTGAACAACTTTGAAACTGTGTCCAGTACGACCAATTTTTACGTTGATTTCTTTTCCGAGAGTACCTACTTTGGTTTCCACAAACCCAGCCGGCCGGGGTGGCCGAGCGGTTCTAAGCGCTACAGTCTGGAACCGCGCGACCGCTACGGTCGCAGGTTCGAATCCTACCTCGGGCATGGATGTGTGTGATGTCTTTAGGTTAGTTAGGTTTAAGTAGTTTAAGTTCTAGGGGACTGATGACCTCAGAAGTTAAGTCACATAGTGCTCAGAGTCATTTTGAACCACAAACCCAACTCGAGCATTAATCTGCTTCCGATCTTTTTATACCTCATTTTTAAGCTTTGTTATCTCCTTTTCGTTTTTAGTTTTTCTTGTGTTGCTATTTTCCATCTGTGTTTTAACGTCTTTCAAAGTATTGTTTGTTTCTGCAGTTTGGGAACGTAAAGTACTAATTAAATTATTAGCTGTCTCGGTAATTCTACCCCCTAAAGTATTAGTTGAAGTAGTAGGTATTTCAGGCTAATAACCTTGAAAATAACTCTACAATTCCACTGTGCGATCCTGCAGCTTCAGTATTGTCAAAACCAAGGGATGGTCAACAAGCACTCACATTAACACTTCCTACTGCTTCATTGTCACTGATTACTTCAGTTTCACTTTCATTACTGGTAATGCTGGTGTTTAAACTCGCAATGTCGCCTACTACCTGTTCCTGATTTTCTACTGGTACACTCTCTTGTTGGGTGATTACTGATCGCCATATTGATAAACAAACACAGTTCTAAATACTTTGAATGAAAATTTCAGTGTACACACTAAAATTACAGTCTTCATACGAAATTTTTATCACTCAGAAAAACGAGTAAAAGAGGTACTTACTCAGTTGCTCGCGACGACGTAGTACTTTGTGTCTACGTTTTAGCTATCGTCTCTGGGATCAGTATATGGTCCATTCCAGGTTTTTATGCCAGTGCTCTCTTTTAAATTATCCAGTCTGTCAGCTCCCAATACTGCATAAATCAACCTGAAAATCAAAATTCTATTAGCAAAACGTCATTAGCAGAGCAGCTGTAATCCAGGATCCTGCACCACAATTTAAATAGAACCGGGTCACGGGAGTGCAATCTCGGTGAACTCCGGCGTTGCTGTAAAAGAATTAAGAATATTTGCTCCACCAAATTCGCTGCAACATCCTGAGTTCCTCAGAGGGTAGCTAAAGATCTGGTACGCCAAGAGATATTTCGAGTAATTAGATTGACATAAAGTTTCACTTTTACAACTTCATGTTTATTGTTTCGACTGTAACAGGTTCACGGACAAAAGTTGTCACAAAACTGGCCCTCTCATGGCTGATTCACCAATGCTTACACATTGTTTCAGTAATTACAGGCGACGTCATTCATCACTACAGGCAGAACATTTCAGGATTATAATAAAAAAAAAGCTGGCATTCACAAACTGATATCAGCGTAATCAAGCACCAATTCGCTCCTACCACACTCCAACAATAATTTTGCTATCTTATTAGTTTTGTTACAGAAATTTACAAAATAAGTCGCAAACAATGCGTTTCAGAAATTCATGACGGTTATTGGTTGGAAAACGTTTCTAACATATACATGAGTTCTTTACATAAATACCAACGATAAGCTAGTTTCACTTCTTGTGAAAAGTATTCTAGAATTACAGAATGAGACCTATTTATAATTTGTGTTTAACTACCGATTGAAAGCAGTCGAACCAGAGCAGAATTGGTTTTCCACTCATTAAAACATTCTACCCATGATATATTTGTACGTTTCACCTGCATGGCTGTAATTTCCTTACCTGAACGCCAAGTCTTAAGTCCTCTGTCATCGTTACGCATCTGAACTAATGCTAAGGGTCTAATGACCCCAATATCGATGACACTCTAAACTCTTTAACATACTTTCCTTCATTCCTGTTCATCAGGAGTGAATATTACAAGAAATTTCCATTAAGTTGATTTTCCATTTTTACGATGTTTACTTTATGCTATGCATGTGGACTTAGGGTAATGTATTGGAGTAATAAATCAATAAAGAATGCAGCATCATCCGACCAAGTTCATATCTAGAACATATGCATTAGTTGGTTATTACGTAGATCAGAAACATGATTTTCGTCTGTACATTTTATGCCATTATTGGGGTAGTTTGGAAATGTAACAACCCCACTGAACGACTGCTTGATTTCAAAGCAAGAAAATTTATTTAAATTAAAAAGGTTTGGTTAATCAGTAGCGCTTTAATTAGGTCTCTGTACGCGTTGGAATTACGTAACAAACGCCACGTAATCGTCAATGCTTCTTAACAAGCTATTAACTGAAGTAATGTCAATGAGATATTAAATTCCAATAACAATGTTTTTTCTTCTCTTCAGTCTCCTACAATGAATTTTTTGGAGTATCGTGGCGAATTAAATAAAAGGTGTCTTAAAAGGCTCAGTACAACTCAGTGTATTGTGGCACCCAAACTAATTAAGATATTCACAACATGCTTGGGTAGTGTGACATATTGTCTCACAAAGTTTCAACATGTGCGTCTTTGGTGGCAGACACAACATCCAGTATTCGAGCTCTATTCACACTCGGCGCAACATATCCAAATCAACTGTGACAATGGCAGCAACGATACGCTTCTTTTTACATTGATGTGGTTCAGAGGAGTTTGGAAGACTCTGTCCTTGACATACCCCATAGAAAGAACTCCATCGCTAAGTGTGAGGCGTCCTAGGGTGCCAGGGAACTGGACCACCCCTGGCAATGCAGTGACATGGAAACAACTGGTCTAGAACATCTCGCATATTCTGAGCTCAAATTGGCAGTGCACCATCTTGTTGGAAAACGAGTGTGTCTTGGCGGTCAGCCAGTTGTGGTAACGCAAAGAGCTCCAGCTTATCAAGATGATTGTCAGAATTAACTGTTTTTTCAGTAGCAAATAATATTGTTGCGACACTGAGATCAACATCAAACAACACGACCCATTCACTTTCGTGCTATCGCCTACCTCTTCCGTCGCAGTATACAGATTGGCTGTTCCCCAGATGTGAACATTTTATATTTTTACGTTTACCTATTGCTTCGCCAGAAAAAGCTTGGTTGTTTTGAAAATTTCCGTTCTCCTCTAAACGGTGAAGAACGTTCACAGCGAATTACACACGTTATGGCTTGTCGACTAGTTTCAACGTGCGCAAAAGTTGCAGTGGGTATGGAGAGATGTGTAATCGTTACCGAAGGACCCGGTGCATGCTCGCCCTTCGGATTTGCAGCTCCTTGCGACGCCCTCCGAACAGACTTCTGCGGTGAAGCTGAACAGCCATCGGTATGCTTTCTGTGTCGACTTCTCTAGATCCATATGAAGATGGTATATGTTCTTTCGGACATGTCCGATTGGTGATCTTGCAGCTCTCGAAGAGTGAAATTATGATGATATCCAGATCATTAGCTGCTTACAGGCGTTGACAGATATCAACGGGAAGGGTCGAAAATGTGTGCCCCGACAGGGACTCGAACCCGGGATCTCCTGTTTACGTGTCAGACGCTCTATTCGCCTTTTTTTAAAACTCTCATTATGTTCGTTTTCGTTCGTTACATCTGCTCGGGGCGGACGTCGCAAGACATCCATTTAAGCCATTAACTCTTTTTTTTATTACAGAGGGCAGTTAATCCTCTGACCGAACACGATGAGCTACCGTGCCGGTTAGACTGCGCCAGCGAGGCCACGTGTCCGAAAGAACAGATATCATCTTCGTATAGATAAGGCTTACTAGCCAATGATCTTCAGTGCGGATGCAGCTGGCCTTTTGTGGCCGAGCGGTTCTAGGCGCTTCAGTCTGGAACCGCGCAACCGCTACGGTCGCAGGTTCGAATCCTGCCTCGGGCATGGATGTGTGTGATGTCCTTAGATTATTTAGGTTTACGTAGTTCTAAGTCTAGGGGACTGATGACCTCAGATGTTCCCATAGTGCTCAGAGCCATTTGAACCAGTGCGGATGCACTCACATTGCCCGTACTCTTATGGGAATCGGTAGATTGACAGTCGCGAGTAATGTGTGTAATGGGCAGGGGCACTACGCATGTAGTGTGTGGACAGTAAGTTGCAAATGTGGGTCTCGCGAGGAGTGAGCCAGAGATAAGTTCCTGCAGTCGCACTATCCTCTGTGTCCTCGATGGCTCAGTCGGATAGAGCGTCTGCCATGTAAGCAAGAGATCCCGGGTTCGAGTCCCGGTCGGGAACATTTTCAATGTCCCCGTTGATATTTATCAACACCTCTAGGCAGCTAATGGTCCGGATGTCATTGTAATTTCTCTTGATCCAGATCGTGCTGTATGATGCGTCACATAAACGATTCCCGTCTGCATAAAACTCCTGTACCACGAGCGTATCGACGTCCGCAAGGATGGCTGCTTCCTATACCGTGTTTGAACCTGCATGTCCGATTTAGTATGGATAAACCACTCCACTTAGACTTTTCTTGAACCGTTCTCTTAATACTTCACTCACGACAACCTGGGACACACAAAAACAAAGGTTTGTAAGTTTGTCTGTGACATAAGCCAAACATGGTATGAATATCTTCCTTAGTTTGGGTGCTACAAGTCACTGAAGTTGCAGCGTATCTTTTGAGATACCCTGTACATTAATTTCGAGTTGCGTGGTATTCTAATGTACACAAACAGAAAATTTAGGCGAGAAGGTGGGACTACGACTTTCAGAAACTTTATAGTTACCCAGAAGAAACTAGGCCCATTGAAAATGAAGATACTGTGCTAGTAGATGAAAAGGCTGTTTCAATCCCTAACTTGGAATTTCAAAAAGTTTTCAACAACTCGTAGCGAAAAAATGGTCAGGTTCTACAGAAGAACCAGAGAAACTCCTGCGGCCATCCGGTCAAACGGCGGAGCAGAAATTACACAAATCATTAGACGAAAATTTAGGAAACTGCGACGTCCACTCGGATTTAGAACCAAAATAATGTTACTATTACGTTACATCTACATCTACATAAGGACTCTGCAAACCACCTTATGGTGTTACGCGGTGTAGGTCACGAATGGTGTCCGGGAAGAACGATTTTGATCGTATATGAAGTACACCAGCGACAAGACACAATCAGTACCTTCGCTACACTTTAGCAATGGCAATGATACCGATGACAGTGCCACTAAAGCGGAGTTACTAAACACGGTTCGCGTAAATTCTTTCACCAAAGAAGACGAAGTAAGTATTTCTGGATTGGAACCAAGATCAATTACAAACAGAAGAAACTTAGAAGTCGATATCCTCAGTGTAGCGACTATTCTGGTACAAACTGTGTACCAGCTAGTTTCCTTTGAGAATATGCTGATATAATAGCCCCACAATTTTCAGTCGTATGCAACCACTCTCTCGAGAAAAGATCTGTACATAAAGACTGGAAAATTGCAGAGATCACACCAGTATACGAGAAAGGAAACAGAAGTGATCCGCTGAACTACGGACCGATATAATAAATATCGATTTGCAGTAGGATTTTGGAACATACATCGTTTTCGAATATTATGAATTACCTCAAAGAAGACGACCTGTTGACACACAGCGTGGATTCAGAAGATATGGTTCTTTTGAAACACAACTAGCTCTTTATTAATGTTATCGACAAGGAATCTGGAATTGGTGCCATATTTCTGGATTTCCAGAAGGTATTTGATGTCATACCTCACAAGTGGCGTCTAATCGAATTGTACACCTATGGAGTATTGTCGCATTTGTGCGACTGGACTCGCGATTTCCTGCCCAAGCGGTTACAGTTCACATAAACTGATGGAAAGTCATTGAGTAAACCAGAAGTGATACTTGGCGTTTCCCAAGGAAGTGTTATAGGCGCTCTGCTGTTACTCATCAACATAAACAATTAAGGAGACAATCTGACAAACCCTCTTCGACTGTTTGCAGATGGCCGGCCGCGGTGGCCGAGCGGTTCTAGGCACTTCAATCCGGAACCGCGCGACTGCTACGGTCGCAGGTTCGAATCCTGCCTAGGGCATGGATGTGTGTGATGTCCTTAGGTTAGTTAGGTTTAAGTAGTTCTAAGTTCTAGTGGACTGATGACCTCAGATGTTAAGTCCCATAGTGCTCAGAGCCATTTGAACCATTTGAATTTTGTTTGCAGATGATGCCGTCGTTTACCGCCTAGTAAAGTCATCAGAAATACAAAATCATTTGCAAAGTGATTTGGACAAGATATCTGTATTGGGCGACAAATGTCAATTGCCTCTAGATAATGGAAAGTGTGAGGACATCCACATGAGTACACAAAAGAATCCGTTAAATTTCGGTTTGAGGATCAATCACACATATTGAAAGGCTGTCGCTTTAACTAAATACCTTGGAATTACATTTACGAAAGCTTAACTTGGAACAATCACATAGAAAATGTTGTAGGGAAGGCGAAACGAAGACTGCATTTTATTGGCGGAATACTTAGAGGATGCAACAGATCTTCTTTGACTGCCAACACTGTGTCTCTCTGACGTCTTCTAGAGTATTTCTGCGCGGTATGGGATCATTACCAGATAAGACGATTGATGTAGGACACTGAAAAAGTTCAAAGAAAGCAGCTCGTTTTGTATCAACGCGAAGTGGGGGAGAGAGTGTAACGGATATGATACGTAAGTTGGGGTGGCAATCATTAAAACAAAGGCGTTTTTAGCTGCAATGAGAAGTTTTCATAAAATTTCAATCATCATATTTCTCCTCCGAATGCGAAAGTATTTTGTTGGCGCCCACTTACATTGGGAAAAATGGCAATCAGAGCTCGTTCGGAAAGATTGAAATGTTCGTTTTTCCTACACGTTATTCAATAGTGGGACGGTAAAGAAAAAGGCTGAAGGCTGCTCAGTGGATCCTCTGCCAAGTACGTATGAACCGCAGAGCATTCATCTAGGTGTAGATATAGACACATCAAAAAAGTTTTGCACCACCTCGGTTCCGAGAGGTCCGGGACCTGTACAGGAAAGCCGGCCGGTGTGGCCGTGCGGTTCTAAGCGCTTCAGTTTGGAACCGCGTGACCGCTACGGTCGCAGGTTCGAATCCTGCCTCGGGCATGGATGTGTGTGATGTCCTTAGGTTAGTTAGGTTTAAGTAGTTCTAAGTTCTAGGGGACTGATGACCTCAGAAGTTAAGTCCCATAGTCCTCAGAGCCAGCCTGTACAGGAAACTGGAATAGAGATCAACATAAACATAATTTCCGCACTTCTTATTGCTAATGAAAACCACACATTGCGTGTTGTACCACCATACAGCGAGACCTTGGTGGTCCAGATTGCTGTACACACCGATACCTCTGATACCCAGTAGCACGTCCTCTTGCACTGATGCATGCCTGTATCGTCGTGGCATACTATCCACACAAGGCACTGTTGGTCCAGATTGTCCCACTCGTCAACGGCGATGAGCGCACATCCCTCAGAGTGCTTGGTGGGTCGTTCATAAACAGCCCTTTTCAGTCTATCCCAGGCATGTTCGATGGGGTTCATGTCTGGAGAACATGCTTGCCACCCTAGTCGAGCGATGTTGTTATCCTGAAGGAAGTCATTCACAAGATGTGCACGATGGGGGCGCAAATTGTCGTCCATGAAGACTAATGCCTCGCCAGTATGCTGCCGATATGGTTGCGCTATCGGTCGGAGGATGGCATTCACGTATCGTACACCTGTTACGGCGCCTTCCATGAACACCAGAGGCGAATGTTGGCCCCACATAATGCAGGAAACCTCCACCTTGCTACACTCGCTGGACAGTGTGTCTAAGGCGTTCAGCCTGACCGGGTTACCTCCAAACACGTCTCCGACGATTGTTTGGTTGAAGGCATATGCGACACTCATCGGTGAAGAGAACGTGATGCCAATCCTGAGCGGTCCATTCGGCATGTTGTTGGGGGCCATCTGTACCGCGCTGCATGGTGTCGTGGTTGCAAAGATGCAGCTCGACATGGACGTCGGGAGTGAAGCTGCGCATCGTGTCGCCTATTGCGCACAGTTTGAGTCGTAACACGATGTCCTGTGACTGTAGGAAAAGCTTATTAAACATGGTGGCGTTGCTGTCAGGGTTCCTCCGAGCCATAATCCGTAGATATCGGTCATCCACTGCAGTAGTAGCCCTTGGGCGGCCTGAGCGAGGCATGTCATCGACAGTTCCCGTCTCTCTGTATATCCTCCATGTCCGAACAACATCGCTTTGGTTCCCTCCGAGACGCCTGGACACATCCCTTGTTGAGAGCCCTTCCTGTCACAAAGTAACAATGCGGACGCGATCGAACCGCGGTATTGACCGCCTGGGTATGGTTGAACTACAGAAACACGAGCTGTGTACCTCCTTCGTGTTGGAATGACTGGAACTGATCGGCTGTCAGACCCCTCCGACTAATAGCCGCTGCTCATGCATAGTTGTTTACATCTTTTGGCGGGTTTAGTACATCTCTGAACAGTCAAAGGGGCTGTGTCTGTGATACAATATCAACAGTCAACGTCTGTCTTGAGGAGTTCTGGGGACCAGGGTGACGAAAATGTTTTTTTATGTATGTAGATTGTTGGTAGGCCTTCGGGTGAACTACTTCAGTTGTCTTTTAGCAAGAGATACATATAAGGAAGCAAGATTTTGGCTGACTCTACAAGAAAGATATGTTCTCGGAATATGGACAATAAACCACACCGTGATGCAAACTCCTCGTTTGTATCGTTTGCCGCGGGTGTTGGATGAGCAAATCCGTGAAGCATTTGTGCTTGCGTAATGAAAAAATCGCAGGGCACGTCTGGATATGGTTATATAAGGCACATCATTGATGATTTAGGATGTAGATATTACACTGATATTAAGTTATCTACTTCTGACAAGTGACAGGGATGAAGAACCTGTATCAAACCACCCGAAACGGCAATCTCACATATGGACCGTAAGGACAAAATATTGTATGCTACTGTCCATACAAAGGCATATAGGTAATTGCATTTCCATTGCTCGATTTGGGAGTAGAATAAGAAAGAGTATTACTAGCAACGGCACAAAGTGCCCTCCGCCGTTCTGTGTATTCTGTGTACACTGGTTAGCGGGATGTGTATTTGGCTGCAAATCAGTGGTAGGCAGTGAAGATCTCGTAACCCTATCTGTCTGTGAAATCCTCGTAATTCCAATAACCAGTAACTCCATTATCAAAGAGAGATTTGAAAGTGTTTGGTTTTCTCTAATCTGCCAGTAACTAGGATTCTACTACGTAGTTACACATGTAGCAGCTTCGTCCGTATCACTTTATGTAATTTTAAGCTACCGTTTTTGCTTCTCCTGTAAAATTTTAGAAAATGGAGTTAAGAGGTTTTCATTGCCTGCCATCGGAATGTAGAATGTTGATCATGCAAACAAGAAGTAGAGCGCGATGTGAAGAATCAAGCAGTAAGTATGAGCATATATATAGGGTGGTCCAGTGATCGTGACCGGGCCAAACACGTCACGAAATAAGCGTCAAACGAAAAAACTACAAAGAACGAAACTTGTCTAGCTTGAAGGGGGAAACCAGTTGGCGTTATCGCTGGCCCGCTAGATGGCGCTGCCATAGGTCAAACGGATATCAACAGCGTTTTTTTTAATAGGAACCCCCATTTTTTATTACATACTAGTGTAGTACGTAAAGAATATGAATATTTTAGTTGGACCACTTTTTTCGCTTTGTGATAGATTGCTCTGTAATAGTCACAAACATATGCTTCACAATTTTAGACGAACAGCTGGTAACAGGTAGGTTTTTTAAATTAAAATACAGAACGTAGGTTCGTTTGAACATTTTATTTCGGTTGTTGCAATGTGATACATGTACCTTTGTGAACTTATCATTTCTGAGAACGCATGCTGTTACAGCGTGATTACCTGTAAATACCACATTAATGCAATAAATGCTCAAAATGATGTCCGTCAACCTCAATGCATTTGGAAACACGTGTAACGACATTCCTCTCAACAGCGAGTAGTTCGCCTTCCGTAATGTTCGCACATGCATTGACAATGCGCTGACGCATGTTGTCAGTCGTTGTTAGTGGATCACGATGGCAAATATCCTTCAACTTTCCACACAGAAAGAAATCCGGGGACGTCAGATCCGGTGAACGTGCAGACTATCAATCCCCCTATCATGAAACATGCTATTCAATACCGCTTCAACCGCACGCGAGCTATGTGCCGGACATCCATCATGTTGGAAGTACATCGCCATTCTGTCATGCAGTGAAATATCTTGTAGTAACAACGGTAGAACATTACGTAGGAAATCAGCATACATTACACCATTTAGATTGCCATCGATAAAATGGGGGCAATTATCCTTCCTCCCATAATGCCGCACCATACATTAACCCGCCAAGGTCGCTGATGTTCCAATTGTCGCAGCCATTTTCCGTTGCCCAATAGTGCATATTATGCCTGTTTACGTTACCGTTGTTGGTGAATGACGCTTCGTCGCTAAATAGAACGCGTGCAAAAAATCTGTCATCGTCCTGTAATTTCTCTTGTGCCCAGTGGCAGAACTGTACACGACATTCAAAGTCGTCGCCATGCAATTCGTGGTGCATAGAAATATGGTACGGGTGCAATCGATGTTGATGTAGCATTCTCAACACCGACGTTTTTGAGATTCCCGATTCTCGAGCAATTTGTCTGCTACTGATGTGCGGATTGGCCGCGACAGCAGCTAAAGCACCTCCTTGGGCATCATCATTTGTTGCAGGTCGTGGTTGACGTTTCGCATGTGGCTGAACAATTCCTGTTTCCTTAAATAACGTAACTATCCGGCGAACGGCCTGGACACTTGGATGATGTCGTCCAGGATACCGAACTGCATACATAGCACACGCCCGTTGGCCATTTTGATCACAGTAACTATACATCAACACGATATCGACGTTTTCCGCAATTGGTAAACGGTCCATTTTAACACGGGTGATGTATCACGAAGCAAAGACCTTCCCCACTGGCGGAATGTTACGTGGTACAACTTACTTATACGTTTTTGAATATTACAGCGACATCTATCATAAAGCGATAAAAGTGGTCCAAGTAAAACATTCATATTTCTTTACGTACTACACGAATATGTAATAAAAATCGGGGTTCCTATTTAAAAAAACGTTGTTGATATCCGCTTGACCTATGGCAGCGCCATCTAGCGGGACAACCATCGCGCCATCTGGTTTCCCCCTTCAAGCTAGACGAGTTTCGTTCTTTGTAGTTTTTTTGTTTGATGCTTATTTCGTGAGATATTTGGCCAGGTCACTATCCTTGGACCACCGTGTATAGTGGATGCCGCCAGGTTTATCTGAGTTGCAAGGCTTCCACCTGCATATCGTTTTTCGCAGTCCACCGTAAATGCACCGCGGACGTTACTTAACATTGTACCAGCTGTTATGATTTCTCCTCTTTGCAACTGCGTGTGGCGCGCAGGAAATATTATTGTTTAAACGCCTCTGTGCGTGTTGTGATTAGTCTAATATTGTCGTCGCGACTCTTAAAAGTAAATCTGCGATCGCTCCTGCTGCCCTTCTTTGATTTTTGTAAGCAGTCTCCTTTGCAGAAATACTGTATTTTCCTCAAATCCCGTTACTGAACCGAAGTTTGTAGTCTGCTTATCGCAAGATCGAGACTGTTTTTAAACCGTCTCACATCCATATGAATTGTTACACAGAGATATTTGCATGAGTTGACTGATTCCGAATGTGACTCAATGATTTTGATTTTGTTTTCCTGCAAATTTAAAGCGAGTTTCCAGTCTTTGCATCACACTAAAACCTTATGAAGATCTGCCTGTATATGTTGTCCCCGCAGGAATGATCAGTATCCAGAGATATGACAAGCACGATCATTTGAAGCAAAAATGTCTAGTAAACATGGACTGTAAAATCCATACTTTATGAGGTATGAGCTCATCTACATCCTCCATATTGTGAGACAAATTCCCCCTGCTGTAAGCTCTTTGGTTTCCATATTTTGGGAGGAGGTAGCATGGACCAAACCAAAAAAATCTAATAAACATGTTCCCTAAAATGTACACCTTAAGAGCTCTGAGCACATGTTAAGTAGAAGAGATGGGTTTCACAGTAGAGAAGATGAACAAGTGCTCTTGAGGTGTGCACTTCACGAGCCCACGTTTACTGTACTTTTTTCTTCTTTTCGTCCATACCACCCGTTCTCAAAACATAGAAGGCAAACAGCTAGCACTAGAACAGATTTGTTTCACAATATCGAATAAGTGCTCATAGCTATTGAGGTGTGCATTTTAGAGACGATGTTTACTAGACTTCTTGCATCGAATGATTGTTCCTGTCATCCTTGAATACTGACCATTCCCTGTGAGACACCCTGCGTATTAGGGGAGCTTTCTTTTCGCTTTAGATAATTGCTTTATCTGCAAAAATTATGAGATTATGATCAATACTGTCCGCCACGTGAAAACGACTCCAAAACTCTTCTCTCGGGCACGCCTTAAGTTACTGCTTCTGTCGATGAGTTTCCAATCAAGATAACATGCCATGCCCTCCCTTCCAAGAAAGCTTCAGTCCAGTCACAAAGTACAGCTGATTCTCCATACGATCGTTCCTTCGGTAATAAACTGAAGAGCCAAAGAAACTGATACACCTGCCTAATATCGTGTAGGGCCACCACAAGCGCGCAGAAGTGCCACAACACAATGTGTCATGTACTCGAATAATGCCTGAAGTAGTGCTGGAGGGAACAGACACCATGAATTCTGCAGGGCTGCCCATAAACCCGAAAGAGTACGAGGAGGTGGAGACCTCTTCTGAACAGCATGTTGCAAGGCTTCCCAGATATGCTCAATAATGTTCATGCCTGAGTAGAGCGGAAGTATTTAAACCCAGAAGAGTGTTCCTTGAGCCAGTCTGCAGCAATTCTGAACGTGTGGGGAGTCGCATATTCCTGCTGGAATTGCCCAAGTCCGTCGGAACGCACAATGGACATGAATCGATGCAGGTGATCAGACAGGATGCTTACTTACGCGTCATCTGTCAGAGTCATATCTATACGTAACAGGTGTCTCATATCACACCAATTGCAAATTCCCCATACCATTACAGAGCCTCCACCACCTTGAACAGTCCCTTGCTGACATGCAGGTCTGTAGATTCATGAGGTTGTCTCCATACCCGTACACGTCCATTCGCTCGATACAATTTGAAACGAGACTCGTCCAACAAGGCAACATATTTCTAGTTATCAACAGCCGAATGTCGGTGCTGACGTACCCAGGCGAGGCGTAAAGCTTTCTGTCGTGCATTCATCAAGGGTACACGGCTCCGAAAGCCCATGTTGATGATGTTTCGTTGAATGGTTCGCATGCTGACACTTGTTGGCGGCCCAGCAATGAAATCTGCAGCAATTTTCAGAAGGGTTCCACTTCCGTCAAGTTGAACGATTCTCTTCAGTCGTCGTTGTTCCAGTTCTTGCAGGTTCTTTTTCCGGCCGCAGCGATGTCGGAGATTTGATGTTTTATCGGATTCCCGATATTCACGGTACAACCATGAAATGGCCATACGGGAAAATCCCCACTTCATCGCTACCTCGGAGATGCTGTGCCCCATCGCTCGTGCCCCGACTATAACACCACGTGCAGGCTCGCTTAAATCTTGATAACCTGCTGTTGTAGCAGCAGTAACCGATCTAACAACTGCGCCAGAGACTTTTCTTATATAGGCGTTGCCGATCGCAGGCAATCGGAACAGACGAGGAATTTAGCACTCGAAGCACATCTCATCACGTTCAGTGCCTGCCAGATCGCATACAATGCTGCATCGACGACAGTAAAGTCTCGAGGCAGTCGTACTTTGAGGACACGACCAAGGAAAACAACAGAGCAACCAGCGGAGTCCGCTTATTTCGACCCACCCGTAAAGGTTCAAATGGTTCAAATGGTTCTGAGCACTATGGGACTTAAAATCTGAGGTCATCAGTCCCCTAGACTTAGAATTACTTAAACCTAACTAACCTAAGGACATCACACACATCCATGTCCGAGGCAAGATTCGTACCTGCGACCGTAGCAGCAGTGCAGTTCCGGTCTGAAGCGCCGGCCACCCGTAAAGACAGCTGTGGAGTTATGATGCTCAGTTAAAATGTATGTACTAAAAACATATGCTGGAGTGCAACCTCTCCTGTACTACGTCAAATCTAAAATTACTCTGGGCATCTGCAGTAACCAGTGTGGCAGGCGGTGGCAGGGGTTGTAGGTGCTCCAGCACACGCTGCATGTGAATGCCAAACGACAGTGTTGCCTATGGACGATTGGAGTAAAGGCGTTCCAGAGGTGGACGAGTAAGTGTATGGTCCACTGCTGAAGCTGGAGCTGCGAGGAACTTAAATGCCTGACGCATCATGAGAAGCTTTTGCCGGGTGGTGAGTGGCGATTCCCCAGCCTCAGCACAGCGACTGAATATGGCGCTTGTCCTGTAAGGACTGGCGATCAGCCTAATCGCCTCATGGTGGATAGCGTCAATAATCTTCAGGTAGGAAGGCCTTGCTGCCCCGTACACTGTGGACCCATAGTCTTGCTACGAACGCACGCAAGTCCTATAAAACTTGAGCAGACGCTCCCTGTCTGCTCCTCAAAGCCTGTGCCTAGGGCGCCTTATGATATTCAGCGCCTTCCTGGTTCTGGCTTTCAGGTCTCTCAGGTGTGATAACCACGACAGTTTGGAGGCAAAAATGAGGCCCAGAAACTTCACTGAGTCTTGAAATTGTAGAATGGTATCCCTCATATGCAAGCCAGGTACATTAAAAATACGACGAAAACGGTTAAAATGAACACACAAACAATTATCTGCAGAAAACTGAAAACTCGTCTTTGCAGCCCACTCCTCTGACCTCCGCACTGTAAGCTGCAACTGACGTGTCGCTGTTGCATCATTTGAGGAAGAACAGAAAACAGTAAAATAGTCCCCAAATAAGGAGCCTTGTACGGGACTTCATACCGTAGACGTGATACTGTTTATATCTATGGCAAAGAGGGTAACACTTAAAACACTGCCCTGAGCAACCCATTCTCCTACTCAAAACCATCTGACAGCGTGTCACCAACGCAAGACCTGAATAAAATACCGTTGAGACAGGAAAGACCGTAAGAAGATGTGGAGGTAGCTACGAATGCCCCAGTGATGAATTTGCTCGAGTACAATTTGTCTTCAGTTAGTGGCGTACGCCTTACTGATGTCGAAGAAAATACCGAAACAGTGATGTTGACGTAGGAAAGCCTGCTGAATAACTGCCTCTAGTACGGTCAAGTTGTTGACAGTGGGCCGAAATCTCCGAAATCCACAATGAAAAAGTCTAAGGAATTGCCGGGTCCCTAACAAACAAACTAGACGACGGTTAGCCATTAGCTCCTCCAGGGTCTTTCCTACGCATCTCATTAAGGGAATACGCCGGTAATTACTGGAACATGAATGATCCTTCCCTAGTCTGAGGAGGCGCATCAGAGTTGCCTCTTTCCACGAGATGGGGAAGTTACCCGTCTGGCGTATCAAATTAAAACATTCTAGGAGGATTTCCTTTGATGCTGTATGCAAATTTCGAAGCATGCATTACCGATCTGGCCGTGTCAGGCTGCAGTATCACGACCCTCAGATAGTGCCGATTCCAGTTACCACCTGGAAAAGTTGTTGAATTTGAAGCCCGATTTGCAGCTCTGCACAGTCGCGAGATAGTGGCGAAACGCTGGACTCTGGCTGGCATTGCCAACAGTCGCTGCAAAATGTTGTCATCATCTGAGTGATGTTCCCCTGGCCGGCCGGAGTGGCCGAGCGGTTCTAGGCGCTTCAGTCTGGAGCCGAGCGACCGCTGCGGGTGCAGGTTCGAATCCTGCCTCGGGCATGGATGTGTGTGATGTCCTTAGGTTAGTTAGGTTTAAGTAGTTCTAAGTTCTAGGGGACTGATGAGCTCAGATGTTAAGTCCCATAGTGCTCAGAACCATTTGAACCATTTTTTTTAATGTCCCCTGGCGTTGTTTGGAAGCACCCCTGTTTTAGCAATGCTGGTGACTGTGTTTACCGGAAATCTTCTGGATGGCTTCCCGTACTCCTGTAGAACAAGTGGAACGGTTTATTGAGTCCAGAAACCCTTCCCATGACCTTTTCTCGCTCTCCTCAATTACGCTTCGAGCCTTGGCTATCGCGACTCGAAATGCTGTGAGGTTGTCTGCTGTTAGGAGGCATTTAAACCGTCAAAGATCAGTACACCTGTCCCAGATTGCGGAAAGGCACTCATCAGTTCACCAAGGTACATGTTGCCTCCTAAGACGACCTGAAGAGTTTGGGATGGATGTCAGCGGCATGATGGATCACTTGCGTGATGGAGTCCACCCATTCCTTGGCACTGTTGCGATGTCCAAACGTAGCCAACTGGCTGAACAGCGTCCAGATAGTCCTGCTGACCATCCATTTCGGTGGCCTCAGTTCAAGCACTCTCCATCTTGTAGGTGGATCCATAGTGGCAATTGGTCACTGAAATGAAGGTCATCAGTTGCTTCGCACTGTGCCGATACTGCACGGGCTGGAGAGCATAAAGAGAGGTCGATGGCTGAGAACAGCTCAGTAGCAGTCGAGAAACGAATGGGACTGCCTGTGTTGATGATGCACAGCTCCTGAGACATCATGTACTCTCCAAGACTCGACTCCTAGGTCAAGTATAGTTCGAGCCCTAGAATACATTATAGGCACTGAAATGAACCAGTAGGGGAAACGGGCGGCGGAGTTGTGCAATAAGGCCTGCGAGAGCCTCAGAGTCTATTGCATCCTGAGGAGATAAATATAGGGAGCAGATAGTGATCTTCTGACCCACATGAACAGTAACGGTTACTGCTTATAGGTCAGTAACTTAGGAGAATTGCAACGGTTTCCCGTGGGAAAAATATCTACAGTTTACGCGTATAATTACAATCACCCGTATGTGAAAAGTATGGGGAGAACGTATAGCAGTAATCTACATAACTATCGTGAATGGTACAGAATAAGATAACCAAGGACTTGATACGCTGTCATCCGGAGAAAATCTAGAGTTTAATTGCTGAATTACGTTCAGCTGTATCTGAAAAATCCGTACAAGACGAATACTAGTAGTGTACATGGATATCACTAATGGCAGACAACAAGATAAATAGGCAGTTGCAGCGCTGCCATCCGGAAAGAATCTACGGATTAGGCGCTGAATTACGATCATCTGTGTCTGAAAAATCCGTACAAAGCGTATATGAATTATGTACACGAATAAAATGGATGGAAGACAACAGGAGAAACAAGGAGTTACAAAGCTTTAATATGGAAAAAATCCTATAGTTTAATGCGATGAATTACGATCCCTCATGTCTGAAAAAATCTTCGCAAGACGTATAGCAGTAGTTTACAGTAATTTTATAAATGGCAGACATTAGGATAAACGAAGAGTTGTAGCGCTTTCATCAGGAAAGAAAAAGTCTCCGGTAGAGACCTATGAAAATTCGTGACTAAGAAATGTATGCAAAACGTGTAGCAGTAAATTACACGTATGTTATGGACAAGCGACAATTGGGCAAACAATGACGTGCACGAGTCATTTCTGTGGAAACGGCCTTAGGCATTGTTCAGAAGCTATAAAAGCAAGCGAGCCG
This sequence comes from Schistocerca serialis cubense, assembly GCF_023864345.2. NCBI lineage: Eukaryota > Metazoa > Arthropoda > Insecta > Orthoptera > Acrididae > Schistocerca > Schistocerca serialis. The sequence goes on along the minus strand of NC_064639.1, from coordinate 366,610,533 downwards.
CGGCACCGGGCAACAGCTTTTTGGACGAGCAACCGAGACAAGGGAGGTCACAGCAGCTGCCGAACCATCGACAGACCGGACATCCATCTCACCGCTGAGCCATGGCTCCTACATTCCAGGGCGGCAACCAGACCGGCGGCCGGAAGCGCCTACTGACGGTCATCTCTGAGGCGCTCAAGCATCTGGGGGACGGCCGCGGCTCGTCTCCCAAGCAGATACTCGCCTGGGTGGAGAAGAACCCCACCGTCGCCAAACGGGTAAGAGGCGCACTGAGCGAGCCACGCCTCAACTGTTACGGTTAGCGGGACGGGAAGCGCAGGTGTGTGACGGGGGCGGGCGTCTCTGTGCAGGTGGACGAGCAGCGCCTGCTGCACACGCTCAAGAGGGCGGTGGAGGCGGGGGTGCTGACGGCTCGCGGCGGCCGCTACAAGCTGGCGGCGCGCGACGACGACCGCGAGCTGTGCTGCCGCAGGCGCCGCCGCCGCAGCTGCAGGAGGAGGCGTCGCCGCAGTTGCAGGAGGAGGCGTCGCCGCAGCTGCCGCAGGCGTCGCCGCAGCTGTAGGCGCCGACGCCGCAGCTGCCGCAGACGGCGCCGCCGCAGCTGCCGCAGGCGTCGCCACCGCTCGTGCAGACGTAGGAGGAGGAGCTGTCGCAGGCGGCGTCGCCGTTCCTGCCGACGCAGGAGGCGAAGGTACTTGCTTAAACCCGCCTCGGATGGGTAAACCCCGCCTCGGCTAGATATGAACTGCTGCGCTTCACGGTGAACGTGTACTGAACCTCTGCTCCTGTTTGCAGCTGCCGCCGACGCCGACGCTCCTGTAGGAGGCGCCGCCGCCGCTGCAGCAGCGATGCGGACGCGGCGTCCCTGGCCAGCGTAGACGCAGCTGCGGGCCAGTCGCCCGGCGTCTCAGCACAGTCTACGCAGCATGCGTTGCAGCAGAACTAAATGTGTCGTCTTTCCCTCCCGCTAGTGCTCGCTGTACCATAAAAATCTTGCGTCAATAAAATTTTTAAAATACTAAAGCCTTGCCTTTTTGTTCACGTGTCTAAAACACTGTCAGCAGTATGTAGAGGAAACATAGCCCACGCAAACGTCTCATTTACTGCCGCAAATTACTCTTGTTGCAAAGCTAAGGATTCCAAGCATGCTCTAAGAAAGTACTATGTCCAGCTATCTCTAGCAAAAGCCTGTAAGTGCAAAGACGATCAGCTGAAGAGAATTACCATCTAGGCCCTACGGCACGAGATCAGATCAGAAATAAACTCATCATTAAGACACCCATTGATATCGGGTTCTGGGTTACAGCTCTGCCGTATAATTTTTGCAGCGGTGGAAACCGTTCCGAAGTACAGCAAACTGAAAATATTACTCAACATATGACAAACCTGCACCCTACACAGCTTCATCTGGAGCGACATGCAAAATGGTTCAAATGGCTCTAAGCACTATGAGACTTAACATCTGAAGTCATCAGTCCCCTAGACTTAGAACTACTTAAACCTAACTAACCTAAGGACATCACACACATCCATGCTCGAGGCAGATTGCGAATCTGCGACCGTAGCAGCACCGCGGTCCCGGACTGAAGGGCCTAGAACCGCTCGGCCACTGCGGCCGGCTAGCGACATGCAGGCAGACAGCCACGAACAGCTGGCGATGCAGGTAGACAGCATGCGATGCTGATAGATGGTCCACAGCCTGTGCACAGCGTCGATATACAGACTGGCTCGAGAATTTATAATTACGGCTGACCTCTAGCATGATATAGAGGGAAACAAGACCACTCTAGACCTAGTCTCTACAGGCATACCAGTTTTCAGTTCAGGATAGCGTGCTGCCGAAACATTCAGGGGTAATCTACCGTGAACAACCTTAGGACTACATCTACAGTGTTTCCGTAACAAAGTGCACAACTTTAACAGGACATGGCGATCTTCTACTGAACAGTTTGATGCAGCGAACCTAGGGTCTGAGTAGCCAGCTTAAGGAGATAGTAGGAATAAAATCACATTACTGTGTACTTTCTTATTTAAATTAGTTACAATTAACTGCAAATACCATCACTGACACGATGAACTTAACATTTGTACTGTATCTCAGGTGGCCATCAGCCTCAACACAAGCATGACAGCAGCGAACAAGGTTCCGACGCACCCTGACAAATGTCCCAGGTGTGCTTCGAATCACATCACTTCACAGGCATCTACAATTCTCGCAACTAATTCCATCTCAGTATCTACATCTACATGGTTACTCTGCAATTCACACTTAAGTGCTTGGCAGAGGGTTCATCGAACCATTTTCATACTACTTCTCTACCATTCCACTCTCGAATGGCGCGTGGGAAAAAGGAACACCAAAATCTATCCGTTCGAGCTCTGATTTCTGATGATCAAGCCTCCCTACGTAGGTGTATGTCAACAAAATATATTCGCATTCGTAAGAGAAAGTTGGTGATTACAATTCTTAAACAGATCTCGCCGCGAAGAAAACCGCCTTTGTCTCAGTAACTGCCACCCCAACTCGCGTATCATATCAGTGACACTCTCACCCCTATTGCGCGATAATACGAAACGAGCTGCCCTTCTTCGCACTTTTTCGATGTCCTCCGTCAATCCTACCTGGTAAGGATCCCATACTGCGCAGCAATATTCCAACAGAGGACGGAAAAGTGTAATGTAGGCTGTCACTTTAGTGGGTTTGTCGCATCTTCTAAGTGTTCTGCCAACAAAGCGCAGTCTTTGTTTCGCCTTCCCCACAATATTATCTACGTGGTCTTTCCAATTTAAGTTGCTCGTAATTGTAATTCCTACGTATTTAGTCGAGTTGACAACCCTTAGATTTGTGCGATTTATCGTATACCCAAAATTTATCGGATTTCTTTTAGTACGCATGTGGATGAGCTCGCACTTTTCTTTGTTTAGTGCTAATAGCCACTTTTCGCACCATATAGAAATTCTCTCTAGCTCATTTTGTAATTGGAATTAATGGTCTGATGATTTTACTAGACGGTAAATTACAGCGTCATCTGGAAACAATCTAAGGGGGCTGCTCAGATTATCACCTAGATCATTTATATAAATCAGGAACAGCAGAGAGCCAATGACTCTACTTGAGGAACGCCTCTGTCACTACGAACTGTGAACTCTCTGAGAGGAAGTCACGAATCCAGTCACACAACTGAGATGATACTCCATATGCATGCAATTTGATTGAAAGTCGCTTGTGAAGAAGTGTATCAAAAGCCTTCTGGAAATCTAGGAATATGGAATCGATCTGAGATCCCTTGTTGACAGCACTCATTACTTCATGGGAACCCACTGGGGTACCATACATACCATACACAAATGATTTTAAAAGTCCCCTTGGCAAATAATCAAGAGGATTCAGGTCAGTTGACCTCGCAGGCCATGGAATAGGACCTCCTCTTCTAATACAGCGACAAGGAAATACAGCATCATGATTTCCTAGTAATCAGGCTCGTCCTCCTTGTTTCCTAACAGGAAATAAAGAATGTACATGTAAATAAACAGCACAGTAGTGTAAACTTGTACGCATGTTAGTTGTAAATAAGCTGGGAAACAGTAATGGAGACAAAGCGGTAGACAACTTTACTTCCATATCTCCTTAAGCTTATCTCCTTAAGCTGGCTTCACCGACCCCAGGTTCCCTATCTCAAACTGTTCAGTGGAACATTCTCTAAGTCCTGTTACATTTCTGCACGCTCTTACGGAAACATCCTGTATACTCCACTGTACCTTAAAGCGTAAGCCACTGCCGGCCGCAGTGGACGACCGGTTCTAGACGCTTCAGTCTGGAACTGCGCGACGGCTGCGGTCGCATGTTCGAATCCTGCCTCGGGCATGGATGTTTGTAATGTCCTTAGGTTAGTTAGGTTTAAGTTGTTCTAAGTTCTAGGGGACTGATAACCTCAGATGATAAGTCCTATAGTGTTCAGAGCCATTTGAACCATAAGACACTCTCGAGAGACTCATTACAGGATGCTTCGCCTAAATGCTGGTTATACCTGCTGGTCCCGTTTCATATCGCACAAGATGCAATCGGATAGTGTTAGGTCTCAGAAACTCACTGGCTACGACTGAAAAGCCCGAATTATTTATTTCTCAATGAGATCGATGACACTAAACAGCACACACCATCGCAGGCTTCGTAATAATGTCGGATAGCGAATATAAATTCCTTTCATAACTTCATTACTTTATCATTGGAAACGTATAAAAATTAATTCGATGTAGGGGATGCTGCGCTATGTATTTTGGAATATGAAAGCCTTTGTTCGGAAAACCACATTAAGATGGTACCAAAATGAATGTATATTTCGATTTCACACTCCTGGAAAAACGCAAAGGGCGTTGCTTCAGACGAATATTTAGTTCAGCCTAGCATTATATGCATCTGTTTCCCTTTTTGGGTGATACGTATTGCCTACGTTTCAGGGTTTTCCATCAGTCAGTATACTTGATTACTTTTAGCACAATTTTGCCTCCATTTGTAATACAAATTACAATTACAATTATAAACTAGAAGCCCTTAAAATTCCAGATATTTACAGATAAATGCACTTCTTTCTGCAGTACGACTACAGTGTTAGGATTTTGTAGATTCTGCACGTGGTTAATCCTACTACGCGCAATACTATCGCTAGCAATGAAGCTCCGTCCCAAATAGCTCGAAGCTGTGGATTTACGGCTTCGCAGTTGCTGAAGTGCTGAAGTGAACACTATGTGTATGGGACTCGTGGGGCGATTGTAGCCTGTCTCAGACTATGGACTCGCGTAGATTAAAATGGCCCTCATGGAGAACTATCCTCACACGTCTTTGCGGAACAGCACATGTGCATACAGAGGGATGGAAAATGTAGCAACAGCTCACGTTGAACTTGAGTATGCAAGTAGGTCTAATGTTTACAGTTCCTTCTCTTTACTGCATCGAACTAGTTTCTCACAACCACTGATGTAAATACAAAAAATTTCACCTTGATGCGTGATGTCTCTTGGTAAACAGCTCTCTATGAAGCATAGCTGCGGCAATGGCACTGTCTTGGATGTCCTTGTAAGGAATATGATTGTTCACAAGCTCTGCAAAATTGTCCAGACACTGAAATTTTGGTGTCCAGTATCTGAGTAACCTATCGACTCCATTGAAAGTTCCGTTGTGTGCTCAAGAGAATAATGGAGATCTTGCGAACAAAATAACTCATATCGTCCGTTGTTGATGGAGTATCCTGAAAAGTACGCAATGTGCATTACACGGAAGAGAAGAAGATGCATATGTGGGTAGGCGAAACCAAATATTCGGCTGCAGCAAGGCTCCGTGTGTTGCTTTATACGGTATCAGCGATACCGAAAGACATGTTCAAGTACCTAGGTTCTCAATTTGACATTCCAGACTCAATGAGATTCCCCCCCCCCCCCCCCCCCCTCTGAATTACGATATAAAAATGCTTGGTTTGTCATCTGCCTTTTCAGTATCGTCTGTATATGGTAACTCATTATGAGATTCATATTTATTTGCCTACTGCGAAAGGTGCTATGTAAGCTAGAAAAACAATCAATACCTAAGAGACATCCTTGTATGTATGTGCTGTGTACGACCGTTTGTAGCAGATGCTGTGGAATATGCAGGCAACAAGTTCTTAGCTTGAGAACTGCCCATACTTACATACGTGGCTGGTAGTTTGTTTACATAGATAAAAACAGTTGATTCCAAGACTGTCTACAATTACAGAGATCACAATCTGACGCACGACGCAAATTCTCTTGATGTTGAAGTAGTTGTTATTGTTGTCTTGAAATAAAAAGAGGTACGATCTTGTTGCAAAAGGCCAGGTTTTGTCACGTTCAGTATTCATATCTCTTCCTGCCATCAATGTTCTGGCGTGATCCTTTCGTGAAACAGTGTGGTTAATAATGAAATACAGTAGTGTTCCCAAAATAACGGAGATAGATAAACTTGAAATACTTTTCAATAAAACACTTTTTAAAGCACCATTATTATATTTCTGACACATTTGATGAAACATATTTCGATTGCTTACACATGTCGTACAGCGATAACACTTTTGACATACATGTCACGTGTGTGCATTGGAGAGAAATTACACTTTTTCCTCCCCACGTCTGTCCCCATCAACACACAAAATGCCTTCTTTTAGACTCCTCTGTCACATTACGACTCTTATCTCTACACGAAAATGTCAGAAACGAATCTAAAACAGACAGAGACGTAACATTTCTGCAGACCACAGGCTTTAGATAATAACGATGTAGTTTAACTGGAATGACATTTACATATAAATTATTATTTAAATCATGAGCACATTTTGTAAAATATGATTTATTAGATAATTGTTGGATATAGCTTGTTGAGAATTAGATCATCTATTGCTACCTGGTATAGTGCGCAACACAGTTCGTCTGAGATAGTTAAAGCTTTCGGATAACAGATGGGAATATGTACGAAGTGAGCTACTTCACATCTTGGGTGAGAAGTAGCGGCTACAAGGTATAGGAAAGTGACTATGAGTGGTGTTTAGTTTTTTAACTAAAAAAAATAAAGATTAAAAAATAATGTATTTTATATTATCGTTGGTTAGGTAGATATGAATTAATTAAAAAGGAATGTTATTAGATTTGGTCTCTGTTAGTAAACATGAGAACGGCGAGTGCGTTGGCAGACGAAATTGTTTAGAGGCCAATGACCGAGCTGCATAGTACACGGTTCGCATGATAACATAGCCCCGATTGATTTTGAGAGAAAAAGATCGGTAGAAATGATCTCAGGGATGTATGAATTATAATTCAGTGAAGTAAACGGCGAATGAACACTAACAGTGTTCGGCCGTAACCACCAAACAATGCGCCAGCAACTTCTCTTCGATGCAGCCTGAAACTGGACTAAAAATGCATAATAAAATCAGATATAACATGAACAGCAAGGAAAAGGGCCTTCAAATGAAACACGGCTACTTAAAATCAAATTAAAGTAATTGTTCAACAAAAGCGGACAAGTTACACAAGTGAGACACACACAGCTTATCTCAGAAGCAGAGGACAAAAGAGAGAGAGCGAAGAAGTCGCGTTCCGCTTTTTTATATCGTTAGACAACAGAATGTTCCTACTGCATTTTGTTTCAATGAATTTTCTTTACACATTTTAACTCATAGATACATTTTTGCAAAATAATTCGTGAATAATTAAAATACATCATCTCATTAGTACATCGTTTCTTTCAATTAATATACAAATTTATTTATATATGGAAAATTATTTGTAACATTTTCAGGAATTAATTAAAATTGGGGCTACTTTTTTATGCATTTATAAAGTAACATTTCAGTGTGAGAGGAATTTATTGACTCCATGCTCTTACGTACTGCATCTGAATGACGTCACTGGCAAAGGGTGACAAGCCGGTCGGTCCATAGCGAACAGCCCTTCAGTGTTATGAAGTGGCCTATGGGTGCGGTGATTCGTTTTCCGCAATTGAAACACTGCAAAAATGCGTTTTTGGAAGTGTACAGCAATAATATGCCATCTTAAGTCACAGTGGTTATGTGGCGTACAGGCTTCCAGCGTGGTAAAAAAAAGTCTAATGACGAAAATTGAAGCAGCAGACCATATCTCTGTGAAGAAGCGCCAACGTGGAGAGAAGTGGACGCCTTGGCGTTCGAAGACCGGCGTCTCATAATCGACGTGATAGTGTGGAAAAGGAAAATGAGGCATAGGTCAGTACTCATCTTACACGACATTTTGAACACGTCGCAAGTCTCTGCCCACTGCGTTCCGTGACTGCTCACGCCCATTCACAAAGCCGCCGAAGCAAGGGAACAGCTGTGTCAGTCTAATCCACATGACTTCTTCAGCAGCTCAGTCACCAGATATAGGTGCTGCGTGTATCACTACGACATGGAGATAAAGGAGCAAAGCAAACAGTGGGAACGTGTGGATTCATCACCGCCGTAAATGTTAGAGACTCAACAATATTCCGGCAAGGGTATGCTTAATCTGGTTTTGAACTGCTATGCGGTGGTGCTAACAGATTGCGCTCGGATGGGGAAAACCGTCAGAGGAGCACAGTGCTGAAACCTCCTGGCGAGATAACGGCAGGATGTCAGGACGAAGCGTTTCAGGAAACTGTCCAAGCAAGGGATTTTGCTCCTTGACGACGCTCCAGCTCATTCTGCTTAGGGTCCAGGAACACATGCTGCTTCTTTGTGTGTCAGGCGTTTCTAGAATGACGACGAAGCTATTTTAGTAGTGTAACACTCCTGAGCAGCTAAAATGAGACTTATGCTACCAAGGTCTCCAGTAAGTCGCCCGTACATCAGAAAAATGTGTCTCATTCAAGGGTGAACGTGTTGAGAAGGATTAGCACCACAACCAAGTTTCGTGGTCGCTGCTTGATTTTTTTTACGAGGTGACAATTAAAGCTCCTCGTATATGGTACGGGACATTACATTAAGTAAGTGTGAAATATTCTATGCTTGTTTATAAACAGGTGGAAAAAAATACAACACCCTCAACGAAAGGGTCATTTTATTGACAAATGAGATGATAGCGTCCATCATTGTAGGAGTATATGATGAATTCAGACCAAATGAAACATACATATCACAGCAAACGGTGCCCAAAAGCATCAATACAAAGTCTACACCCCCCTTCCCGCCGTCCCCCCCCCCCCCCCCCCCCCCACATCCCCCTCTGGTGGCATAGCAGGCCTCTATTCTGCCATGCAAACGATCATAAAGGTGCAGAATGTCATGCTGCGATATATTGTCCTCATCATCTTGCACCTTAAGTTGGATTTGGAAGATCGTTCTTGTAGGCCCTGGATAACGAGTAAGTTCTCACTTCAGCATGTCCCATACGTGTTCAGTGGTGAGTGATCTGGTGATACTGTTGGCCAGTCAGATATCGTGCACTACGAGACCGTGCGAGCTCCTTTTGCACGAGACGCTGTTCGCCAAAGAACGTCGCTCAGACTGTCTTCTCAACTGACCAAAGACTGGCTTCATCTCAGACATCGACTACCGGGCACAGAATGTGTTAGTAAAAGAGCACAGTGTTGCTGTCATCCCTTACTATGAAGCCTTTTGGTATTATGTATTTCAGAATCTTGCTCTGACGATGTTTGTTAGAACCGAAACAAGTTACATTAGCAGACATAAATAAACTGCGATCTGGAGTGGTACTTATTATTTTTATTCTTGTAGAATAGAAGCAAACGTACTCCTGTTGTCATCCTGAGGAGTTTCTAGTCACGCATGAAACACGTGCTGTTTCAGTTCACGAAGTTGCTCGTTGGAGACTCATATGAAAGTGTATGTCTTCCCATCGGATCCCAGACACGCTCTACGGGTGACAATTCATATTCATGAAGGCGTTTATGGTGTGACCTGCAGTTTGGCGTCCCACATTATCCTATTGGAAGATGGTATTTGGTACTTTGGTCACGAAAGATGTGACAACAGGGTTCATCTATCTTACCATACGCTGGTGAATATTTAGACTCCCTTCAACAATTACCAAATGAGTCTTGCTGTCATATCTGTAAGGGCGTACTGAAAAGTAATCCCTCCGAATTTTTTATTCTGTACTCAATATCGTTTGTTGTATTACACGTCATGCATTATACTCGATAGACTGTCCCGCTTCGCTGATCGAAGTCGCAACCTTGTGCTGTTAGAGGACTCTGAATTGTAACGTGTAACGCGACAATGTGTAACGTAACCATGTCGGTGCGTGAGAAGCCACTAGAAAACTGAAAGCACGAATTCGAAAAGTTCGTCCACACATGGAGCACCCTCTACTTCAGCTTGATAATACCAGATTACACACGAGCGCTGCGGCATCTGCAACAATCCTACGCCTTGGGTTCACCGTCATCAGTCATCCTCCATATAGTCCCGGCTTGGTCCCATCAGATTTTCATCAGTTTTCAGAACTTAAAGGACACCTTCGATGCTTTCACTTTGATGGCCACGAAGCGCTGGGAACAGAAGTGAGGTTTTCGCTCCGTTAGAGAAGTCAAATATTGTACAGTGACGATATCAATAAACTGTTCTTTTTGTATATGTTTAACATTATTCCACTTGGGGCTGGTCTATACTGATACGAAGGTAGCAATAACAAACTTCAAAATGCCACGATAGCTGTAGTAGAGCATTTATCGAGATACCGGTTTCACCAAACTATACTGCCATCTTCGGATCAGTAAAGCATAGACTGGGTAAGTACTAAACTTGGTATGAGATGTCTACATAACATTTTTAACATAATATGGATCCATAACGTGCCTTGCGCAGTACACTTCAAAGAATCTCGTCCAAGTGTACACATGGACGAGAGCCATTGAAGTGTACTGCGTAATTTGTGTCACATAATAAATAGACATTCCAAAAACATGCATGGCATAGTATCTCGTCATACCAAAAGTAAAACAATAATAGTACACAGTGCACCAAATATACACAATCAAGCTCACTTAAAAGGCGCTTACAAACAGAGACTGTGTAGTAAACATGGTAGACATTACAATCACCCACCAGACGCACCACAGCAGTAACAAACTGAATTACAGCGTATCGTATAAAACATAAAAAATGTGCTCCATATCCATAATTGTCGTCCAGTGTGTCCTAAGAAAGGTAAAAATATATATGTTCAAATTAAATACAGAGAAAAACAAGTCGTTAAAGCGCCACCATAGGTGTAGCGAACAAGATGTGGTATAGACACACTGTATTACAACTTTTTGAAATTTTTTTGTATATTATGTTTATAGAAAAGCAACAACAAAAGATGTTACAATAGTATGATCTTAATCTCCTTGTACAATTGTTAAATCTTTGATGTTACCTTTCTATAAGGTGCCAAGGTGTCAAACTGTCTGTTGTACCTAAAAATACCACATTCGCACTGTGAATCTATCAAGAGACTCTTGGAAGAACGGCAGAAATATAGTGCGTATGTCCAATTCTTCATGTAAGTCCCTTGTCCAATTTATGTAATATGTGAAGATCATGCAGAGTATCATGGAACGGGTGGCCTGTGGTTTTTATGTGTATGGCTATCAGGAACATGATGAAAAAAATTATTAGTTTCGCCAGTTACCATTATGAGCTGCTAACGCAAACAATAAGAGTGTGTCATGAAGCTAACGTAACTTCCATAGTGCGAGTGTTGGGTCCACAGACTCCTGAAAGGAAGATCCGGACGGATTGTTAACACAGTGCAACGTGGAATATTTACTTTGATGGGAGTTTTTGACACTGTGTCAAAATGGTTCAAATGGCTCTGAGCACTATGGGATTTAACATCTGAGGTCATCAATCCCCTATAACTTAGAACTACTTAAACCTAACTAACCTAGGGACATCACACACATCCATGCCCGACGCAGGATTCTAACCCGCGACCGTAGCGGTCGCGCGCTTCCAGACTGTAGCGCATAGAACCGCTCGGCCACTCCGGCCGGCTGACACTGTGTCAGTTGAGGCGTTGCAAGTAATACCTGGACTGCGTCCACTCGATCTCCAGATACGGAAGAAAAGCGGCGATGTATTGGCCGAAGAAAGAACAAATTTATTAGGAATCCTGGCCACAAGCAAGCAGCAAATTCACAATCAGATCCTCTACAAATGGCAGAAACGATGGAATGATGTCCAAACACCGAGGCGTGTCTGTGGTTTTGTGGTAAATATCAATAATCGAAGGCATGAGGATGGAGAACGGAGGAGACTGCCAAGGTGGAGGTGACTATGAGAAAAAGATCGAATAACCAACGTGGAGATAACGTTCTACGACTTGAAGAGTGGAAAGCCAGAAGTCTGAACGTGGTTGGTAAACTAGAAAATCCGAAAAGGGAAATACGAGGCTCTATCAAGATATAGTGTGGGTCAGTGAAGTGAAACGAAAGAAGACAAGGATTTCTGGTCAGATGAGTATAGGTTAATATCAACAGTAGCTGAAGATGGTATAACGGGAGTAGGATTCATTATGAATAGGAAGGTAGGGCAGAGAACGTGTTACTGTGAACAGTTTATGGCAGAAAATGTGTTACTGTGAACAGTTCATTAATATGACTGCTCTCATCCGAATCGGTAGCAACACACACGGACCTCACAAGCTGAAGATGAAGAGAGAGAGAGAAAGTACGTCTGAATATTGAACGGGTAATGCAGTAAGTAAAGGGAATTGAAAAGCTAATAGTCGTGGAGGACTGGAATGTGGTTGTAGGGGAAAGAGTTGAAGAAAGGGTTACGGGAGAATATGGGATAGGTACTAGGAATGACAGAGGAGAAAGACTAACGAAATTCTGTAATAAATTTCGGCTGGTAACAGCGAATACTCTGTTCAAGAATCAAAAGAGGAGTAGGTATACTTTGGAAACGCCGAGAGATACAGGAAGATTTCATATAGATTATATCATGGTCAGATTGAGATTCCGAAATCAGATATCTGATTGTAAGGCGTACCCAGGAGCAGATATAGACTCAGATCACAATGCAGTAGTGGTAGAGAGGAGGCTGTAGTCAGAAGGAATCAATACACAAAGAAGTAGGATATGGAAGTATTAAGGAATCATGAGATACGCTCCTCTAAGGCTATAGACACACAATAAGAAATACTTCAGTAGGCAGTTCAGTTGAAGAGGAATGGACATCTCTAAATAGGTGAATCATAGAAGCTGGAAAGAAAAACGTAGGTACAAAGAAGGTAACTGCGAAGATACCATGCGTAACAGAAAAAATACTTTAATTGCTAGATGAAAGAAGGAAGTACAAAAATGTTCAGAGAAATTCAGGATACAGAAATACGAGTCGCTGAGGAATAAAATAAACAGGAAGTGAAGGGAAGCTAAGATGAAACGGCTGCATGAAAAATGTGAAGAAATCGAAAAAAACTCAGCAAATAGGAAAGTCAAAACAACCTTCGTTGAAATTAAAAGCAAGGGTGGTAACATTAATAGTGCAACGGTAATTTCACTGTTAAACGCACAGGAGAGAGCGGATAGGTTGGGAAGAGTACAGTGAAGGCTTTTATGAGGGGGAAGATTTGTCTGATGTGATAGAAGAAGAAACAGTAGTCAATGTAGAAGAGATAGGGGATTCAGTATTAGAACCAGAATTTAAAAGAGCTTTGGAAGACTCAAGACCAAATAAGGTAGAAGGGATAGATAACATTCCAACAGAATTTCTAAAATTCATTGGGGGAGTGGCAACAAAAGGACTATTCACGTTGGTGTGTAGAATGTGTGAGTCTGGCTCTGACCATCAGAAAAATATCATCCACACAATTCCGAAGACTTCAGGAGCGGACAAGTGCGAGAATTATCGTGCAAGCCGTTTAACAGTTCATGCAGCAATGTTACTGCAACAATAATACATAGAAATGCAGAAGAATGGAAAAGAAAATAGAGGATGTTTGGATGATCATCAGTTTGGACTTAGGAAATGTACAGGAACCAGGGAGGCAATTCTGATGTGGCGGTTAGTAATGGAAGCAAGACTAAAGAAAAATCAAGGCACTTTCATTGGATTTGTCGACTTGGACAAAGCATTCGACAATGTCAAATGGTGCAAGATGTTCGAAATTCTGAGGAAAATAGGGAAAAGCTATAGAAAGAGACGGTAATATACAATATGTACAAGAGCCAGGAGGAAATAATAAGAGAAAACCCAGAACGAAGTGTTCGTATTAAAAAGGGTTTGAGACGAGGATGTAGTCTTTTGCCGCTCTGTTCGATCTATACATCGAAGCGGGCTCAGGAGAGGAATTAAAATTCAATGTGAACGCTACCAAAGATTCGATTCGGTGATGACATTGCTATCCTGAGTGAAAGTGAAGAAGAATTACATGATCTGCTGAATGGAATGACCCGTTAATGAGTACAGATTATGGACTGAGAGTAAATCGAAAGAAGACGAAAGTAATGAGAAGTAGCAGAAGTGAGAACAGCAAGAAACTTAGCCTCAGGACTGACGGGCACGAAGTAGATGAAGTTAGAATTCTGCTAACCTAGCAACGCGGTGTGGCCGCGCGGTTACAGTCGCCATATCACGGATTGCGCGGCCCCTCCAGCCGGAGGTTCTAGTTCTCCCTGTGGCATGGGAGTGTGTGTTTTTCTTAGGATAGCTTACTTTAAAGTAGTTTCAGTAGTGTGTATGTGTAGGGACCGATGACCTCAGCAGTTTGGTCCCTTAGGAATTCACACACATTTGAACATTTTTCTGTCACCTAAGCAGCAAAGTAAGCAACGATGGACTGAGCAAGGAGGATTTACAGAAGTTCCTGCCCCTAAGAACAAGGAACGGGTAGCTCAAATTTATCGGGATGGCAATTTTTTTTAGAAAGTTCGTCCCAAACTCGTAAAGCGGAAAGGGCATTCTTGGCCAAGAGGAGTCTACTAGTACCAAACATAGCCTTAATTTGAGGAAGAAATTTCTGAGAATTTGCGTTTGGGGTACAACATTGTATGGTACTGAAACGTGGACAGTGGGAAAACCAGAAATCTCTTAATCGAAGCAATTGAGATGTGTTGCTACAGACGAATGTGAAAATTAGGTGGACTGATGAGGAATGAGGAGGTGTTGTGCAGTATGGGAGAGGAAAGGATTTTGTGGAAAACACTGACAAGATGAAGGGACAGCATGGTGAGACACCTATTAGTACATCAGGGAATGACTTCCGTGCTACTAGAGGGAGCTATAGAGGAAGACAGAGTTTTTTTTTTAAATTCTTTATTCATAACACAATAATAATTATACAAGATTGACCCACCACCTTATTGATTAGTGGGTCCTATGTTCCTACTTTATACAATGGCAGCTTCTACATTATACTTAATTACAAACAGTTATGCGGTTAGTACTAGGCAGACTACTTCTTATTTTAAGTTAGCTTGACTTCTAGTTACTACAAAAGGGTTAGTACTAACTGCCTGCAGCGTTACAATTGTGCCAGTGTAATTATATAAACCTACTTTGGAAGCCTTGCCCATAGAGCTAATCCCTATGGGCGTGCCCCTGGCACAGGGCAGGCAAGGATGGTTTATCGCTGCAGGTTCCTAATTTACTATCCTATTCTAATTGCCTAAATCTACTTCCTATTCTACGTCATGGTTGGTGCGTTGTCCTATTCGGGATTACCCCAGTCCCCCTAGTCCCGGTCGTGGCGGATTCCAACTGTGAAGTCGACCTATCCACGAACGGGCGGTATGGGACCGGAGCTGTGGTTGCAATCAGTGTTTTTTATTTAACTAGGCTTGTAGGTCTCTCAAAAAAGCTTTTAATACTTTTTGTGATACCTCGTTGGCTAGTATGTTTAGTCTTTGAAAAGTCTCCTCTTGTCTCAAAAGGTCATAGGTATTTGTATTTGGTAGTTGTCGTCTCAATGTCCTGGCTACATCATCGAAGAGGGGGCACTCGTAAACCACATGGTCAGGAGTACCCTCCGGTGCACCACAGTCGCACGCAGGCGTCGCCCTTTTCCCAAACCGACTTAGGTAGGTCGGATATGGGCCATGACCGGTGAGAAAGTGGAACAAACCCCTAGTTGGCTCAAAATACTTCATTTTTAGTCTTTCCTTGACGTCTGGTAGGAACTGAAAGGTTCTTCTACCAGTTTCATCTAACTCCCATATCTCCTGCCATAGATCTATCCCTCTTTCCCTTATCTCCCCTTTTTCGCTGACTATTACCCCCATAATTTCCTCTACCTTGGTGTTAATACCCTTTCTGGCCCAGTACCAAGCGGCCTGTTCCCTAATCTTAATATCTAAAGGGCAGAGCCCCATTATGATTAGCAGTGCTCCACCCGGAGAAGTTCTATATGCTCCCACGGACCTTAATATCATGTTCCTTTGTACTCTCCTCACCGTCATGGCAGGCACCACCCTCGTGAGCCTGTGAGCCCAGACTCCTGAGCAGTAACCCACTATTGATGTCAGTATACTATTGTGGTAGAGCTTGATTAAATGAGGCGGAAGGTGGAATCTCTTGTGTCCTATAGAAATCAGGTTATTTAATAATTGTAGGGCTTTCTGGGTTACGGTTTCTATGTGCCTTGCAAAGTTCCACCTTTCATCGATGATGATTCCTAGGTAGCGCGTTTCTCGTCTCCGTAAAACGGGCGTACCGTCAATTCTCACAGTCGGGTTTCTCGTTAATTGTCCTTTAAGTAGCAGGTAAGTCGACTTGGTTGGTGAGATCGTCATTTTGGTGTTGCGGCACCATAGTTGTAGTTTATTTAGTGCTCGCTCTATTTTGGGTTCTATATCCTCGCGACTTCGGCCGCCGACCAGCAGGAGGAGGTCGTCAGCGTAGGCTATCACCTCTAGCACTTCTTCGCTCTGTTGCAGGCTTTCCAGAAGAGGCTCCATGTGGATGTCCCAAAAAAGGGGACCCAACACGGGGCCCTGGGGGCAACCCTTGGTGATGGTTTTCCGGACTTTCTCGCCAGGGGATGATAGCCATACCTCCCGATCTTCACAATAGCTCCTCAAACACCCATATAGCAGCCCTGGACATCCCTTCTCCCGAAGGCAGGAGAAGAGCGAAGGCCACCACAGGTTGTCGAAGGCGCCACTGATATCCACCATGATGCCAACAACATACTTACACGGGGCTGAGCCGCAGACCTCGGCCGCCAGGGCGATTGCATCAGATGCCGACCGTCCCGGCCTAAAACCGAATTGCCTGTCGCTCATCCCCTGCAGCATGCGGTGAACAGTCAGTCTGTTCGCTAACAACTTTTCAAGGAGTTTGCCAAAGCCATCCAGCAGGCAAATGGGCCTGTAGGATTTGGCCTCAGCAGGGTCCTTCTCGGGGCCTTTTTTGATGATTACCACGTCTGCAGTTTTCCATGTTTTTGGAAATTTGCCTTGTCTAAGGCATGCATTATAAAGATCTGTAAGTGGGGCAACTAGTTGTGGGGCCACCTCCGCCACAATGCCGTCTGGTCCGGGGGCTTTCCCTTTCTTTAAGGACTTGATAAGAGCAGCAACTTCCTCTTCTGAGAAGGGGAGGACCGCTTCGTCATTTATGTACCTATGAAGGTCTTCGTTTCGTAATTGACGCTGCTCTTCGGTGTCATTATTCCTGTCATCGTCAGGCAGCAGCGACCGAAGGAGGACCTCGGCAGTTTCCTGCCAAGATTCCGTCATTCCGTCACCGTGCCTGAGCGTTGATATCATTGTTGGGGAGCGGATTTTCTCCCTCACCAGTCTGTATGGTACACCCCAAGGATCGAGGGCCAGCTGATTAGTTACAAAACTTTCCCAGCTGTTTATTCTCGTCTTTTGTAGCTCTTGTTGAAAGTTGTCCTTTGCCTCCCGGTATAACTGTAGCCATCTTTGCTTTTCCCGCCAGACGACACTGCGCTGGTAGTGCTTCCTCAGTCTTCTAACAGACTGACGTAGTTCTTGCAGCTCGGCTGACCATGGTGCCGGTGTGGCCGCCACGGCCCTCCTCCTGGTTGGTACGGCCGCCTTAATCGCCCTCGTTACCGCTCGTACCAGTCCCTCGGCTCTGTCGTCCACGTTGAAGTCCTGTCGTGCGTCTCCTTCTGGTAATGGAGGAATGTTACACTCTCTGGCTAGGCGTTCCCAATCCGTTTTTCTGAAATTTCTTTGCACCTCCCACCCCATGGCCCAGCGGCACTCTCTGCCTCCTACAGTGAAAGTGATTAAATTGTGATCACTGGTGGTGGCATTGTCTTCCACTCTCCACTCTTGTAACATATTCAATGCGTTCGGCGTGACCAGCGTCACGTCTATGTTGGTGCCCTGTCCTCCTCCAGCCACGTAGGTGGGGGGATTACCTGGTCTGTTCGCCACCACCAGTTGAAGAGCCATTATCGTCTCCTCTGCTTTAGCACCATTTTCATCCCTTGTGCCACTGTACCATAGGGGGGATTTGGCGTTTATATCGGCAGTTATAATGATTTTGCGTCCCCGCAACGCCGTGGCCACACTCGCTAGGTGATCTAAGTGTCGTTCAATTCTATCACCGTACTGGAAGTACATATTGATGATGATGATAATCCCAGAAGGAGATTGTATCTCCACGACGTTGCAGTGACTATTGGAATACTGTGACAGAGGTGTTGCTCGCAGTGCGGTGTTTGTTATCACAGTAGCCGCTCTGGGGTTGTCCCCGCTGCTGACAATTTGCCATGTTGCGGCAGTGAACGCAACTTTTCCAGCCAGAGAGTACGGCTCCTGTAAACAGAGTATATCTAGTCTCTTCTCCACCACTTCCTTTCGGAGCTCCTGCATTACTAGTCGACTGTTGTGAGTGTTTAGTTGTCCAATTTTTATTCTAGTCGTCATGGAAAATAGGTATGTATGTGGTCATGCGGCCAGGTTTTGTTCCAGTCATATGCCAGTCGTCCGTTTGCCATCACTGATTGTTGGTAAATTTCATCTAGGTCAAATTTTTCTCCTCGTCTGTCAAACACTTTTTTGAGTAGATCTCGCAGTGCTCCGAAGTCAGTGGGGAGGTTCACCGACTTTAATTGTATTCTGTCCACAGCCTCCATCACCGAGATGGTTACCCTTCGTCCGTACTCATGTCCTACTCGGACCACGTGACGCAATGCAGTGGTCAGGGTTGTCGGCTGCTCCAGTCTAGCTAGCTGCATGGTGCACTCAAGGTTTGGGTACACCCTCACCGGGTCCACGGGAGGCAACCTAACCACCGGGCTGTCTCTGGTGTTGGGGTTGGCGGTGGAACTCGTTATTGTGCTTTCTTGGACAGGTTTTATATCACTGTCTGTCACTACCACAGGATGCTCTTGCCGTTGTGGATTTTTAATCGGCAGCTTATCCCGGCATTGGGAGGAGGGTGCTCTAACCTCTGATGGGAGCTCAGTTTGTATTCCAATGTCCCTGGTGGGGGAGTCAGTTTGTATAGATTTATCGACTGTTGGTACGTCGGCATTGATAAGCGACTTCAGGAAATTCCTGAATCTACTTGCTCTCATTGCATCCCTCCTCTTTTTGCTCGGGGATTTATGCTTTGGCATCCTGCATGGTATGCCGTTTTCAGCCATAATCAATGCGGGAAATCAACCTCTGTTCGAGCATCCTGTAGGTAGGGCAGTTCCGTCCTGTGGCTCCACAAGACTTCTTGCCACGACTCTTGCACGGGATGCAGACACCTGTGGCCTTACAGTCTTTCCGTGTGTGTCCGTTATCACCGCATTTGGAGCAAGCCGACCCCCTGGTGCAGTGCCTCAGGATGTGGTCCAAGTCACCACAGTTGTGGCAACGAGGTACCACAATGTAATCTTTTGTATTTATGGCGTGGAATCCCACGTATAGTCTGCCCAGTACCGTAATTTTCCGTAATTTTGGAATACATCCAGCGAGTAATTGAGGACGTAGGTTGCAAGTGCTACTCTGTGATGAAAAGCTTTACACAGGAGAGGAATTCGTGGCGGGCAGTATTAAATCAGTCAGAAGACCGATGACTCAAAAAATAAATAAATAAATAAATAAATAAATAAAACAGAGACTGAGAATGAAGCACCTGAATCTCTCAAGGGACCTGATACAATTCGTGACTGATCACTGTTCACTGCTCACTGGCGTCGAACTGGTTGAAGACAAACCTCCGAGTGTGCCTTTGAAGGTACTCCAGAACGTACTACCTAGGGATGTCCGCTGTATGCCTCTAGTGGTTAGCGTTGGTGCCTCTGGATCATGGAGTTCCGGGTTCGATTCCCGGCCGGGTTGGGGATTGTCTCTGCTCGGGGACTGGGTGTTTGTGTTGTCCTCATCATTATCATCATCATTCGTAAGACTGGCTAGATTGGACTGTGCAAAAATTGGAATGCGTCAAAACTGGGACTTCGTACGGGCGCTGATGACCGCGCAGTTGAGCGCTCCACAAACTAAACAGTATCATCATCATCCGCTGTATGCTGATGTTTCTGATGCCAATCCTCAGAAACTGAATCGGAACGGATGACTCAACGTCAAGGAGACACTGTTTTGCGAGACAGAGTGGCAGATCTTGGACAAAAGAGACTGGGGTAGCAATTACCTTATCAATTAACCCCTGTCCACTGGACTACGAGCGGTTGCGACAGAAGGTTCGGAAGCAACGCAGCGAAGGCAGATTAGATCAAAGGCTGCAGCAGAAGAACTGCCAACACAGTACGCGCACCGTCTTAATAATACCAGAGAGAAACGCAACCGTCTCGCCATCCAAGGACCTAGTATAGAACCGGGGTGACACGGATCGGCGTATGGTTGCGCTCCTTTTCAGCAACAGCGACTCGCCCTTGGAACAGTGAGATCGTTCCCTGCAACAAGGAAGCCAACAAACAGTGGAAAAGGCAGATGGAACCACAAAGCTCTCCATAGCGCCCAAGGAACTGGGAGGGCGTGCCTATGGACTGGAGTGCGATGGAGTGCGTTGTGAAATGCGACAGACAAGAGTTGAAGTTATTATAATAGTAGCAGGTCTAATTTTTATTCAGAGCAGAAACAGCGTTTTTTAATTACTATTATTATCAACAGTAGAAATAGTTGTGGTGACTGGAGGTTATATTGTGTAGTATAAAATTAAATATTGCATAATTTATGTAAGAATCTATACAGCCTGTGTTTAAATTGTAGGCAAGAGGCGATAATGGAATAAATAACTAAATAAATACCGTCGGTATTCTTCCTCGTCTAGACTTGTTCTGTAGTCTTTGTGTTACAGCCAAACTGTGTATGGTATCTATCGCTATGAAGCTGTCCGTGCCCCTCATGCCAATTGAAACCTAGTGCCGCTTTGGCGCCAGAACAATCTGCTGCTGAGTGGCATGACCCGACCCTGAGGTGTAAGGAGAAATTTTATCAAACTTCGTTCGCAGGACTTCATTATAACACCTTTTGTCACCCCTACACTGGTAGTTTATGACGCCCATATCGAGAATATACTCCAGCACCTCCTCACCAGCCAGAAGGCTTTCCTTCACACGGTGTAGGGTGGGATCCTTTGCTTGTCCTTGATGTCGCTAAATAGTTCCCGCATTTCTGCCAGCACAGCCGACGCCCATTCGGTACCCATTTTTCCTCCTCTCCTTCTTCAAACATACGGCTAAGCGCATCTGTGATCTGGTTGTCCAATTCTGTCACGAGCCGCACGGTATATCTGAAGGCGGATATCCGGACCGCTAACCGTGCAATCCTCCTTGATTTCTGAGGACGGGTGAGCACACAACTCAAGGCCCGATTCTCTGTCTCGAGTATGAACTGACGATGTTCAAGGTAAAATTTTAACTTCTGAAGGGCGAATAGCACGACAGGAGCCTCCCCCTCGTACACAGAATACTAGAGTTCCGCAAGCGACAAGGCTCGTGCTGCACAGGCAACTGGTTGACGCTCTCCCTCCTCCTCTTGTAACAAAACTGCCACTTTGCCAGAGCTCGAAGCGTCCGACTGTACAATAAATGGCTGGTCGAGATTCGGGATGGCCAAAACTGGAGAATTTTTCAGCGCGATCTTAATTCGCTCAAACGCCGCCTGTTGGCTCTCTCTTCACTGCAACCTGCAACAGTGTCCCCTTCTTCTGCATGTTGTTTAGCGGCGCTGCTAGCTGTACGAGTTTGGGACGAACTTTCTAAAAAAAAATTGCCATCCCGATAAATCGAGCTATCCGTTCCTTGTTCTTAGGAGGCAGGGACTTTTGTAAATCTTTCGTAATCACCGGATCGATACGGACTCCGTCCGCCGATACTAAGAGTCCAGGAAGATATTTGACCCAGTGCTAGCTTGATTTTGGATGGCTTTACCGTCAATCCTGCTCTCTGAAGTGGAGGAGGACCTCCCGTAGATTTCTCAAATGTTCGTCAAAGGTAGAGCTATATACAACCACGTCGTCCAAGTAGTCAAAAACTCGCCTAAATTTCATGTCCTCCAACCTATTGGCCAATAGACGAGATAACGCCGCCAACCCCGAAGATAGGCCAAAGTCACGTAAAACAAGTGTGGAGGTCAGGCAGCGGCAAAGATTCTAGTACTACCTTCTGATTGAGGGCCCGTCAGTCCGCTACCGGGCGGTGCCACTGGCCCTATCCCTGGCGAAGTCGAGGATTGGATCACACCATCCCATAATATTTTATCTACCAATTCCCTTAGCGCTTACATTTTCGATGGCGAGAGCCCGTACGGAGTCTGACGGACAGGAACGTCGTCTGTCAACTGATTCTTATACCTAATCCTTGTTGTGGCGGTCAGCACATCAGGGAATTGATCAAGCACTTCTAGCAAGTATCTTGCCTGGGTGGCCGCCTAATGACCTACATCGGAGTCCATGTCTATCGCTGCTGCTCTGTTCCCTGTGCTTTGACAGCCACACAACCGGAACTGCTTGCCCGGACAAAACTTAAATGCCAAGAACTTATTCCGACAATTAAGAATCACACCGTACCCTGAATAAAATCAAACCCCAGAATAATCGTGGTACATAGTTCCTTCATTACTCTTAGTTGAATCGGCCATGAGCACTCACGCTAGGACATATCTTCCCCCTGAATTGTCTATCACTGATAGTATCTGTCCATTAGTGGTTCGACATCGCTCCCGGGACTTACTTAAGGGAGGAAGGTTACATATCCGCCGGTAGTTTAACTAGCAATCATAATCCAAAAAGGAGTAACTGCTCCCAGAGTGGAGCAAACAACAAATTGTTCCTGAATGAGTTTTCCATTTTTGAAGGGAAGTCCCAGGCCGGCGTCTGCATGGATGCGTTTGCACATCCTAGGGGGGGAGGGGGAGAGGAGGGCTGGCGTCAGCTGTTCGTATGCTTACTAACCGGACAGTTGTTTACAAAATCGCCTGACTCGTGAAAACCGAAAATGAATCTGTTCGCGGGATGGTGCGCCCGTCCTTGGTCCATTGTCTATCCATTGATTACTAACTGTACGGAGAGTCCTTCCTGACGAATCCCGTTTCTGATGTGCGAAATGAATTCCCTCTATCCTTGAGACTACTCTTTCCATTTCGGGAATGTGTAGGCTGTAACGGAAAAATGAGGCAAGACCGATTATTACGTTTCATCCCCTCCAGTAAATAATCGATTACTTCCAGTTCTGTCATGTCTAACTCCAAGTCTAAGACGGCAGGACGCATTGCGATTCTTAATGGGACTGTACCCGTAAAAGTATTTGCCCAGTCGACTCCTACTTAACCCGCTGTGTCATCCTACCTTGAATAATCTTTCTCCGCAAATTACTCAAGGTTTCTTACGATAAACATAAATACAGGAACCGCTTTCACAAGGTTTATAATTTCAGTTAATCTCTTAATTTACGTCAGGTACCGGTAGATTCCATTGAAGAGAACAACAGCTAAAGTGCATGCTGCTCGGGCGGAAATGTTTAAACCAAGCCACTCATCACCAGTTTTTAAGTCGTCAGTCTTCCGGCTGGTTTGATGCAGCCCGTAACGAATTCCTCTCCCATGCCAACCTTTTCATCTCAGAGTAACACTTGCAAATTATGTCCTCGATTATTTTCTGGATGTATTCCAGTCACTATCTTCCTCTACAGCTTTTGGCCTCTACAGCTCCCTCTAGTACCATGAAAGTCATTCCCTGATGTTTTAACAAATGTCGTATCATCCTGTCTCTTCTTCTTGTCAGTGTTTTGCATATATTCCCTTCCTCGCCGATTCTCCGTTGAGCCGAATCATTCCTTATCTTATCAATCCACCTAATATTCAACATTTGTCTGTTTCGATGTACTCTACATCCATATTCTGTAGTCATTAGGTTGTTCATTCCATTTAACAGATTCTGTAACTGTTCTTTACCTTCACTGAGCATAGCAATATCATCAGCGACTCTTATCATCGATATCCGTTCATAATCCAGAAACGAGTAACTGCTCCCCGAATCGAGAAAACAACAAATTGGTTCCTGATTGAATTGTTCACATATGAAGGAAAGTCCCAGGCCGGCGACTGCGTGGATGCGGTTCCACGTTCAAGGAGGGGGGAGGGGGGTTTGGGGGGGGGGGGGGATGGCGTCTGCTGTTTGTATGCTTACTAACTGGACAGTTCTTTACAAAATCGCTTGTTCCATGAAAACCGAAAATGAATCTGTTGAATGCAGGGGTTCAGCATCACTATTTATACATGAAGTGTCACGTTTTTGGCTGTTGCCTCCGCCAAGGCCACCATTCTCCCATCGAGATGGCTTCACCATCGCCATTCGAAGAGAGAAGGCTGCGGCGTACGACTGGTGCCTGAAATTCCAGCTACACGCAATACAAAGTAGACCTGCAGGTTGCCGCCTTGTCAGACACCTGCAGCCAAAGCAGCTCCACTTCATTGCGATATTCGCTGCGGCAATGATAGCGCCACTATCACTCGACACAGCCGGTGCTTGTTTGCATCCGCGAGCCATCTGACACCGGTATTCATATACTGGTTCGCTTTTATAGGACCGGTGCCTGCACCTCGCCACCAGTGAGAATCTGGCCTCTACTTCGACGAGTCTCCGAATACAGCACATCAGAATCAAGACAACGACAATGCAACCGATTCTGACCTTTTATACGACAGTGCTACCAGTTGTAGCAAACTGAGTGCTCTTTCGCACCCTCACGGAACACTAACGCATTGAATCTGGTACACCTGCCTACTATCGTGCAGAGCCCCCCCCCGAGCACGCAGAAGTGCCGCAACAGGACGCGGCATGGACTCAACTAGTGTCTGAAGTAGTGCTGGAGGGAACTGGCACCATGAATCCTGCATGGATGTCTATAAATCCGTAAGAGATCGAGGGGTGGAGATCTCTTCTGAACAGCACGTTGCAAGGCATCCCAGATATACTCAATAATGTTCAAGTCTGGAGAGTCTGGTGGCCAGCGGAAGTGTTTAAACTCAGAAGAGTGTTCCTGAAGCCACTCTGTAGCAATTCTGGACCTGTGCGGTGTCGCATTGTCCTGCTGGAATTTCCCAAGTCCGTCCGAATGCACAGTGGACATGAATGGATGCAGGTGACCAGACAGGATACCTACGTACGTGTCACCTGTCAGAGTCGTATCTAGACGTATAAGGGTCCCATATCACTCGAACTGCACAGGTCCACACCATTACAGAGCCTCCTTCAGCTTGCACAGTCCCCTGCTGACGTACAGGATCCATGGATTCATGAGGTTGTCTCCATGCCCGTACACGTCCGTCCGCTCCATACAATTTGAAACGAGACTCGTCCGACCAGGCAACATGTCTCCAGTCATCAACAGTCCAATGTCGGTGTTGACTAGCCCAGGCAAGGCATAAATCTTTGTGTCTTGCAATCATGAACGGTACACGAGTGGGCCTTCCGCTCCAAAAGCCCATATCGATGATATTTCGTTGACAATTGATGATGTCCCAGTATTGAAATCTGCAGCAATTTGAGGAAGGGTTGCACTTTTGTCACGTTCAACGATTCTCTTCAGTCGTCGTTGGTCCCGTTCATGCAGGATATTTTTCCGGCCGCAGCAATATCGGATATTACCGGTCTGTTGTTATTCGCGGTACACTTGTGAAATAGTTGAACGGGAAAATCTCCACTTCATTGCCACCTCGGAGATTCTGTGTCCCATCGCTTCTGCGCGGACTGTAACATCACTTTCAAACTCACTTAAATCTTGATAACCTGCCATTGTAGCTGCAGTAGCCGATCTAACAACTGCGCGAGACACTTGTTGTCTTATATACACGTTGGCGACCCCAGCGGCGTATTCCGCCTGTTTACATATCTCCGTTTTTGAATACACATGCCTATACGAGTTTCTTTTTCGCTTCTGCGTATATATGCGTTTATATAAAAGTGTCTGTGCGTGTGAAAAGTTTTTGGCAATAATACCGGAAACTCTTTCACCGAATTGCTTCAAATTTTTGCACAATACTCTAATAAATGTAAGAATAGTCATAGGCTACACATTCTTAAATCTATACTTCCAAACGAAGACAAATCGTAGTTTAATGTTGTTACCAAAAATCTCGAAAAGTTCTTGGTAAATTTACTTCAGATTTTTCCACAATACTCTGATAAACATTCCAACCGACGTAGGTTACATATATATTTTGGAACGGGGTTGTACAGGTCTTGTGTTAATACCGACTGTGCCGTGCTGCGCTGTGAAAATGTGTAGTTTAGTTTTATTCCTCGCAGACAATTTTAACTACGATTTCAGATAATTTAAACCACCAAGCAAACTGTTTCTCGTATGTACTTCTTCCACCTTACTGCTTTCCCTTTTTTGCTTAGCACTGGTTCCCCAGCTGAGCTGTTGATATTCGCACGTGTGGTTCCCTTTTCTCTGAAGGTCTCTTTAGTTTTGGTGTGGGGAGTATCTATCTTACCTCTAGTGGTATATGCTTCTACATCTTTACATTTGACCTCTAGCTATTCCTGCCTAGCCATTTTTCACTTCCTGTCGATTCTCTTTTATAGATGTTTGTATTCCCTTTCACCAGCTTCATTTACTGCATTTTTACATTTTCTCCTTTCATCGATTTAATTTGACATCTCTTGCGTTACTCAAGGATTTTTAATATCCCTCACCTTTTTACATATTTGATCCTCTGCTGCTTTCACTATTTCACCTCTCATAACTGCCCATTCTTCTTCTACTGTATTTGTTTCCCCTGTTCTTGTCAATCGTTCGCTATAGCTCCATCTGAAATGCTCGACAACCTCTGATTCTTTCAGTTTATCCTGCTTCTATCTCCTTAAATTCCTGTTTCTTTTGCAGTTTCTTGAATTTTAATCTGCAGTTCATAACCAATAAATTGTGGTCAGATTTCACGTCTGCCGTTGGAAATGACTTAAAATTTAAAATCTGGTTCTTAAATCCCTGTATAACCATTATACAGGGTATTACAAAATGGTACGTCCAAACTTTCAGGAAACATTCCTCACACACAAAGAAAGAAAATATGTTATGTGGACATGTGTCCGGAAACGCTTACTTTCCATGTTAGAGCTCATTTTATTACTTCTCTTCAAATCACATTAATCATGGAATGGAAACACACAGCAAAACAACGTACCAGCGTGACTTCAAACACTTTGTTACAGGAAATGTTCAAAATGTCCTCCGTTAGCGAGGATACATGCATCCACCCTTCGTCGCATGGAATCCCTGATGAGCTGATGCAGCCCTGGAGAATGGTGTATCGTATCACAGCCGTCCACAATACGAGCACGAAGAGTCTCTACATTTAGTACCGGGGTTGCGTGGACAACAGCTTTCAAATGCCCCCACAAATGAAAGTCAAGAGGGTTGAGGTCAGGAGAGCGTGGAGGCCATGGAATTGGTCCGCCTCTACCAATCCATCGGTCACCGAATCTGTTGTTGAGAAGCGCACGAACACTTCGACTGATACGTGCAGGAGCTCCATCGTGCATGAACCACATGTTGTGTCGTACTTGTAAAGGCACATGTTCTAGCAGCACGGGTAGAGTATCCCGCACGAAATCATGGCGGTGAATCGAGGAAGTACAGTACATACTGACGAAACTAAAATGAGCTCTAACATGGAAATTAAGCGTTTCCGGACACATTTCCACATAACATCTTTTCTTTATTTGTGTGTGAAGAATGTTTCCTGAAAGTTTGGCCGTACCTTTTTGTAACAACCTGTATAATCAGTCTGAAACATTCCGGTGTCTTCAGATCTTCTCTCATGATTCTGAAACGTTAGCTATGATTAAATTATGCTCTGTGCAAAATTCTATCTGACGGCTTCCTCTTTCAGCCCTTTCCCGCCAGTCCACATTCACCTACTACTTTTTCTTCTCTTCCTTTCCTACTACCGAATTCCAACCGCCCATGACAATTAAATTTTCAGCTCCCTTAACTATCTGAGTAATTTATTTTATCTCATCATACATTTCTTCAATCTCCTCCTCATCTGCGGAGCTAATTGGCATGTAAACGTGTACTGCTGTGGTGGGTGTGGGCTTCTTGTCTATCTTGGCTACAATAATGCGTTCACTACGCTGCTCATAGTAGCTTATCCGCGTTCCTATTTTTTTACTCATTATTAAACCTACTGCTGCGTTATCCCTATTTGATTTTGTATTTGTAAGGCAGTATTCACTGGAGCTGAAGTCCTGTTCCTACTGCCACCGAACTTCAGGAATTCCCACTATCTCTAACTTTAACCTATCCATTTCCCTTTTTAGGTCTTCTAACTCGCCTTCGCGGTTAAGCGATTTGACATTCCACGCCCCGATCCGTAGGACGCTAGTTTTGTTTCTCCTGATAATGACGTCCTCCTGAGTAGTCCCCGCCTGAAGATCCGAATGGGGGACTATTTTTCCTCCGGAATATTTTACCCAAGAGGATTCCATCATCATAGAAACATACCGTTGAGCTGCATGCCCTCGGGAAAATTTGCGGCCGTAGTTTACCCTTGCTTTCAGCCGTTCGCAGAACCAGCACAGCAAGGCCGTTTTGGTTGATGCTACGACTCCAGATCAGTCAACTACTGAAAAGGGTGCTGCCCCTCTTCAGGAGCCACGTGTTTGTCTGGCCTCTCAACAATTGCCCCTCCGTTGTGGTTGCACCTAGGGCACGGCTATCAGCAACGCTAAGGCACGCAAGCCTCCCCACTAACGGAAAGGAACATGGTTCACGGAGAGGTTTACCGGCTAATGATTAGAATACTACTACGGAATCTGAACTGTTCGAAACTTTGTAATCCTATCCATTCACAGATGAAAACCATGTGAAATACTGTCGTTGAAGCTACTATCCTCAGTGATCTAGCAGCTGGAGAGGTCTGTCTCATACCTCATGTACCAACTATCTCAATTCATTTATCCATTCATTTTAAGGGACTTCAGTTTCCAATCAAGGTTTCCTTTGCAACACCAATAAATAAGACTGTAAATCAGTGAAACCTTGTGGTTGGAAGGGGGGGGGGGGGGCAGGAGAGGAGGTGGGCGGAGAGAGGGAGGAGGAGGAGCAGATGGACAGCGAGAGGGGAGAGGAGGAGACGGATAGAGAGAAGGGGGAGACGGAGATCAGGACATGTATCCAGTTTCCATACACATTTAGTAATTGCGAAGCATTGCCAGGTTCGCTAGTTCTGTATACACGCAATACGTAAATATTCGTTATTTACCTATCCTTTTTGGTGTTGCAGTTTTAATGATCAGCTGTGTAGCACTTAAACCTACTGCGGCCAGAAAACGCAGAGAATTTGATCGAGTATTTTCGTTGCGGAAAACTGCGGTCCCAGACAAGCATAGAAGAGACTTCAGTGGAATCACGCGCCATGTTTACACGTGTCGAAGTACAACACGTATACGAGAAGGCACGCAAGAGAGCGCCACGAGCGCCTTTTATCTGCGGCAAATGCGTCGCCGCGTGTCCCCCCCCCCCCCCCCCCCCCCGCCCATTCACGCTCCCCCTCCCTGCCCCCCTCCCCACCGCCAACGCTGGACGCAACGCCCTCGTTGCTGGGCTGGGGAACAACTCCCCACTGGATTACTCGCGACTTCAAAGCACGGGAGCTCGCCTCCCTGCTACAGGCGCGTGCTTGCCACACCGTACTCTAGCTGCTGGCGGAGACAATGCGAAAACAACGCATCGCCCACCGGCTGGCTGTGTGTCGTGGATGTGCCCCGTTCTGTGTTATCTCTGGAGGCTCGCACCGTCAGTGAAAAGACTCTACCAGCGCTGTAAGCACACAGCCCACTGATTAATGATGTACCCGACAACGGCGGTCATAAATTATCACCCGTCAGAGGCTAGCTACCACATTTATGTATTAGTTTTAATATGGCTACAAGGAAAGCGGTGGAACTGAACGAAACAAAAATTTGCTGTGGAGATAAGACAGCAATTACGTTCTTATTATGTTCGACGTTCTCGAATAAAAATATTCATATTTCTAGAGCATCTCGCCATGTAGGCGATTTAAATTAAAACTTTTTTGACAGAGAACATGTTACATCGCCTGATACGAACAAAGCGCCCGTTGTAATTAATATACACATGTACCGCAACAGATCCCAAACTATTTAATTTATCTGATAACTTTCGCTCACTTAAATAATGGTGCCGAGCGGTACTGTAAATGAGATAAAAGAGCACATGTGAAAGTTTGCCTGTACATTAATAGTCTGTCTTTTATTGAGAAGACACTGTCGATACCTAAGGCTATGTCTGCTTTGTGTAAAGCTTTCTTAAAAAATTATTACTTAAAATAAAAGCTCGCGACAATCTGTGCGTTAGCACTCAGTCAGGTTTAATGTGTGGCCGAATAATAAAAAGTTAATAAAAATAATTTTTACGACAGTAGCCAATTTTACGTACGACTTAATTTGCAACTACAGTTGTACTTAACTTTAGGGGCGTAACTAGTTTCGACCGTTATGTCATCTTCAGATAGCTTGCTCTACAGGAAGAACGATATGTTACATTATTAAGCGAATAGAAACCTAAAAGACAGTCATGATAATGTAGGAGCTTATTAATTACGAAGAAGTTTGTCGATAACCTCACCGTCATTGCTTTAATTCATACCTCTAGACGGATCAAGAGCTACAAGATGTGGATATCAGGCGACTGACATAGTTCTCCGTTACTGCTATGTTACTTTTTCACCGTGGTTGTCTTTTCGGTTTTTGTTTCTGTAATATTTCAGTTTACGATAGACATGATATTTGTAACAGCAAGGAAGGCTATTTAAAGACGTAACTATCAAACCCTTCTGCAGTGATTAAAGCATTTCGTGATTGTGACTACGAATAAATTTTTCATGATTAATAACTTGTTAAACTTTCGAAATTTTGGTTTATCTTCCCAGCTTTTGGACAGAATTTTAGGTAGGAACAATAAATTCGCTCTGTAAGTTGGTTTATCTAACCAGCCTCTTATGTTCTGATGTCTTTAAGCCGTCATAGGCGTCTTTTATGCATTGTTCTTCTACGGCATTTTTATAAGACCTATAATGTCCTTCACGGCACTTGTCTCCCTGGCAGGCGAACGGATGACATCCGACGTGATTCAGCCGGCTGTCTGCAGTTCCCTTCATGTTAACGTGTTCCTCAAACCTCACACCAGTGTCATCGCAGTCAGATCTCGTCGGGACGTTCTCATGGCTTGTAAATGGGAACAAAGCCGGGACCGCCACCAACTCAACGCAGTTCTCAATAGATTATGCACAGGCAATACACGTAGCTTCCGTATTATACTGTTTGACTTGCACAAAACGTACTACAGACTCTGCATGACTACCTTGTTTACGACATACGTAATTTCTGCGGTAACACTTCGGCTTCCTATAGAATGTCCATTTGTGAACGGTTAACTTTAGGTAGTCTCATATATAAATTTTGAGGGGATGTCTCTCTCTCTCTCTCTCTCTGTCTCTCTCTCTCTCTCTCTCTCTCTCTCTCACACACACACACACACACACACACACACACACACACATATACACATATCGAGGGAATGAGAAGTAAAGCAGGATGCATAGCAGTATGGCATGGAATGAAAACAGTGACACGTTAGCCTGTCGATACAAAACGGATACATCTAGTATGTAAGATACATGAGACTGGTAAAATACTCCCTAGTGTCAAGAAGAATTTAATAATCTCGCAAAGGCGAGTGCTGACACGTGAGTGTTTTGCCGAAACGTTACTATAATAAGCCACGGTTGTAAAACACTAACATCCATTATTCGCAGAAGGATGGAACGACAGGTAGAATTCGACCGCAGGCAAGATCATTTTGGATTACAGAGATATATAGGAAAACGCAAGGCTCTACTGACCCTACGTCTTACTTTAGCAGGTTACTTGAAAGAAGACGAAATCAGATTCAAAGCATTTGCAGATTTATTAAAAGTTTTTGGTAATGTTGACTGGAATATACTCTGCGGCATTATAAAGTTACAGGCAGTGAAAGGCTACGAACAACTTGTATAGAAATAGGACTGCATTTCCAAGAATACAAAGCACAAGAAAAGGAAGCACTGATTGAGGAAGGAGTGAGACAGCTTTGTAGTCTATCCGCAGAGTTATTCGTCTGTACACTGAGCGAGCTCTAAAGGTAACTGAGGAAGATTTTAGAAAAGCAATTAATGTAGAAGGAGAACGCCTGAAATATTTAAGGTGTGTTGATGAGATAGTAATTCGTCAGCGATGGAAATAGTCAGGAGATCAGTTGAACAGAATGAAAAGATGTTACAAAATTAACTTCAATAAATGGGGTAATGGAGTGTAGATATGATCACCAATGAGGAAAATTATGTTAGAAAATTAGACACGATAGTACAAGGAGAATTTTGCTATTTAGGCGCCAAAATGACAATGCCAGAAACAAAGAGGATGTAAAATGTAGACTGACAATAGCCAGAGTAGCTTTTTTGACAGAGAGAGATGTTTTAACATTGAATATAAATTTAAATGTTTGGAATATTTTGTGAAAATATTTATTTGAAGTGTAACATTATACGGAAGTGAAGTGTGAAAGATAACCAGTACATACAAGAAGAGAAAATAAGAAGTGGTTTTACAGAAGAAAACTGAAGATTGCTGACATAGATTGGATAATTAATGAAGAGGTTTTGAATCGATGCAGGAAGAAAAGAGCTGCATGACCGAAGATGAGTAAAGAAAGGAATTAGAGTTCAACGTCCCGTCGACAGCGCAGTCATTATAGACGGAGTATAAACTCGAATTACGAAAGGAAGGGGAAGGAAATCGGCTAAGCCATTTTCAAAGAAATCATCTCGGAAGTTGCGTGGAGCGGTTTAGGTAAATCACGGAAAACCTAAAAAGAAGAGATAAAAAAGAATAAATTTGGTAATCGATGAAAGTGCACGTAGTAGGTATTAAAGAGGGTATCGAAGCCTCAAAACAGTAAGCGGGTTCAAATGGCTGTAGATTTCAGTAGTTATGAAAAAACGAAGAAATTTGCACTGGGCTGTCCTTAAAGTTGCAAAGCTGCAACAAACTAATCTTGTCATTGAAGGTTACAAAACAACATTGACGTTGATTCGCAATGCATAAACCTACCGGTCGAGATGTGATATAATTTCAGCTCCTGTTGCTACCTGATCTCGTCCGTCATAAACTCACCGGCCCCTGATCATCTTCTAAAGCTACCTAGAACGCTCTTGTTTGACCTTTTCTCCATCACAAAACCGGCCGGACCAGTGACTCTTTTCAAGGCTATCCACTTTCGCTGCAGACAGAAGTGCTACGTGCCACAAGGGAATTCCAGTTGTCTGTGGGCACGGCTGGTCAAGGTCGTACAAATACCCACATCAGCAAGCCACACTGTTAACTGACGCTGGACACTTTCTGACTTCTTTGCCACAGCCATTTCTCCAGTCAGTGACTGCTACACTGTACATAAGTGGCACTGTGCTCTATCTCACGACACATGTTTCTCATAATGCCTGCCGCTGTATCTCATTTACTGTGTTTCATACGCTATTTCGGTAATTTCTTAGATGAGGAGACGCACTCCTCCAGTCCTTTGCTTCCTCTGCAAACCTCTTCATTACTGTGTACCTGCTACAGCATATGTCATCAGGAATTTGTTGTACTTACTCCACTTCTGGTCTTAACGGTAGATATACTCTCAACCAGTCATACATTACCTTATTCTTGGTGCCTTATTACACCTTCTCCTGTTGGTATTCCATAAACTCGTCTGAAGAGGAATAGTTTTGTACGTTTGAAGTTCTCTGAGGCTTTAGGCGTAGGAGAGTATTTTAATTTTGAAAACAGTGTACTGAAGAACGTAATATAATGTTTCCTGGTTGATTTTTTTATCTAGTGAACGATTTTAGTTCACATGAAAAAATGCGCAATAGAGATTACCATAAGCAGTTTCCGACGTTTTCTACTGTTTTTCTTGCTGTGACACATGTGATTATGTTTTTCACGGTATATGTAAGATTTAATTCTTCCATTACATAAATGAATGTTGAGTAAAATCCTATGTAATTCTAAAACAAATTATAAAACACATGGACAGTTAAGCCGTACTTCGTCGGTAGTCCACCATCTTGTACCTTGAAACGGAAGTAAGGA
The DNA here is from genome assembly GCF_023864345.2 of Schistocerca serialis cubense. Taxonomy (NCBI): domain Eukaryota; kingdom Metazoa; phylum Arthropoda; class Insecta; order Orthoptera; family Acrididae; genus Schistocerca; species Schistocerca serialis. Next base: position 366,576,448 of record NC_064639.1, on the reverse strand, counting down.
TGAACAATTACAGATGGGGAACAAACCAGGCCAAGTGAGAGTGACATTCCCACATTGGCCCGCTCAAACACCGTGTTTATACATTAGCGATGACTCTGAATTTAAGCTACAACGAACTGGGAACTCAACCCTACGTCAGGCAATTAATATTGTTCTCAGAACATCAATAACGCCCACCAAACTCAAGATTGAATGTTAAGCTTATAAGGGCACAGCGGTCTGTCTAACAGTCACGACTATATAAGATTTTGATTATTACATGCTATACTGCTTCGGTACATTGGCTGTCTTAAGTGGCGTCATATTATGCATCAAAAGAAGTAGAATTCTTGTTCATAAGCTTCACTAGAATTTCAAAGCAGCGCAAGACGTGGTCCTTTACATGCAAAGATCCACATATCAGACGAAACGTGTCATCAGATTCAGATACTGGAATTGGTCACATGAGTTTCCGAGAAGTCCTGGATGGAAATTAGCACCTGAAGGTTGTCGCTCCTCTCATCGGTGATATCGGCCTCCAAACACCACACATTCCAACACGAAGGCAGCGTCCCCACCCACCAGGCCACAATGCCTCTCCTCGGTTCCGTACACGCTACTCGCCACATTCGATCCAAGCTCCTAACTTCCTCTCATTTCACAGCATGGTACCCCTTCTATAGTCCGTGGCCTCTCTCGGACTTTCTTCATACTACCAACCAGCCCATTCTGCATGCAAGGATAACGAACCAGCCCGCTAGCGATATATCTAATCTAGCGCCGCGGCTCGCAGATAAATGTCAAAACTATCACATAATCAGCTTGGCAACTCATGCATCCACCATATTGCTGACATGTATAATATACAGAAGAATGTAAAAGTAAAGAGAAAAGCATCAGAGATGCATTTTTGACCATGGAGGATAAAGGGTGCCAGACCTAGAACAAACTCGAACTTAGAGTGATGCAAGCTGTTTCAAAGTCCCAGAAAAACGGGTATAAAATGCGGGGAAGGAAGGATAATTCAAAATATGTACAAGAACATGGAGTGAATAGCAAAACTGGAAGACCAACAGAATACGGGGGTGGCCGTTTGTGCACTCGAAGCTAGTGCCCGATAGCGTCCCATAGATAAGAAATGGCGGAAGGCAAGGTTGCGGCCTGTAATTTTAAGACGCAAACCCAGAAATAAAGGAAATGATCGGAAGTGGGATTAAATTTCTCGGTAAAAGAATATCAATGGTAAGATTCACTGAAGAAATTGCTATCCTGAGTGAAAACGAGAAATAATTTCATGGCCTGTTGAATGCAATGAACATCCTAATGATCACAGAATACAGGCAGACAATACATCAAAGAAAATCGAAAGAAATGAGGAGTATCAGAAATGAGGTTAGTAACAAACTTCACATCATAATTGGGGATCACGTAGTAGACGAAATAAAGGAATTCTTCTACATCTAAAACAAAGTAACGATAGAAAAATGAAAGAGGGAGGATGTACGAAGCAGAATAGCGTAAGCAAAGAGGACGCTTATGTCCAAAAGATGCCTACTAGTATCAAATGTAGGCTTTAGTTTGAGAAAGGAACCTCTGAGTGTGTAAATCCGGAACACGTCATTACATGGAAGTGAATAGAAAAATGGAAGAGAAGAGACTGGAAGCGTTTGAGATATAGTGTCACAGATGGACCATAAAACGCAAATGGCTTGATAAAAAAGAAGAGGTCCTATGCAGGATCGGCGAGGAAAAGAATATCTAGATAGCACTGGCAAGAAGAAGGGACAAAATGACATAATATATGTTCAAATACCAGGCAATAACTTCCGTGGTAGTAGAGAGAGCTCTAGATGGAAAAATTTTTACGAGAAAACACACAATAGTATCTATACAAGTACACGAGCCAAAACATTATGTGTTGGTCCAACATTTGACCGAAATACAATCCTTGTCACGCATACGACAAGTCCTTGGTAGATTTCTAGAGGTACATAACAAGATGTCTACGCACAGGTCACACACTTACCGCAAATTATTTCGGCGGCGATCTGTGGACTGGAGGCTGATGCCCGATAGCGTCCCAAATGTGCTGCAGTGAGTTCAGATTGTGTAGATTTGTAGTCAAGACATCAGAGTGAGTTAAAACCTCTATAGCACGCTTCTGGCCTTCTGATGCTGACATTTATTGAGCTAGAAGGTATTATCTCCGTTGGGGAAGACATTAAACACGAAGGGATGCTCATACTCTGCAATAATGTTCGCGTAGTCCACTGCTGTTCCGACGACTTCGGTTACTTCTACAGGTCCCATGGAAGCTAAGGCGAATGCAAAATAGTGTCTCCACTGGTCTGTGCCCATCGTGCACTGCGTATTTCGGGCAGTCGTTCGAATGGATGACGGCGTATCCGGACACTACCATCGACCGGGCGGTGCAATAAACGTGATTATTTGATCGGGCGACACGTTTCCATTGATGCACGGCACAATCTCGGTTATCCTACGTCCACAGCAATCGTAACTGAAACTGTCGTTGGGCCGATGTGGGAACAAATGAGGATCGCCACTACGGAGCCCCATGTTCAACAATCTGCCCTGAGCGGCGAGCTCGGAAACATGTGCCTGCATCAGCACTGTAGTCAGTCGTCATGTCTGCCACAGATCGTCGCCTAATCCTGCTTTACAGAGCGGGCAAGCCTCCGACCTCCACTTTCTGTGATACGGGGATGTGCAACACCTTGACACCAGTAGGGTTCAGTGTATGTTCTGGACAACCTTTAGATGACTTTTGATGTCATATTACAGATGATGCAGTCATGAATGTCGCAGTCTAGGTCACTGGCGATGGCAGTTGCCGTCCGTGGACTTCCTTGTCGAGTAACCAGACATCATCTGCCATCACACCGGCGGTGCGTGGGTTTAGTGCCACATGGCGGGAAACTGTATTCATCGACAGGATTCGTCACCAGAATATTACCTTGAATCGGTATCGTCTTGTAAGAAGTGGAATCATTAGTATGAAACGAACTATTGGATTCTTGGCTCTCTACGAACCTCTTGTGTGGCACCGGAAGTCCTACAAATTTTGTTAAAAGGCGCTTGCAGAACGCCACACTGTGATTCGCATAGTGACGCACGTCCGAGTGAGTGCTTTTGTCAGATTCAAATGTAATGGTGTTCTTTTTTTATTTATACAATTTTTTTCTATTCGTTGTTGACTGATAGTCACAGGCTCTGTCTTAGTTCACATTGCCGAATAAACGTCGTAACTCCTACCTACCATCACACTGTAGACAGAGAGGGTAATGAGGTACGAATTTAATTTTCTTTTGAACTGCATGGGAATCCCAATTTCTTGTTTTATGGTGTATGAGAGGTGGTTGAATACGTTTGCAACACTATACGGAACTCCTCTGTGAACTGTAGACAAGAAGGCAAAGTCTACCCCATCAGTGCAAAAAGTTTCGAGATTGGATTAATAAAAAATGAGAAAATGTAATATGTTGCTTCAGGTGTTCTATGTAGCCTCCCATGCACAGAACGTTCATGAAACCATGTGAAACTGTCAGAAATCTTCTTCTTTGGAATTTTATTCAACTCAGATGTCGTACTGGCTTGAACGTTGATTATGTAGTCAAAGCGTTGACCCTTCATGTGACTTTCTGCACTTTGTCATTTTGTGGTACATTCGTTTTGATAACACCAAGTTTCATCACCCGCGATTATTTTTTCCAGAGAAGAACTGCCGCGTTTTTCATTTCAATCAAGCCATGGGAGGCGTCAAAGCATCGTTGTTTTAGTTCAGGAATCAACGTGTGCAGGAGAAACTTTGCATACACTGCTCCGTTCTTCAGCATATTCTGGTGAGTGTCTTGAATTCGGAGATGCAGCTCCATTGAGATCTATAACACAACAATGCTGACACAATAAAAGGCCTCACGTCCCCTCATTTCACACTGCCTGCCCCAGAAATGACAGGACGAATACACATCTGTTGTTTACAAATGCCTTTTCAAGCTGCCACAGTAGGTAACTTCGCTGACGTCGCTTATACGCCAGAAATAAAATCATTCTCCAAACTTCTTAGATGGGCGGTGCGTAAAAAATGGCTCTTAGCACTATGGGACTCAACTGATGAGGTCATTAGTCCCCTAGAACTTAGAACTAGTTAAACCTAACTAACCTAAGGACATCACAAACATCCATGCCCGAGGCAGGATTCGAACCTGCGACCGTAGCGGTCTTGCGGTTCCAGACTGCAGCGCCTTTAACCGCACGGCCACTTCGGCCGGCGGCGGTGCGTAATTTTTGTGTTTTGTATTCATATTATCCTAGCTCTCAGTGTAGTTGAAACTGATTTTTACTGTCAGCAACAAAACCATTATGAAGTAGTTGTATTGGGAATTTGTAGTAAGAATATCAAAATACTTAAAAAGGCTTCAGAGTAATTTGCAGTTATCTGTCTTACACAATATGCTTACTGTTCTCTTCTGTCGAATAAATACTCCCTTTAATTTGGGTGGACTTTCCCGGGATATCATCTCATAAGAGAACAATTTCAAAGCTAAACTTTCAATGTGTCTGAAATTGAAAGTTTACGATCAACAAGTATTATCAGTTTCGACTTACGGCAGTGAGACTTGGGTATTTAATGCGAAAATTATTCAGTCCTTGGATGCATAAGTGTAATGCAAAAATGTATGAGACTAATTTATAAAGCCCCTACTTTAAAACAAATAAAAATACCTTTAAATTAGTATAGTATGAAATGCAGTGTTATAAACTACGTTTCTAATTTTCTTGAGATGGTAGACCTCTCAAATTTACTGGTTCGCACAGGAAGTTTTGCTCATAAAAAGTAACAGTCATCAAAAATAATTTCGCTACGTTCTTTGCACATATTTTTTAGGCATTTGTAGAACATTTGACCACTCTTTCTGCCTAGTCGATGTGGGCACATGAAGCATTTTCTATTTGCTGATTTCCAGTTTCCACAATCTTAGTTTGTTCGCTAGCCGTGCTGTGGCTTGTAGAACGTTCTCCTCTTCACATGGTAAAAATGATCTATTTATCAGATCTGCCTTCCACGTAGGCGGGAAGTTGTTGTGAAAATAAGCAGAAGACATGCATTGCTACTACATCTAAAATGTTTGTCTATTAGTCAACTTGTTATCTTCTTGACTGTCCCTTTCAAATGTATGTAGACGCCTTCTGGTCAAGAGAATCAGCTTCTGATTTACATTCACTACAGAATAAAACATTCTCTTTATGTCCTTCATCTAGGGTCGTGTTGTGGTGCAGTGGAATAAGAAATACCACAGTTTTGTTCTCTTTGACCATACAACGTATAATTGTCGAATTGTCTTTCAGAGCAAAATGACGAGGAAGGCTTTATTTAAAGTGAAATTTCCTTTTCGTTTTGTTACTTAACCTCTTAATAGAGCATGAGAAATTTTCATGGTATTGTGTACCCATATTCTGATCAGTGGTTGCAGTGAGTTACTCTACCGAGTTAAATCGTAACCAATAAGAAAATCAGCAATTCTGTTCACTGTATCATATAATTTTTCACTGCTTGCGTCACTTGACACACTGGAAGAAATGAGTTGATTATCCTGGGAACTGATAGTGCGTGATCTCCCCTATGTCCCTGATGAAAGACATATTCATCTTCAAGCCATTCATTAGTAATTGATTCAAAATTTCTATCAGTTGCGTTAACTTCAAATGATGTTCTTTTGTGTCTTATCCGATAGTATTGTACCCCTGTGTTAAGTAAAGAATAAAAGTGTGCAACATAATACTGTTCTGTTTATGAAACAAAACATACGCTCATCTGAAAGTATTTTGCCACTTAACCGTCATAAAGAGTGTATCTTTGTAGAAATGCATTTGTGTACTGCAAGTGACTCACAAAACTGTTCGTTATTTGTAAAACGAGTCACGTAGACCCTCTTTCTATCTCTATGCTTTACGCTCACATCTTGTCACAAGACTATACTTGACGCGCGTAGCCCAGGAATAATACTCCCTTCATCTTTGTATAGGTGAAGAGAGTTCGAAAAAGTCCAAACTTTTTAGCATTTTTAACGTTGATTCGTGAAAGCACACAACAGATGGCAAACGATATCTGGATAAGTACTAAACATATCAATAATTTTGTGTAGGGACAGAACACAGTGACCCTTAGACAGTAGACTCCTTGGTGTGTTTTTGTCCGCTGGTGCCAGGTTTGACACTCTTCCATTCTTGCATTCTGTATTCATATAAAGCAAGACGAATGCAGTACTATGTATCACAAATACTCTTCAGAGTTATTCACGCTGTAAATTTACACATATTGTCCATCAATCACCGGTGAGAGGGTCGCACTGACAAGCCATCTCTACAAAAGGTTTTCATTCTCGATCCAGTATTCTTGAGAAGGAAACAGTGAAATTCTTCAACAAAATTCCTTCTTCTTTCTAGTGTCACTCTCTCCTGATATTCAAAATTACCGTTGATACCTATATTTCTCTTTCTGATTCTTTCTGCATTTCCTTTCACTTTAGATTCATTTTTTAATCTAAGAAATAGCTCAGCAAACTAACGAAGGTGTTCGGTTAAATGCTCAAACGGCGACCTTGCTAGCTAATTATAAAGTTAACATTTCAGAGAGAAAAGCAAAGGGTAGAACAGGGAAAACGTTACTTTATTTTCTTGTTATTGCTAATGGTATTCGGCTTGTGGTAAAATGAACTACGTAGAAGAAAACGCAGCTGCACTGTACTTATTTCGTAATGGAACAATGGACAGTCCAGTTAGGAATATCAAGAATTAGGAAAAGATAAATGGCTACTTACCGTAAAGAAGACACGTCAAGATGCAGACAGGCCTGCCCGCCACGGCGATCAAAGATGCTAAAGTTGGGGGTCGTGCTTGCGTCAGATGTGTTTCCTTGTGTGTGTGTGTGTGTGTGTGTGTGTGTGTGTGTGTGTGTGTGTGTCTGTGTGTGTGTGTGTGTGTGTGAATGTTATGTCCATGTCTCTCTTTACTGACGAAGGCTGTGATCGAAAGCTGTATGTGGCTGTCTTTTAATTGTATCTGTCTGCAACTTGACGAGTATTCCTTACGGTAAGTAGCAGTTTATCTTTTCCTACATTGTTGATGTACTTGTTTCATAAATATTTATAATTCTTCCACGAGGTATCAGAAAAATCCAGTAATAAGATTACGTTACTATGTCCAGTAATAAGATTACTTTACTATGTAGGCTTTAAGCAAAACGTTGGTGACGTCAGGTCACAAGGTAAGTAATACACTATTGGCCATTAAAATTGCTACACCACGAAGACGACGTGCTACAGACGCGAAATTTAACCGAGAGAAAGAAGATGCTGTGATATGCAAATGATTAGCTTTTCCAGAGCATTCACACAAGGTTGGCGCCGGTGGCGACACCTACAACGTGCTGAAATGAGGAAAGTTTCCAACCGATTTCTCATACACAAACAGCAGTTGACCGGGGTTGTCTGGTGAAACGTTGTGGTGATGTCTCGTGTAAGGAGGAGAATTTCGTACCATCAGGTTTCCGACTTTGATAAAGGTCGGATTGAAGCCTATCGCGATTGCGGTTTATCGTATCGCGACATTGCTGCTCGCGTTGGTCGAGGTCCAGTGACTGTTAGCAAAATATGGAATCGGTGGGTTCAGGCGGGTAACACGGAACGCCGTGCCGGGTCCCAACGGCCTCTTATCACTAGCAGTCGAGATGACAGGCATCTTATCCGCATGGCTGTAACGGATCGTGCAGCCACGTCTCGATCCCTGAGTCAACAGATGGGGACGTTTGCAAGACAACAACCATCTGCACCAACAGCTCGACGACGTTTGCAGCAGCATGGACTATCAGCTCGGAGACCATGGCTGCGGTTACCCTCGACGCTGCATCACAGACAGGAGCGCCTGCGATGGTGTACTCAACGACGAACCTGGGTGCACGAATGGCAAAACGTCATGTTTTCGGATGAATCCAGGTTCTGTTTACAGCCTCATTATGGTCGCATTCGTGTTTGGCGACATCGCGGTGAACGCACATTGGAAGCGTGTATTCGTCATCGCCATACTGGCTTATCTCCCGGCGTGATGGTATGGGGTGCCATTGGTTACACGTCTCGGTCACCTTTTGTTCACATTGACGGCACTTTCAACAGTGGACGTTACATTACAGATGTGTTACGACCCGTGGCTCTACCCTTCATTCGATCCCTGCGAAACCCTACATTTCAGCAGGATAATGCATGACCGCATGTTGCAGGCCCTGAACGGGCCTTTCTGTATACAGAAAATGTTCGACTGCTGCCCTGGCCAGCACATTCTCCAGATCTCTCACCAATTGAAAACGTTTGGTCAATGGTGGCCGAGCAACTGGCTCGTCACAAAACGCCAGTGACTACTCTTGATGAACTGTGGTATCGTGTTGCAGCTGCATGGGGAGCTGTACATGTACACGCCATCCAAGCTCTGTTTGACTCAATGCCCAGGCGTATCAAGGCCGTTATTACGGCCAGAGTTAGTTGTTCTGGGTACTGATTTCTCAGGATCTATGCACACCAATTGTCAGTTCTAGTATAATATATTTGTCCAATGAATACCCGTTTATCGTCTGCATTTCTTCTTGGAGTATCAGTTTTAATGGCAAGTAGTGTAGTTTTTATATAACATAGATTGACACTGTTCATCCTGGTTAAAATCCGTTCCTGTACATAACCATCACATGCTTTCCGCTTTTCCGCTACGTAAATGAGTTATAATTAATCCTCTTTTATATTTGCTGAAAATATACTTGGTTTTTGAAAGGGAATGGTAGTGAAACCAGCCAGCTTATTTGTTTGTAGATCTTCCACCTAAACCTTATGACGAGCTTCACACAGTTTCTCTGAATGGAATTTGAATCAACCTCGTCTGCCAGTAGGAAGCGAGCAGCCGTTCGCCCACCTTGTTTTTCTTGGCATAATCCCGTGTCTTCAAAGGGTCGCCATGTTAATCGTAATTATGCAGTACTAGTGGCAGATGGTGGCCGCATGCCCTCCCTGTTGTCACCCACCTCCCGCCCCTGCCCCCATTCCCCGGACGGAATGTGTGTTCTCCCTATTGCCTGCGTCTAGTACTCTCGAGCGAAAATGTGTGAATGTCAGCAAAATGAGCGAATCTTGTAACTGAGGCAGGACGTGGATGTCAGTCCGGTACCCAACTAGTTGGATGTGGGACACCTCCAAAAATCCACATCCAGGCTGGCCGGTACACCGGCCTCCGTTGTTAATCTGTCGAGCGGGTTCTATCAGGGGTCTGAGCGCCTCCCCAAATCTCGGAAAGCGGCATACGAACCGTTGCCGCTATCCGGGTCAGTCTATTTACCCACTTCGTCAGCTTAAACTCCATCTAGTTTCTGTGGAATACAACCTACTGCATTACCAAGAGTGATCCACAGTTAGAACTTTACGCGGTGAAAAGCAAATACTCCTTGGTATATTTAGAATGGCTGGCCAGAAGGATCATTTGTCTCACTAGTCATTAGTGTCTGTGATGGACTACACATCTCAGCGAAGTGGCGCTCCGGGCGAGACACTGGGACTGTACTCGTAAATACCTTTCGGACTTTGAAATCTAGGTTGTTCACAGTTTCCCTAAACAACTGCAGGAGAATAATGGAATAGTTTCCTTATATAAAAGCTTAATTTTAAATCCTCGGCAGCTGAACTAATGGTTAGACTCCAGTGACTCCGATGTCGACGACACGCTAAGCTCTAATATACCTTCCTTCGTTCCTGCTCGTCAGGAGTGAATATTCAAAGAAATTTTAGAGAAATTAATTTTCCACTCGAAAAATTTTTAATTGATGCTATGCATGTAAAACTAGTACTGGAGCAATAGATCCAGTAAATAAAGCAGCGCCATCCCTAACAAATTTATATTTGACCATATACATTTGCTGGTTATTACGTAGGTCAGAAACGTGATATTCGTCTGCGAATTTTACGTCGCTATTTGAGTTGTTGCGAAATGTAACGACTGAACTGAAGTGCTGCTTGATATTAGAGAAAGGAAATTTATTTAAATTAAAAACATTTGGTTGGTCAGTAACGCATTAATTAAGGCGCACTACAAGTTGGAATTAGGTTATGCACGTCGCGTATTTATCTTCTTAACAAAGCTATTAACGGCAGAAAGGTCAGTGGGATATTAAGTTCCAAAGTAATGTCTTATACTCCCTTAAGTGTTCTAGAATGAAGTTTTTGGAGTATCACGGCAAGTGTATACCCTCAGTGAACTCAATACATTAAGTACACGGGAGGACGACGGTTCAATCCCGTCTCCGGCCATCCTGATTTAGGTTTTCCGTGATTTCCCTAAATCGTTTCAGGCAAATGCCGGGATGGCTCCTTTGAAAGGGCACGGCCGATTTCCTTCCCCATCCTTCCCTAACCCGAGCTTGCGCTCCGTCTCTAATGACCTCGTTGTCGACGGGACGTTAAACACCACTAACCTAACCATTAAGTACATAAATTTCCAGCTGCGGGGTACTGTAGTGCGTGTAAGTAGACTATAAGGCGAGTAGGTGCAAATAATACTTGCAGAACTTTATTCTTTCCCAGAACAGATTATGGCCGATGAAAACGAAGACACTGTACAAGTAGATGATAAGGAAAATTCAGTCCTTAACTCGGAATTCAAAATCAATTCCACCGAACGGAGGGAGCAAATATCCAGATATTAAAGAAGAACCATCCGACGATGTATTAAACGTATTCGTAATTTTGAAAATGAACAACTATCAGTTAAAGAATGGAATGATGACAATCAAAATTTGTGCCGGACCGAGACTCGAACTCGTGTTTCCCGCTTATCGCAAGCGGTCGCCTTGCCATTTGGCTATCCGTGAACGACTCACGGCCGAACCTAAGCTTCCATTTGTCGTCAACCATGCGCGTGCAACTTGTACTCGTGCATCCATTATGCATATTCCCATACAGGTTCTGGTCGTATGTAAGGAACACCAGCGGCAAGACACAATCAACAGTCTGCGCGGTAGCAATGGTAATGTTACCGGCAACAGTGCCACTAAAGCACAGTTACTAAGAACGGTTCTCTGAAAGTCCTTCACTAAAGAATCCGAAGTAGGCATTCCGGAATTCAAACAAGACAGCTGCAAACATGAAAAACTTACACACATCAAAAAAAGTTTTGCATCACTCCGGTTCCCAGAACTCCTGAAGATAGTCGTTGACTGTGGATTGGTATCACAGATACAATTCTTTTGACTGTTCAGAGATGTCACTAAACCCGCCGAAAGATGTAAACAACCGTGCATGATCAGCGCCTATCAGACGGAGGGGGTCCGACAGCCGATCAGTTCCAGTCATTCCACTAAGAAGGAGATAGACGGCTCGTGTTGTCAGTGGTTCAACCGTGCCTAGACGGTCAGTAGCGTGGTTCGATCGCGTCTGCATTGTTACTTTCTGCCAGGAAGGGCTCTCAAGGAGGGAAGTGTTCAGGCGTTCCGGAGTGAACCAAAGCGATGTTGTTCGGACATGGAGGAGATAGAGAGAGACAGGAATTGTAGATGACATGCTTCGCTCAGGCCGCCCAAGGGCTACTACTGCAGTGGATGACCGCTACCTACGGATTATGGCTCGACGGAAGCCTCACAGCAATGCCACCATGTTGAATAATGCTTTTCGTGTAGCCGCAGGACGTCGTGTTATGACTCAAACTGTGCGCAATAGGCTGCTTGATACTCAACTTCTCTCCCGACTTCCATGGCGAGATCCATCTCTGCTTCCACGACATCATGCAGCGCGGTACAGATGGACCCAACAACATGGCGAATGGTCCGCTCAGGATTGGCATCAGGTTCTCTTCACCGATGGGTGTCGCATATGCCTTCAACCAGACAGTCGTCGGAGACGTGTTTGGAGGCAACCCGGTCAGGCTGAACGTCTTAGACACTGTCCAGCGAGTACAGCAAGGTGGAAGTTAGCTGCTGTTTTGGAGTGGCATTATGTACTGGTTGTTATGGAAGGCGCCGTAACGGCTGTACGATACGTGAATGCCATTCTCCGACCGACAGTGCAACCATATCGGCAGTATATTGGCGAGGCATTTGTCTTCGTGGACGGCAATTCGCGCCCCCATCTTTCACATCGTATGAATGACTTCCTTCAGGATAAAGACATCGTTCGACTAGAGTGGCGAGCATGTCCTCTGTTGAACATGCCTAGGATAGGTTGAAAAGGCTGTTTATGGACGACGTGACCCACCAACCACTCTGAGGGATCTACGCCAAATCGCCGTTGAGGAGTGGGACAATCTGGATCAAAAGTGCCTTGATGAACTTGGGGATAGTATGCCACGACGAAAACAGGCATGCATCAATGCAAGAGGACGTGCTACTGGGTATTAGAGGTACCGGTGTGTACAGCAATCTGGACCACCACCTCAGAAGGTCTCGCTGAATGGTGATACAACATACAATGTGTGGTTTTCATGAGCAATAAAAAGGACGGAAATTATGTTTATGTTGATCTCTATTCCAATTTTCTGTACAGGTTTCGGACCTCTCGCAACCGAGGTGATGCAAAACTTTTTTTGATATATGCAGAAGTCGATATCCTCGGTACAGCAAAGCAATATAAATCACTTAATAAAGGCAAGCTTTTTTTGTATACTACTTAGATTCCTTTCTGGGTATGCTGATATAATGGCTCCATGCTTGGTAATCATATACGAGTACCAGCACTCACTCGACAAAAGATCCGTTCCTAAAGACACCAAAGATGCACACGTCACACCAATACACAAGAAAGGAAATAGAAGTGACCCGCTGAATTACACACCAATATCACTGACGTCGATTTACTGTAGGATTCTGTTACATGCAAGGTGTTCGAACATTATGAATTACGTTGAAGAGAGCGATTTATTGACACATAGTCAGGACGGGTTCAGAAAATGTCGATAGTACGAAACAGAATTATCTCTTACTACACACGAAGTGATGACTGCTACTACAGGAGATCTTATATTGGCTCCATATTTGCAGAAGACTTTTGACACTATCCCTCACAAACGACTTCTAATCAGATTGCATGCCCATGAGGTATTGTCTCTACTGTGGGACTGGATTCGCAGTTTCCTTCATTGTAAGTGAGGGAAGGGCATCGAGTAAAACAGAAGTCATATCCCGCGTTCCCGAAAGAAGTGTTATAACAATTCTATTGTTCCTAATCTATTTAAAGGATTTAGGAGTCAATCTGAGCAGCCCTCTTTGACTGTCTGCAGATGGTGCTTTCATTTACCATGTAGTAAAGTCACCAGAAGATCAGTACCAATTGGAAACTCATTTGGAAAAGATATCCATAAAAGTATCAATTGACTCCACACAATAAAAATTGTGGGGTTATCGATATGAGTAGCAAAAGGAATCCTTCAAATTTCGGTTACACGATAAATCACACAAATCTAAAGACTTTCAATTCAACTAAATACCCAGGAAGTACGTTTAGAATAACTTGGAATGGTCCTATAGAAAACGTCGTGGGAAAAGGGGACCATAGACTGCGTTTTATTGCAGAACACTTAGAAGATGCAGCAGGTCTACTAGAGAAACAGCCTACACTAGGCTTGTCTGTCCACTGATAGAGTATTTCTGTTGGGTATTGTATCGTTACCAGATATGATTGACGGAGGTCATCGAAAAAGTTCAAAGACGGGCAGCTCGCTTTGTATTATCGCGAAATAGGGGAGAGAGTGTTACAGATATGATACGCAAGTTAATATGGTAGTCATTTTAAAAAAATGGCGCTTTTACTTGCAGCGAGATATTTTCACGAAATCTGAATCATCAGTTCTCTCCTCCGATTGTGAAAATATTTTGTGGACTCCTAGCTACATAGAAAGAAATGAGTATAACCATAAAATAAGAGAAGTCAGATGCTACGGAAAATTTAAGTATTCATTTTTCCTGCACGCTATTCGATAGTGGAACGTTAAAGAAACAGTATTCGATGAACCCTCTGCCAAGCACATATGAATTATAGAGTATTCATGTAAATGTGATGTAGGTTGCAGTAAGTACTGGGAGATGAAGAAGCTTGCACAGGATAGGGTAGCATGGAGAGCTGCATCAAACCAGTCTCAGGACTGAAAACCACAACAACAACAACAACAATATGTAAATGTAGACGTGGATGTGGATCGTTGGTAGGCTGCCGCGTGCGCTCTAATCTCTGTAATTTTACTTTAGTTGTCTGACTCTACGAGAAACGTACGTACTCGGAATCTGAACAGTAAATTACACTTTTATGCACAACGCCTCGTCGTGAAACATTTGCGCTTACGTAAGGAAAGAATCGAAGGGCAGACCTGGATGTGCTTATATAAGGCACATCATTGATGACGTTGGATGTAGGCTCGATATTAAGCTGATTAAAGTTACGTCCCACTGACGACAGCGATGGGGCCCTGCATCAAATCAACCTGAACGACAATCTCGCTTATTGACAGGAAGGACGAAATATTATCTATGATGGCTCGTACAAAGGCATATAGACGATTATTTTTTCATTATTCCACTCTGGAGAAGAACAGGAAAGAGCTTGACTGACAGTGGCACAAAGTTCACTCCGCCTTGGACTGTACAATGCCTTAAGGAATATTTATGTGGATGCAGATGAAGAATGTTGATCACCTAAACGAGAAGTACGGCTCGGAGAGAAGTACCTAGCAATAAGTTGTCAGCGTATATGAAGAGGATATTAGCGGGTTTGTCTGAGTTGCAAGGCTCCCACCTGTATACCATGCCCTGCGACTTCTACTGTGGTGCGCCTCAAGAGATTATGTGAGACAATAACGGTAGCGGCTGTAATCTATGAGTCAAGACTGATTTCGGCAGATACATAGCAGAGGTTACAGTTTCTTCCCGTTCAACTGCGAGTGGAGCGCGGGGAAAATTATTGTTTAAATGTCTGTATGCGTACTGTGATTAGTCTAAACTTGTACTCACGGTCTATGCGTGAGTGGTACTGAGGGGGCTAATCTATGTTTTTACATTCTTCAGCTAATACTGTTCTTGAAGCTGTATAAGGAGGCTCTCGCTTGACTCCAATTAACCTGTACCAGTCCTGCTGTCCTTCTTTTAAAACGTTCAGCATCCTAGGAGATTACTCCCAGTTGGATCTAGGACTTCTACTGTGGTGCGCCTCAAGAGATTATGTGAGACAATAACGGTATCGGCTGTAATCTATGAGTCAAGACTGATTTCGGCAGATATGTGGAGTTCGTTGCCATAGAGGATGTTGATAAACTGTCGGCGTCACCTGTTTCGGCAGGTATACGGGTCTGAGGGCTAAGGTCGGCTGCCATAACGTGTGTGGTGAAGGTTCGGTGTGCATGAGTTATGAAATCCTAAGAAATGGGTTAATTAGAGCGGATATAGATAGTGACAAGGGTTAATGTGAGTTTTGGGAGAAAGGTGGTGAGGATGAGGTGCTCATGTGGTTCATTTAGATGCAGTTGCGTCATAGAAGGAATATTTCGGAGGTGGGTAATGACTACTCCACCACAGGCGATAGGATTGGAATTATCAGTGCGACATGGGGTGTAAGGAGACATGCGTATAGAGTGGTAGGGTTGGACAATGATTTCATTGAGGAGGAGGGCATGAATTTAATGTTGTTGGCGGGTATGGATAAAAAGATGTTTGTTGGAGCAAAGGGAATGGATATTTTGATATACAACGTTGTATGTCTGCTGCGCCATTTTCTGTAAAACAAGGAAGTGTTTGAGGGGTAGGTTTAGAGTAGTATCGAGACGTTAAAAAATGAAAAAAATGAAATGGGCTTGATTTTGGGAATATGCAACGTATGTATTGAGATGGAAGATGGTGTGAATGAGGGGGGGGGGGGGGGGGTTATTTGCTGTAGGTAGTGGGTCTTTCGAAAGGTTGTGAATTTCGCAGGATTACAGTAACGAAGCGGATTATATCTCCAACGGTAAATGGAGGACATAGGGAGTTGTTTGTATGGAGTGGTGTATCAACTGTGCGTATGTGGACGGTGATTTCAGGTTTTTCGGAAGGAGGCTTGGATTTGCAACTGTGGGAGTAGATAGGGTGAGATTGGTAGCAGGTTTTGCAGTAAGTCGGGATTTTAGGTTCGGGAATTGTTTGTGAAGGTGGTTTTGTTTGCAGTGAGGGCAAATGGGTTCGTGCGATTTTCAGTTATGTGGTAGTTACATTGGAGGCATCGCTCACATCGATAATCTTGTGTAGTGGATCCTGTGACCACAGCCTGTGTTCGACATGAACGTGCAATAACTGCTCACAGAATGAATGTGGCAGCACTTCCTGCGGTGTCGGGTATTTCGGAGGACACTCTTACTGAGAAGCGGGTATTTCGGAGAACACTCTTACTGAGAAGGGAGATACATTTTCACTTTCAATACGGAGTGCCTTGGGTACATTGATTCCTGGTTGCTTCAGTTTATTTTCGTTTTCTTCGTCAATGTATTCTAAGTCAACAATCAGTGCTGTGAATGTTGGTGGTCGGCGTTGAGGCTGTGGCTGTTTTTGTGGAGGGTTTGTAAGGGTTGTTACGGTTGTATTATCTCCAAAAGAGGGGATAATTCGGGGTAGGGATGAGTGGGAATATGGGTCGTTGCTTTTGATTATGACGGATTCACTTCTGGGGAAGAGTTGCCGGATTTGTAATGCTGGTAGATATCGCTGAATTTAAGTGAAAAGTATCTTGGGGGCCACGTCTGTTAATCAAAAAGGAAGACGAAGATATTAGGTTTTAAGGTTCTGGAACGATATCGACCTGCACGTCGTCAGTGGCGGAAAGGGATAGCTGGGTGCTTTTGGTTTCACGCTGACGCTCACTCGTACAAGGCCTTTTGTTAGGTTTTGTGATAGGTTTCTTTGGGTGTGGAAGGGAGGTCGTCGAATGACGAAATGACGGGGGTGTAGGGAGTGTTTATTTGCAAGGATGGTAGTGGTTGGTGGTGTTACTGATTGCGTTGTGGCTGCGTCTAGTAACGGTGTGGCTGCTGTTGTTGCTGGAAATGCTGCAAGTGGTGGCACTGCTGCGGCTGGTGTTGCGATTTCTGGGGGGTGATGACGCCGTTGTCAGGGTGGCCGGTGCCGCCGTTGGTGGTGCTGGAGTGTTGTGGATTAGGTACTTGCGGACGTTCGACATGTAGTCCTTGCCCATGTTGTCGTCCACGTAGTGTTCGACATCAACGTGTAATAACCACTCTCACACTCCAGGCGGCAGCACTAGTAGGGGAGAGTATACAAAACGTATCGGTGGAGAGGGGGGCGGGGGAAGCGGAAACAGTTCAGTCGTTGTCGTGTAGTAATGCGGAAAACGAGCAATTTGTATGACGTCCAAAAGGGCATGATCATTGGCTTTTGGGCCAAAGGCGGGAGCATCTGTTCGTGTGCCACCATGGCTGAAGTATACCGCGCATCCAAATCCGGCGCCAAGACAATTGTGGTGCACCACGGGCCGCAGATGACAGGGTGAACGACGGTTGCGGAGATGTGTATGGGTTAACAGACGTGCAACTGTTGAGAAACTGACCACCCACATGAAACAGCGGGCTACCAACAGTGTCTCCTCAACTGTCGTTCAGCGAACGCTACTGGGTACGGGCCTCCACAGCAGGCGGCTGGTTTATACACCTATACTGATTGGTGTTCATAGGCGGCGAAGACTGGAATTTGCACACCAATACCGCTAATGAACGTCCACTGAATGGCAACAGGTGGAATTTTCAGATGAATCACATTTTATGCTCCATCGGACACGGCCGTTTCCGTGTATAATTTGAAACGTCAGGAAGCAAACACCTTACAACAATCGTCGCAAGGATCCAGGCCAGAGGAGGAAGCTTTATGGTCAGGGAAATGTTTTCGTCGCATTCCCTACGTGATCTCGTCATTCTGGAGCGCACACTAGATTAGGACAAGTGATCACTATCCTCGGGGACCATGTCCACTCCGTTTCTCCTCAGCTCGATACCACCTACCAGCAGGTTATTGCAATGTGTGTCAACTCGCAGTGAACTTGGGTGATTAGAAGGGCATCAGGATGAGTTTACCGTACTGTCTTGGGCAGCAAACTCCAGGGATTTAAACCCAATCGAGGATCTGCAGGACCAAAAAAATGGTTCAAATGGCTCTGAGTACTATGGGAGTTAACATCTGAGGTCATCAGTCCCCTAGAATTAGAACTACTTAATCCTAACTAACCTGAGGACATCACACACATCCATGCTCGAGGCAGGATTAGAACCTGCGCCGTAGCGGTCGCGCGGTTCCAGACTGAAGCGCCTAGAACCGCTCGGCCACCGGCTCTGCGGGACCACTTGGATCCGGTTGTTCCCGCCATGTATTGTCATCCGAGAAACCTAGCGCACTTGGCCACGGCACTGGAATCAGCATGGCTCCACATCCCTGTCCGTTCCTCTCAGAACTTCACTGACTCGTCGGCCGGAGTGGCCGAGCGGTTCTATGCGCTACATTCTGGAACCGCGCGACCGCTACGGTTGCAGGTTCGAATCCTGCCTCGGGCATGGATGTGTGTGGTGTCCTTAGGTTAGTTAGGTTTAAGTAGTTCTAAGTTCTAGGGGACTGATGACCTCAGAAGTTAAGTCCCATAGTGCTCAGAGCCGAGCCCTCACTGACACACTTCCTGCACGCCTCAAATTGGTCAGCACTACATAATGTAGCTGCTCTGGCTTTTGACAGGTTGTCACATTAATGTGACTGGGCAATGTACTTTTCTTACTGCATCATGTGACCGCAGGGTTGTATTCACTCTTAGTAAGAGCAGTCGACGTAGTGTTTTGGTTCATGTGTACATCAGTCAGTAGCAGGGTCAGTTTAAGGTTCAAAGGACACAAACCACCACTTGGAATTGAAAGCTGAGAGGGGCACCGCAGGCGCCAGATCTGTAAGATTTCTATACAGGACGTATCACGATCAGTAGCGGCAGAAAGAGAGAGACGCCTGAGTACAAGATCTATATAAAATGTTTATCATATGGATGGAAATGTCTGGTGGAAATGGGAGGAGGGGGCAGAGGTGCCAAATGATAACTGCTAGTGTGGAAAAATGTTGTCGAACCGGCCCTGTTCAGTGGTTCAAATGGTTCAAATGACTCTGAGCACTATGGGACTTAACATCTCAGGTCATCAGTCCCCTAGAACTTAGAACTACTTAAACCTAACTAACCTAAGGACATCACACACATCCATGCCCGAGGCAGGATTCGAACCTGCGACCGTAGCAGTCGCGCGGTTCCGGACTACAGGGCCTAGAACCGCATGGCCACCGCGGCCGGCCCTGTTCTGTGGTTCAGTGCCGTATAATACCTTCGTTAATCTCAACTATACTACCACATTCTCCTTGAAATTAACAATTTTGGGTCAGTTTCTGGTACGGTTAATTCGAAACTACTTCTCGCTTATGAGACAGATGGCTCACTGTGTGTCACAACTCTTACGGTAGGCGCACTTTTAACCAAAAGTTTGCGCCCATGATAGCATTCTGTCAAGCAATGATTTATGGCGTCCCGTTGCATTTCAATGTAGCGTTCCTGTCTAGTGAGACATTACATGGTAGCATCTGCATTAGGGTACAACCATGTCGAAATAAGTGTAAGTGAGGTAAAAAATTGCAACTTTGCTGTTCAAGAACGATTCTTTCACCAATACTATGTACTCATTAATTACAGTAGTGTCCAAAATTAAAGCAACAAATCGCTATTTCCACGTCGTGTGTCTAATTCACGATATAATCATACAAACTGTCAAAAGATGTCCGTACGATCGTGTTCTGTACGGAAGATGGCATTTCGGTCAACGAGAAACCACGCTAACGATGACGTCATGGCACCTACCTAACGGAGTAGTGTTTGCCGGGTAATCCCACATCCACAGTCGCTGTGTACACAATCACAGACGGCGCAGTATGACAAAGAAAAGACGTCTACCAGTGTCTCTGTGGTGGAGGGCCACAGGAAGAATGGAATCAGAACAGTCGCAAACTATTGTGGTTCTATGGGTTAACGTGAATCGTTCTGTTGTTTCTCGGTTGTGGTGACAGTTTGTAGAGACTGAAACTGTACCCCGAAGACCAGCCCAGGGCCGACCAAGAGTGACATCAGAAAGAGAGGATCGAAATTTGGCTGTAAGGGCACAACGTTAGTACTGCGCAGCAACTGTCTTCTGACCACGCACCATCCACTGGACGTGTTGTATCGAGGCAAACGGTGTAGAGGAGGCTTCGGCAGAGTGGCCTTTGTTGCCGGAGACCTGCTGTGTGTTTGCCTCTGACGCGTCTTCACAGAAGCGAACGTCTAGACTGGAGTCGTCAACGTACCACCTGGACAGTCGAACAGTGGGCCAATGTTCTTTCCACAGATTAGATGTGGAGAGTGATTCTCTGGAGTGAATGCGGAACACGATTTCGAAACCCGAACATTGTGGAAAGAGACCTATATAGATTAGGATCGCTAATAGCGTGGGCAGGCATTATGTTGACCACTCGAATACCTCTTCGTGAAATTGAACAGGTGCATTGGCAAGGTTTAACTGCTGTCAAGCACTGTGAAGTGGCATTGGGATTTAATGTACGATTGTTGCGAGGTGCTGTGCACCCAGACGTCGTATTGATGGGCGATAATTCTCAACCTCACACAGTTCGAGTGGTTGATGTTTTCTTGGAAACGGAAGATACTGCACGCATGGCGTGGCCTGCTCGAAGTCTCGATTTGAATCCCGTAGAGCATGTCGGGGATGCACTAGCGAGACAGGCTGCATCACGTCAACATCCACCAGCCACTCTCCAAGACCTGTGAGCTGCTCCGCAGGAAGAATGGGCGTTATTGCATTAACATGACTTTGACAACGTTATTCAAAACATGCTCCGTCGTTATCAGGCCTCTATCGCTACCAGAGGTGCTCGCACATTAACCAGTTGTCGCAATGTGTGTGCAAATCTGTTAATTTGGAAAATACGAAGAACATTTGCGTCTACTGTTCTGCATGTTGCAGTTGTTTACGTTTCGTTTTCTTTACATCGCTTCTACTTTATTATCACCTGTTTATACCGTTTTGTAGCAAAATGAACGCAACCTTGAAAAATTTCCGTTTGTTGCTTTAAATTTGGACACCGCGTATGTAAGTGATTGCGTCATTGGGACTCTTATTTCCGCTCTCGTGAAAGTACTATGCGAACGCAACTTTAGCTGCTGATAAAGTTCTCTGTACGGCCAAACTTGCCGAATGCGCAGGTCGTAGCGTCGGCGCGTAAGCTGAATAATACGAGAGCTTACGTCACGCGCTGAGATCACCGGCAGGAGAGGCAGACACGTTGTGAGGTCACAACACGTTGTGTAGGCGCGAGGTGAATCGGTCAGGCGTTGCTGGATAATAAGTACAAACATAAAAAAAAGTAACGGGAGACAGAGAGAGAAAGACATGAGAAGGGCGGAAAGACAGAGTGATCGAGGAAGGGAACATGATGAGGGAGACAGATAATCAGGAAAAAAGAAAAAGAAAGAGAAGGCGGCCCGTGCTTGGTTTCTAATCCCCATTCGGGCGCCTCCCTGAGTGGCGGGTCGGTGAATGACTTCTAGATTTGGGTGGTACTGAGGAAATCAAATAATTGGGCAGGGCAAAAACTAGGAATAGAGTGGTAGACTGAACTCCAGAGTCTAGGAAGATAATCAAAGGAAAGAAATCCTCTGAAAAAATATAACTGGTCCTCCTGAAAAGGGGTTGGAGCAATAGGCCAGCACCCTATTTTGGGAAAAGACATACTTGCATTCAGTTTCGAACACAGGCCTTAGACAGGAAGGATTAACTAACACACGATAAGCGAATGAGATATGCAATCAACACAGACCAAATAAGTGAGAGGATAATAACAGTGGAATTAATTATGCACAGTCAGAAGAAGTATATGCAATACAAAATGCTCTTAATGAACAGAAGGAATCCTTCTTTGACAATTTGTAAGGTAAATGGAAAAAGTAAATGAGCGAGAGGGAATGAGAGTTTTTCGTAACTTAAAAAGCAGGGTGGAACATCTGAAGAAAGAATTTTAGGTAATTTTGAGGAAATCGTAGTGAACGACACGGGAGAGAATTAATCAATCTAATTGCAGCAAACGCCTTTTTTCAACGTAAAGATATACATAAATACAAGCAGGAAGAGCCTACGAGGGATCTTAAATCTGTTATAGATTTAATATTGGTGAGAAAAGCAGGAAGACACTACTGGCGCAGGCCGGCCGGTATGGCCGTGCGGTTCTAGGCGCTTCAGTGTGGAACCGCGCGACCGCTACGGTCTTAGGTTCGAATCCTGCTTCGGGCATGGATGTGTGTGATGTCCTTAAGTTAGGTAGGTTAAAGTAGTTCTAAGTTCTAGGGGACTCATGACCATAGATGTTAAGTCCCATAGTGCTCAGAGCCATTTGAACCATTTTTTTTAACACTACTGGCAGTAGTAAGGGTATTTTAATAACCAGAGTGCGACAGCAATCATCATATGCTAGTAGTGGAAATATTCTACAGTCAGGAAGACCGCTACACGGGAATGGAAGACTAACTTAAGAATATAAGCAAGTGAGATTTTCAGACAGTATAGCATAAAATATTATACCAAAATATGCTTCAAAATGAAGTGTAAAAGATAGATCTTACATCCATGTACGAATACCTGGAAGATTGTGCTTTGGAAGCAGCAACAGAAGCCGTTGGAAAGGATGAAAAAACGGAGAAATACATCGAAGAGTTTTCCAGTGAGTTAGAAGACATGATTTAGGAAAATAGAAAAACATGTTAGCTGTGTAAGTGACGACGTCACATTAAGAGATTTATATGTCAAGCATATATCGGGCAGGTAGGTTAGAAAATTTAAAAAGGGAAATGGATAGGTTAAAGTTAGATATAGTGGGAATTAGTGAAGTTCGGTGGCAGGAGGAACAAGACTTTTGGTTTGGCGAATACAGGGTTATAAATACAAAGTCAAATAGGGGTAATGCAGGAGTAGATTTAATAATGAATAAAAAAATAGGAATGCGGGTAAGCTACTACAAACAGCATAGTGAACGCATTATTGTGGCCAAGATAGACACGAAGCCCACGCCTACTACAGTAGTACAAGTTTATATGCCAACTAGCACTGCAGATGACGAAGAAATTGAAGAAATGTATGATGAAATAAAAGAAATTATTCAGATAGTGAAGGGAGACAAAAATTTAATAGTCATGGGTGACTGGAATTC
Source organism: Schistocerca serialis cubense (assembly GCF_023864345.2). Classification (NCBI taxonomy): domain Eukaryota; kingdom Metazoa; phylum Arthropoda; class Insecta; order Orthoptera; family Acrididae; genus Schistocerca; species Schistocerca serialis. The sequence continues at coordinate 366,553,137 of NC_064639.1, read as the reverse complement.
GGTAGTAGGAAAAGAGAGAGAAGGAAACATAGTAGGTGAATATGGATTGGGGGTAAGAAATGAAAGAGGAAGCCGCCTGTTAGAATTTTGCACAGAGCACAACTTAATCATAGCTAACACTTGGTTCAAGAATCATAAGAGAAGATTGTATACATGGAAGAATCCTGGAGATACTAGAAGGTATCAGATAGATTATATAATGGTGAAACAGAGATTTAGGAACCCGATTTTAAATTGTAAGACATTTCCAGGGGCAGATGTGGACTCTGACCACAATCTATTGGTTATGAACTGTAGATTAAAACTGAAGAAACTGCAAAAAGGTGGGAATTTAAGGAGATGGGACCTGGATAAACTGACTAAACCAGAGGTTGTACAGAGTTTCAGGGAGAGCATAAGGGAACAATTAACGGGAATGGGGGAAAGAAATACAGTAGAAGAAGAATGGGTAACTTTGAGGGATGAAGTAGTGAAGGGAGCAGAGGATCAGGTAGGCAAAAAGACGAGGGCTAGTAGAAATCCTTGGGTAACAGAAGAAATATTGAATTTAATTGATGAAAGGAGAAAATATAAAAATGCAGTAAATGAAGCAGGCAAAAAGGAATACAAACGTCTGAAAAATGAGATCGACAGGAAGCGCGAAATGGCTAAGCAGGGATGGCTAGAGGACAAATGTACGGATGTAGAGGCTTATCTCACTAGGGGTAGGATAGATACTGCCTACAGGAAAATTAAAGAGAGCTTTGGAGAAAAGAGAACCACTTGTATGAATATCAAGAGCTCAGATGGAAACCCAGTTCTAAGCAAAGAAGGGAAAGCAGAAAGATGGAAGGAGTATATAGAGGGTCTATACAAGGGCGATGTATTTGAGGACAATATTATGGAAATGGAAAAGGATGTAGATGAAGATGAAATGGGAGAAATGATACTGCGTGAAGAGTTTGACAGAGCAATGAAAGATCTGAGTCGAAACAAGGCCCCGGGAGTAGATAACATTCCATTAGAACTACTGACAGCCTTGGGAGAGCCAGTCCTGACAAAACTCTACCATCTGGTGGGCAAGATGTATGAGACAGGCTAAATACCCTCAGACTTCAAGAAGAATATAGTAATTCCAATCCCAAAGAAAGCATTTGTTGACAGATGTGAAAAGTACCGAACTATCAGTTTAATAAGTCACGGATGCAAAATACTAACACGAATTCTTTACAGACATGAGGCAATACTGACCCTACGACTTATCTTGGAAGCTAGATTAAGGAAAGGCAAACCTACGTTCCTAGCATTTGTTGACTTAGAGAAAGCTTTTGACAATGTTGACTGGAACACTCTCTTTCAGATTCTGAAGGTAGCAGGGGTAAAATACAGGGAACGAAAGGCTATTTACAATTTCTACAGAAACCAAATGGCAGTTATAAGAGTTGAGGGGCATGAAAGGGAAGCAGCGGTTGGGAAGGGAGTGAGACAGGGTTGTAGCCTCTCCCCGATGTTATTCAATCTGTATATTGAGCAAGCAGTGAAGGAAACATAAAATAAAAATTCGGAGTAGGAATTAAAATCCATGGAGAAGAAATAAAAACCTTGAGGTTCGCCGATGACATTGTAATTCTGTCAGAGACAGCAAAGGACTTGGAAGAGCAGTTGAACGGAATGGATAGCATCTTGAAAGGAGGATATAAGATGAACATCAACAAAAGCAAAACGAGGATAATGGAATGTATCCGAATTAAGTCGGGAGATGCTGAGGGTATTAGATTACGAAATGAGACACTTAAAGTAGTAAAGGAGTTTTGCTATTTGGGGAGCAAAATAACTGATGACGGTCGAAGAAGAGAGGATATAAAATGTAGACTGGCAATGGCAAGGAAAGCGCTTCTGAAGAAGAGATATTTGTTAACATCGAGTATAGATTTAAGTGTCAGGAAGTCGTTTCTGAAAGTATTCGTATGGAGTGTAGCCATGTATGGAAGTGAAACATGGACGATAAATAGTTTGGAAAGGAAGAGAATAGAAGCTTCCGAAATGTGGTGCTACAGAAGAATGCTGAAGATTAGTTGGGTAGATCACGTAACTAATGAGGAGGTATTGAATAGGATTGGGGAGAGGAGAAGTTTGTGGCACAACTTGACTAGAAGAAGTGATCGATTGGTAGGACATGTTCTGAGGCATCAAGGGATCACCAATTTAGCATTGGAGGGCAGCGTGGAGGGTACAAATTGTAGAGGGAGACCAAGAGATGAATACACCAAGCAGATTCAGAAGGATGTAGGTTGCAGTAGGTACTGGGAGATGCAGAAGCTTGCACAGGATAGAGTAGCATGGAGAGCTGCATCAAACCAGTCTCAGGACTGAAGACCACAACAACAACAACATATGTCAAGATCAAACAATAGGTTAAAATTAATGTCAGGATGGAGAAGAATGAACAGTGGGGCAGACTGGGCAGTAACATAGATGGGACAGTAGGATATTATAACTCTATTGAACCATGGAAGGTTATTACGAAATGAGAAGTAACAATGCGTGTAAGAACATCATAGAAAACACTACCGCACGGAGTTGTAGGACATTTTTTAATGTTATTGCAGAAAATAGGTTGGACTACAAAGGAGAAGGAGAAGTTAAGATCTTAGAAGAAAAGAATATAGAAATAACGGAGGACTATGTGAAAGCACCCCCCCCCATGAACCATGGACCTTGCCGTTGGTGGGGAGGCTTGCGTGCCTCAGCGATACAGATAGCCGTACCGTAGGTGTAACCACAACGGAGGGGTATCTGTTGAGAGGCCAGACAAACGTGTGGTTCCTGAAGAGGGGCAGCAGCCTTTTCAGTAGTTGCAAGGGCAACAGTCTGGATGATTGACTGATCTTGCCTTGTAACAATAACCAAAACGGCCTTGCTATGCTGGTACTGCGAACGGCTGAAAGCAAGGGGAAACTACAGCCGTAATTTTTCCCGAGGGCATGCAGCTTTACTGTATGATTACATGATGATGGCGTCCTCTTGGGTAAAATATTCCGGAGGTAAAATAGTCCCCCATCCGGATCTCCGGGCGGGGACTACTCAAGAGGATGTCGTTATCAGGAGAAAGAAAACTGGCGTTCTACGGATCGGAGCGTGGAATGTCAGATCCCTTAATCGGGCAGGTAGGTTAGAAAATTTAAAAAGGGAAATGGATAGGTTGAAGTTAGATATAGTGGGAATTAGTGAAGTTCGGTGGCAGGAGGAACAAGACTTCTGGTCAGGTGACTACAGGGTTATAAACACAAAATCAAATAGGGGTAATGCAGGAGTAGGTTTAATAATGAATAGGAAAATAGGAATGCGGGTAAGCTACTACAAACAGCATAGTGAACGCATTATTGTGGCCAAGATAGATACGAAGCCCACGCCTACTACAGTAGTACAAGTTTATATGCCAACTAGCTCTGCAGATGACGAAGAAATTGAAGAAATGTATGATGAAATAAAAGAAATTATTCAGATAGTGAAGGGAGACGAAAATTTAATAGTCATGGGTGACTGGAATTCGAGTGTAGGAAAAGGGAGAGAAGGAAACATAGTAGGTGGATATGGATTGGGGGACAGAAATGAAAGAGGAAGCCGCCTGGTCGAATTTTGCACAGAGCACAACATAATCATAACTAACACTTGGTTTAAGAATCATGAAAGAAGGTTATATACATGGAAGAACCCTGGAGATTCTAAAAGGTATCAGATAGATTATATAATGGTAAGACAGAGATTTAGGAACCAGGTTTTAAATTGTAAGACATTTCCAGGGGCAGATGTGGACTCTGACCACAATCTATTGGTTATGACCTGTAGATTAAAACTGAAGAAACTGCAAAAAGGTGGGAATTTAAGGAGATGGGACCTGGATAAACTAAAAGAACCAGAGGTTGTACAGAGATTCAGGGAGAGCATAAGGGAGCAACTGACAGGAATGGGGGAAATAAATACAGTAGAAGAAGAATGGGTAGCTTTGAGGGATGAAGTAGTGAAGGCAGCAGAGGATCAAGTAGGTAAAAAGACGAGGGCTAGTAGAAATCCTTGGGTAACAGAAGAAATATTGAATTTAATTGATGAAAGGAGAAAATATAAAAATGCAGTAAGTGAAACAGGCAAAAAGGAATACAAACGTCTCAAAAATGAGATCGACAGGAAGTGCAAAATGGCTAAGCAGGGATGGCTAGAGGACAAATGTAAGGATGTAGAGGCCTATCTCACTAGGGGTAAGATAGATACCGCCTACAGGAAAATTAAAGAGACCTTTGGAGATAAGAGAACGACTTGTATGAATATCAAGAGCTCAGATGGAAACCCAGTTCTAAGCAAAGAAGGGAAAGCAGAAAGGTGGAAGGAGTATATAGAGGGTCTATACAAGGGCGATGTACTTGAGGACAATATTATGGAAATGGAAGAGGATGTAGATGAAGATGAAATGGGAGATATGATACTGCGGGAAGAGTTTGACAGAGCACTGAAAGACCTGAGTCGAAACAAGGCCCCCGGAGTAGACAATATTCCATTGGAACTACTGACGGCCGTGGGAGAGCCAGTCCTGACAAAACTCTACCATCTGGTGAGCAAGATGTATGAAACAGGCGAAATACCCTCAGACTTCAAGAAGAATATAATAATTCCAATCCCAAAGAAAGCAGGTGTTGACAGATGTGAAAATTACCGAACTATCAGCTTAATAAGTCACAGCTGCAAAATACTAACACGAATTCTTTACAGACGAATGGAAAAACTAGTAGAAGCCAACCTCGGGGAAGATCAGTTTGGATTCCGTAGAAACACTGGAACACGTGAGGCAATACTGACCTTACGACTTATCTTAGAAGAAAGATTAAGGAAAGGCAAACCTACGTTTCTAGCATTTGTAGACTTAGAGAAAGCTTTTGACAATGTTGACTGGAATACTCTCTTTCAAATTCTAAAGGTGGCAGGGGTAAAATACAGGGAGCGAAAGGCTATTTACAATTTGTACAGAAACCAGATGGCAGTTATAAGAGTCGAGGGACATGAAAGGGAAGCAGTGGTTGGGAAGGGAGTAAGACAGGGTTGTAGCCTCTCCCCGATGTTGTTCAATCTGTATATTGAGCAAGCAGTAAAGGAAACAAAAGAAAAATTCGGAGTAGGTATTAAAATTCATGGAGAAGAAATAAAAACTTTGAGGTTCGCCGATGACATTGTAATTCTGTCAGAGACAGCAAAGGACTTGGAAGAGCAGTTGAATGGAATGGACAGTGTCTTGAAAGGAGGATATAAGATGAACATCAAAAAAAGCAAAACAAGGATAATGGAATGTAGTCTAATTAAGTCGGGTGATGCTGAGGGAATTAGATTAGGAAATGAGGCACTTAAAGTAGTAAAGGAGTTTTGCTATTTGGGGAGCAAAATAACTGATGATGGTCGAAGTAGAGAGGATATAAAATGTAGGCTGGCAATGGCAAGGAAAGCGTTTCTGAAGAAGAGAAATTTGTTAACATCCAGTATAGATTTAAGTGTCAGGAAGTCATTTCTGAAAGTATTCGTATGGAGTGTAGCCATGTATGGAAGTGAAACATGGACGATAAATAGTTTGGACAAGAAGAGAATAGAAGCTTTCGAAATGTGGTGCTACAGAAGAATGCTGAAGATTAGATGGGTAGATCACATAACTAATGAGGAAGTATTGAATAGGATTGGGGAGAAGAGAAGTTTGTGGCACAACTTGACCAGAAGAAGGGATCGGTTGGTAGGACATGTTCTGAGGCATCAAGGGATCACCAATTTAGTATTGGAGGGCAGCGTGGAGGGTACAAATCGTAGAGGGAGACCAAGAGATGAATACACTAAGCAGATTCAGAAGGATGTAGGTTGCAGTAGGTACTGGGAGATGAAAAAGCTTGCACAGGATAGAGTAGCATGGAGAGCTGCATCAAACCAGTCTCAGGACTGAAGACCACAACAACAACAACAACATGTGAAAGCAAGGAAGGCAATGGCAAAGCACCTCCGTTAGGACCTTGCCTAGAACGGCGGTGCGGGTCTCCCGCATCGCCCCCTACGCTCCTCGGAGTATGGGACCTCCTCGTCATCATTATCATCATGTGATCTGTCTAAAGCAGACGTAAATAAATGAGGACCAGGAAATAAACGAATGGAACTTCTGAATTATGGAGGAAGTGTAGACTTAAAGTATCTAAAAAACTTTTTTGGAAAAAAGAGATGGAAGAAGATCCACATACGGAAAGGCATAAATAATGTGACAAGAGAGCATGAACAAACTATAGAGCAATAAGTGTTATCACAGCAACAATTAGGCTTTCCTCCAGTACTTTGAGTAAGAGAATAGAAAGTGTTGTGCAGGTTTTAAGCGAAGAGCAAAGTCTTTTTTAGGGAAGGACAGAACGTGTCTTGGTAACATTCGCTGTGTCAGATAGTGCCTTCCTCATGAACCATGGAACTTGCCGTCGGATAGGTGGCTTGCGTGCCTCAGTGACACAGGTAGCCGTACCGTAGGTGCAACCACAACGCAGGGGTATCTGTTGAGAGGACAGACAAACGTGTGGTTCCTGAAGAGGGGCAGCAGCCTTTTCAGTAGTTGCACCGGCAACAGTCTGGATGATTGACTGATCTGGCCTTGTAACATTAACCAAAACGACTTTGCTGTGCTGGTACTGCGAACGGCTGAAAGCAAGGGGAAACGACAGCCGTAATTTTTCCCGAGAGCATCCAGCTCTAATGTACGGTTAAATGATGACGGCGTCCTCTTGGATAAAATATCCAGAGGTAAAATAGTCCCCCACTCGGATCCCTGGGCGGGGCTACTTAGGAGGATGTCGCCTAGGAGAAACAAAACTGGTATTCTACTGATCTGAGCGTGGAATATTAGATCCCTTAATCGGGATAGAAAATTTAAAAAGTGAAATGGATAGGTTGATGTTAGATTTAGCGGGAATTAGTGAAGTTCAGTGGAAGGAGGAATGGGACTTCTGGTCAGCTGAACAAAGGGCTAGCGGCAATGCACGAGTAGGTTTAATAATGAATGAGAAAATAGGAATGTGGGTAAGCTACTATAAAAAGCATAGTGAGCGTGTAATCAAAGCAAAGATAGACATGAATCCCACACTGACCACGGTAGTACAAGTTTATATGCCAAATAGCTCCGCAGATGATGAAGATATTGAAGAAACGGACGATGAGGTAAAGGTAATTAATCAAATAGTTAAGGGAGACAGAACTTTAATTGTGATTGGGGATTGGAATTAGATAGCAGGAAAAGGAAGAGAAGGGGAAATATCAGGTGAATAAGGACTGGAGGAAAGGAATGAAAGAAGAAGCCGCCCGGCAGAATTAGAAATAATTTAATCATCGCTAACACTTGGTTTAAGAGTCATGAAAGAAGGTTGTATACGTGGAAGAGACCTGGAGTCACCGGAAGGTTTCAGATTCATTATATAATTGTAAGACAGAAATTTCGGAACCAAATTTTAAATTATAAGTCATTTTCAGGGGAAGATGTGGACGCTGACCACGATTTATTGGTTATGAAATGTAGATTAAAATTGAAGAAACTGCAAAAAGATAGAGAATTAAGGAGATGAGACCAGGATGAGGTGAAATAAGCGGAGGTTGTCAAGAGTTTCAGAGGGAGTATTTGGCAATGACTGAAACAGGGGAAACGAATACAGTGAAAGACGAAAATGAAACCGCAAAGGCAACAGAGGATCACTTAGCAAGAAAGACAAGGCCTGAAAGAAATCCTTGAATATAACAGGATATATTACATTTAGGTGATGAAAGGAGAAAACATAGAACTGCACCAAACGAAGCAGGCGAAAGGGAATACAAACGTCTTAAAACGACATTGACAGAAAGAGCAAAAGGGCTAAGCAGGCATGGATAGAGGGCAAGTGTAAGGATTTAGAAGCGTACATTGACAGGGAAAAGATAGATACTGCCGACAGGAAATTAAAGAGGCCACTGGAGAGAAGAGAAACAGCTGTATAAATATCAAGGGGTCAGATGCAAAACCAGTCCTAAGCAAAAAAGGGAAAGCTGAAAGGTTGAAGGAGTGTATAAAGGGTCTATACAAGGGAGATCCACTTGAAGGCAGTATTATAGAAATGGAGAGGACGTAGATGAATATGAGATAGGAGAAGATATGATACCGCTAGAAGAATCTGACAGAGCACTGAAAGAACAAGTCCCCGGGAGTAAACGACATTCCGTCAGAATTGCTGAAAGACTTGAGAGAGAGCCAGCCATGACAAAACCCTTCAATCTGGCGAGCAAGATGTATGAAACAGGTGACATATCCTCAGACTCCAAGAAGAATATAATAATTCCAATTCCAAAGAAAGCAACTGCTAACATGTAGGAATATTACCAAACTATCAGTTTAATAAGTCTTGGCAGAAAATACTAATACGAATTCTTTGCCTAAGAATGGAAACACTGGTAGAAGCCGTCCTTGGGGAAGATTAGATGGGTAGATCACGTAACTAATGAAGAGATGCTGAGTAGAATTGGGGATACAAGAAATCTGTGTCAGTTGATAGGACACATTCTGAGACATCAACGGATCACCGTCTTAGTATTGGAAGAAGTGTGGGGGATAAAAATTGTAAAGGGAGACAAAGAGATGAGTACAGTAACTAGAATCAGAAGGATGTATGTTGTAGTAGTTATTCGGAGATGAAGAGGCTTGCACAGGCAGATTAGCACGGAGAGCTGTATCAAACCAGTCTTCGGACTGAAGAACACAACAATCAAAATCAGACAGGTATTGTAAAAAAGCAGAAATAGAAATATAAGAGTATATATGACCTTTGTGGACTTGCAAAATGCGTATGACATTGTACCTAGAATAAAATTATGGGAAGCAATATGAAGAGTTAATCTGAGAGAAAAGTGAATTAACCTGGTTAAAAAGTTATAGAACAACACAAATGTAATATTTAAAATGGCCAACTGAGTTCACCAAAGTATTTTCGTTAACACTGGCTTGAAACAAGATTGTGGAACGTCACCTATACTGTTTAAGGCGTGTAAATGACCTGTGTGGGCTTGGAAAAATTTGTATCAGTGTCCCTAGAATAAAATTATGGGAAACAAATGAAGATTTAATGTGAGGACAAAGTGGATTAACCAGGTCATAAAGTTATACAAAAACACAAAATTAATGGTCTTAATGCCAAAAAATGTTTCCCGACATATTTTCATGGACAAGGGCCTAAAACAATGTCGTGGCATGTCACCTGTTCTGTTTAACATTTATTTGGAACACACACAGAATGGTTGGTAAAGGAAATGGTTACGAACGGAAATAAAGAAGGGTGACGATACTCTCACTCTCTTTTATTTGCGGATGACAAGATGGAGAGGATATGGAATACATGCTGAGAAAGCCTAAAAAGGAGTATGGAAAATGCAATTTCGGAATAAACCTGGACAAGAAGGAGATTGTCTGTTTGGGATCGGATTTGGTAAAAATTGACACAGAGGATGGAGAAATAAAACCCTGGAGAACCTAGAGATATTTGGGGACAATGATAAGTAATTCCGGCCATAAGTGACACGGATAATAGTTCCAGAATCGCAATGAGGAAAGAACTATTAAGGCTTTGCATGGGATAATATGGAATAATAATATTCAGCAGTACACTGAGAGAAGGATAGTTTCACATTGCGATAGAGAACATAATTCTACCCCTACTTGGAGCTTAAATGTTGTTTGACACAAGGAAAGTTAGGGAGAAATTCAGAACAATGGAAACACACTATATGGAAAGATATCTACAGTTATCGGCGCAAAAAGGATACAAGTTGAAGAAGTATGGAGGCGAGTGGAGATCACGTGCTCCATAACAAAAATTTGGAGAACAGAGCGGTTCAGCGCTAGGGGCATGCACAGACAATGCCTAATTATAGGTGGCCAAGGAAGATTATAACCCTTTCAGTAACAGTGGTTTCTGCCTGCAACCACCATTTTATCGATTTTTTTGATTTGTTATTGCAGGGCAGAGGCATTTAGTGGTAGAGTGAGGAATCCGTACAAGTGTAGTGCTTTGTAGCAGTCATGAGACTGCGGCCCGTGATTGCAAGAGATCGTGACTTTTTGTTTCTTTTATGGAGATCGTGCTGAGGAGATCACTAACAGTGAAAGTAAGTATATCAGGAGATACTGTAAAGTAAATTTAGAGTTAATACTTCTGCTTTTATGAGTGTTGTGTTTTTAAACTTTTGATATATGTGTTAAATTTTAGGCCAATTGTAGCCTGTTATTTAGGACTATAATTTGTTCTAGGCATCATGTGTTCATGGGCATTTCGAGATTGAGAATGTGTCAGGAAAAATGAGAAATTGCTACTGATACGTCTCATGAAACAACAGGCGGTTGAAAACTGTATGTTCAAGTGCTTCCATAGTGATTCCACCTCCTTAAAACAATCGACTGATTAGTTTTTCCCATTTTATTCTTGTAATCATTGCTTAAAAAGACGATAAAAGTCAATTTTATGAAAAATTTAATTTTTTTTGTATTTCTGGGACTCAAAGTGTTAAACTGGGAGCTGCCTGGAAGAAGAAAGAGAGGAAGGCCAGCCCTAAGATGGGATACAGTAAATATAGGGACCAATGGAAGACAGAAATCTAGGTCTGGACGACTGGTAGGAAAGAGGACTACGAAGGTCGAAAACGGGGAACTCCTAGGGGGAATGCCGATGGAGAAGAAAACAAAAAAGAAGAAAAAGGTGGAAGCCAGGGACAAAACAAGAGAGACTTAGGGAGGAAAAATATAAGGAGCGATATTGAACTAAGGTGATACATAAGAAGCATCTAGAGGAAAGGGGGAGAGGACCACATATAGAATAAAGGAACGAAAGAGAGAGAGAGAGAGAGAGAGAGACAGGGAGACAATCGGAGAGAAGTAAAGAGATAAACTGTAACGAAACATTCAGAGAGACGGAATTAGGGGACGAGAATTACAGTAATTGTCACGTAATAGGGAGTGATAGGGCCCAAAACTTAAAGCGGCACTGTGTTACATTCCAAAACCACGGCTCTAGTCGCAATGCCTTTCTACTTGCCGTGGACAGTGACATCCAGTGACAGCACAGGCATAACAAAACTTATAGTGGTACGAGAACGTATGAATGGCAGGAGGACGCATTTAGTCTGTGGTGGATCGTAAAACACATGTGTGCACGGTTTTTTAATCAGTGAGTCATTGTATAGCGTCAGTGCATATTGCCCCCTTAGTTGACTGGAAACCATTTATAAAATATAATTAGTGGAATATCGGTTAGGACAAATTATAATTCTAGAATCTTTCTTGTAAATTTAAATGCTGTTGTAGCGAACAGAAGGTAAAAGACAACAGAAATTTTATTTTAATTTCTTGCACGTAGAAATAATGTATGTTTTTGTGGTCCCTCTGATTAGCAATCTATCGGCTTGGACAGGGGGAAGAGGAGACAGAGGTAAGTTACTAAGACTTTTTTGTCAACGCAAGCTTCCTCGGCCGTTGCAAACTTCATTGATCCATTCCACGTATGTAACAGCGTTGTCATACTGCTTCATAAACCCGCATTTCGACCATAGTTGCAAATAGCCTTCAGCAGGTCTGTGTATTCGCTCATCACTGTGAGGATGGCCACTTGCGACAGTAGCCGAAGTATAAGACATGACTTGTCACAAATTGTAAGGAATAAGATGGAGATACCACACAGATAAATGGGCCCCTGCTATGAAGGAGAGAGATGGAAATGATGGAGTAACCATGACCTTAAGACCAACAGTACCAACCACAAAGATGTAATGATAAAAAAATAAAAGTAAGACTGAGATAGACCCACTATATGACATGCATGGGTTATACAGAGGCACCAAACGAGACCTTAAATGGAAATCCCAGAAGACAATGACTGCGTACAAGACGAAAAATAAGCTGAATGGATGAAGGAGATCTAGAGAGAATGGAGCAAAGGAATTTATAAGCACAAGTAAAGTTGTCCTCAACATCAACGGTTTGTTTGGATATCTCGATGCTTTGCTAGACATGATTCTATCGAAAGTGGTATGCCAGCTTTACAAGTTGTAAGGGGAACTAGACTTCAGAGTAGACCCTGAACAGTGGTGTGATCTGTCTGTTCTCATATTAATTAACAGAGGCGAAAGAAGTGGCTTTAAAGATAATGGAATATACAGGTGTAGGACAAAATATGGAAACATAGCGAGAAACACTTGCTTGAACATAAATGCAGATACTAGCCAAACATGTAGATTTCATTGTTGTAACAGACCACGCAACGCTCCTGTGGAAAGTTCCAAATACGTAGCAAGCATCTGGTTGTGAGTGCATTATGTCGGAGATACGTGAATCCGACCGTGAGCAAGTTGTTGATGCTTGTTTGGTGGATGCTCCCGTCGCTGTGGCAGCCGAAGTGTTTGGTTTTTCAAGGAGCACCGTATCAAACATTTACGAGGTGCATTCAAGTTCTAAGGCCTCCGATTTTTTTTCTCCGGACTGGAAAGAGATAGAAACATGCGCATTGTCTTAAAATGAGTCCGCGTTCTTTGTCAATACGTCCCAGAGATGGCAGCACCGTACAGCAGATGGAATTTTACCTCCAGCGGCGAGAATGAGAACTGTTTTAAATACTTAAAATGGCGAAGTTTTCCTTACTTGAACAGCGTGCAATCATTCATTTTCTGAATTTGCGTGGTGTGAAACCAATTGAAATTCATCGACAGTTGAAGGAGACATGTGGTGATGGAGTTATGGATGTGTCGAAAGTGCGTTCGTGGGTGCGACAGTTTAATGAAGGCAGAACATCGTGTGACAACAAACTGAAACAACCTTGGGCTCGCACAAGCCGGTCTGACGACATGATCGAGAAAGTGGAGAGAATTGTTTTGGGGGTTCGCCGAATGACTGTTGAACAGATCGCCTCCAGAGTTGGCATTTCTGTGGGTTCTGTGCACACAATCCTGCATGACGACCTGAAAATGCGAAAAGTGTCATCCAGGTGGGTGCCATGAATGCTGACGGACGACCACATGGCTGCCCGTGTGGCATGTTGCCAAGCAATGTTGACGCGCAACGACAGCATGAATGGGACTTTCTTTTTGTCGGTTGTGACAATGGATGAAACGTGGATGCCATTTTTCAATCCAGAAACAAAGCGCCAGTCAGCTCAATGGAAGCACACAGATTCACCGCCACCAAAAAAATTTCGGGTAACCGCCAGTGCTGAAAAAATGATGGTGTTCATGTTCTGGGACAGCGAGGGCGTAATGCTTACCCATTGCGTTCCAAAGGGCACTACGGTGACAGGTGCATCCTACGAAAATGTTTTGAAGAACAAATTCCTTCCTGCACTGCAACAAAAACGTCCGGTAAGGGCTGCGCGTGTGCTGTTTCACCAAGACAACGCACCCGCACATCGAGCTAACGTTACGCAACAGTTTCTTTGTGATAACAACTTTGAAGTGATTCCTCATGCTCCCTACTCACCTGACCTGGCTCCTAGTGACTTTTGGCTTTTTCCAACAATGACAGACACTCTGCGTGGCCGTACATTCACCAGCCGTGCAGCTATTGCGTCAGCGATTTTCCAGTGGTCAAAACAGACTCCTAAAGAAGCCTTCGCCGCTGCCATGGAATCATGGCGTCAGAGTTGTGAAAAATGTGTACGTCTGCAGGGCGATTACGTCGAGAAGTAACGCCAGTTTCATCGATTTCGGGTGAGTAGTTAATTAGAAAAAAAGTCGGAGGCCTTAGAACTTGAATGCACCTCGTATACCGCAAGGAGGGAAGGCGGAAAAACATCATACAATAAGTCACAACGCGGACGAAAGTGTGTGCTGAATGATCGTGGCGGAGAATTACAGAGCGAACTGGAATTTCAAAACCACTCACGAGCTACGCACATGCTAGTAACAGGAAAATGTGTTGTGGAAGCCGTAAAACCTAGGCTATGGAGAAATGGGAGAAAGTAATTTGGTCGGAGGAGTCTTGCTTCACAGTGTTAGCAACAAAATGACACAAAGAAAGCTCTATAAGCAGAGAATTACACAGCGAAATGAAATTCTAAAACCATTCGTCAGTTACGTAAATGTCCGCGACAGGGAAACGTGTCACCGAAGTCATAAAACCTTGACTGTGGGACAACGGAAGAAGAGCATTTGGTCGGATGAGTCTGTTTCCGACTTCTGGTCGCGTTTACGATCCAAGAGAAAAATATGACGAGTATTCGGTCATCATTTGGGAAGCAAAATCGTAGTATTCCATGGTTACTCTGCTGGGTAACATCATTGACAAAGGTTATGTGAAGATTTTGCTGATCAGTTCCATCCCAAGGTACAACGCTTGTTCTCCAGTGGTGAAGTTGTGTTCCAAGATGACAGGGACCCCACCACAGTCACCGTATGTAGGAACAGGAAAGCGTTAACAGAAAAACGTGATATCTAGCGGAAAATCATAGAAGAGTCGATGGTACTCACCACACTACAGAGTCACAGAAGAGTTTCGCACTAGATATGGAGGAAATATAACCACCGCTCTTAACCTAAGCCAGTATTGTATAAACAAGAATCGAATATTCCACACTAACACAATGTGATGTTCCATACCCACATACGAGGGGTTTTAATTGTCACCTAATTAAAATCTCAGGTGGCGATCATGAAACTTGGTGACGGTGCTAGTCCTTCTCAACATATTCTCACTTCAAATGTGTGTGAATTCCTAAAGAACCAGACTGCTAAGGTCAGCGGTCCTTATACTTACACACCACTTAAACTAACTTAGACTAACTTACGCGAAGGACAACACACACACCCATGCTCGAGGGAGGACTCGAACCTCCGGCGGGAGGGGCCGCGCATTTAGTGACATGGCGCCTTAACCGCGCGGCCACTCCGCGCGGCCGCAAAAGCACTCTCTTGTACAGTTTCCCGCAACATATTGTCCTGACATCCTCCTGTTATCTAGTCAGGAGATTTCGGTAGTGCGCTCCTGTGGCGGTTTGCCCAATGCGTGCACAATCTGCTAGCACCACCTCAGAGAAATCCCAAGCCACACTGAGCGTACTCTTGCCCGACGTGGTTTGGTCTTTGCCTTTTATGGTAGTGGTGAATTCACACGTTTCCAGCGTTTTGTTTGATCCTTTATCTGTGGGTCATAGTTCAAAATGTGCAAGATGCTGAGTACTGAACGGGTTCATTTTCCCTTTTTGCACTATCATATCGACTGTGATACGGGCTCTTTGAACGCCAGGGCGTCCACTTCTCTACCGATTCCCGTATCTTCGTAGAGATATGGTCTGCAGTTTCAATCTTCGTCATTCAGGCTTTTTTTGACCACTCTGGAAACCTCTACGCTACATATCCACTGTTGCATAAGATAGTACATTGTTTGCTGTTCACTTCCAGCAACTCAGAATGGATTGTTGCAGTGTTGTTCCCCATAAAATACAGAAAATAAATTACAGTAACAAGTCCACTTCATGAGAGTGACGAACCATTCAGTAGGGACTGGCCGGTGTGTCACACTCTGCTAGTAACGCCTTTCAGATGCGGTATGGAGGAGCACTGAGTCAGCACACCTCCCTACCACCTATAGTCAGTTTCACAGACCTTGGAAATGCTACTTGTCCCCACATCCTCCGCACGGAGGTCAAACATTCGTCAGGCGCATTATCTCTGGTGTTTCGGCAGTATCTGCAGTATCGTTTATGCGAAGTGTAATTGGAGTCAGACTAAAGAAATACTACTCGTCACGTCTTTCACGCGACGCCCGCATGTGTCAACAGAAAGTTTGTTTTCCATAACGAAGAAAATGATTCTTAAATGGGAATTTTACGTGTCCATTCGACATATCGGTCCGAAATTAGTCTAGTGTGATATTGTTTTTATCGACAAGTATTAACAGGAACACTAAAAAACGTAGGATAATCAGCACTCCAGTAGCGATAGCTACCGCTATGCAGCTGCGCTGTTTCGTCGTTGCTGGAATTCCAGGTTACTCTTCGTGTATAACTGCTCTCGATAATACATATCGATAAAAGTAATGTTGCACTACACTAATTTGAGACCACTCCGTAGAATGTGCATGTAAAATTCCGATTCAAAAATCATTTTGTTTGTAACTGAAAACAAACCGACACCTCCTCTTGAAACTGTGCGTCGCAGGAGAGACTCAGTGAGCGGCATTTGTTTCGGTTGATTCCAGCTACACATTGCAAGAACGAAAATATCTGCGGAAACACCAGAGAAACCTGGCTCTGAGCACTATGGGACTTAACATCTATGGTCATCAGTCCCCTAGAACTTAGAACTACTTAAGCCTAACTAACCGAAGGACATCACACAACACCCAGCCATCATGAGGCAGAGAAAATCCCTGACCCCGCCGGGAATCGAACCCGGGAACCCGGGCGTGGGAAGCGAGAACGCTACCGCACGACCACGAGATGCGGGCACCAGAGAAACCTCACGTGAGGACCAATACTAGAGACATCCCTTATACTGAAGGAAGAAATTCGCAACACCAATAAGGAGTTGTACGACATAAACGAAAGTTGGTACCTGTGTTTGTACATATGAAAGATGATTTCTTTTTTAATTCTACGCCAGTTCCATAAGAGTGGCGCTATTAGGTTCGCTGTAAATACACGCTGTAAAGTTCGTGAGAGTTAGTTACCTCTGAGATTGGACCGGATGAGGTGATGTCAGTCAACGATAGCTTTAGGGCGGCAAAGACGCCGTTATCAACACCTTACTGAGTTAGAACAATGTCGGGTAATAGGACTACGGGAAGCTGGATTTCCCTTCTGCGATACTGCAGGAAGCCTTGATAGGAATGTACCAACTGTATATGATTCCTGGTAGCGGTGGTCACGAGAAGGTGCAGTCGCAAGAAGGCCGGGCTCCAGACGGCCACGTGGCTCTTTCGAGAGGTAAAACCATCGCCTTTGGCTTATGGCGGTGTCGCATTGTATTGCACATGAAGCAGAGATTTGAGGAGCAGTTGGACCCACAGTGACACAACGAACATTTATAAATCGGTTAGTTCAAGAACAGCACTTAACCAGACACCTGCAGCGTGCATTTCACTGACCCCACACCACCGCTGATTGCGACTTCAATGGTGTCAGGCGAGAGCTCATTGGCAGACAGGGTGGACGTCTGTTGTGTTTCCTGAAGAAAGAAAGTTCCACCTCTATGCCAGTGATGGCCGTGTGGTGGTTAAAAGGAGGCCAGTTAAGGGCCTACAACCAACCTGTCTGTGTGCTATACACACTAGACCTACATTTGGAGTTACAGTCCGGGGTTTCGATTTCGTATGGCAGCAGGAGCTTTCTCGTGGATATCCCACGCACCCTGACTGCAAATTTGTACTTCAGTCTGATTCGACGTGTTGAGTTGCCATTCACGAAATGCATTCCAGAGGGTGTTTTCCAACAGGATAACGGTCACCCACATACCGCTGTTGTAACCCATCATTCTCCACAGAGTGTCTGCTAGATCACCAGATCAGTCTCAAGTCGAGCACATGTAGGACATCATCAGATGGCAACTCCAGAGTCATCCACGTCCAGCATTAATCGTCCCAGTACTGACAGATCAAGTGCAACAGGTATGGAACTCCATCCCATAAGCTGACATCCGGCACGTGTACAACACAATGAATACACGTCTGCGTGCTTGCATTCAACATTCTGGCGGTTTCAACGGTTATTGATGTACCAGAAGTTCACATTTGCAATGGCTTATCTTGCGCTCACATTAACCTGCGATCTTTCGATGTTAATCACTTAACATATGTTACCTAGAGAAATTGCCAAAATTTCATTACTCTACATTAATTATTTTTTGGTGTTGCGATTTTTTTCCATCTGTATTACACTACAAAATATGCTCTATAAAAATAAAAAAATATACGCTAGCTACACAATGTGATCAAAAGTATCCGGACACCTGACTGAAAATGACGTACAAGTTCGTGGCGCCCTCCCCAGTGTTGTGTTGGCCCACCCTTGGCACTGACAACAGCTTCCACTCCTTCCACTCTCGCAGGCATACGTTGAACAAAGTTCTTGGGGAATGGCAGCCCATTCTTCACGGAGTGCTGCACTGAGGAGAGGTATCGATGTCGATTGGTGAAGCCTGGCACGAAGTACGCGTTCCAAAACATCAAACAGGTGTTCTTTAGGCTTCAGTTGAGGACTCTGTGCAGGCCACTCCATTACAGGGATGCTATTCTAGCGTAATCACTCCGCCACAGGCCGTCCATTATCAACAGGTGCTCGATCGTGTTGAAAGATGCAATCCCCATCTCCAAATTGCTCTTCAACAATGCGAAGCAAGAAGGTGCTTAAAACATCAATGTAGGCCTGTGCTGTGATAGTGCTGCGCAAAATAACTAGGGGTGCAAGACCCCTCCATGAAAAACACGACTACACCATAACACCACCGCCTACGAATTTTACTATTGGCACTACACATGCTGGCAGATAACGTTCACCGGGCATTCGCCATACCCACCATCTGTCATCGGATGGCTGCATTGTATACCGTGATTCGTCACTCAATACAACGTTTTCCCACTGTTCAATCGCCCAGTGTTTACGCTCCTTACACCAAGCGAGGCGTTGTTTGGCATTTACCGGTGTGATGTGTGGCTTATGAACAGCCGCTCGACCATGAAATCCAAGTTTTCTCACCCCCCGCCTAACTGTCATAGTACTTGCAGTGGATTCTGATGCAGTTAGGAGTTCCTGTGTGATGGTCTGGATAGATGTCTATCTACATTACACATTACGACTCTCTTCAACTGTTGGCGGTCTCCGTCAGTAAACAGACTAGGTCGGTCTGTACGATTTTGTGCTATACGTGTCCCTTCACGTTTCCACATCACTATCACATCGGAAACAGTGTACCTAGAGATGTTTAGGAGTGTGGAAATCTCGCGTGCAGACGTATGACACAAGTGACACCCAGTCACCTGACCACTTTCGAAGTCCGTGAGTTCCGCGAAGCGCCCCATTCTGCTCTCTCACGATGTCTTATGACTACTGACGTCGCTGGTACGGATTACCTGGCGGTAGGTGGCAGCACAATGCACCTATCATGAAAAACGTATGTTTTTGGGGGTGTCCGGATACTTTTGAGCACATAGTGCATTTATGTGCTATGTCCGATCATGATCTCCGTAATCGTGGAAAGTCTCGGAATGAGCTGTTTTTCTCTTTGTTTTCAAACTGTCAGCTACAGAATTATGTAAGTGTGTGTGGCTATCAAGATGAGAACGTTGTTGTCTGCATAAAATGGTTGTACTGTTCCATTGCTCCTTCTATGTACGGTCGGACCCTGCACGTAAATACGTGTCTTAAACAGTGCATATTTTTCTAGCTTATATAGTACACTCTGCCGTATACAGACAAATATGAACCTCATAATGTGTTACAGTGCACAAAAGATGTTGAAAACAGTAGAAAATTGTGTTGTTAAAGGAGATACTTACAACTGACAAACGTAGCTTTTTATGTAGCGCAATTCAAGTGGTGATCGTCAGGTCTGGGAGTCAAATAGAGAAGATACGAACTTGATCATATCCCTCGGCATCGCTGACCTTAAGCAACACACGGAGCTTAGTTTCAGCCGAATATTTGGTTTCGCCTGCCCGCCTAAGCATCTTTTTCTCTTCACTTGTAATATGCATTGCTACAATTAGAGATACTCCACCACTGATCAGTTAATTTACTGTCTAAACGTTATCAATCCCTACAATATGATGTGTTTTTCTGCAACATTTTCATCATTCTGTTGATCTGATAGCAGAACTTCGATAGCAATCGACAGGTTACTCAGCTACTGTACATCAAAATGTCAGTATTGAGACAGTTTTGCAGGGCTTGCGGTCATTCATCTTATGTATGAGGAAATCCAAGACAGCGTCGTCGCCGGTGACAGGCTTCATAGGTAGGCGTTTATCAAAAGAAATCACCCATCAAGGCGACATTATTTATCTGTAAAATCAGTGATTGTGAGAGATTAGTTCAATGTAACAAAGAAGAGAAGTACCTGGAAACATGAGACCTACACACACATCCAAGTTCAACGTGAGGTGTTGCTACTTTTCGCATCCCACTACATGCACACGTGCTGTTGGTCGCGAAATGGAAAGTATCGCACAGACGTGTGTGGCGAGCGCCAATTGAGGAACAATTTATTCTACAACCAGTCGATATTCTGAGACAGGCTCCACGTGTCTCACGCAACCTGTACTCACTTCAGCAGCTTCCTGCTAAACCATATTTCCCCCACTTCGTGCTTTTTACGACGGAGCTTTGTTACTACCGATAGCATTGTGGATAATAGGATCAACAGAATCATATTGTAGTCGTCTACATCAAGAAGTGCAGTTATCTGGAACTATAGAGTTTCCGACTTTGTGAACGTAATGAGTGCTATAAATGTAGACAAAATTGTGCTAAAGGTTATAGTCTATACTGACTGATGGAAGATGCTAAAATGTAAGCAATACGTATCACACAAAAAATATAAACAGATGCATATACACTGAGGCGACGAACGTCATGGGATACATACTAATATCGTGCCGGACCTTCGTTGCCAAACGTAGTGCAGCAACTCGGTGTGGCATGGACTCAACAAATCGTTCGTTGGAATCCACCTGCAGAAACATTGAGCCATGTCGAGCGATCTGGATGGCCAAATTATTCGCTCGAATTGTCGAGAATGTTCTTCAAACCACTCGCTAACAGTTGTGGCCTGGTGACATGACACATTGTCATCCACAAAAATTCCATTTTAGTTTGGGAAGATGAAGCCCATCAATAGGTACAAATGGTCTTCTAGAAGCCGAACGTGAGTATTTCCAATCAATGATAAGATCAATTGTACCAGAGGACCCGGCCCATTCCATGTAAACACAGTCCGACCCATTACAGAGCCATCACCAGCTTGCACAGTGCCATGGTTTCGTGGGGTCTGCGCCATATTCGTATCCTACAATCATCTCTTGCCAACTGAAATCGGGACCCATCTGACCAGGCCACGGTTTTCCAGTCATCTAGGATCCAACCGATATGGTCACGAGCCCAGGACAGGCGCTGCAGGCGATGTCGTGCTGTTAGCAAAGGCACTCGCGACGGTCGTCTGCTGCATAGCCCATTAACACAAAATTTTGCGGCACTGTCGTACGTGCCACGCTTTACACAGCCCATCTCGAAATTCCCTAACGGTATCCAAAACAGAGTGTCCCATACGTCTAGCTCCAACTACTATTCCGTATTCCAAGTCTGTTAATTCACATCGTGCTGCCACAATCACGTCGGAAACCTTTTCACGTGAATCACCTGAGAATAATTGACAGCTCCACCAATGCACTGCCCTTTTATACCTAGTGTACGCGATACTACCACCCTCTGTATATGTTCATATCACTATTCCATGACTTTGGTCACGTCAGTGTAATTCTAGGTTGAACTCAGTATTCGACCAAAACAATGTTCCATGCGTTTCTTCCGGGGAACAAACTTGAAATATATATTCTTTTTCGTACAACCTTATTTGGCTTTGCCGAATATGAGTTCTATTTTCAATTAGTTTTTATGCACTTCCATTGATAAAGTGAATCAAGTCATGAAAAAATGTAAGGAATTTATATATGCTCCCCCCCCCCCCCCCCCCATGAACCATAGACCTTGCCGTTGGTGGGGAGGTCTGCGTGCCTCAGCGACACAGATAGCCGTACCGTAGGTGCAACCACAACGGAGGGGTATCTGTTGAGAGGCCAGACAAACGTGTGGTTCCTGAAGAGGGGCAGCAACCTTTTCAGTAGTTGCAGGGGCAACAGTCTGGATGATTGACTGATCTGGCCTTGTAACATTATCCAAAACGGCCTTGCTGTGCTGGTACTGCGAACGGCTGAAAGCAAGAGGAAAATACGGCCGTAATTTTTCCCGAGGGCATGCAGCTTTACTGTATGGATAAATGATGACGGCGTCCTCTTGGATAAAATATTCCGGAGGTAAAATAGTCCCCCATTCGGATCTCCGGGTGGGGACTACTCAGGAGGACGGTGTTATCAGGAGAAAGAAAACTGGCGTTCTACGGATCGGAGCGTGGAATGTCAGATCCCTTAATCGGGCAGGTAGATTAGAAAATTTAAAAAGGGAAATGGATAGGTTAAAGTTAGATATAGTGGGAATTAGCGAAGTTCGGTGGCAGGAGGAACAAGACTTTTGGTCAGGTGAATACAGGGTTATAAATACAAAAATCAAATAGGGGTAAGGCAGGAGTAGGTTTAATAATGAATAAAAAAATAGGAGTTCGGTTAAGCTACTACAAACAACATAGTGAACGCATTATTGTGGCCAAGATTGACACGAAGCCCACGCCTACAACAGTTGTACAAGTTTATATGCCAACTAGCTCTGAAGATGACGAAGATATTGATGAAATGTATGATGAGATAAAAGAAATTATTCAGGTAGTGAAGGGAGACGAAAATTTAATATTCATGGGTGATTGGAATTCGAGAGTAGGAAAAGGGAGAGAAGGAAACGTAGTAGGTGAATATGGATTGGGGGTAAGAAATGAAAGAGGAAGCCGCCTGGTAGAATTTTGCACAGAGCATAAGTTAATCATAGCTAACACTTGGTTCAAGAATCATGAAAGAAGGTTGTGTACATGGAAGAACCCTGGAGATACTAGAAGATATCAGATAGATTATATAATGGTAAGACAGAGATTTAGGAACCCGGTTTTAAATTGTAAGACATTTCCAGGGGCAGATGTGGACTCTGACCACAATCTATTGGTTATGAACTGTAGATTAAAACTGAAGAAACTGCAAAAAGGTGGGAATTTAAGGAGATGGGACCTGGATAAACTGAAAGAACCAGAGGTTGTACAGAGTTTCAGGAAGAGCATAAAGGAACAATTGACAAGAATGAGGGAAAGAAATACAGTAGAAGAAGAATGGATAGCTTTGAGGGATGAAGTGGTGAAGGCAGCAGAGGATCAAGTAGGTAAAAAGACGAGGGCTAGTAGAAATCCTTGGGTGACAGAATAAATACTGAGTTTAATTGATGAAAGGAGAAAATATAAAAATGCAGTAAATGAAGCAGGCAAAAAGGAATACAAACGTCTCAAAAATGAGATTGACAGGAAGTGCAAAATGGCTAAGCAGGCATGGCTAGAGGGCAAATGTAAGGATGTAGAGGCTTCCCTCACTAGGGGTAAGATAGATACTGCCTACAGGAAAATTAAAGAGACCTTTGGAGAAAAGAGAACCATTTGTATGAATATCAAGGGCTCAGATGGAAACCTAGTTCTAAGCAAAGAAGGGAAAACAGAAAGGTGGAAGGAGTATATAGAGGAACTATACAAGGGCGATGTATTTGAGGACAATATTATGGAAATGGAAGAGGAGGTAGATGAAGACGAAATGGGAGATATGATACTGCGTGAAGAATTTGATAGAGCGCTGAAATGCCTAAGTCGAAACAAGGCCCCCGGGAGTAGACAACATTCCATTAGAACTACTGACAGCCTTGGGAGAGCCAGTCCTGACAAAACTCTACCATCTGGTGAGCAAGATGTATGAGACAGGCGAAATACCCTCAGACTTCAAGAAGAATATAATAATTCCAATCCCAAAGAAAGCAGGTGTTGACAGATGTGAAAATTAACGAACTATCAGTTTAATAAGTCACGGCTGCAAAATACTAACGCGAATTCTTTACAGAAGAATGGAAAAACTGTTAGAAGCCGACCTCAGGGAAGATCAGTTTGGATTCCGTAGAAATGTTGGAACACGTGAGGCAATACTGACCCTACGACTTATCTTAGAAGCTAGATTAAGAAAAGGCAAACCTACGTTTCTAGCATTTGTAGACTTGGAGAAAGCTTTTGACAATGTTGACTGAAATAATCTCTTTCAAATTCTGAAGGTGGCAGGGGTAAAATACAGGGAGCGAAAGGCTATTTACAATTTGTACAGAAACCAGATGGCAGTTATAAGAGTCGAGGGACATGAAAGGGAAGCAGCGGTGGGGAAGGGAGTGAGACAGGGTTGTAGCCTTTCCCAATGTTATTCAATCCGTATACTGAGCAAGCAGTAAAGGAAACAAAAGAAAAATTCGGAGTAGGTATTAAAATCCATGGAGAAGAAATAAAAACCTTGAGGTTCGCCGATGACATTGTAAGTCTGTCAGACACAGCAAAGGACTTGGAAGAGTAGTTGAACGGAATGGACAGTGTCATGAAGGGAGGATATAAGATGAACATCAACAAAAGCAAAACGATGATAATGGAATGTAGCCGAATTAAGTCGGGCGATGCTAGGGAATTAGATTAGGAAATGAGACACTTAAAGTAGTAAATGAGTTTTGCTATTTGGGGAGCAAAATAACTGATGATGGTCGAAGTAGAGAGGATATAAAATGTAGACTGGCAATGGAAAGGAAAGCGTTTCTGACGATGAGAAATTTGTTAACATCGAGTACAGATTTAAACGTCAGGAAGTCGTTTCTGAAAGTATTTGTATCGAGTGTAGCCATGTATGGAAGTGAAACATGGACGATAACTAGTTTGGACAAGAAGCGAATAGAGGCCTTTGAAATGTGGTGCTATAGAAGAATACTGAAGAGTAGATGGGTAGATCACATAACTAATGAGGAAGTATTGAATAGGATTGGGGAGAAGACGAGTTTGTGGCACAACTTGACAAGAAGAAGGGATCGGTTGGTAGGACATGTTCTGAGGCATCAAGGGAACGCCAATTTAGTATTGGAGGGCAGCGTGGAGGGTAAAAATCGTAGAGGGAGACCAAGAGATGAATACACAAAACAGATTCAGAAGGATGTAGGCTGCAGTACGTATTGGGAGATGAAGAAGCTTGCACAGGATAGAGTTGCGTGGAGAGCTTCATCAAACCAGTCTCAGGACTGAAGACCACAACAACAACAACACCAGAGACTATTACAATGTGTGCGATGAAGTGATGTTATTAGTGTCGTCGGTGTCCTTAAGCGTAAATAACTCGGTGTATTCACCTGTAGACACTCAGTGGTGGAGACCTGCTTCCATGGCCGGCCGGAGTGGCCGAGCGGTTCTAAGCGCTCCAGTCTGGAACCACGCGACCGCTACGGTTGCAGGTTCGAATCCTGCCTCGGGCATGGATGTGTGTGATGCCCTTAGAATAGTTAGGTTTAAGTAGTTCTAAGTTCTAGGGGACTGATGACTTCAGATGTTAAGTCCCAGAGCCATTTGAACCATTTTTGAACATGCATCCATGTACCACTGAGAGTTGAGCTGGTCTCGTGGTTAAAGTTTTTATTGCTGGATCTCATTTCAACTTTCTCCATGATGATAAAATCATATGACATGATCAATGATAATTCTATTTAACACACTCATAATAGCGCAGTTGAGCTACCACTAGAACGCGATACAGCAGCGATTCTGCATGGCATGGATTCGACAAGTCTTTGATAGGATTCCGGAGCTATGTAGCAGCAAATGTCTAAGCACTGGTCACGATATTCCCGTAAATTATTTATGTTAGCAAGACATCAAGTTTACTGTCATGGTCTTCAAAATATGGTGGCACTATTCTGACACTGCGACACGGACAGTTATCGTGCTGGAAAATGCAATAAAGAATGAAGGAATATAGCTTGCAGTAATGTTCACTTAGTCCACAGCTGTCATGACACGCCGGCCAGAGTGGCCGAGCGGTTCTAGGCGCTACAGTCTGGAACCGCGCGACCGCTACAGTCGCAAGTTCGAATCCTGCCTCGGGCATGGATGTATGTAATGTCCTTCGGTTAGTTAGGTTTAAGTGATTCTAAGTTCTAGGGGACTGATGACCTCAGAAGTTAAGTCCCATAGTGTTCAGAGCCATTTGAACCATTTTGTCATGACACCTTCGATTATTACTACAGGTCTCATTGCGGCCAAGTCCCATGGGAAACGAAATGAATGTCCCAAGTCCCATGGGAAACGAAATGAATGTCCCCCATTGCAAAATCTGTCCCCACAGTGCTGTTTGCGAGGTGTGTTGCATGTTTTTCAGTCAGCCGTTTCCCCGAATAACGCCGTATCCCGACGCGAACATCGACCTGGTGTAATAAGAAATATTGTTCATCCGGTCAGCCAACAGGTTTCCATATAGCCAAGGTCCAATCGATGATCCCGTGCGCGCACTGCAGCGGTAAATCACGATATCGTTGGGTGAACATGGGAATACGTGTGGTTTGTCTACCGCGGAGCCCCACGTTAACAAAATGCGCTGAACGGCGTTCTCCGAAACCCTTGTATCTGCACCGTAAAGGTACTCTGTCGTCACACCTGCGTAATCTCTCCGCTAGTAAGCATCCGACTCCATGTTCTGTTATGTGGTGTGGACGTCCTACATCTTGTCGCCTACACCTTCAGCTACTTTCCATAGATGCTCACGACAGTAGTCACCTAACATCCAACCGGCTTCGCCGTTTCCGAGACGCTCGTTACCAGGCTCCGGGGCTTAACAGCCTGGCCTTTCTCTCAAGAGCTTATGTCAGTCCCCATCTCCAGCCCGTATCCTCGCTAAAACGATTCCCATTTCGTCTCTGCTCCGCTTATTTACTTTCTTCTACGCGTCTCCTGCCTGCAACACCACCAAGCAACATACAGCCTCGTCGTGAGCATTGGTCATTACGTTTTGGCTTCTCAGTGTACTACTGGACGGCTGTTAGTGCATGTGGAAGTGCTCCAGTACGTCTCTGCAACACATGTGATCGTTGGGACTGAAGTCGGTGGAACGGTTAGGCCAGCCCATTCGCTGAGTGTCCTCTCTTTCCAAGAGCTCCTCCATCCCAGCTGTTGGATGTCATCGAGCACTGTCATCCAAAAAAGTGAAGTCAAGTCCGAATGCACCCCTGAAAAGGCATAAATGAGGAAGGAGTACAGCAGCACAATAACGTTGAGGGTGAATTCACCGTGTTCAAAGTTTTCGAAATCAGTGCGCCCATGCAACATTAGGTCTCCTCACCATATGACACGAGGACCACAAAATCGATCATTTTCGACATTGCTAGACGTACTCTCATATGACGAGATGTGAGAACACGTAATGGTTCAAATGGCTCTGAGCACTATGGGACTTAACTTCTGAGGTCATCAGTCCCCTAGAACTTGGAACTACTTAAACCTAACTAACCTAAGGACATCACACACATCCATGCCCGAGGCAGGAGTCGAGAACACGTAATGCACCCGGACACACTGTCGAACATGGTCGTTTTTGTGATACTGATATCAAGATGTGTTGAGATGTAGTGTGGGTGTTGTAACGACACAAGGACAGAAAACCCCAATTAACAAACTTTGTGAAAACTTAAAGTAGGGAAGTGTGTCATCTTGACAGTGGCGGCAACTATTGACTGGTAATATACACTGGTAATATTCTGATTATCACCTGTATTATTCAAATACTGAGAATAGCATTCAAAAAGGGGAGATAAAAGGAAAGAATTATCATAGATTCTTTATCATACATCTATAGAATAAATTCAAACTCATATGAACGAAGGTTAAATCCAAGAAAGTAATTCAGTCAAACATAAGATTTTCCATGGAAGAGAGTTGTAGCCGCATCGAAAAGGAAATTCAATGCGACTACAATGCAGCTCGAATACGGAAATGTTCAGTTAGTTAGTTGCTCTTGAGTCGCTCTAGAGCACTTTTGCGATATTCGTCAGGACGCTATTAGATTGTTTCGGTTTTGGAAGTTTGATTATTCGTGAGGTAGAGACTGAAGTATTGCTCAGCCATTCGACTGAAGAAAGTTAATCTTTACCGTTCTCAACGTGACGATATAGTAAGACTAGTGTTAGACTTCGATTGAATGATATTGGTTTATCGGACTTAGCCTTCGTACTGATGAACAGTTATAAACCTTGAGAGCAATGGATCAACGACAGATAAACAATTCGTAGTCTTGAGTAGGACACAATAAAACGAAGACACGAAGAAAGACAAGTAGTCCGATTAGTCAAAAGTTGTCGTCAGTGTCACGATTACTGAACTGAACAGAAATTAATGTTGACTGACATATCGGTGTGGCCTGCAAGAACGGGACCAACCACAGCCGAAGAGAATCGTTTAACGTGACAGAAGTGCAAACCTTCGCAAATTGCTGGACCATCACAAGTGTCAGCGTGCGAACCATTCAACGACACATAATCGATATGGGCTTTCGGAGCCGAAGGCCCACTCGTTTACCCTTGACGACTGCTCGGCACAAAGGAAATTTTTGTAAATTTGTGGTAAGGTTCTAGTGGACCAAACTGCAGAGGTCATCGCTCCCTAGGCTTACACACTATTTAAACTAACTTACGCTAAGGACAACACACACATCCGTGCCCGAGGGAGGACTCGAACCTCCGACGGGGAGAGCCGCGCGGACCGTGACAAGACGCCCAAATGGTTCAAATGGCTCTGAGCACTATGGGACTTAACTTCTAAGGTCATCAGTCCCCTAGAACTTAGAACTACTTAAACCTAACTAACCTAAGGACATCACAAACATCCATGCCCGAGGCAGGATTCGAACCTGCGACCGTAGCAGTCGCGCGGTTCCGGACTGAGCGCCTAGAACCACCAGACCACCGCGGCCGGCAAGACGCCCAAGACGGTGTGGCTACACCGAGCAGCGGCACGGCACAAAGCTTTACGCCTTGCCTGAGCCCGTCAACACTGACATTGGATTGTTAATGACTGGAAACATGTTGCCTGGCCGGACGAGTCTCGTTTCAGATTGTATCGATTGGTTGGACGTGTACGGGTATGGAGGCAACCTTATGAATCCATGTACCCTGCATGTCAGCATGGGATTGTTCACGCTGGTGGAGGCTCTGTAATGGTGTGGGGCGTGTGCAGTTGGAGCGATATGGGACCCCTGATACGTCTAGATACGACTCTGACAGGTGACACGCACATAAGCATCCTGTCTGATCACCTGCATCCATTCATGTCCATTGTGCATAGCATGGACTTGGGCAATCCCAGCAGCACAGTGCGATACCCTACAGGTCCAGAATTGCTATAGAGTGGCTATACGAACACTCTTCTGAGTTTAAACACTTCTGCTGGCCGCCAGACTCCCCAGACATGAACATTATTGAGCATATCTGGGATGCCTTTCAACGTGCTGTTCAGAAGAGGTCTTACTCTTACGTATTTATGGACATCCCTGCAGGATTCATGGTGTCAGTTCCCTCCGGCACTACTTGAGACATTAGTTGAGTCCATGTCACGTCGTGTTGCGGCACTTCTGCGTGCTCGCGGGGGCCCTACACGATATCAGGCAGGTGTGCCAGTTTCTTTGGCTCTTCGGTGTATAAGCATTATTCGGCGTGGCATTGACTGATAGATTTATTGGATGTCCTGCCGAGGGATGCCGTGCCAATTTCCGTCCAGCTGACGAGTTAGATGTCAAAATCCCGAGGTGGTTAGAAGGCGCTGCCCATAAAGCCCCAAAATTCTCACTTGGTGGGAGATCCGGCGACCCAATTAAAAACGTTTGGAGCGTTTGGCCCCAATACCCATCTCGGGTTTTTGACGATCTAACGTACCAAATGGACAGAAATTGGCACGATATTCCTCAGAAGGACATTCAGCAACTTCATCAGTCAATGCTAAGCCGAATAACTGCTTGCATAAGTGCCAGAGGACGACCAATGCGTTACTGACAATTTCTCTAGGACAAATCATCCAATTTTTCTCAAATTGTAATAACTTGTTTTTCGGCACATTTACAGCACATCTACCGATTTCAGTGCCAATTCGGATAATTCCTTCGTGGTACGCCGTATTTTTGTCTTAGAGTGTATATACCACTGATCTTACATATTTTTTCTTACATTATGTACTACAAATAATGGATTATATTGGTAGTAATATATTCAAAATTGTGTCTCTGATAAGAATGAACATCTTTTTATGTTTCTAGGTCGGTAGGCTTGACAAATCTGTGAACAAGTGAGTAATGGTATGAACATTTACCGATGGCCTTTGAGTCGTTTGTAAGCATACTTACAGTCAGTTTTGTTCCGCAGTGTACATGTCAGCAAATAGATTGTTGTAAATACAGTTCCTAGTTACATCCAATTTTTCTGTAAAATGCTTCTTTTCATGAAGAGTAAACATTCTGGATATTATTACGAGGGTGTGTCAAATGGAAACATTAAATATTTTTTTAAATATTATTTATTGTGCAGAAGTGGTACAAAGCTGTATCACTTTTCAACATAATCTCCCCCATGCTAAATGCAAGTCCTCTAGCGCTTACAAAGTGCATAAATTCAATTAGAAAAAAATTCTTTTGGTAGTCCGCGCAACCACTCATGCACCGCGTGGCGTACCTCGTCATCAGAACGGAACTTCTTTCCTCCCATTGCGTCTTTGAGTGGTCCAGACATATGGAAATCACTTGGGGCAAGGTCTGGTGAGTATGGTGGATGAGCAAGACATTCAAAATGCAGGTCTGTGATTGTTGCAACTGTTGTACGGGCAGTGTGGGGCCTTGAATTGTCACGCTGCAAAAGGACACCTGCTGACAGCAATCCACGTCCCTTCGATTTGATTGCAGGCGCAGATGATTTTTTAGGAGATCTGTGTATGATGCACTGATGACAGTGGTCCCGTTAGGCGTGTAATGCTCCAAAATGACGCCTTTTTCGTCCAAAAAGAGAGTCAGCATAACCTTCCCTGCTGATGGTTCTTTTCGAGACTTCTTTGGTTTTGGTGATGAGGAATGGCGCCATTCCTTGCTCGCTCTCTTCGTTTCCGGTTGGTGGAATTGAACCCAAGGTTCGTCCCCAGTAACGATTCTTGCAAGGAAGCCATCACCTTCTCGTTCAAAGCGCTGAAGAAGTTCTTCACAAGCATCAACACGTCGTTCCTTCATTTCAGGAGTCAGTTGCCGTGGAACCCATCATGCAGACACTTTGTGAAACTGGAGCACATCATGCACAATATGGTGTGCTGACCCATGACTAATCTGTAAACATGCTGCAATGTCATTCACTGTCACTCGGCGGTTTTCCTTCGCTATGGCTTCAACTGCTGCAATGGTTCAAATAGCTCTGAGCAGTATGGGACTTAACAGCTGAGATCATCAGTCCCCTAGAACTTAGAACTACTTAAACCTAACTAACCTAAGGACATCACACACATCCATGCCCGAGCCAGGATTTGAACCTGCGACCGTAGCTGCTGCAATGTTCTGTGGAGTCAGCTCGTTGTGTCTGACCCGGACGAGGAGCATCTTCCAATGACGTCACACCATTTGCGAACTTCCTACTCCATTCGTAGACTTGCTGCTGTGACAGACGTGCATCACCGTACTGAACCTTCATTCGTCGATGAATTTCAATAGGTGTCACACCTTCACTACGCAAAAATCAAATAACAGAACGTTGTTCTTCCCTGGTGCAAGTCGGAAGTGAGGCGGCCATCTTTATAGTGATGCGGCGACAATATGTGTGCATCTGCACTATGCTGCCTCCTACAGGCCATTCTGCTCGCTGTTTGTAGCCAGCTTACCAACTTACAGGATAGCGGCGCGGAATTTCGATTTGTTATTACAGATTTAAGGTTTTCATTTGACTCACCCTCGTATTTCACAAATTATCTCTAAAATGTTAGCCACTGAGGTATTATAAATTATTTCCGCTGACAGTGTACGTGTAGGCTGATTACCGAAAATTTGTGAGATTGTGCTGCCGTTCGTGATATTTCTTTTAGATCTGTAAGAATGACTTTTGGAAATGGCATACTTCCATGGAGTCTGAAGTTCTGGCTGCTAATGTAAAAAACTACTGGCAAGTCTTTAAAGAAGAGAACGCAGAAAACTCTGAATTTTGAGGAGACTCTGATGCAGATGGTGTAGCTGCTGTTGCTACAGTCTTTGTCGCTACTGAATAAACTGATGGTAATCTGAGTAACAGTGTCAAGCGGAGCACTAGGTGAAACATATAGCACAGATGCAGCAGGTGGGGTAGGCTTTTAGCCTGTGCTTAAGAAGCATTTCATGGAAGTCATGAAACCGACTCTGGCATCGTACGTGGTTTTATATGCAAGATGTAATGTTGTTTATGAACCCTAGCTCTTTGGTAAATGTCTTCACCATAACGGTATACGTTTACTCAAAGAAGTCGAAATTCCAAATTTCCTGCAGATTTTTCAGACATCTTCACCATATATTTTATGCTCCTGATTTACTGGTATGAATATTTACCATCCCACAACTCACGGTGGACTTAGAAATACACAGCAAATTGAGCAGTTTTATTGTTTACTGTTACCAGAGAGTGTAGGTGCAACGGAAAATACGGTCATGGAAATGTGTACAACAAATGAAGTAAAACAGAGGCTTCTAGTATTCCACCAGCATAGTTCGCTGGTTATTACTAACGAACTGTTACAGCTACTAGAATCAAATTCATTACATACTTTGTAATCAGGGGTTGAAGAGTAATATCCAGTCAACTACAACACGATTTGGAGCTGATTGTGGATCAGAAACTGAGGAAAGTAGGTGAAGCTATTCCATATTACAGATACGACCTTAACGGCAATCCTTCTGATTATGCAGTAGACTTCAGGAGCAAATTTAATGCATTAGAGTTGCAAGAGAAAGACACACAAGAGCTGTGGGAAGAAGTAGCCTATACTGTCAAGGAGGCAGCAGAAAAACACATTCCCAAAAAGGAGAATAACAGGAACGCCAGACGGTTAGCGGTTGAGATATAACAAACTGCAGAAGAGCGAAGGAGAGCAAAAATCAGAGGGGATAGATCAGCAATGTTTAAATTAAAAGCAAAGTTTTGGAAATTAGCTGGAAGAAACAAGACTGTCTTCTCGAAT
Organism: Schistocerca serialis cubense; assembly: GCF_023864345.2. Classification (NCBI taxonomy): domain Eukaryota; kingdom Metazoa; phylum Arthropoda; class Insecta; order Orthoptera; family Acrididae; genus Schistocerca; species Schistocerca serialis. Next base: position 366,520,191 of record NC_064639.1, on the reverse strand, counting down.
GAACAGCGCAAAGGAGTTGAAGACAATAACTGAATGGTAAAGACGAGGGATATTTGCAAGAAAATTAGAGACTTCAAAGGAAAGTTCCAGGCGAAAATTCGAATGATAAAATATAGAAATGGCAAGGATCTAAACAGCAGAGGAAATTAACGAGAGATGGCAGAATATGGAGACGATCTACTACTGACGAACTGGATACTGATGAGGATGAAATGAATGTGATTTTAGAATGAGAGTTAGATATTCTGGAGTGGAATTGAAATGGGCTCTGGAAAATATTGGTATAACCGAGGCTAGAGGACATGATGGAACTGCAGCAGAATTTTTCAAAATCATTGGAAAGAATGCATTGAAACTGTTGCATTTAATACGTCAGAACCCATCAGTAATCGAAAGACAGGCAAAGTCCAGTATTCATCGCTATTCTGAAGAAGGTAATTTCTAATGACTGTTCAAATCACCGAATAGTCTCACTTACACGGTAGCGAAGTCATACTAAAAATCTTACAAAATATGCTTCTTCAGGGTATAGAGAGAGAGAGAGAGCTACCTGAAGAGCAAGTTTTTTTCGAGTTTTTTCTCCTTTGGTAACGAGACAAAGCCGTCGTGATTGGACTTTCCTGAGGCTGCACCAGTCTCTCCTCTGTCGCAGTGAGGGCACCGACAGAGGGGAAGGGAGGGCTGTTAGTGGCAGGTAGTTGGAATGTTAGGGTCGTCATGGGACCCCTTAATAACTGTAGTCAGTTGCAGGATGTCCGTGACGTCGGCACCAATGACAAGTGTCACCTGGATTCTGAGAGCGTGCACAGTTTACTCTGGAGACTGACGGGGGTGGTGCAGTAGGGCTGTCCTCACTTGTGAGGTCCCTGTACAGCCATAGATTTGCAGTATCGTTCCGAGAACTGATCTGGAACTGAGTGAAGAATCTGAGCCTGTGACTTCGTCACTTCTGTGACAGGCTCGGCTGTAGATTTCTTGGGCTACGCTACACCATACAGACTTGTACAGCCTTCCAGTGTAGGTCACGTCTGCACTTTACAGCGAAAGGCGTCTCGAGTTGCAAAGAAAGTATGGTTTGTGCACGCTTTTATTTTCTCGTTTAAGATAGGCGAAAATCCGAGAACCCTGAAAATCCGAGAACCCCAGTAGGAAAAGAAGAATCGTATAAAGTAATTGTTTGAACACATCAGACAACGAATTTTCATACAGAATGTCCCAAAAGTAACAATTCATTTCCATGAAGCATTTTGAATGCCACTGACAGACGGCTCGCGCTTCAGTTCGTCGGCCGAGCACTGAGTTGAATATTCCACGATCCACTGTCCGGCGAACTCCTCATTTTACGCTGAAGGCGGCATATCGAATCCAGCTGGAGGAGGAAGATTATGGCGCCCATGTGGAAACGTGTGCTGACATTTACAGTCCGTGGAAAATAAGAAAATTTTAAATAACCTCGTCTGCTCAAACAAAGTTGCCAGCAGAACGGGGATCCTTCCCATTTTGCTCCCATTGTTCGAAATTACATCAATCGCATGTTTCTTGGACGGTGAATAGGTAGAGGTGCGCCGTGTGGGTGCGTTTCCTGAGTCATCTTGTCTTAGATATCTTCAATTGGGTTACATCTAGTCTCATGTGCACAGGATTAAAATCAGAATACTGCGCCAGCTGCGTGATCGGACTTCAGAGGTGAGTAACAGGCATCACACCTGGTCAACAACAGAGCGTCTTCCGGGCTACAGCGGTAAGACACACTCTGCGTGTTCTAATGCCTCACATGTATCTTTACTTTATACATATGTATTTTCTATATTAAACACCTCTTTCATGCACCACCGCTCGATCGAAATCAGTTTCTTCAGTTATAGATGCAGTCAATGAACCAGCTTACGGAACTGATGAAGAGGTTCATCCAAACGCAGATGGACGTAGTCTTGTAGATACTGTATTCAGCAAAGCATGCATTGACAGGATACTGCTTAGTTGCGTCTATCCGCAAGTGCATCCAACGAGTTGCTGTACAACTTTAGTTAATTATCGCAGTTCAATAAAGTGTACATTTATATGTCACCAATTTGTTTGCACTGTCACAGTTTCCCATTACGACGCGTACGTTTGACATTTGACTCAAAGGGGCTTACAACCTTCCTCTGTAATGGTACAAAAGCATGTCGCCCTGCGACATCACCCTGGGATGCTTCGAACAGCAAGGTGTCAAAACCAGAGATTAGTTTTTTTTGTGTAGGGCGCTCAACTACTAAGGTCATTAGCGCCCAGTCACAAACGTTAGTGCACTAGTAGCGTAGAAAAACGCAAGGGGGCAGCATCAGAAAGTACTTACAAAGACACAGAGAAACAAAATAAAAGAGATCTTTTTGGACAAGTCTGTCAGTGTAATAAAACGAAGGACACGAGCAGCTGCTCGAGCGTCATCAGCTAAATGTTCCTGTAAGGCAAACGGCAGACATAGGACAACACGAGAGTGAATAAAACGGGGACAGGACAATAAAACATGGCGCACCGTCAATGGATGACCACAGGGGCACTGCGGGGCGGGGTCATCGGACAACAGGTAACGGTGGCTAAATCGGCAATGCCCAATCCGCAACCTGGCCAAAACGACCTCCTCTCGCCGGGAAAGGCATGAGGAGGTCGTCCAAACCGTTGGGATCGGTTTGATGGCCCAAAGCTTGTTTTCATGGAGAGAGAACCAAGCCTCATGCCACAATGATGCAACGCGCGGACAAAGAACTCCACTAACATCAGTTGATGGGACACAAAAGGAAGCTGTCCGAGGCAGGAGGACAGCAGCCTTGGCCGCAGCATCAACAGCTTCGTTCCCAGGCACACCAACGTGGCCAGGAACCCACACACAAAAAAGAAAAGAAAAAAAAGGGACACGAGCGCCGGTATCAGCTAGCGACTGAAGGGACCGTTGAATTCGTTGCACGAGAGGGTGGTCCGAATATGGGTCGCGGAGACTCTGATGGCGCTCAAAGAATCAGAGCAGATGGCATAGGGAGAATGACTATGGCGGCGGATATACTGAACAGCCTGATAGAGAGCAAAAAGCTCAGCTGTAAAGCTTGAACACTGGTCAAGGAGCCGGTATTGAAAAGTATCATCTCCAACGACAAAGGCACATCCGACGCCTGCAGTAGTCTCGGAGCCACCTGTAAATAAAGACGTTATTAGCAAGCCTCGAACGAAGTTCGACAAACCCCGAGCGGTATATCGAATACGCGGTCCTCTCCTTTGGGAGCGAGCTGAGTTCAAGGTGAACGCGAACCTGGGAGCGAGCTGAGTTCAAGGTGAACGCGAACCTGAGCCTGGAGCCAAGGTGGCGTCGGGCTCTCACCGTAGGGAGGGTGAAATCAAGTTGCTGAAGCAGGCGACGAAAACGAACTCTAGGAGGTAACAGGGCAGAGACATACAGCCCGTATTGGCTGTCGAGAGAGTCATCAAAGAGAAATATGACGGGTGGTCGGTCATTGACATCAGTCGGCAGGCGTACCGACAAAGCAAAATATCGCGCCGGTAGTTCAGCGGTAATTCGCCAGCTTCGGCATACAGACTCTCAACAGGGCTGGTGTAGAATGCTCCAGTCTCCAGACGTAACCCCTGATGGTGGATAGAGTTTAGACGGCGTAAGATGGACGGCCGGGCAGAAGAGTAGACAAAGCTCCCATAATCCAGCTTTGATCGGACAATGGACCGTTATAAGCGAAGCAGGACGGACCGATATAAGCGAAGCAGGACCATTCGATCTACTCCCCATGACGTACCGCTGAGAACACGGAGGACATTTAGAGAACGGGTACAACGAGCAGCCAAGTAAGACACATGTGGAGACCAGCAAAGTTTCCCGTCAAATGTAAGACCTAAAAATTTTGTTGTCTCCACGAATGGGAGAGCAACGGGACCGAGATGTAAGGATGGTGGAAGAAACTGTTTGTAGCGCCAGAAGTACATACAGACCGTTTTCTCAGCAGAAAAACGGAAACCGTTAGCGACACTCCAGGAATTAGACAACGCTGAAGACAGCGCTCCAGTTCTCTGAGCGCTGCAGTAGATCGTAAAGTCGTCCACGAAAGGCGAGCCTGAAACATCAGGTGGAAGGCAATCCGTTATTGGATTGATAGCTATGGCAAAAAGGACCACGCTCAAAACGGAGCCCTGGGGCACCCCATTCACCTGGCGAAAGGCATCTGACAAAACAGAACCCACACGTACCCTGAACATTCGATCGGTTAAAACTGCATTAATAAAAAGAGGGAGGCGGCTGCGAAGGCCCCAAGTGTGCATGGTGCGGAGAATGCCCGCCCTCCAATAGGTGTCATAAGCCTTCTTCAAATTGAAGAACACAGCCACCGTCTGGCGCTCACGCAACCAGAGATTAGCTCATGTGACGGGTACGGCGGGTTAATGGTATCGCCTTGGCCTCAACGCCATTGCAGACATGCCACACGTTGGGAAGGTCGACACACACGCCCACATGCCGCACGTTGGAAAGGTCGCCACACGCTCTCTCACACACACATTTCATGCCTTCCTTAGACACCTTTTCGATGGAGGCCAGAACCGCGATACCCAGCGAGGTTTCTTATGGGTGGCTGAGGAAGACATTTCAGACACATTGCCGCTCAGAATCGGCACTAATGGCTTGTCTCTGTACAGGCTGTCTTGAACTGTCATACTAGAGATGTTTACGAGAATCTCGCTTAGTTTGGACTGAAGCATGTCAGGACAGGGAGCAGATGCAATTACTTGTATTCTCGCTAGTATGTGTATTGGCATTGTGCATGGACTGTGGACCATCTCTCGATAAATCAGATAGTTCAGAGACTTCTGTGTTCTTCTCCTCCTTTGGGCCTACTCAGGATCACAGGACTCCTTTTTCTTATTAGCCCAACTTCATCTCCACTGTGTACTTCGGTCTGATGGTTACAGAGCTCTTTTTGCTGGTTAACGACACTGGGAATACCCCTTGTAATCAGCCGGAATTTCGACGGGTCTTTTACGGTTTCTACTGGAAATTCTGGTTGCTCCAGATCTGATATCACTGTGGTTTTTATCATTTATATTGAGCAATATGGTCAGCTCCCTTGGCTCAGTTAGCGTTTTAGCTCCATCGGAGACCAAAGCCCATACGAATATTTCTCAAAATTGCCCTTACAGCATTTTTCTAGACAGTACCTGTATGTGAGAGAAAATGTTGGCACTATGTCTTGGATTATTTTTTCTCTAGGTACTGTTGACAGCAGTGTGCTTTAGAGAGGTCAATAAAAACAAGGCTTTAGTATTTAAAATTTTATTGACTCAAGATTTTCATGGCACAGCGAGCACTAGTGGGAGGGGACAATGACACAATTAGTTCTGCTGCATCACATGCTGCTGAGGCTGTGCTGAGCCGCCAGACGTCTGGCCCGCAGCGCCGTCTACGCTGGCTAGGGACGCCGCCTCCGGATCGCTGCTGCAGCGGCGGCGGCGGCGCCTCCTACAGGAACGTCGGCGGCGTCGGCGGCAGCTGCAAACAGGAGCAGAGGTTCAGTACACGTTGACCTTGAAGCGTAGCAGCTCGTAACCATCCGAGGCGGGGTTAAGCAAGTACCTTCGCCTCCTGCGCCGGCAGGAACGGCGACGCCGCCTCCGGCAGCTCCTCCTCCTCCTACGTCTGCACGAGCGGCGGCGGCGCCTGCGGCAGCTGCGTCGACGGCGCCTGCGACAGCTGCGTCGGCGGCGCCTGCAGCTGCGGCGGCGCCTGCGGCAGCTGCGGCGGCGACGTCTCCTGCAGCTGCGGCGGCGGCGCCTGCGGCAGCACAGCTCGCGGTTGTCGTCGCGCGCCGCCAGCTTGTAGCGGCCGCCGCGGGCCGTCAGCACCCCCGTTTCCACGGCCCTCTTCAGCATGTGCAGCAGGCGCGGCTCGTCCACCTGCGCAGAGGCGACCAGCTCAGTCTCGCACCTACGCCTACCGTTCCGCTAACCGCGACGTAAGGACAAGGTGAGCATCGCCTGGCGCACTGCTTACCCGTTTGGCGACGGTGGGGTTCTTCTCCACCCAGGCGAGTATCTGCTTGGGAGACGAACCACGGCCGTCCCCCAGCTGCTTGAGCGCCTCAGAGATGACCGTCAGCAGGCGCTTCCGGCCGCCGGTCGGTTTGCCGCCCTGGAATGTAGGAGCCATGGCTCAGCGGTGAGATGGATGTCCGGTCTGTCGATGGCTCGGCAGCTGCTGTGACCTCCCTGGTCTCGGTTGCTCGCTCAGAAAGCTGTTGCCCGGTGCAGCGGCGCGCTTACTTTTATAGCTTCCTAACAATGTCAAGAGCCGTTTCCACAGAAATGACTCGTGCACGTCATTGTTTACCTCATTGTCCTTCCTCCATAACATACGTGTAATGTACCGCTACACGTTTTGCATACGTTTCTCAGCCACGAATTATCACAGTTCTGTATCTAAAATGTACGTTTTTTTCCGTATGGATGCGTACCGACTCCTTCCTTATCCTGTTGGCTGTCATTCATGTTATTCGTCTACACAATTCACATACGTTTCGCACGGATTTTTCAGACACGGATGTTTGTAACTCAGCAGCTAAACTGTAGACTTATTGTTTACCACTGACGATATTCGTGTAAGTTACTAGGCACTTTGCACATATTTTTCATATGCGAATGATCGTAATCACACACCTCAGAGGTAGTTTTTATCCCCGTTGTAACTCAGACATACTTGTAATCGAAAATTAAAGGAGGTGCCAGGGTCCGATGGAATCCGTCACTTCCATACAGAATCAACAGCTAAGATAGCTCTCATTTCAACCACAATATATCATACATCTCTCCAAGGAAAAAAAGGAGTATACACTAGTTGGAAGAAACCACAGAAGAGTGATATCAGAAGTGATCCACAAAACTACCGTCCAATATCCCTCACATCTCTCTCTTGTTGAAGCTTACCATATATCCTGAGCTCAAACATAATGAGGTATCACGAAGAAAATTATTTTAATTTCATTTAGCATGGGTCTCAAAAATTTTGGTCAAGGCGAACTCCGGCTTTTCGCACATCAATCCTGAAAACCATGTATCAAATTCGATGCAGTATTTCTTCACTTCACCTGACTTTTACTTAATGGGTTTCCACTTTAAAATACTCAAGAACAAGTGTATTCCAACTGCATTCAATTTATTCGACGAGTACGACACACACCATAGCAGATAACAGCATATTTAACAGACCAAAACATTTTACACCACGTTTAACAGCTAATGAACCTCTGATCACCAATCACCGCCGGACAACACAAAACTACGAGAGCCGAATGCACCTCCTTAGCTGTACAGCGTTACGAACTATGCTTTCTACATGCAAAATCATCAGCCCAACTAGTTAATTCCCACGCAGCAGAACTTAAAAAGCTTAGCGTGCTTCAAGGTAAATACGAGGGTTGGAACTTTGATAGTGCCAACTATTTATTTACGTCTCGTGCAAAATGCTCGTAGATACATGTTTCAAAGTTTTACTGACCTTCAAAGTAGTAACCAGCATTGCGTATAACCCGTTGCCAGTGATGTGGAAGTCGTAGGATACTCTTAGCAGAGCCAGTTGTCTTGAAAGTTCGAGCGTCGCGGTTTCTAAACTGAAGTAAACACTTCACGGCATTCGCTCCAGAACTGCTACAAATTCATCCGGCAATAGAACGCGCCGGTCCAACTTTCAAGACAACTGGCACTGCTAAGAGTATCCTACGACTTCCACATCACTGGCAACGGGTTATACGCAATGCTGGTTACTACTTTGAAGGTCAGTAAAACTTTGAAACATGTATCAATTTTGTGCGAGATGTAAATAAATAGTTGGCACTATCAAAGTTCCAACTCTCGTATTTACCTTGAAGCACGCTAAGCTTTTTAAATTCTGCTGCGTGGGAATTAACTAGTTGGGCTGATGATTTTGCATGTAGAAAGCATAGTTCGTAACGCTGTACAGCTAAGGAGGTGCATTCGGCACTCGTAGTTTTGTGTTGTCCGGCGGTGATTGGTGATCAGAGGTTCATTAGCTGTTAAA